>NW_028252215.1:0-600000 GCF_964263255.1 Lissotriton vulgaris
CTTCTGAATTTTTCCAACTCAACTCTAAGCCTGATACCCGTCCTCATATTCTTTGGGACTCCTTCAAGGTCACAGCCCGCGGTTTTATTATTGATTTTGTCTCTAAAAAGAAGAAAAAGTTCCTTCAAAAACGTAAACTCACTCTTGCACACATTAAGTCGCTGGAACATCAATTCTATACTTCTTCTCCTACTCATATGTCTCCTGAACTTCTTAAAGCTAAGTTCGCTTTTAATAAACTTACTACAGATTCGGCCTCCTCTTTTCTCCTCCGAAGCAGCGCACGATATTATGGTGGTCGCAATAAGTCAGGCAAACTATTGGCCAACTATCTTAAATCGCGTAAGGAACGAACTAACATAGATTCCATCTATTCCCCCTCTAATGTTCTTTTACATACAAATGCAGAAATTCTGGAACAATTCCATTCTTTCTATGAATCTTTATATACACCTGAGAACCCCCCCACCCCAGAGCTTCTTCAATCTTATTTTGACAACCTACCCCAACCAGACACCTCCCACCTTAATTTTTCGGCCGCTGATGTTGATCTCACTATTTCAGAGTTGTCGACTGCTTTGTCCTCTCTCACTAAAGGCAAGACCCCAGGACCAGATGGCTTTCCAGTTGAATTTTACCTACACTTTTCCGATATCCTCTTACCCAAGCTTCTCTCTCTTTTCCAATCTTTTTGTTCTACTGGACTGGCCCAAGGCTCATTTCAAGATGCTACTATATGCCTTATCCCTAAAGAAGGTAGGGACCCTAAGTTTTGTAAGAATTATCGGCCTATATCTTTAGTTAATGTAGATTATAAGATTTTTGCAAAATTACTAGCTCTTCGCCTTGACCCACTCCTACCACATCTCATCGGACGAGAGCAATGTGGTTTTGTTAAGGGCCGCCTTACTTCGGACAACTCCCGACTCTTCCTTAATGTTTTGAGTAAGGCCCCTTCACTATCAATTCCTATTGCAGCCATCTCAGTCGATGCTGAGAAAGCTTTTGATCGGGTTGACTGGTCTTTTCTCATGGCTTCTTTGAAATGGCATGGCTTCAATCCCAAATTTATCTCCTTTATTTCTTTGTTATATTCTGCACCCAAGGCCTCCGTTCTCGTCAATGGTCACCTCACTTCCCCATTCACGCTTCAAGGTGGAGTCCGTCAGGGCTGCCCTTTGTCGCCCCTCTTATATATTTTGGCGCTTGAGCCCTTTCTCACTTCCATACGTAACAATCCCTCTATTTCTGGCTTCCCGTATGGGGATCGTCATCTTAAATTATCTGCATATGCAGACGATATCCTTTTGTTTATTTCAGACCCAGTCACCTCTGTTCCCTCTTTATTAACTGAATTTGAAAAATTCTCTTTAGTTTCAGGCTATAAAATAAATTCGGATAAGACAGAAATTCTTCCCTTAACCAAATTTTGCCTTCCCCACTTCTTTACGTCCACCGGCTTTTCTTGGAATTCTAAGAAGATAAAATACCTTGGTGTTCTTTTATCCAATTCTCTCTCCTCCTCTATTCAACTCAACATGAATGCGGTCATCTCTAGAATAGACTCACTACTCTCTTCTTGGAATCCTTTATTTCTTTCTTGGTGGGGTCGTCTGGACTCCATCAGGATGATGATTGCCCCGATTTTGATCTACTTATTATCAATGCTCCCAATCCATATCCCAGCATTCTATTTCCGCCGCATTGACTCTGTTCTGTCCAAATTTCTCTGGAAACAAAAAAAGGCCCGTATATCTCTTTCAGACCTTCGTAAATCTAAACTGAATGGTGGGACCAATTTCCCTGATTTTCGCCTCTACCATAAATCCTTCTCACTTCGACAAGCTTCCCGCTGGTTATCACAGGAAATCTCCCCTTTCTCTCCCCTTTGGCTTTCTGTTGAAAAGGAATTATTGCTTCCTTATTCTTTACAAGAGGTTATTCGTTTCACTACTAAAGCCCCATGTCTTAACCCCCGCCTATTCAAATATACTTCGTCTCTTTTGCGGCCTTTAGTTTCCTCTGCCTCGGTTTCTCAGGAATCCTTTTTATCATTACCTATCTGGTACAACTCACTCATATTAATACATAACAGACCTATTGCTTGGCCCTCGTGGAGAGCGAAAGGTATCATCTGGATCCGTCATCTTTTTGATGGTTCATCCCCCTGTTCGTTCCCTCAATTCCAATCTCAATTCCGTTGCCCTCCTTCTTTTGCAAAGAAATTTTTTATACTTATGGAAACCATTCTTGATTATTATTCTCTTCCTTCTGAAGGTTTACCAGCCTCGCCTCCCTCTCTGCTTACCGTCCTCTCTACTGTCCCTAAAGCTTCCCTTATTTATCGGTATTTCTCGGCCCCTGACCCAGACCGTCTCAAATCCAAATTGGAATTATCTTGGGAGAAGGACTTGGGTTCCTCATGGTCAATTTCTCTTTTCTCTTTGGGACAAAATATGGGCCAGATCCCTGAAGATTTCCCTTACTGCCTCTCTTACCCAGTCCCTATTTTTCTTCTATCACAGACTCTACCTTTCTCCTCTTTCTATCTCTCGCTTTCAATCCAGCTCTCCAGCTAATTGTTGGACCTGTAATGCTCCCAATGCAGATCTCCTCCACCTCTTCTTCCTCTGTCCCTCAGTCTGCATTTTTTGGACTCAGATATGGTCTCGTCTCTCCCGTATTTTCAACATCTCTACTCCTTTTTCCACCTCCTTTGTTTTTCTAGGAAGTCTCTCAGATAATCTGGAACTCCCTCCACATTCTCAGGGTCTCTTTGATCTTATGCTAGCCCTAGCACTGCAACGCATTGTCTCTAATTGGAAATCCTTGAATACTTTGTCCCTAACCTGCTGGTGGAATCTTCTATGCCAATCACATAGGCTTGATGTTGCTTTTGCCTCCTCCTGCAAACCATCCCGAAATGTTGAACTTTACTGGTTACCTCTCACTCTATATTTAGATCAATCTGCCAAAAAGTTATATTCTCCACTCTCCTCTGATAATTTCAAACCTCCTTGAGCATATGTACTCCTGCTTTTAGTTTATGATGTTCTTCAATTTATACTAATGCAGTTTTTTAGCATTACTCACGTTTCCTATTTGCTAAACGTTCTTATTTCAGATAATTGCTGAATATTGTGTATTTACTGTACTCCCTTACTGACATTCGCTGTATTTCTATTTTTGATCATTCCTTTTTGTTTTTCACGTGATTTTATCCCCTTCCTTTCCCTCCTCCCCCTCTTTCCCGAAAAATTACTCCAAAATGCTTTGTTTTTATTGTGATATTAGCTACCTCAGTTCAATTTATCCCAATCTTTAACATTTTCTTGTATTTTGCTGATATCACCTTACTGTAATATCTGATTTTTCTTCAATAAAGCTTTCAAACATAAAAAAAAAAAATATGTATTTTAAATCTCTAAAGAAAAAAACGTATTTCAAAAACATATATTTAATCTTTTTTAAAAATCACTAATTAAATACTCTTCTTATAAAATTACAATAATTAATTAATAAAACAACTACAAACATATCAATTACCTGCGTTGTAATGGGTCGCATTGAAACGGTACATGTGTTGTAGTCATAATTCATGCGTTTTATTGGTAGTTCCCCTGTTTGCTTTGCACCCTGCATCCAGCCGCTCCCGTGCCACTGGTGGTGCAGCTCCTGTGTTGATTGTTGATCCCTGCAGTGCTGATCTTAACCTCAGGAACTTAGCTCCCACAACCAAGTGGCCTGGTCATTAGCAGCCCCTAACCGAAGGCCCGCTAGCCCCATTGGCTAACATTGGGGCTCTACAATCTGCACCAGGCCGCCCTAGTGCTGCTGGTGGTGCAACTTGAGTGCCTCCTTGAACCTTGAGGAACCATGGTTCTAACCCCAAACATTCAGCCTTGTGAGTCATTTACTTACCTGCAAACCGAGTTCTCTATAGGAAACCATGTTGTGGGTTTTCCTCTGAAACTTTTTAAGTGTTGACCTGCATTTTGTAAGGAACAAAAGTAACTGTGCTTTGAAAAGTGAATTGCCTTACTTACCTCTGTATTGTAGGACCCACAGTGTGATATCTGGGCATATCACCCCAAATAGTTAATGTAACTAAAAAGTAACACAAAGTAACCTCAAAGTTTTTTCTAAGTATTCTGGACTGTTTTTAAAGCAAATACAAACCTGTAACAATATCAATTTCATCTACAAATGTATTTCTGTGTATAGCCTTGCATGTGAACGTATATTTTACTTACCTGGGCCAAGTACTGCTTGGTTCTAGTAAAAACATAAGTCTACCAGTTTTTATATTTATATAATACTAATTGGTCTGGATTCAGTCTCTTGAGTGTGTACCATCAGTTCTTGCTTGAGTGAATACAATAAATGCTTAACACGCCCACTGATAGGCCTAACTGCTCGACCACATTACCACAAATAAAGATGTTAGTAATTATCTAATTTAACCTCTGCTCTGCCTCTGAGGAGCCACTGGACTCTGTGTACACTATACCTTACTTTTCTTTAGTATATAGAGAGCCAGCTTCCACAGCACCACTTTGACACCAGGATGCCTGAAGAAAACGCTCCTGGTGGCTAGACTGGCCACCAGGAGCAAAATGAGCCCAAGGCGATGAAAATTGGGGAACGGTGCAGGCAAAAGGGGCCTAAGAAGCATTCACCCTATAAAACAGAAATTTGAGAAAATGGGCAACACAAACCCATTTTTCAATTTGGAATGGAGGAGGGAAATGTGTGGGACTCCCTTCCCAGAGGTTCTTTTGTCCGGGGGGGACCACAGCCCCAGGGCCCAGCATAAGTACAAGTGTCCCAAGAATTCCATCCCCAAGACAAAAAAGAGAACACTAAGCCGACCGCAATGCCCACCCTCTGTACCCATCTTTGAGGTGGAGGGTTACGCTGTCATTCTAGCTTCTTGACTGTGCTCCTCACTGGCAGGGGACTTGACAGTGCTCCCTCTGCTGGTGGAAGACAGGAAGAAAGCCTGCTCTAGCCTGCCGGTAGCAGAGAAGAACGGTGGCAGCTCCCACAGGCCCCTGAAGACCTCTACCTGCATCTGCAGGCATGATCGTCTTGGATTTAACCACTTTACTGTGGCCGAAATTCTGGTGCGGCAGTTTTAATGGTTGGGCGGGCCGCGTTGGCCTACGGATGTGCGCAGCACTACCGAGGTAGTGCACACGATGGCCGTTGGCTGACAGAAGCAGCGGACGTATTAACCAAAAAACACAAAACAAGAATACTGCATGAGTGGACTTCAGCTAAACAAAGCTACTCATTACATATGCAAGTATCAGAGCCTGGAGCACCCCATAATGTTCCATGAGAAGGCTTAAATGTCAATAACCCTCTTTGTATTGCCCCACGGAGGGGCAGAGGCACAACAATGTTGTGTCCAGCTGTTGTGGAGGCTGCACGAGGTCCAGCAGCCTACCTGGAATGTTTTGTTTACCTACAACCTTCCATCTCTTGGTCCCATAAAAAGATGACACTGGAAGAGGTTTCATTTGCAACCATGCCAGAGCTGGAGCTTTTCCTCTTGTGTTTGGTCCTGTGACTGCAGCAGCAGTGTATAGTAATAAAAATAAGACTCTGACACCCATAACTTTGAATTAAATGTTTTATTGACAACATCAATATGTACGAGTTGGGGCGTGGCTAAGGCGCCGATGGGAGAGGTGGTGTGAGCCGATAGCTCTGCGCCCGATCCCGGCTATTATCCTGTTTAAATATCCTGAGTCAGGCTCACAATACCTGACCATACGTCAGAATACCTGGGGTTCCTTTCGTGACCACCGGAGCTGCAATCGGGGACTCCGTGGTGCAGTGGAGATTGATTTAAATATCGCAAGAGCTGTGAGGCGAGCAACAAAATGGCGGCGGACATGGATAGATCAATCCGCCCAGCGCTCTGAAATCTGCGGCGAAGCCCCTCGGAGGCTTGGATAAGAGGACGCAATTGGGGCGGAGCGGAGAGCTGCCGGCGGCCCTGGTGGGTTGAACGGCGGATCTGATGTGCGGCTACGTCGTGGATTGGTGCGGAGAGGGGAGCCCTGCCTGGTGCGTTAAGATAGCGGCTGATGGGAGATCCGGGATGAGTTCCCACCACGAATGGAGCTGCGGCAGGGCGGAATGAGGTGCAACATCCGCGCGGCACCCAGATGATGGAGGCTTGAGGTCTGTGAGGTGGCTGGTGCATAGAGCGGATCGGTGGCTGTGCTGCATTGGTCGGCGGACTACTTGGGGATCCCGACCGCCTACGGAGCCTTGCGGTGCACAGAGAGGAAGGGAGGACACGACCTGGACGACGTGTGGCTGGAGGACGTCTCCCCCCTGTGGCCCTGGCGAGTGTGGTGGTGTGGGCCAGCGCCCGATACTACGGAGGTGGGGGGGGGAGCAGGCCTGCGGCCCCGCACGGGCGGCGAGCGAGGGAATATAACTGCGGGCATTATTACGGTGACACCTGGAAGGGATAGATACGCTGCCAGTTGGATATCACACCCGGCCTGAACACTGAAGCGAGCACGAAGTGCAGGCTGCCTCCTGCGTACTTACAAGGCCTACCTCTGTCGGCCCATTGAGAGCTCCATCCTGAATAGTTGGTGCACACTTTGAGTCTGGCATAGTCTATGACGTGGCCCCTTAGGAGGCGCAGTTCCACCAAAAGCAGGTGTACCTTGGAAGAGGGAGCTCTGTTGCCGGTTGGTCGGTGAGCGGTAAGGGGTGCCCAGAAGTGTGGATGTCGCCGTATGCTTGCCCGGACACCCGGATACTTTGGTGGGGCTATTGCAGAGAAGGTGACAGGAGAGACACGGTGGCTGGCGGTGTACATGCCAATAGGTGGAGAGCAGGGGGCCTAAAACACCACTGAAGGGAGCGAAGGGAAACCAGTACATCTGGAAACACGCTGCCATTGGATGTGAACTGTAGTAGGAGGAAAGACGGTGTCTATTCTTGTGCATGTAACATCTGCCGCAGGCCTAGGCTTTGCGTCGCTTAATTACTTGAAGGCCTAATTAGTTACGCCCAATCAAACGTCAGCCTGCACGGACTTTGACAGAGGTGTTATTGCGTAGAACAAGGTCCGTCCACAGAGCAATTGACAACTGCTCCGCCTACGAGGAAACCCAAAAGCAGGAAAGAAGGCGCCGTTGAGCATGAGGGTGCCTAAGGTGACAGGGATGGTACTGAGGGAACGCTTTCGGAGCAGAGACTAAATAAACGACTAGACCAAATCCTGGACGCCATAGCGGCGACGGAGGAATCCCTCCACCATGACATACCACAAGTAGCGACGGGGCTGGGACTCCTGAGAGCAGACCACTCAAAGTAGGCCGACAGGGTCAAAGAGACTGAAGCGGTCATTCAAGACTTGAAACCGGCAGTGGTAATGGTGGAACGCAAGCTGGAGGATGCGTTGAGGCGCTTGACGACGCTAGAGAAGAAGGCTGAAGACTCTGATTTGATTTGATGTAGGATTTCTAGAGCGCGTAGCTACCCTCGGGCGTCCCAGCGCTATCGTGCAAGCTTGACAGTACTCCTGGGGATGGATTATTGGGGGAACAATCAGGTTTTCAGCAGTCTGCGGAATGAGAGAAGATTGTTTTCTTTGGGGATGTTGAGGGGAAGGCTGTTCCAAAGCTTAGAAGCGTTATAAGAAAAGCGCCGGACGCCAGCACGAGCTTTCCTTATTCTGGAAACGCCTGCCAGAAACAGGGTGTCCGACCTGAGCTGTCGGGATGATTTGTGTGGCTTGATGAGGGGTCACAGTATTGGTGGGCCCTTGCCTTGTAGGATTTTATGGGAGATGCACAAGGCTTTGAAGGAAATGCGTTCTTGGACGGGGAGCCAGTGAAGAGCCTTGAGGGAGGGTCTGGCTGAGCATCTAGATTTTGTTCCAGTCAGTAGTCTTGCTGCGGTGTTCTGGGTATGCTGCAGTTTTTTTATGACAGCTACAGGTGCACCTAGGTATAAGGCGTTTCCGTAGTCTAATCTTGATATGTTGAGACCCTGAATCAGAATTTTCCTAGACTGGGGGGGAATAAGCGGAAGGATCTTACGGGCTGCTCGCATGAGCCCAAAGCAAGTGCCGGCTGTCTTTCTTACTTGGGCTCTGAAGCTGAGGTCCTGGTCTAGCCAGAAGCCCAGGCTTTTGATTTCTTGTTTTGGTATGGGGGAGGGGGGGTGCCCATGCTAGCTGGCCAGGCAAGGGTTTTGGGGAGTTTGTTTGGGTTGCCCAGAAGCATGATTTCAGATTTCTCTCCGTTATGTTATGTTATCTTATGTTAATAACATTTATTAGGCGCAACAGCTGCCCCAGCGAAGGGGCGTCCTGGCGCCAGATCATATGCAACAACACAACAGATCAGAGCTGAGAAGGGGGACATTAGCTAGCAGAGATGAACAGGTGGGTTTTGATGGCCCGTCTGAAAAGAGTCAAGCTGTTGAGGGCGCGAATGTGAACAGGAAGGGAATTCCATAGATCCGCCGCCAGAACACGGAAGGAACGTCCTCCCATCCTGCTAAGCCTGAACCTAGGCTTGTTCGCCAAATGCTGAGCTTCGGATCTGAGGGACCGCGTGGGGACATAAGAAGAAATAAGGCCTGTCAAGGCTGGGGGAGAAGAAAGCTTTAAAATCTTGAATGTCAGACAGAGAGCCTTAAATTTGATTCTCTGTCTGACCGGAAGCCAGTGCAGGGAGGCCAGGACAGGAGAGACAGAGCATCGTCTCGGAAGACCTACAATGGCCCGTGCAGCAGCGTTCTGCACCCTCTGAAGCCTAGTCGCCTCAGCCTGGTTGACTCCAAGGAGCAAGGCACTCCCGTAGTCTATCCGGGAGAGGATAGAGGCCTGAACCACCAGTTGACGCGTGGGAGGGTCGAAAAATTTGAGGACTGGTCTGAGTCCTCGCAGGATACCATAGCAGGTAGCTGCTGTCTTCTTTGTATGGCTGGTAAAAGAAAGGTTAGAATCCAGCCATACCCCCAGATTCTTGACTTCGTCCACTTGAATGGGCATCGCCCCCAATTCGAGAGGCCACCACTGGTCTCCCCAGAGTTCCGCCTGCTTCCCTACAATCAGGACCTCGGTTTTCTTGGCATTAAGCTGTAAGCAGTTGTTACGCATCCAGCTAGCCACAGCTATAAGTCCTGCCCGGAATCTGGGCGCCGTCACCTCAGGGTCCCCACTGAGTGTCACCGCCAGCTGCGTGTCGTCGGCATACGATGTCATCGTAAGGCCATATTGCCTGACGACAGCAGCCAGCGGTTTCACATACAAGTTAAATAATGTGGGGCTAAGGGCAGAGCCCTGAGGGACTCCCAGTTCCAAAGAATGGTACGAGGACTGGCCAGGTGGAATGGCTACTTTAATTTGAGTTTGAGTTTGAGCCTGGAGTCGCCCATCCATACAGATATGTTGTGCAGGCAGGTGACTAGATTCTCCATTGATTGATCGGCCTGGTTGATGGAGACGACTTATTGTGTGTCGTCGGCGTACATGACCACCTTTATGCCGAATGGAGAGGCGATGTCATCCAGAGGGAGTGACCGTAGCTATCGGCCACTTGGAAGGTCCTGTGTTCCAAGTAAGATTTTAACCATGCCAAAGCGGTCTCCGAAATGCCCGTTTTTCGGAGCGATGTAGAAGAATGGTGTGGTCCACTGTGTCGAAGGCTGCCCTCAAGTCCAGTAGGATCACTGCCACTGATCCTCCTGCATCTAGGATGGACCTTGTCTCCTCAGTCACGGCCAGAAGGGCGGTATCAGTCCCCTGTCCAGGTCTGAACCCTGTCTGTGAGTGGCGAAGGAGGTTGTTAGACTCTAGGAATGTTGAGAGTTGTTCATTTACAATTCTCTCTGCCACTTTACTAATGCCTGGGAGGAGGGAGATGGGTCTGAAGTTAGAAGGGTCCAATGGGTCTAGGTGAGGTTTTTTTATGAGTGCACAAACTACAGCACTTTTCCAGCTGGAGGGGACAATGCCACAGGAGGGAGAGGCATTTATCAGCCTCGTGAGATGGGGAGCTATAGTGGGGGCTACTAATTTGAGTTTGCTCATGGGTGCTGGGTCATCTGGGGATCCACTCTTCACACAGTTGAGAGTGTCCAGCAGCCTCTCGGTGGAAACGGGGAGGAAGGCTCTCCGAGTTGGTGCGTCTGGGTCGATGGGCCCAGCTGGGAGGTCGGTTGAGGGATAGGTGTTGGGGAAAGTCATTATGATTTTTAAAATTTTGGCTGAGAAAAACTCAGCGAGTTGGGTACACCTGGCACCGGTGGGATCAGCGGCTGGCTGCGGTTCAGGGACTTGCAAGAGACTTTTTACTATGCGGTAGGTCTCCCTGGAGGAGTTGGAGGCAGCCATGATTTTTTCTTCGTAGTAGGAGGCTTGTGTTTTTTTAATAAGAGTTTTGTATTGTTTCATAGCCGATTTATAGGTTTCTTTGTTGTTAGGGATCCAATCTTTTCTCCAGATACGTTCCAGTTTTTTGCATTTTTTACGGAGATCTCGTAGTTCCGAGGTGAACCAGGGGGATTTGTATGAGTTCCTCTTACTAGGGAGCTGTTTAACGGGAAGAACCACGTCCAGAGACGATTCTATCCAATCTCGGAATTGGATGTCTGCTAGAGAGGGATCTTGGTTCAAGGTAGGGGTGGAAGCTATGAGCTGGTGGGTCCAGGCATCCGTGTTTAGTTTATTCCACGGGCGTGAAGGCGCTTGGGGTGGAAGGCTGGGCCTGGTTTGACAGGTGATTGGGATACTGAGGAAGATAAGATGGTGATCTGTCCAAGGGATAGGTAGGGGAAAGGAAGTGGAGAGTTCTTGGATATTTGAAAAGATGGGGTCCAAAAGGTGGCCCTTTTTATGAGTGGGCAGGAGGTTTTTCAAGGAGAGGCTGATTGCTGAGAGATCTTCCTTGAGGTCTTCCGCTATTTTGTTCCCTGGATCGTCAAAGTGGATGTTTAGATCTCCAAGCACTGTAAAGATGGACGATAGACAGGCTAGGGAGGTGGCAGTTTCTACCAGAGAGTTAGGGGGTCTGTATATGAGTATACCCAACAGGGTTTTTTCCGGGGAGAGATGTAGGGAAATTTGAACATTTTCACAGTTGAGGATTGGACTGTCCTTTAGATGGCAGAGGTGGGCTTTCGTGATTATTGCTAGTCCGCCTCCTGATCCATGCGGTCTGTCCAGATGTTTAATTGTATAACCTGGAGGAAGGGCTTGGACTATGTCTGGGTCGGATGCGGAATTGATCCACGTTTCCGTGAGGAACAGCACTTCAATGTCGTTGTTCAGAATTAGTAAGTTTATGTCGGTGCTGTGTTTAGGAAGTGATCTACAGTTGAGCAGAGCCATTTTGATTGTCCGTACTTTGGGGGTTGACTTCGGAGTGAGTTTGTATGCACAGTGATTACATTTGTTATGATGCTCTTCTGGAGAAATAGAATAAAGACAGAGGTCCGGGGTGTTTATTGCCAGTTTCCGAAGAGTGTCTGACGAGTAGGTAATGGGGGCTACAACGAGAGGAACAGGGGAGCTGGGCTCTGGGCTCATACTGGCGCGGACGGGCGCAGACGGGCTTACCTTTGGCGTGCCTTCGGCAAGCTGGAGGCGTGCCCGCAGCGCGCGTCCGCTGCGCGTCCGGCAGAGGCACATCCTTATGGGGATAGTAGAGGGGGCTTGGCCTAAGGGCGGTGGGCGTGGCCTCACTTCCCTGCAATATGTAAGGATCACACAACACCGTTCCCGAATAAAGAAAAAGGTTTCGTCCGCACCGATGGTTGAACATTATCTGAATCACAACCATAGTGAAAATGATTTCAAATGGACAGTATTGGCCTGGATTGATCTCAAACACCAGTCCAGCGTTGAAACTGTGCTATTGCGAAAAGAAGCATACCTCATTATGAAATTTGATAGTGTCAACAAAGGACTTAACTGTCTGAGTGAAGTTAATAGGGCATGAGAGCCACATTTATCTTAACAATTGCTTGGCCTCACTACAAACCCCACAATACATTGCAACTGATTGCATGGTTTCTGACGGTCTGATTGGTCAGACCAACATCACATGACCGACACTTGAATTTTGAAGTTGATGGCATATCCGCGGATCCTGCTACCTGCATGTATCCGTGGCAGAGTGAAACTGACAAACGCTGTTAGTCGTGCCTTTCAACGGTAAGCCATTGAAGTAGTTCTGTTGGCCTCTTCCTGTCATTCAATGTGGGACCATTTTTAGTGACTCTCTCCCGCCCTTTCAATTCCCACAGAACCGAAGATCTCCGAAGCAGCAGTGGCCTTAATTTCCGCGTCCTTCTCGTTCTCCTTACGAGTAAGTCTCTTGTTTTATAACAAGTTTCAGTCGCTTTGCGGACACCACAAATACTTATGTCCTGCCTGATTTTTTCAGAGATGTAAACCGATCTGAAATTCCCATACGCCAGCACGACGGCAGACACGCCACCGGAGCAAGAAGGTTGAAAGTAAACAACAACTTTGTGCTCCCCCACAAAAGTAAGAATTGGTTTACACTGGGAACCTTTTCTATTCTGATCCAAAAATTCACTCTATTGCCGTGTGATATCCACGGCACTGACGACATTTGAAAAGCAAGCGCATCCTTGGTTACGACAAAAATAAGGTATGCCGCATCATAATGATGCAATTTATTTAAAGATCAAATGGATTGAGGACCTCTTTGTAAAAATCTTTCCCCCCCCACTTCTCTTTTTTGTAAACAGTTCCCATGGATTTGACACATCCTGCCCTGACGAGAGTCCTGTGATTCAGACAGTCGACTCGAAACGCGTTGGCATTTATCCTTTAATGACATTTAATGCCAGCAACATTAATTTGTCAATTAGCATGCATTTCTTGACTAAAATAGAAACAGTTTGATACTGTATAGAAATTGGGGTGATATCTCAGAAAGTTCTTTTCCCCCTCCTTCACAGGATTTGCATTGACGATTCAGTTTGGTACTACTAAGTTTTGGCGACTGTTACTTGTTTTATTCATGAAAATTAACACACTGTTTTTGTATGTATAGTCATATGTTTACTGTCATGTCTTTTTCATTGTAAATATGTATGATTTGTTCCTCACTGTGTTGAAAATTGTATGGCACTACATGAAGTTGACTACGGTTTTTTTCTGTCTTGATGTAAAAAGAATTTGAAAATAATCACAAAGAAAAATGACATAAATCGCTGTCGGGATAAACCAATAAAGTTTTGTTTATCCCCACTTAGGGATTCATTGTTTGAATCCTTATTAGAGGCTTAGGTAACCCCCTTGTTCTACACGAGGGGGACAAGGTGGGCACGCTTTTTAGCAAGGCTAGCAAATCCGAGGTTGGGGGGCTGTCCGATTTTGAGTGTGCATACAGAGACAGGAGACATGGTATATTCCCAATCTGCGATCCTTTTGCGCTTCTTGAACTACTACACGACACTCTATCAAACTCACTTAGACGCGGACACGCTAGACATAGCAGGATACCTAGCAGGAGCTCAGCTACAGCATTTGGATGAGGAAAACGCCGAAACACTGGGTCAAGCTATAAACATTGGCCGAGGTTAGGGGAGCAATCAAGCAGATGGCCTGTAAGAAGACCCCGGAGTGGATGGGCTCCCCATAGAATTTTATGTACAATACATTGATGTCCTGGCACCCCACTTGTTGGAGGTCCATAATGAAGCATTGGAGCAGGGCCACCTACCGCAGTCCATGAGAGAGGCGCTGGTCGTCCCCCTATTGAAACCTGGGAGGGAGAATACGGATGTGACCTCCTATAGACCGCTATCTATGTTGACGGTGGATTATAAAATACTGAGCCGCATATTGGCTACGAGGCTGCTGCCCCACATGACTGCTTTGATCCACGAGGATCAAGCAGGATTTTTCTCAACTAGGAACACCTCGTCAAATATCCGCCACCTCATACGAGTATTAGAGAGCAACCTGGATACGGATATGATGCCCGCCATGCTATCCGTTGATATAGAAAAGGCGTTTGATAGCCTTGAGTGGGAATACCTCGATAGAGTATTGGAGAAATTCGGCTTAGGCAAGCAATTTAGGCGCTGGACAATGGTCTTGTATTCCTTAGCAACCGCCAGGGTGCGATTGGGTTCAGTAATATCGTCACAATATCCGGTGCGGAGGGGGACAAGACAGAGGTGTTCCCTCTTGCCCCTGCTGTTCGCATTGGCGATTGAGCCATTGGCGGTCAACGCTAGGAAGGAGGTGGCGTATAGTGGCCTTGTATGTGGTGGGATTCCGCACTACATTTCATTGTATGCAGACGATCTACTGCTGTTCTTAGAAGACACGACGGAGGCACTGCAAGGGGCGGTGGACATGCTCTTAGAATTTAGAATGCTATCGGGCCTTAGAGTTAATTGGAATAAAACATGTATTTTCCTTCTGAGGGCGGATATGCCCCAGCCGCAACTACCCGTTGGTTTGATCTGGAAAGATTGTGCTTCTCCTATCTAGGAGTTCGGATCTATCACAGTGTTGATGACATGTTGGAGGGGAACATAGGTCGCTGTATTAGAGCCCTAAGAGGCTGTATGGCGTTTTGGGCAACCCTTCCTCTTTCGGTGGTGGGCAGAGTAGCGCTGCCTAAAATGGTAGCTTTGCCCCGCTTGCTCTACTACTTCCGTACATTGCCAATATGGATACCGCCACGGATATTCTGAGAGTTACGTACGCTTACCATTGACTTCTTA
The DNA here is from genome assembly GCF_964263255.1 of Lissotriton vulgaris. Lineage (NCBI taxonomy): Eukaryota > Metazoa > Chordata > Amphibia > Caudata > Salamandridae > Lissotriton > Lissotriton vulgaris. The sequence continues at coordinate 14,761 of NW_028252215.1, forward strand.
TGGAGTCATGGGAGGCGACGAGTGGCACTTGACACGCTGTTGAGACCGAAACCGGAAGTGGGTATGGCGGTCCCTAATTTTGAACTTTATTATCTCGCGGCGCAGCTGCAGATCCTTACACAGAATGTTGCCCGAGAATTTAGGGGCCCGGAACAGACCCGTGGAACAGGAATACAGAGGCATGTCCTCTCGTATATCATTATGCAGCAACAGCTTGAGGTGCGGAACTTGACCCTAGAGGAGAAGACCCTGCGGATGTGCTGGAATAAGAGCCACAAGAGGGCGGGATTAGCAGGCCCGTACGCACCGGAAATCCCTCTGGGAATGTTGACGGCACTGCCGCATGGAGGGGACTGGTCCCCGCTCCTGGAGTGGGAAGAGATGGGGCTTCAAGTAATAGGCGACCTCTATGCTGATGGCGAGTTGTTACCCTTTCGGACGGTGCAGGATCAATTTGGCCTCCCTGATGGGAGTTTCCTCTTGCACATGGCTATAACGAAGGCGATCCAGAAACATTGGAAGACTGGGCAGTCTGAACCCAAGACCACAATGGCTTGCCAGTATGTGGTGATGGCAGCGGGTACGTTTAAAGCGGTAACTTGCCTACCCCCCCGAATGTTACATGAGGGTTCGGAACCGCTCACGGCTCTCAAACAAAAATGGGAGACAAGTGTGGGGAAGCCCATTCCGGACACAACATGGGGGCATATCCTGCGTAGGACGTGGAAGGGGTGTAGAAATGCTCGATTTCAGCAAGTACACTTCTTTATAGTGCACAGATCTTACCTTACCCCCAGGACGATCCGGAGGTACTTTCGGGTGCAGGATGTGGCGTGCCCTAGATGCTCGCTACCTGATGTGGAAATTGATCACATGTTGTGAGATTGTCCGAAACTCGGGCTCTATTGGTCTGAAGTGGGGGCGCTCCTTAATGAAGCTACCGAACGGCAGTTAAATTATGACATGGCAACTTGTCTGCTGCTCTGGTTTCCTCACACAAAAACAAACAAAATCACAAGTAAATTCATTGATCTAGGTCTCATACTCGCCCATAGGGAGATAACCTGGCATTGGAAATCGAAGGAAGGCCCGTCTAGTAGAAGGTGGGCGAGCGAATTCCTTAAGTGGGCCCATAGTGAAGGGGCGGTCAGACTCTGACAGGCCGCCCGCACAGCTAATGAGAAGGGTTTAGAGATGGCACGAGCATTGGAGGGACTAGTGCATACGTTCGATGACAGTCAGACACAGGAGGGGGACTAAGGTGGAAGGGTTCTGAATGTAGTTTCATGGAATACACGAATAGATGAATATGGATCCTATGGGTATCTTCCTTTAGTAGTTGACATAAATGAACCAAGCCCACACCAGTAGCGGTTGGGGGGAGGTGTGGGGTGGGGTGGTTGTTGGTCCTACTGTTGATATAGGAGGGACTGACCATTGTGAGTTGCATGTGTAGTGTTTGTGTAGTACGATTGGTCAAGTATCTCCCAAGTTAGGAGACGGCACACTGCGGTTGCTTACACATGATGCATCCTTGAGGGGGCTAGACGGTGGGAGGTGGGCTGCCTAGTCATACTGGTGGCTACTACCAGTACTCTCCATCCGAACTATGGGACAGGTCCTCTGTCGGGGTTAGGGGAAGGGGAGATAAAGAAAGCGGATACTGGATTTTCCTGTCAAGCAGTTGTCCTTGTTTTTCTTGGACTGATTCACGTTTGGTAATTTCTTGCTATCGCCGCCCGACCTCCGGAATGTGGGCTAAATGGCTGTGTGATGCTTAATTTATGATGTCTAAAAGATATTTGTAAATGATGGAACAGTCGGAACAAATGAGTGTATGTTTTCTGAATCTGCAATAAAAACAAAGTTTAAAAAAAATAATCAATACGAACGATGCAATGTTTGACATTATATTGAATGCTGTTTGTGATTAATACTTTTCTTATTAATTTCACTGATTTCTGCAATGTCGAATAATGACATTTGCCATTTTCAGTAATGAGATGGCACCCTGACAAAGCCAGTAGGCCTGCCTTGTGATGTTGCTTTTGGTATAGCTATGGGGTATTGTGATTATGAGTTGAGGACCCACTGTGTTGTAATGTGATATGAGGGTGTCACCAATGGAATTTCTCATTCACATTTTTCATATTTGTAATTTAATGCTAAGTATTTCGAAGTGTGTGTGTGTGTGTGTGTGTAAGAAAAGCACTTTACTTTTTTTTAAAGAAAAAGCAATGACAGGTTAATGATTTATTGACTATTGTTGTGGTGGACAGGGCAGACTAAGGTTACTAGCCCACATTACCCACCTTGAGTAGGCCTTGGACTGCTCTGCTTAGCTATCCTGAGAGTCAATTGCTACAGTGGGGTACGATAGTCCCAGTAAAAAGACAACTGCAGACGTATTGCTTTTGAAGGACACAAATCGTTCGCAAGTAATAACTCAATTTCTTACTATTATATGATAGCAGAATGTGTGGATCAGTAGGTAAGTAACTAAAACAAAAAAAAGTAACAAACAGCAAAAATATATATTTTTGAGACTCAAAAGGCATACCTTGCGATACTAATCCTTGGCACTGAAGGCAAGTGCTTTGTGTGCTGAAGTGCTCCTGATGAAAGAGCAGAATGGTGTTAATTGTGGTTTATTTATTCAATGACTGAAGTGGCTGCATGCTGTAACTGGGGTGGGCAGAAGAAAATGTGAATGACACTGTATGAAATTGGGTTTTTGGTTGAGGGCTGGAAGCCCCACTCAGGCAACAACCACAGTTCTTATCAGGGTGAACCACATAATTCACTAAATTAACGTGTGTGTAATCCTGGGGTTACTTGGCACTAAAGCAGTCAGGCTTAATTTAGAGGCAATTTGTAACATATTTATAAAGCCCACAAACAGTAATAAAGTGAAAACACAAGAAAAAAAACCTGAAACTAATTTAGAAGACTAGAGTACATTTTAAGAAATAAAAGACCAAAATGTCAAATTTTAATCTAAAGAAAGCCAGCCAAGGGTCTAGGACTTAGGGAGGCACCTCTTGTGGATCAGGACCACACCCCAGCATTGGCCAGCAGGGCTCAGGAAGGTCAAATGCAACGGGTCAGATGGCGAGTTGCAGGGAGGCTTCTGGAGCGTGTTGTGTCACTGTAGCTTAGACAGGAGGTCAGCCAACTGACTCTTGGAGTCACTCAGGTAAGCCTGGGATGAAGGGAGCATGTCCAGGCTTCCTTCTTAGAGAGCAAGGCAGGCCTAACGCAGCAGGCCAGTCCTCTGTTAGCAGCAAGGCAGTCTTCTGCAGGCAAAGCTGTACTTATTCTGTAATGTCCAGGAGTGCACTGATGAATGGATCAGGAGGTCCATTATTTGTACCTGGTGCCTGCCTTTATATCATGTCCTTCCTCCATTGATGGTTTGTGAGAGTTCTTCCCTTCCCAAGTAAAGGCTTCAAGAAGTATGGGGCGAAAGTAGGCTGATATCAGGTTCCTGTGTGTGTGGGTGCTGGAGGCAAGCCCTTTGAAGTTTAAGTGGATCAGGGAACAGCTCCACTACTAGCCATCCTGGTGGGATGGCCTATCTTGCCCACACCTATCCCCCTTTTGTGTTATTATCTGGACGTATTACACAAACTTCATCAGCTGAGCCCTACACAGTCATTTGACTCAGGGCACTGGCAGAAGGCACAAATGGCTAGGACAAGAGACATCAACTTTCTAAAAAGTAGAATTTCTAGAATTGTGACTTAAGCTCTGACTTTACCATTAAAGAGGGGTTTAAATTACAATTCATTTGAGTCTAAACAACATACCTCTATCTGCTCCCAATCCAAAGTTAGGATTTATTAAATGTAATACTTTTTCCCAGTCTTAGCCGATTGGAGAGATAAACCTTGCAAGAGTGGAAAATTACTTTAGGAGTTTCTCACTCTCAGGACATGTAAAACCTAAACACACGTGGCCTACTTTTTAAATACAAGGCACCCTGCACTATAGGCTTTTAGGGACTACCTTAGAGGTGACTGATAAGTATTAAAAAGGAAGACATGGGCCTGGCAAAAGGTTTATTTTGCCATATCGAAATGGCAGACTCAAATTACACTACAGGCTGCAGTGGCAAGTCTGAGACATGTTTCAAAAGTGTACTTTAGTGGGTGGCACAATGAGTGCTGCAGGCCCACTAGCAGCATCTAATTTACAGGCCCTGAGTACCCGTAGTAACATATGCTAGGGGCTTTCAAGTAAAATACATGTACCAATCAGGCGTAGGCCATGTTTACCATGTTTTAGGGAGCGAGAACACTCACTTTAACACTGGTTAATAGTGGTAAAGGGCACATAAAAGATAACAAAAAGTGATCCAGCAAAATAAGGGAGCGAAGGAAAAAGGTGTGGGGTGACCCTGCAGAGAGGGCCAGTTCCAACAGATACACAATAACATGGATATATAGGTGCAATGCATTGGTGACACTTTGGTTTGTATTTGCGCTCACTAAAAGTAATGGATGATTTTAGGGGTGCTACGTAAAGATGATATGGATTTGAAGTTATTAAATAAAAAAGTGGGCCCATACGCCATGACTAACACAACCCAACTTGCTTCCTGTGAAATGTGCTGTCATCTTCCTTTTACTTGTTGCTGTGTGTAATCCATTGTGGCCTCTATGTCCACTGTCATATTTGTTGCTCTTTGCATCTTCTTCCCCTGGGGCTGGTTTACAGATGTGAGACAAGGAGAACAGTGATAACTACACCAAATATAAGAGAAACCTCATGTATTATGAACATATATAAATATTATCCAGCATGAAAATATCTCTTTAAACATATTACCATTTAAGAATAAGAATCCCCGCGAAGGTAATCTGGAATCTGCTGATAATATGGTTCATTTATTTATTTATTTATTTATTTATTTAACTGTTTTCTATTGCACACCTGTACTAGAGAGCTTGTATGGGTGATTTGAATAAAGCATATTTTAAATTTACATTGTTATCAGATTAAAGGTGGCCGTAGAGAGTTTTAGATGTTTCCCGACCACAAGAGGAATGACCTAATCTCTTGGGAGCACAGAGTTGTAATTTAAGGCTGCTACGCAGAACACCATGAAGTGCAAAAAATATTCTGCCACGCGGAGCTCCGCAAGTGGCGGAGTGCGTTGGATAAATGCTATTTATGGTGATTTTCAGTGTCAGGTGCCTGTCTGCACTGTGCAATTATCTTGAACGGCACCGTGCACAGTGCAAGTGGGCGCTGCTACCTTTCTGCCACTCAAGTAGATTTTTACTTGCGCAGCAGCTTTCTCACCGCAAACAGACAGTTTCTCAACATGATCCTTCACGAGCATACGCGACCACTTGCAATGGAGGTTGATTTTCCATGCTCGTGCTCCCCAACCTGATATTGACGATTGCGAACAAAAAAAAATCTTGCTGGGAGGGGGATTTTCCTCGCTCGCAGAATTGACGTTAACAAACGCGAGCGAGTAAAAAAAATCTGATCTGCGATGCAGAGCAGAGTTTTTCGGAACTCCGCGAGCTCCGTGTGACGCAGAGTGTGGAACTCTCCGCAAAGGAAATCTTGCAAACTTCACCAGCGGAGTTCAGGACCCAGACTTAGTGACAAGGTTAGCCATGGAGTGTAACATTTCCAAAACATAGCCTAACGTTGACTTGAGTACTCATAGAGAAAAGAGAGTGACATAGACGAACACAGATGAAGGACCTATGTCCAGGGGCACTGGAATAATGGAGTGACATGAGGGACACTTTATGCAGCAAGGAAAGAGAAATTATACATCAAGATAAGGTAACAGTTGCAGCATGTTGAGGTGGATGTTGATAGCAGGGGAGGAAGATGGCGGCCGGATAGGAGTCTCCGGCTGTGAGCTCCGCACTCGCCACGCACAGACATGACAAGGAAACATCTAAACAAAAACAGTAGTTGATCTAACTACAATTATTACAGCTACCTCTCTTATGGGAATGGGCGCACGGGAATCCGAGTCTCCTCGAGCAGCATACGGAGCTGTATACGGTGGTATCTGGGCAGCAGCGTCGGAAGCCAGCAGAGGTTGCCGGTGCGCAGTAGCAAGATTGTCCTTCCTTTTCCGGGGCATAAGCGGCAGCAATAGACACAGCAGCGGCAACGCGGAAGAAGTACCTCTCCTAAAACCCAAAGAAGCAAAACAAGCGCAATCCCGGGGGAGAGGCACTGCTGAGCTCATACTGAATCGAGTATTCCCGGCAAAATCAGACGCAAAGACTACACGCTGCAAGAAAGACTACAAAGAGGATTCTGCGATCGTGAAAAAAAGAAGGCTGCTCACCAGGACTTTGGGACAACAGGAATCCATGAGCAAGGTACAGGGGGGGGGGCGGAAGTGAGGGAGTAACTGTGCTGGATTTACTTGTGGGGTGTGGAGGGGACAGGGTCATAGAGAGTAGCAGTGTAATTAGAGGAGAGAAAGGAGAGAGGGAGAAAGAAAAGGAGAGAGACTTTGAGGTTGAAACAGAAACGGACCTAATCATATCAGGCACTCCTGAAGTAGTGGAGAAGTCACTTAAACCGGACTCAGAACCAGGAGCTAGGAGCAAGGAAAACTCGACTGAAGAAGTAGAGGGCGGAGCAGGGAACAAGCGAAGGTCCAGCTACTGCTTAAGAAATAGGCAGTTCTCCAAACAAGTACTCCCAACCAAACAAACTGCTATACCGGTTATACCTAAGGTTACAAAAAGAAAGCAAACTGCCAAATCACAGCAAAACAAGGACAAAAACATTAAAGCGAAAAATCAGACAGAACAGATAATTAGAGTTACTCCCTCTCTCAGATCCTTCTTCAAAGTACAGCAGCAAGTTCAAGTAGGGCGTAAACTCTCAACTACTCTTAGCCACCCTAACCCCCGAGAAAAAAATATCTCCCCGGTCACAAGCATAAACACGAACCCAATCTGCACCACTATACCCATTATACGAACTGTACCCTCTGCTACCCCTGTCGCCCCTAAAATAATTAACGGAACTAAAGGGAGTGAAAAATCTCAGGGAAAGAAACAAGAACCAGTAACCCTCAAAGACTCACAAATGGAGGAGGCGGGAGATACAAACATGCCTACTACCTCTAGTACTAGCATACCACAGCATGAAAAGCTAGTGGCAATAGAACCTTCTGACATGGTAGAACAAACAGAGAAGCTCTTGGGAAAATTCATGGACAAAGTCCTAGGAGAAATGAGAGAGAAATTCTCAGTCTCAGAGGCTAATCAGAGCAAGATACAAGAGGTATGCGAGGCCTTAGACCAAAAAATGAACGCCCTCGGAGAAAGAGTTACCATAGTCGAGTCAGTGGTGGAGAATCTCAGTAAGAGAGTTGACACAAACCAGAAAGAAATAAGAAAACTCAGAGAAAACGAAAGAAGCATGAGCGAGAAAATGGAATCGCTTGAAAACCAGGCGAGAAGGAATAACCTAAGGGTCCTTAACGTGCCGGAGAATATGGAGGGTACGGACATTAAAAAATTTGTTGTCTCTCTTTTTGAAAAACATTTCTTATGGTCCAAGGAAGTCAATCTTACTGACGACATACAGAGGGTACACCGCGACCCTTTCAGGAAAAACAAAGACAGGAAGACACCGAGAAAAATCCTGATAAACTTTAAAACTTATACACTGAAAGAAAGACTACTTAGTGAAGGTCTAAAACAGGATACCTTGAAAGAGGACAACTGGTCCTTCAGGATTCGCTCAGACATATCCAAGACTACCCAAGACAGACAGTGGGAGTTAGGACAACATATGCAGGAACTAAAATCTCTTGGAGCCAATGTCCAGATGAAATTTCCTGCCGCATTAAGGATAATGTGGAAAAATAAGATGCACAACATCAGAGACCCCAGAGAGGTAGAAACCTTTATTGAGCAAATAAAAGATCAACTACGAACTGAAACAGAACCCCAAGCAAGATGAATATCATAAAATCTAGGCGAAGCAACGAGCTCGAATAGGGCGAAGAATACCGCCCCAAAAGAAGAAGGGAGGCTTCCTCAGGGTGGGAAACAATGAACCCCACAAAAAAACGCAAATATCTCATAAAAAGAATGCACGGGTGGGGAGCAAAATAGGGAAAAAATTTGAAAAAATGTCCTCAGCGCTCACAGTAAAAGGAATTATTGGGACCCATAGAACACGGATAAAACAAGATGCTCATAACAGGAATGGCGACAAAATATAAACAATTCAAGGTACTCTCTTGGAATGTTAATGGACTTAGGACACCTAGCAGAAGGAGAAGGATTCTTGAATATCTGAAGGAAGTAGACAGCGAGATAATTATCCTACAAGAGACGCACCTCCTAAGTACGGAATGGGAACAAATAATGAAGAATCTGAAATGGGTTGACACCTATGTTTGCACAAATCAAGAATGCAATATCAAAGGCATAATAATAATTCTTAAAAAAACACTTAAAGCCAAAATTGAGCACAAATCAGTTGATAATAAAGGAAGATGGGCTTTTATTAAGGTAAGAATATACGAAAATGCATATACCTTGGCAGGGTATTATGGCCCAAATATAGATGACCCAACCCCCCTACAAAAACTGTACACAGAACTACTGTCAACAACTGCCCCGATAATATTAGGTGGAGATTACAATATTTTAATAGATCCGACCCTAGACAGACATCCCCCAGGGAAACAGTCAAATCTCCCAAAAATGAGAGAATGGCTAGGTAATTATAAAAATGACCTGGGTTTGCTGGATATGTGGAGAGAGAAAGGAGACAAAAAATATCCTTACACTTTTAACAATAAAAAACTTGGTCATAGATCACGAATTGACTACTTCTTAATAAATGGTACATTGCGAGACAAAGTCAAGAACATAGAACATTTACCAGAACATCTATCTGATCACTCGGCGGTACAACTAACCATGCAAATAACGAAAAATAATGTACAATCAAGATGGACGGTAGACCGCACAATATTACTAGATCCACAGGCAGCAGAAGAACTGGAGATAACAACAGCCAATTTTTTTAAGGAAAACCAAACTGGTACATCCAAACAAATTATCTGGGATACATATAAAGCGGTTATTAGAGGCAAGTTATTAAGTTTGGGTTCACACAGAGCCAGGACTGCAAAATTGGAAATTGGAGGTATGGAAAGTGATATTAAAGAACTCAATCTCAAGATAATGGGGGACGCTACTCCAGATGTAAAAGAATCGATAGAGAAACAAAGGCAAGAACTAAAGGAAAGACTGGTAAACCTCCTGGAAAATAAAGTAAGGACTAGATGGGAAGCCAGTAAGTTATCTAATCATGAATATGGAGAAGGATGTGGAAAACTGTTGGCCTGGAAGACGAAAAAAGAGCAAACTAGAAACAAAATAATCTGCATTCAACGAAATAATATAAACGAAACTGAGGACTCCATAATAATGCAGGAATTTGTGAAGTTTTTCTCTAATTTATATAAGGAGGATGTAAATCCCACAGAGGAACAGATCCAGAAGTACCTAGAACATATACCCCTGCCACAACTAACCGAAATGGAAAAAGAAGAGCTAAATAAAGATATTACAGTAGAAGAGGTTAGAACCATCATAAAAGGCCTAAAAAAAGGTAAAGCAGCTGGCCCGGACACCTTACCAAATGAGTTCTACCAGATTTTAAGAGATTCTCTGGTGTCACCATTAACAGATTTACTAAATCTAACATATAAAAAAAAAGAAAAAATCCCAGATTCCTGGAATGACGCAACAATTAGCATTATTTTAAAGCCAGGAAAAAACCCAGCAATATGTGAGTCATACAGACCCATCTCACTGCTTAATTGTGATTACAAAATTTATATGAAGGTCATGGCGAAAAGACTAGCAGTGATAATGACTAAACTGATAAATCCTGATCAAAAAGGCTTCATAAAGGGTAGGCAAATAGAAGAAATCACACACGAACTTTTTGCCGCAATAGATATAGCCATCACAGAAAAATTACCACTAACCATAATCACTTTCGACGCTGCCAAAGCGTTTGATAGAGTAAATTGGTCATTCCTTAACAAAGTCATCAATAAATATAATCTAGGAGAAAATTTCGGCAATATGGTGGCAGAGATATATACCAAACCAAGGGCTAAAATATTAGTCAACGGGAACCTCACAAACAACATTGACATACAAAGAGGGACAAGGCAAGGATGCCCACTGTCACCCCTGCTTTTCAATTTATATATTGAAGTCCTTGCAGTCGCGCTAAGAAATCATGCCACAATAACCCCATTTCAGCATCAGGATTGGTCGAAAAAAGTGGCACTATATGCCGACGACCTGATGATTTTTACAAATGACTATAATAGCTCTTCGGTTGCAATAGAATCCACAATAATCAAGTTCGGAACAGTATCAGGATACCTTACAAATCAAGAAAAAACAGAGGCTATGAGCTGGAACACAACTGTCAACAATCCATATACAAAAGAAAAAATAAAATATTTAGGTATCACATTAGTGAAAGACATAGAAAAAATACCACAGATAAATCTGAATAGAATCGCCATTGAAACCACGAAATTACTCAAAGTATGGGATGGACTACCTCTTAGTTTCCTGGGGAGATCAAATATAGTTAAAATGTCTATTGTGCCTAAATTCACCTATCTATTTAATACAATTCCACTGGAATTCAAGAGAGATGCCTTGAAAAAGATACACGGGAAAATCACAAGTTTTATTTGGTCATCAAAAGGAGCAAGGATATCTTGGAAAAAACTAAGGAGAGGTAAATTTGAAGGGGGAATAGCAAGTCCTGATCTTATTGAATACTGTAAGGCATTCCAATTTAAAAATATGAGACCACTTCTTAAGACCTCCCAGTTTCTCCCTGAATATATGCAAATCATGACTGACAGGTGTGATCATTTCCTATATAAATTTGGACACCCAAAATTCTTCAAGAAAATAAAACTGAAGATATTAATTAATGCAGCAAAAATATGGTACCAAGTTAGAAGCACCTTAAACATACCATACTATAGTTCACATGCCCCTATCTGGGATTCGCCAGGCACTCCAGAATGTTTAAAAGACTCCTTGGCCCTCTCTTTAAAGGAAAATGGAATTGTGAAATGGGGTAAATTGATGACAGGAAGTATCATAATCCCATGGAACCAGTTAGCTATAAATACAAACGAAACAGTGTCCAAATTTAAGTATTATCAATTGACAAGCTGGGCAAAATCGATCACAGATAAAAAAGAAGGAAATGAAAACATGGAGAAAGAAATGCTGAAATCCTCCCCAATAAAAAAGGAAATATCTAGGTGGTACTGGGCTTTAATTACAGCAGGAGAAGAAGATGTACAGATTCCAGATACATTATGGAGAAATGACATACCAGATGTAGATGTATATAACATTTGGACAAAATCGTTGGAAAAGTGTTGGTCTCACATAAAACCAGCCGCGCTGAAGAGAAATCATCTTTTTACAATACATAGGGCATATTGGACCCCTAAAAAATTATCTAAATTCAAAGGTGCCACCGTCAAAGCTTGCCCAAAATGCGGACTGGAAAGGGCAAATGATCTACATATGTTTATAGACTGCCCTATGATAGACACCTTCTGGAAAGAAGTGGGTAAGATGATATCATTGGCTCTGGGAAAACAAGTAAATGTAAGTATAACTCTTATTATTTTTGGGATTGACTTGAATAACGAATTGGTTAAGTTAACTAAAAACCAAGAAAGTCTATTGTTTGTACTGATACTTTTGGCTAGACGTCAAATTTGTATAAATTGGATTAAACCAACACCCCCTCAGTATGGGGATTGGCTAAACTCAGTAATAAAAACTAATAGAAATGACAGACAAGGGAAACCGGGTAAAAAGTTTAATTTTTGGGAAATCTGGGAAAACTTTTATAATTTGGAGCAGGACTCTTAATGAGCGAATGTGGTCTCGAAAAACAAAGTCCTATGATTAAAGCGGAGACAATAATTCAGACTGGAATCATTCCCGTCGAGTAGCCAGGAAGGCTAGCTCATTCCCACGTAACCAGAATTATTGATTATGGTAAAGGTCACAGGAGCTCCCAAATCCAAAAAACAATGGATGTGAGAAACACCCCTCCCCCGATAGACCAATAAGGGGTCGTGAAGGCATAAAAGGTTTGGATGGAATGGGTTCCCGAGTAAAACCTTAAACATATATGTCGCAAAATGAGGACTAAAAAAAAAATAAAAAAAAAAAAAAAAAACAGTTGCAGCATGTTATGTGACTAATGTAAAATTATGCAGTACATTATGTAGTATTATATAGGTCTTTCTATTTTTACTACTTATCGATATAAAAAGGATGTTATTGATATAAAAATACACATATATATATTTTTGTTTATGTTAAAAACAGTACAATATCTTTCAGCAGTGTTTTGGGATTTGAAGGTTTTGTATTGTGCATGCATGTTTTGAGTGTTGAAGTCTCATCTAGAATGTAAACAAGTGATGATAGAGCTTATGACAGTTAGAATGTAGAGCAATTGGGGCCTCGCTCTTGGCAGTCGTAGCAGTCCTCTCATTAAAAGATACGACATATTCGTAGTATCTGCCATATCTCTCTTGCGACGGTTCAGGAGTGAGGCTCCTGATGAGCAAGCCTTATGCCCGAAATGGAAGTTTCCTCTGAACCTGCCACTGAAGATGCTGCTGCCTGTGGAGCTGGGGGTACACCGTAAACAGAATAACCGACAATGGTATGTTCAACTATCTACCCCCCACTGTGGTTATCTGCATGGAACTAATTTCATTATTCAGGCCCGTAGCCAGAAGTATAGCTTCCAGCTATGACCAAATACTAAAGCTCGGCTCTATAGGTGCATTCTATCCAAAATACAGGTTGCACTTCTAAATACCGACCCATAGTATATTGACATACAAGAATATAATGGAGAGAATATTTAAAGGTAAGTGCCTACAGGGAAGTATAGATTTATAGATTTACTACTCCTAAGCCCACATCTACATACCTTAAAGGTATAGATATTAGGTAGGTACATATATGTGGAGTAAGGTATAGCTTTATATCTAGTACATATGTCTATTTGCAATTTGCGTATTACAATCTATAGCTCGGTGACCCCTGACTTGTTAATGATTGCCACAAGCCTTACGTTTGTGTTGTAATCTTGCTCCAGCTCCTCGTCAGTGAATTTTTGGAGAAACCCTGCCATCAAACTACTGTCTTCTGATGTTTACTTCTCTCAAGTATGTGCTGATTTAGTGGATAAAACCTGAATTTGGGATAGAAAACAATGCATTACACCCAAGAAAATCCCTCAGTGTAGGTCCTCAGTAGTTTATTTGTATGAGAGAAAAAGTGACAGGCACACACTGCTGCCCTTCCTGAACACTGTAATTACGCTGTCTCCGCGATTGCATACACCAACCACACATATGAATGCCACACCATTCTCAGTAGATGCCAGCCGCCACTGGTGGCCGACCTATCTCGCACGAAAGGACCGGCTCCCTAAGAAACAAGGCAAGATCAAGACTTTGACTTGCAAATTGACCAATTCTGGCGATATGGGTAGCTTTGGTATTTAGGCCAGAGCTTAGTTGGCACTGAGGGCAACCTTCTGGTCCAGACATTTCTGAAAATAATGTACCTAGTTAAGTCTGGTTTTGTGTAGTTTGTGTGGATCCCAATACTTAACCAGAATGCCCTGCAATCACCAAACTTTAGCTAAATCACAGATTATCCTCATATTTCTGTGAAAGGAATTTCTGGAATCTTTCAGGATTCATAAAATTCCTACCATCCAGTACTCCCAAACTTCTCTAATAAAACCACTACCCTAAATGTTCACCAAATAACATTTATTTTGTACATTAATTACATAGGAACTCATAACAGAAATGTATGTGCTACTGCCATAAATTAAAGATAAAGTAGAATTTGAAAGGAGCCAATACATTTCAAAAAGAAGATTCACACTACACATCTTAAATTACAATATAGAAAGATTTGCAAATGTTAGTTGATGTTCTGCTTGCAATGTTCAACACTCCGTCCATCATCCCCTTTGGTTTTGCTTTGTTCACCCTAAGTTGTCAGGGTATGCCCAGATGTGGGTCCCTTGCTCACTTTGCCACTGGATTCAAGCTAGCCTGGCTGATGTTGGCTGATTAGCCAGAAACCGGTCCCAGGATGCTTTTTTCTGGTGCAGGGAAGACATGGCTTGGCAGTTTGGACTGGACTGTTCCCATGAGGCACAGGGTCAGACTGATTTGCATAAGGCCATGTCTAAACTGGGGTGGCGGAGTGAGCTAAAGAATGATGATGGATTAAACCCATATCAGTTGACTGGGGGTGAGTGCTTGCAATGTTCAACACTCCATCCATCTGCCCCTTTGGTTTTGCTATATTTCACAATAGGCCAGTATAGGCTGAAGCAATGTCAAATATAAATCGTACCTGGCTTGTGATAACTCTGCCCCAGTAGAGGCTAATCTAAGCACCATACCATACTGGAATATGGAGTTTCCTGACTGAACATTGCTTCTGAAGGACCACTTATATATCAGGAAGAGGAAATGTCCTGTACAGTTGTGCAATCTCTTAACACAGACAATTCTTGTTTGACACACCATAAGTGAAAGGTGAAAAGGAAGTTCAGCTAATGCTCTTTGAAATCTTTGCCTCTCAGCGGTCACAGCAAACTAGTGTTGCTACCACCTTTCATATTAGCTCCTCACACCCAACTATGTGGTTCCACATAGGGGTCCATCATATCCCCTCTATTGTTCAGCATCTATCTAACTTAGTTACCAAACCTGAGTAAATCATTCAACCTCACCGTTTAGAATTCTGGCATACAAGCATTTAGAATGTTCCACCGCTACACGCCAAGAAGTTTTTATTGTTTTAATAAATTGTACTTATAACTGTATTTTATATTGCAACAATTTTAATTAATCTTTTTTACTTACTTACCTGTTTCAACTATGTAGATGACACCCAATCATTTTTTGTTAATGGATGGTCTGGAAGACCTCTCAATTTAAAACTTGATGACTGACTTCCGGCCATAAACACATGGATGATGAATAAGCATCTAAACTAAATACCTTTAAGACAGAGCTTATGACCTGCAGACAGTGCCAAAAATACCAGCCTACTGTCATATGACCCCAGGAGAATGAAGCCCCTCTAACAATATCAAGAGAAGTCATCAACCTAGCAGTAACATATCGATTCAGACCAATGTTTGATACCATTTGTTTTTGTTAGATTATTTTTTATTGATTTTCAGGAAAAAGAAAAAAGTATAATGTCATACCACCTCGACACATTGACAATATTGTATATAAGAAATTGCATATACAGAGCATAACAACATTAAAGGCAGAGATACTATTGATGGGGTGTCAAGAAATCATAATAGCGATTATGTTCATACTATATTAACATACATTATCTCTGAAAATGTGCCTCCAACTTTAATAGCCTTAACAAAAGAAATCTGTTTTGCATGTTCTTGACATATACTCCATGATTACTGTATGTGCTGTTTATGTTTATGTGTTTATGTTTAACCAATTTATAAAGCGCACTTAGACCAAGGTTTCATGGCGCTGTTGAGACTGTACTGAGTAGCCAGTTCTGAAATGGTAGCACTGGGATAGGATTACTCATGTGCCTGTGTAAACAGCCATGTCTTAAGCTGCTTTCTGAATTGGAGCAGATGGGGACAAGAGCGGATCTCCCATGGGAGAGAGTTCCAAAGTTGTGGCGCCAGGTAGCCAAAACGGCTTCCGCCGTGCCGTTTGCGTTTAAACTTTGTGCTGACCAGCAAGTTTTGATGTTTAGAGCGAAGGTCACGGGAGGGAATGTATCTCACGATTAAGCTGTTAATGAACATAGGACTGTAACAGTTTAGGTACTTAAATGTGAGACAGGCGGTTTTGAAGGTGGCACGTTGGAGAAGTGGGAGCCAGTGGAGCTTTTTTGTCAGGGGTCTGGCCGATTGCCACTTAGGTTGTTGGTATATCAGTCGTGCCGCCTGGTTCTGCACAAGCTGGAGTCTCTTGATCTGGAAAGAGGGAAGGCCTAAATAGATTGAGTTTGCATAATCTAAATGCGACAGGACTAGGCCAATCACAGCTTGTATCAGTGCTGCCTGGGTGAGCAAGTGATGTATCTTCTGGATTTTACGTAGTTGGAAGAAACATTTAGAAACAACTGCTCCCACCTTGGTGTTGAGGGAGAGGTCTCCATCAATAATCACCCCTAAGCTTTTTACGGAGGAGGAAGGTTTAGGAAAAGGCCCCAGTTCGGACGGCCAGTAATGAGGGCCCCAAGATATGCGACTGTCTCCTATCAGCAGTACCTCCGTATTTCCAGGGTTTAGCTTCAAATGGTTATAATCCATCCAATGACGGATGAACACCATAGTGTCCTGAAAGTTGGTAATAGATTCGATAGAATTATCTATTGTGAAGGAGAGCTGTAGATCATCTGCATAGTTGAATGTTTTTACTTTCCTCTGTTTTAAGGCTTTGATCAGGGGGAGTAGGTAAATGTTAAACAGATGTGGGGTCAGGGAGGAACCCTGGGGGACCCCACATGTGGAGCTTAACTCAGGAGCTGTGAAGTTAGCCAGGCGAACCGCCTGTGAGCGATCTTCCAGAAATGAGGTAATCCATCTCAAGGCTCTGCCCTGCAGGCCTGCCCGTCCGACACGGTCCACCAAGATCTTATGGTCCACCGTGTCGAACGCGGCTGATAGATCTAGGAGGACTAAGGCCTGAGGGGTTCCAATGTCAGCCTCCCTGCGGAGCTCATCCAGCACTGCCAAGATAACCATCTCAGTTGAATGACCTGGACGGAAGCCTGCCTGGTGGGGATCCAAGTGTCCAGACTCTTCTATGAAGGTGGACATGGATTTAGCAACATGTGCCTCCAAGACCTTGGCTAGGAATGGGAGCAGGGAGATGGGGCGATAATTAGATGGATCAGCTGAATTGGTACCGACCTTTTTGATCAGAGGGACCACTGTAGCGTCCTTGAATGACTTGGGGACGTGGCCTTGGGTGAGTGATGAATTTAATAAAGAAAGGGCGGGTTGGGGGATGGTGGAGAAGACTTCCCTCAATATATGAGGGGGACAGCAGTCTCTGGGAGAACCCGATTTGACCTTAGACATCAAGGAAATAAGAGATTCGTGATCGATCGTTGGAAAACTATCCAGAGTACGATTGTTCATGAAGGAATCGGATGAAATTGCAGCTGGTGAGGACCATACAATACTGGCTTTGATTGTAATGATCTTTTCTATGAAGAATGTATTTAATTTATCACATAATTCCTGTGTAGGAATAGGTTTAGACGTCACTCTATCAGGGTTGGATAGTTCATCCACTATTGAGAAAATTTCTCTTGATTTGTTTGTGGACGTTAGAATCTTAGAGGAGAAGTAATCTATCTTGGCTGATTTGATTGCTATATTGTATTTTGCCTGCTCTGATTTATAGAGGAGCTTGTCTCCAGGGTCATAGCGAGCTCTCCATCTCCTTTCCTTTTGGCGGAGTAATAGTTTCATCTCCTTTAATTCGGGGGAGAACCATTTGTGGGCATCTGCCTTCCGATTTATCTTGATTTTTTTGAGAGGGGCAAACTGATCACTTGCTGTTTTTAACCAGCCGGAGATTTGAGTGTCCAATGAGTCCACGTTCTGGTCAGGATTAGGTGTCGAGCCAGCCAGAAAGTTTTTAAAATCAGATAGATCAATGGATTTCCAACATCTAGCCGTCCCACCCTCAACCAGGGGGGATTTAGTCCTGATAGCCAGAGTGAGGTGGAAAGTAACAAGACAATGATCGGACCATATACATGGGGCTACCTGTAATGCGGAGATGATCAAGGTTGTTGTCCAAACATGGTCCAGTATGTGGCCTTTATTGTGAGTAGGTGAGGAGATGTGTTGTTTAAAGTTGAAGTTAGATAAAAGATTGGTGAATTCAAGTGAATGGGGGCCGCCAGCTTGGTCGCCATACCAGTAATTGAAATCGCCGATAAGCAGAATATTGGCGTATTTGATTGCTAAGTTAGCTATCTGTTCACTCAAGGTGATGGGGAAAAGTGGCATGGTCTGAGGGGGTCTATATACGACCACACATATCAAGGATGTGTTATCTGAATCAAGTTTGATCACTAAATTATCTGCAGCGGCTAGATTGAGGGGATCGATCGATGTGAATTGGTGTTGGCGGCGAATAATAGCGGCCACTCCTCCTCCAGCTTTTCCTGCTGGGCGGTCGGAGTGGAGAATGTAGTAGTCAGAGGGGATAGCGGCCAGTATGTCAGGAGCCGAGTCCGGAGTTATCCATGTTTCCGTGAGAAACAGTATATCAGGTAGATCAGAGGAGAGTAGGGTGAAAATCTCCAGTTGATGTTTAATTAAGGAGCGAGTGTTTAAGTAGGACACACGAAAGTTCAAATAATTATGTAGAGTATTTGCCTTGTTGTTCCTTAGAATACCACATATTTCCGGGAATCTATCCCTTTGCTGTAGAAGACCAAGTCTATCAAGGCGATGCCTAATGGTTGTATCGGGTAATTGAAATGCTTTGTGCAGGTGGCACAGGTCAGCGGCTGTATATTGCAGAGAATGTACAGAGTGAGGTGCCCCATGCCCCGTACTGGCGCGGACGGGCGCAGACGGGCTTGCCTTAGGCGCGCCCGCTGCGCCCGTCCGCTGCGCTCCCTGTGATGGGGGGACATTTTGTAGTGTTAGACGTGAGGGGCCGAGCACTAGACCGCTCGCTGAATTTCCCCCCTAAGATGGCGGGCGCCGAGGGACCTAGTCGAGCCCACGCAGCGTTTAGTCGGCTGCAGTGGGCTAAAGGCAGCAAGTAAGTCAGCAAATCGTACAGAATTGGTCACAGTTTAAAAGTCTACTTCTAGTGCAAATTATAACAAAATACGTGCAGGTAGTTAAAATAGCGGCGAAAATGCAGTTAACACAGCAGTCCCGGCTTCCGCCTCAGGACAAGACTCACACACTCTCAATCAGTGGTGTGAGTGGGTTTGTAGGCTTTTATAGTAATTAATGCGCGAGGGGCCGAGCACTAGACCGCTCGCTGAATTTCCCCCCTAAGATGGCGGGCGCCGAGGGACCTAGTCGAGCCCACGCAGCGTTTAGTCGGCTGCAGTGGGCTAAAGGCAGCAAGTAAGTCAGAAAATCATACAGAATTGGTCACAGTTTAAAAGTCTACTTCTAGTGCAAATTATAACAAAATACGTGCAGGTAGTTAAAATAGCGGCGAAAATGCAGTTAACACAGCAGTCCCGGCTTCCGCCTCAGGACAAGACTCACACACTCTCAATCAGTGGTGTGAGTGGGTTTGTAGGCTTTTATAGTAATTAATGCGCGAGAGGCCGAGCACTAGACCGCTCGCTGAATTTCCCCCCTAAGATGGCGGGCGCCGAGGGACCTAGTCGAGCCCACGCAGCGTTTAGTCGGCTGCAGTGGGCTAAAGGCAGAAAGTAAGTCAGCAAATCGTACAGAATTGGTCACAGTTTAAAAGTCTACTCCTAGTGCAAATTATAACAAAATACGTGCAGGTAGTTAAAATAGCGGCAAAAATGCAGTTAACACAGCAGTCTCAGCTTCCGCCTCAGGACAAGATTCACACACTCCACTAAATTATCAATAAATATGTGGATATACAAACGAGTACATATATAATAGCATTGTGTGCAATTAGGAGGGCCGCCGGCATCCCAGGTTGATAAACGTACTTTCACTTATGCCAATCGCAACTGTGTTAGTATTAGCAGAGTGTGCACATCATCGGGCCTGCCATATGCACTAGGAATCTCTATGGGAGCGCTCCCTGGTGTGGTGTTGATGAGGAGGGTGCGCCCGGGAGGGTGAAAGTCTAATTTGGTCTCTATGACAGTTAAATAGTCTTGCCACTGCACTGTGTTGGATTAATAAATGGAGGGTGTCTTGTTGCGTTGGATGTCTGGTTCAATTGCTCAGATATCAGTGCCCTACGGAGGTCTAAAAGCCATACATGCTTGCTCCGTCCTCGGGTGACTTCCAAGACATAGCCAGTCGTCGCTTGGCCAGACCCAGTGCCAGGTCCAGAAATTTTTTAAGGCCGTTCTGGCTAGCATTGCATTTCGTGACACCAAGCACAAATTGCAAAGCCTGAGGTGTCACTAAGACTCCTGACGCTTCTGTCAGTATCTCAGCTATACCATTCCAATATGCTCCTATTTGAGGGTACGACCAGACCATGTGATGGAATGTAGCATTTGCAGACATGCACCTTGGTCATATGTCCGAGGAAGAAGGGTACATACAAGCTAGTCTATGTGGAGTAAGGTAAGTGTAGTGGAGATAATTAAATTGTGTGTATTTCAGTCTAGCATTACTTGATATACACTTGGGCTAACCTATGCACTGCGCCCACTGCTTGTCCATTATATTAACTGTTAAGGCGGTGCCCCAGTACTCCCGAAGAGGCGCCAGCATTGATGTAGGCTTGGGCCTAAGAGAGTTATATAATACAGTGACAGCCTTTCTGCTTCGTCCGTGAGACTGCAGTGTTTATAATATCTGGGATATAGTAGGTTCAGTATGTGTATTACCCCATGCCTGGTGGAGCCACTGCGTTAACGTTGCATAGAGCAGAAAAGTGCCCGGCTGTACTCCACAGTCGACTATCAGGTGGTTGAACTGATGCAGCGCTCATACAGAAATATGACCAACCGAGGGTCCAGGGCACTCTGGTGGGGCCCATAACACCGAATTACAACACACCTAGTCTCACACACTTTACCCCAGACCCTTGCAAATATATATACATAAAATGAGCTGAGTGTATTCTTTACTATGACAGGATACCTCTAAGCACAGATTTTTAACACCAACATTTGTTTTCATCAATAATCCTACTAAACTAATCTATGCATAAATGTACCCGGCCAATTAGGTCGATGGACCAATTAGTTGAGCAAGTTGATGGTGATTGTCAAGACCAGCTTAACCTCACTACAACAATACATTGATTTGTATAAATAATTGACTCTAAAGAATCACAGACACCTGAATTCATTTAAAAGACTTTATGTAATTAATTTGCATAAAAGAAAATTAGCATTTATTCTATTATTGTTAATTCTCACTGAGCATTGCTATTTATTCAGGCAATACATCAAGTAAAACTGTTTAATAAAAATCATGAAGAGAAAATTCAGGTTCACATTAATTGCATTATTCTCTAAAATAAAACATTAAACCTTGGTCATGTAACTGAAAGAGAATTTCTTCATGAAAAAGATCAGAGAAACCATAGTTAAAACATGCATTTAATTCTAAAGATTTCTATACTAAAAACCTGCCTACCTAGCACTAAACCCCAAAACTATACTTACTAACCCAAGTCTCCTCGGACGCAGTCTCTCACCCAGGCTTAATGTCCCGTTACGAATCTCCAACCTACAGGGGTTTATCAGCGAGTCTTTTGGCATAGTTTCAGGCTCCTAGCATCTCTGCAAACAGCTACAGTGCAGACAGCATCTCCCTCTCTGTGTTCAGCTCCTGTGTCTCTGACTCTACCAGACCCCAATTTTGGTGTCATATTTATACTGTATTTGCTGGCTCTCTACCCTCAAATGTTTCAACTCTTTCCGGTTTCCTTTCTCTGATTGGTCATGACATTGCAATTATTAGCTTTCAGGATGTTCGTTAATCAAAAATGTATTGCTTAACTTTCAGGATGTCCATGAAAAAAGTTCCAGATTAAAAGACTGACAGATACAAATTCGACTGTCCATGCATTTCTCAACTTCCAGGATGTCCGTGAATATCTTTGTTTGACAAACTGATAAATACACGTTCTACAGTTCCTGTTCCTCATCAGGTCTTTTTAAATGTTCATTTTCAGTGATTCAGCTGTTTCCACGTTGTCATTTTTGAAAGACATTTCACTTTTCTCCTTGGCAGACATTCAGCTGTTCTCGTAGTTATCACTTTGGCCTTCAGCCACTTCACCAGCATTCATATCAAGTGACCTCGAACATAGTCAGCTAAAGTTGCAAAATTTTCTCAGTAAAGACAGAGCATGGACGAGTTTCTTTCAGCAAAATGATTTAAGGTTGCTCAACTGCGCAGAACCGGGAAAAGCGAAGCCATTTTGGAATTGGCAACCCACCAATACTACGATAAACTGAAAAAGAAAATGTAAATACACAGAATATATGTGTTTTCTGTCCCCCCAACCACCAGTGCTAATATTTACCCTTTGAAACTGTTACCTAGCAGAAAAGCATCACACTGCAAGCCATTAAAAATAAAGCAGAAAAGCGACTTGCAAATGCACAATGCACATTACGACACAGACATGCATTATTACACCACTTAAATACACAAAATAGATTAAACATGCGTTTTACATCACCAATTAATATGTTATTCAAACCTGTTAGTGCAAAGCATTTCCCACATGTAATGTGTGTTTTTATTAATACACAGCAATCAAAATAATATATTACTTTGTTATGGGGTGATTGATCTGAATGGGGTACAAACAAAATCTTCTGTACCTCGCTCCATCAATTTCCATCCTTTGATGATCACAAATCCTGAATACCTTGAACGATTTGTGAATCATCACCAAAACCCAAGACCACCCATGTTTTCCACAAAATTTTATTCGATAAGACACTTCTTCTCAATAAATTTTGTTAGTTCAGCAAATTCTTTCTCATGTCCCTTGTTCTCAACAAAAATTTTATCTTTAGTTCTAAATCTGAAACTTACTTATCCTTATGAAGTGCAATTCTATCTACTGGTGGCAACTATTGGTACATTGTTAACAGTTTCATTAGGAAAAATTATACAACATAAACACATCTTATACCTAAAGCAAAACATGTTACATTTACTATGGTATCTAAGTTATCCTATAAATCTAATTTACTAAATATGTACTGTCAGTACAAAGTCTGTTTCCACACTTGAATGACTTTCAGTCCTTTGCCCCTTCTTTTATTTTAACTATTTGGAAATTGTTCATCAAAAATCATCTTCATCATGTGTGCCAAAACCCAGTATTGTTTTCTGTAACACTGTTATGGTCACCTCAAGTAATCCCTGAATTCATGTGTAAATCATCCCTATCTATGGGTTCACAGTCTTTGTTTGGATTTTCCTGATCATCCTTGCCTCCTCTAATATCAGATAAGATAACTCTCAGTATTTCTGAATTTTCTTCTTCCTTGACCACCTCTCGTACAGTCACTCTCAGACTTTCCTGGCTATCCGCTTCCTCTTGTATATCAGGAAGTGCCATGTATGTCCATTTCAGTGACTTGTACTTCAGATTTGGTCTCTGTGTCTGTTGTCTTAGTTCTGTAGTACTTTCTAAATCGTTGTCAGGTGAAAAATCATTAAGTCTTACACCATGCTGTACACTCTCACAGTCTGTTGGTCTTAAATCACCAGTTTTACAGTCTGTTTCTCTTGTGTTACCAGCTTCTGGTTGCTTAGCACCTGATTCTGAACATGTATCCAAAATCTGCAGTCTATTTCTCAGTGGCCTGTCTTGTTGACCAGGTATATATGTTTTTCTCATTTATTGTCCCATTAGTACCTTGTAGGAATTTAAATCTGTCCTTCTATCATTTGTATTTCTCCTGGTCACTAGAACTAGGGACAAAGCATCCAGCCCTTTCAAGACAGTGGAATCACACATTTTTGCTAATTCGATCTTCATTGTGCCAATCACCTGTTCACCAATTCCAGAAGTTTCTGGACAATAGGCACACTACAGTTTCTTTTTAGTGCTCAGTATTTCACAAATCAGACTGATAACTTCGTTGGCAAGATCAGTTTCCCTATCTGTGTGTGCCTGTCCATGATACATGTATGCAAAATGGGCAAAGATACTGTTGGGCATAACAGCTCTTTCATCTTGGTAGGCCCAAAAATCATTTTCTTCTTTTTGTGTGCAACCTTCTTTTACCCATGTTTCCTTATCCTCATCACTTGCCTGATCCTGCACTTTCCTCACTTCTTCCCATTTTTCTACTGTGTTAGTAAGCATGTGATATTGGGAAAAAGTGTCTTTCTTCGCCCATATCTGATTCAAAGAACAATCTTGTTTTGTGCAATATTTTGCCAATTCATCTGCAAACCAATTCCCTCTGATAGTGTGGTCAGTATCACATTTGTGAGAAGCAGGAACTGCTAATGATCCCTATCAGCTATTAGTTTTTTCTTCTTTCTCCACCTGCTTCTCCATTTTTCAACTTTCTTTCTCTTTCTCAGCAATTCTTTAATTTTAGCTGTTCTTCCAGCTTTGTTTACATTTTCTATGCCCTTCTCTGTAAAGTTTGATCTATATGGTTTTTGCAAATCCCTACATTTGGAAATATCTACTCCTGTCTCACTGGTAGCTTCTTCAAGATTTTCCTGCAAATCCTTATTTTTCAAGGCATTGCTTCTACTCATAAGGAGTATCTCTTTATCCTGGTGACATTTTAATCTGTTCATACTTACTGTTCCAGAATGTGATTTCCCCATGTCTACCTTTAAGTCTGCAATGCCTATCTGTTGGCATTCTGCATCTTTTCTATAGCCACTTTGTACCTATTCTCCCAATTCCTCATTTGTCAGACTCAAAGAGACTTTATTTAATCTTTCTCTAGGTTCCGTTCCCTGCAACCATCCAGTCTGTTTTTCAGCTAGTATCTCAGTTCCATTTGCGTAAGTCAGAGCTTTTGTCAGATCTGTCCTTGTATCTAATTTGTACACACTAGGCAGTTTATTCCTGACACTTTCAGATAATAACTCTCTTTTAAGATCTGGTTTTACCTCATTTGACGGTATGGTCAGCGTATGTTCTTCCTCTACCTCACTTTTGCAAACAGAAATTTCAAAATCTATATTCATTGGGACTGTTAAAGCTTCCATATTCATAGGCAGTTCTTCTAAATTTTCGGACAATTCTCGTATTTTGACTGCTAATTCATTTTCTGCTTCATTATTTGACCTATAATCACCTGTCTTTTTTTGCCAACTACTCATTTGAAGGAGTTCTTGCTTCGTTACTGTACTATTAATTTGAACAGGTTCCTGTCTATTTATTGCATTACTCTCCATGGGGACTGGAACAGTTTGGAAACCTTCTGTAGTTTCTGCTGGCGGTACCTTTGGCACCACTATTGCAGACTCCCCTAGATATGGAGGTTATCTGTTATCCAGAATGTCATCTAGCAATTCATCTTTTGTGTCACTGTATCTACAGTCTAAAATTTGAACATGCTTCTCTTCCTCTTTATTTTTATCTCCTGTAGGTCCTCCCATACTCTTGACAGGAAACATATCATTTGGTACATCTACCTGTCTACATATGTTGTCCTCAATATTCTTATCCTGATATTTATCCAAACCAAAATCATAACCTCTTTCTGATCTGTGTTTTGCTTTCTCATATGCCTCATCTTGCCAATCTATTAATGCTTCATATTGTCTATATCTATGTTTAGGCTTAAGTTTCATCATTGTTTCACCCAAATGCCGCAAAACCTTTATGTTAAAAGAACCTTCTGGAGGAAATGCAAGCTCACCATCACCTTCCGTATATTGCACCCAATTCTCGACTCACAAGCAAGTGTGCCAACCATACTTCATTACCATATGAGATATAGGCGTTCTCAGGGGAGGGACTAGTCTCCACTCCTGTTTTACTACAGGCTTGTCTTTCACAAACAATCTTTTTACCTTTCCAAACAGTGAAACTTTCCTCTCTTTACCAATATAATAAATTTTTCTGTTAATTTCCTGTCTTTCAAAAGATTGTGCACTCTTCTGTTCCTGTTCCGTAACTAAGCGTGAGCGCAAATCCGTTCCGCTCGCGGATTTCGCGGATTTTCAGTAAATCCGCAATCCGTGAACTCACGCGAATTAACCAAAAATCCGCGAATCCGCGAGCGGCGGATTCGGGGGGCAAAAGTTCAAGCCTTCAAGCTTGAAGTTGTTGTTGTAACTATTTTAGGATGGCGCCGACAAGCTGCCAGCGCCATCCTAAAATAGTTACTAAGTTATCTTAAACAGGAAGCACAGGAAGCACTAATAGATCAAATAAAGCAGGTGCTCGAGCACCTGCTTTATTTTATCTATTAGTGAAGCTAATTTAGTAACTATTTTAGGATGGCGCTGGCAGCTTGCCGGCGCCATCCTAAAGTAGTTACAGGAAGATGATGGATGGACAGCTCACTCAAGGGAGCGTCGTCGAGGCTGGGCAGGTGTGCCTTCTTCCCAAATCTACCGTCGAAAATCAGCTGTGATGCTGGATAGAGGCCTTTGCATCCGTGACATTCACGAGCGCAATCCTCGTGCTGTTCCTGTGACCAGGAGCTTCTTTCTCTTGATCTGCTGCTCTGATCGGTCTCTGACCTTTTATACACACAAGAGGCATGTGAACTCGCATGGGAGCCCTGCACCGTCTTCCCGCCATTTACCCACTATGATGGACAGCTCACTCAAGGGACCCCTGCGCCCTTCGGGGCGATTGCATAGTAACACACACATGGTCGCAGCTCAAATTCAGTGACTCATTCATCAGCCCAAAAACAATCGTGAGCATCGTCGAGGCCGCACAGAAACCCCCCCCCCATTAAAAAAATCTGCGAATCCGCAAATTCGGGGATTTTGAGAATCCGCAAATCCGCAAATCCGCAAATTCGCGGATCGTGGATCCGCGAAATCCACCCATGCTTATCCGTAACACCAGCCTATCAGAGCACGGTTTATACTAGCATACCAATTAGAACAAGATACGTCTTCTTAGTGCTTAACCAATTACTTTGCTGCTTTCACTGATGCACCAATCAGCCCTGACTCTGTCTTGGTCACAAGGACCAATCCCTTCGCGACACTTTTGACGTCACCATCGCTCCGGCTTCTGCAGCGCCTTTCAAAAGGGTTTCGAAAAGCCGTATTTACAAGATATTCAACGTAATCAGTTAGTAACATACACAAAACAAATCCACTAATCTGTTTCGCTAAAACAAAGTGATAGACTTTTAATCATTCAGGTATCCCATATGTGGAGTAGACAACGCTGATCTCCACAGGATCTTTCGCTTGCTGATAAAGTAGCCCAACCCTCTACCTTACCCTTCTATCAGGCAATAACGATCTCGTTTCTCCAGGAAAGCACATACAGAGATCTTTTTCACCTCCTTAGAGACAATCCCAGAGTTTCACCAGAACGCATATTGCAATTTCATTTACACGCGCTCATCCAGAAATCCCTACTCATATACACATGAACTCTGTATCTCCAGTAGGCAGCGCTTACCTCTAGCCCACCACAGTATTCCTCTTTCGTTAGTAAAGTAGAAGTAACTTCTTTACCCTTCGAGCAAGCTCGGGTTAAGCCCTACTACTCTCCCAACAGTGAGTCTTAACACGGGACACGCCTGATCCCTATACTCGAAAGCTAAGATTTCATAGACTGCCCTCGCTATACATTTATCCTTTCACACCTATGGTCCCTAAACCAGTGATGTGCGACAACACCGCCTGTGATATACGCAGTTACCACTGTGGTATGTGACAATACTACCCTTTGAAACAGACTAATGCACTGTGCGACCTCACTTGTCACACTTTCCTCTGCCTGCAGACAGAGGCACCAGCTTCACGCAATACTCGGAAGCCTTTTCAGGACTACATGTCTGACTACATAATACGACCTCAACAGATGTTAGTCATAAATTCTGTACATCAAACTCTATATACATTAACCTTTGAAAATGGGGGTTCTATATACTCTAAGCTAGTAAAAATAACCATTACTAATCACCAAACTAGTCAATAATAACCTTTTCTCTGCTACCATGTAATCTGATGCAGCGCTCACCCAGAAATATCATCAACCCAGGGTCCAGGTCACTCCGGTGGGGCCCATAACACCAAAGTACAACACACCTAGTCTCACACACTTTACCCCAGACCCTTGCAAATATGTATACATAAAATGGGTTGAGTGTATTCTTTCCTATGACAGGATACTTCTAAGCACAGATTTTTAACACCAACATTTGTTTTCATCAATAATCCTACTAAACTAATCTATGCATCAATGTACCCCGCCAATTAGGTCGATGGACCAATTAGTTGAGCAAGTTGATGGTGATTGTCAAGACCAGCTTAACCTCACTACAACAATACATTGATTTGCATAAATAATTGACTCTAAAGAATCACAGACACCTGAAATCATTTAAAAGATTTGATGTAATTAATTTGCATAAAAGAAAATTAGCATTTATTCTATCATTGTTAATTCTCACTGAGCATTGCCATTTATTCGCGGGTGCCACTCATTGCCTGAGACTTACGGAGTATCTGCAGTTTTGTTGTCCCTGCTGCTGGGGCACCACATGGAGTTCGCCAAGCGCGGCACCCGCTCCACGGGCGTGCCGCCGATTGAACCAGCACCGCTGTGGGACTGCAAGGCATTGGACACACCTGCAGCCTCTTCCCGCAGCGGCCACGCCCCCTTGCCTGATGCGACCATAAACTTTCGCGGCACCCGCTTCACGGGTGCCACTCATTGCCTGAGACTTACGGAGTATCTGCAGTTTTGTTGTCACTGCTGCTGGGGCACCACATGGAGTTCGCCAAGCACGGCACCCGCTCCACGGGCATGCCGCCGATTGAACCAGCACCGCTGCGGGACTGCGAGGCATTGGACACACCTGCAGCCTCTTCCCGCAGCGGCCAAGCCCCCTTGCCTGACGCGAGCATAACCTTTCGCGGCACCCGCTTCGCGGGTGCCACTCATTGCCTGAGACTTACGGAGTATCTGCAGTTTTGTTGTCACTGCTGCTGGGGCACCACACGGAGTTCGTCAAGCGCGGCACCCGCTCCACGGGCGTGCCGCCGATTGAACCAGCACCGCTGCGGGACTGCGAGGCATTGGACACACCTGCAGCCTCTTCCCGCAGCAGCCACACCCCCGTGCCTGACGCGAGCATAACCTTTCGCGGCACCCGCTTTAAGGGTGCCACACATTGCCTGAGACTTACGGAGTATCTGCAGTTTTGTTGTCACTGCTGCTGGGGCACCACACGGAGTTCGCCAAGCGCGGCACCCGCTCCATGGGCGTGCCGCCGATTGAACCAGCACTGCTGCGGGACTGCGAGGCATTGGACACACCTGCAGCCTCTTCCCGCAGCTGCCACGCCCCCTTGCCTTGAGGGCTACAAAAGTAGTCCACGCTCTCCGCGACGCGGGACGCACGCGGGACGGAGCACGGGCCAAGCCCGGGCAAAGGGTGGGCCGTTTGAGGCCGTTCGAGGACGGGAGAGACCGGGACCGGGCCACCCCCTTTGCTCTGGCCTAACTGTGCTCCTGGCCATCCTTCCTTCAAATCTTTGATTAAACACCGTTGCAGGATGACCACAAGGGAAACTCAGAGCAAAAGCAACTTGGCGGCAGCGGGAGCTGCTAAAGGTACGCTAGAAAACTATTTTGCTAAGGCCGGCTCACAATTGATTGACGAAATGACGGTCTTAGAGAGGCGTATCGCTCAAGAATTAGATTGGGCAAGGAGATCTTCCATGGGCCCCTTGGCACAAGCCAAATCCCCTGCCAACAGAGACAACCACATACCAATCATTGACAACATTGACCCCAATTACGAGACACCTGGTGTTGTCAACTCGCCTGCAAACTCAGATACATCAAACTCGACTTCATTTAGCATTGCAAAGGACCTTAGTGAATACGTGGACATGAGCATGTTAAATCTGCCCTTGATTCAACCTCACCCCACCCCACTAACCGCCACAGTCCTCGTTCCAGAGGTAATTATTGACAAAGGTACAGCCAATAACTCTCTCCAGGGGGCAAGGGAAGGGGCTATTCCCAAAAGGAAAACAGATACCCAAAACAAAGGGAAAAGGAAGACAAAAACGAAAAACTAAATCCTATCCCCGAAGCTAATAGACCTGGCTCAACCACCACAAAAACCAGGCCTACTGAGGCAACAGAGATAACATCTTCTGATGTACTGCTACTAGAGGCAACAGACCATACCCTTGATACCTCTAGTGAGGATATTACGCTGGGAGATATAGGGGCTCTTATTAGATCTTTACAAAGGGCCCGATGTAGGTCGGTCGGTAACGGCCGAAAATCGGTATTTTCGGCCGTTACCGATCGGTATACATGATTTGACATGTAGGTGCACTATTTTACCGAATCGGTAACTTTACCGATTCGGTAAAGTTACCGATTCTGTGAAATACAGAATCGGTAGTTTTACCGATTCGGAGCCACCCATATGTAGGTGGGACTCTTCAGAGTCCCAGGAGCCTTAACGAATCGGTATTTTACCATCAAATCCTATTTGATGGTAAAATAACGATTCCGGTGTGCATGCACATGTGTGCATGCACACCTATGCCATGTGACAGGCAGACCTGCCCTTAGGGCAGGTATGCCTGCCACATGGCACCCGTGCCTGTTTTGGGGGTGCCAGAGGGTGTCAAAGTGACACCCCCTGCACCCTTGAGAAATTCGGTATTTACCGATTCGGTAAATACCGAATCGGTAATGTCCATTCATTCCTATGGGCTTCAAAGCCCATAGGAATGAATGGGCATTACCGATTCGGTATTTACCGAATCGGTAAATACCGAATTCATCCGATTCGGTATTCCAGCACATCTGGAATACCTACATATCGGACCCATTGATTTACCGATTTTAAATTACCGAATCGGTAAAATTCGGTAATTTAAAATCGGTAAATCAATTTTACCTACATCGGGCCCAAAGTCCTTTAGAAGCAAGGTTAATTAAGATGGAAGCTAGGCTAGTATCCATGGAAAAATCGACTGTCCAACTAGCTGACAATCAAAAAGCAGATAGTGGGGGTGGCAGAGGAGGCATAGAGACAAAGAACAAAAGGGATCCCCAAACAAACGCTGGAAAAGATAATAGGCCAGTCCCTGGGGTACAAAAGGCTAAACCTATCCCTCCCCCAACCACGACAAGTATACCCAAGGCCAAGGCACACAATCCTAATACTCCCGCAAACCAACAACCACCGCTTCCCCCCCTCCAGACCAACCCAAACAGTATCAAGGACAATGCACAGGTCCCTAATGACTCACACAAACTAACATCTCCAACAGTTGAGGCACCTAGGAATACTAAAAAGCCTAGAGCTGTGTATTTACCTCTGGAGGCCAGCCCCTATACAGTAATTTTAGCGGGGGTCCCGGATTTGAAAAACACCTACAGAGAATCAACAGCTTCCCTGAAGAACAAGGTGCTCAGCTGGCTATCCATGTACAGACCTTTACTCCAAGGCATAACTAGTGAGGTCCTAATGGTTAGAAGGGTTCCATGGGTAGGCAGCTCAATGAAAACCATCCATGGGGATTGTGTTCTGATAAATTTTAGTGATCCGAGGACAGCCGCCTATATCTGTGGATGGCACCCGGAGGACCAGGAGAGTAACATCAAGTCACTACCCCTTTCTTTCTTCTATCCTCCACTGAATTATGAGGGAGATGCTGAGAGTTGGGGCAGTCTCCCTGAGAGGGGGGTAGGGTGGGACCACAATGGGAGAACAAACTTCAACTACCCCAGAATCCAACAGCAACCGATCTTCACACCATTCTTGGAGGAGGAGGGGTGGGAAATGTATCATGGTAGGAGAGGTGGCTGGGGTGGAAGAAACAGAAGAGAATATCGTCCTAGAGTCCACCATCCAACATATTTTCCCACATTTAACAGATTCAGCGAACTAGAAAGGGTGGATTGACAGGTGAGATCTTACGGCAAGGAGTACCACCATTGCCATAGAGAGGGTCTCAATGGAACCACCACACCCTGTTGCTATACAAATGTAATTAAGACAGCGCCCAGGCAGAATGGAGAAATGAACCATATAAGCGAACAAAATAGGACCACCATTAACCACCTTAATAGTCACAGGGAAGTAGGAGAATTAAGAGGAGTTACGACCACAGCAACAATGCCCACGGCCAATACAAAAGACCACGCTCCCTCTCCAGTACCATCTGCAAACCACAGGCCGCCCTTCCTGAAAATTCTTTCTTGGAATGTGGCGGGCCTGGGAAACAAGTGGGACCAACTGGATTGGATATCATTTATTGATTCTAAAGACATATGCCTTTTCCAAGAAACCTGGGCGAGGAAAGAGCACTCTCCCCTGGGTTTTGCTATATTTTACATTCCGGCGAAATGGGGGGGTAGGGGACGCCCTTCGGGTGGCCTTGCAGTATGGGTGGCAACTCACTTGGGATGCCAGGCCACGCGACTCCCGCTGACCACAGAAGATATTCTAGCTGTGCAGCTGGACTGGACAAATTCCCGTAGACTCGTCTTGATAAATGTTTACTCTAGAACAGTAAACATAGCATGAGAATCGACCACCATTGAGGAACTCTCAGCTTTCCTCAATGAACTACCCACGGGGATCCCAATCGTGGTGGGAGGGGATCTCAACTCACACTTTGAGCCTCTTGCCGGCCTCCTGGATGGGTCCTCACTAGAAGAGGATGCTAGATGACTAGTTCCCCCAACGGCAGCTTCCCCCCTAGAGCATGGACCCCACTCGCTCTACAGATTACCGCCCTAACCCCTAAACATGGACTTAGGGCGTGTAACGGCCGTACTAAATCTGACAATCCCAGTAAATATACCTTTAACAGAGCGGGCAGGGCGTCAAGAATAGATTACGTCCTAGTTCGACTGTCCTCGTGGCAGCATATTATTGATTTTAGGGTGCTGGTCAGAACAGATAGTGACCATAACGCCCTGGAATTGGACTATGCTTCCACTGGCAAGGAGGGTAGGGACCATGCTCTGGTGGCGGTAAATCCAAATCCTAGCCTACTTCTCGAGAATAACAGAAAGAGAGTAAGGTGGGAAAAATTGGCAGCCAGTAGGGAAAAACTATCTACCCTCTACACGAGAATAATCCCAACACTAAAAAAAGTCGGTATCCTCAGTGGGGTACCAAGTTCAGGGGAAACCCATAAAACATTGTGGCTGTTACACGAGGCACTTGTTAGGACCTTGGCGATAGATCTCTTTTCCAAGGTTCATACTAGAGGCGCTGGTTACCACCGTTCTACATGGTACAATGCAACATGTCGCAAGGCAAAGGGGGACCACCTCCTTTCTAATAAAGAGGGTAAAAGTAGACTAGAGATACAGTCTAGAAGACGGGCTTACAAGAAAATGGTCAATAGTGCTAAGATGGAATGGGACCAGAACAAATGGGAGGAACTTTCTAGATCATTGGCCACTAGGGACTCCAGGAAGTTCTGGCGTATCGTTAACACGGGATCCGAAGACCTAGCACCAGCAATAGAACCAAACATTGCACCAAGCGTACGGCAGGAACATTTTCAGTCCCTCTACACAGAGGAAAATGGGGCCAAATGTTATTCTTCCCCATTTGTCACAAATCACTTAGAGGGGGACCTCTTTACAGAAAAGGAGGTCAGAGCAGTGATTGCGGGCCTGCCACTGGGCAAAGCGCCAGGCTTGGATGGTCTTCCAGGTGATCTGTTTAAACAGGAGCCTGATATATGGGCCCCCTACCTATTGGTACTATTTAATGCAGTTCTGAAGGGCATGGATGTGCCTTGTACTTGGCTGGGCGCAGAGGTTGTTCCTATATTTAAGAAGGGCTCGCCTCTGCTCCCAGCCAATTACAGGCCCATCAGCCTCATAGACGTGTCCCAGAAGCTTTTTGGGAGACTTATATTAGATCGGCTCCAGACCTGGCTGGAGGAATATGCTATTCTGAGTCCATATCAGGCAGGTTTTAGAAGGGGGATGTCAACAACTGACCAAATATTCCGCCTGAATCTCATTTATTGGAGGACTGCATTAATCGAGGGTGGCAGCTTGTACACTGTGTTTGTGGACTTGCGAGCCGCCTTTGATTTGGTCCCAAGACCAAAACTATGGAGAGTCCTGGCAGATATGGGTGTCCCAGTAGAAATCATATCCATCTTTATTAAGTTACACCAGAATAACTTTGCACGTGTCAGGTGTGGCAGGAATGGGGAGCTTACAGACAGATTCCCCGTTGACAGAGGGGTGAGACAGGGCTGTGTGCTTGCACCGACCCTGTTCTGCCTCTTTGTGAACGGGGTAATCGCCCACCTGTCTAGGATTGCAGATATTGATACCCCTAAATTGGATGGCAGCAGGATCCCCGCTATCATGTTTGCGGATGATACCCTGCTGGTATCAAAATCCCCCATGGGAATCCAAAGGGTACTGGATGGATTTCTCCAATTCTGTACGGAAAGGGGACTTCAGATCAATGCCCAAAAAACAAAATATATGATCTTAAACCCCACTCCCTCAAAACGCTCCAACCCCTTGCTCGGCTCAGTCCGCTTAGAGAGGGTCTCCACGTTTGAGTACCTGAGGTTAACTCTAAATGAGAAAATGACATGGGAAACACACAAGACTAAAGCCAACATGAAGCTTGTGCAGATAGTGGGTGGAATTTCAAGGATGGTCAAGAACTCTATATACCGCCCACTGGGTCCAATCATCCAAATTTATAAAGCACAGGCCCGGGGGGCAGTCACATACGGGGGCGAACTGTGGGGTCACACCACTGCTCAAATACTGATGACCACAGAAAACAAATTTATCAGGCAGATGGTAGCTCTCCCCGCAAGTACGCTGCTGCTTCCTCTGAGACTCGATCTGGACATCAGGCCAATTGCAGATGAATTGGGACTCAAGCCATTAACCTTCTGGGGACGACTCTGGAGCAGAATTGATCTCATTAAATACAGGACTGAGCTTCAGGAGTTTTTAAACATACCAAACGCTAGTTCTATTCCATGGCTAACCTATATAAAAAGATCACTTGAGACCCTTGGTTTACCAGAACTTTGGACTGATCCGGCAAAAGCAAGCATTAAGATTTCACGGAAAGAACTATCAAAGGCTTACTACAACTTAAAGCTAACTACTGCCGTGAATCAGACGCGGGTGGGCTCTCTGACAAACTTATTCATCCAAAACAAAGACTAATATTGTTTTGAAAGTGTTTTGGACGGTATGAGACCAGCGCTCGCTAGGAAACTCTTTTTGCAGTGGAGGCATGGCACCCTACCTCTAAGGTCATTTTCAAGTTCATGGTCTTCGCCCCCGACCACGGAGCGCTGCCCGGCATGCGCTCACCCCCAAGAAAATGACTTACTTGTGGTACTTTTCTGCGAGCCTTACCAAAAAATCAGGAAATACTGGCTTATCCCCCTCCTTAAAAACTTGGGATTTAGAAACTTCTTACCTGTGTACAGAATTCTAAAAACTGATCTTTCCCCACAGATAGTGTTTGCAATGGCTAAGTACTTAAAGGCAATGTGGCACGCACGTTCACGCTTCCTTAAACTGGACGTGGATTCTTAATTATTCTCTTTTAAATTTTAGATGGTAATTGATTCTAGATAACTTGATTCATATTGCAAGACCAATTTTAAAAAAAAATATTGTTTGGTGTAATGTTTATTTTGCTTTTGATTGTGCTGTGTGTATATCTTTTATGATCTTATTGGTCGAAATAAAGATTAAAAAAAAAATCAGGCAATAAATCAAGTAAAACTGTTTAATAAAAATCATGAAGAGAAAATTCAGGTTCACATTAGTTGCATTATTCTCTAAAATAAAACATTAAACCTTGGTCATGTAACTGAAAGAGAATTTCCTCATGAAAAAGATCAGAGAAACCATAGTTAAAACATGCATTTAATTCTAAAGATTTCTATACTAAAAACCTGCCTACCCAGCACTAAACCCCAAAACTATACTTACTAACTATACTTACTAACCCAAGTCATCTCTCACCCAGGCTTAGTGTCCCGTTACAAATCTCCAACATACAGGGGTTTATCAGCAAGCCTT
Organism: Lissotriton vulgaris; assembly: GCF_964263255.1. Taxonomy (NCBI): domain Eukaryota; kingdom Metazoa; phylum Chordata; class Amphibia; order Caudata; family Salamandridae; genus Lissotriton; species Lissotriton vulgaris. The sequence continues at coordinate 50,782 of NW_028252215.1, forward strand.
TTGGCATAGTTTCAGGCTCCCAGCATCTCTGCAAACAGCTGCAGTACAGACAGTATCTCCCTCTCTGCGTTCAGCTCCCGTGTCTCTGGGTCTCCCAGACCCCAATTTTGGTCTCATATTTAAACTGTATTTGCTGGCTCTCTACCCACAAATGTTTCAACACTTTCCGGTTTACTTTCTCTGATTGGTCATGACATTGCAATTATTAGCTCTCAGGATGTTCGTTAATCAACAATGTATTGCTTAACTTTCAGGATGTCCATGAAAAAACTATCTGATTCAAAGACTGACAGATACAAATTTGACTGTCCATGCATTTCTCAACTTCCAGGATGTCCGTGAATAACTTTGTTTGACAAACTGATAAATACATGTTCGACAGTTCCTGTTCCTCATTTTGCCTTTTTAAAAGTTAATTTTCAGTGATTCAGCTGTTTCCACATGGTCATTTTTGAAAGACATTTCACTTTTCTCCGTGGCAGACATTCAGCTGTTCTTGTAGTTATAACTTTGGCCTTCAGCCACTTCACCAAGTGACCTCGAACATAGTCAGCTTAAGTTGCAAAATGTTCTCAGTGAAGACAGAGCATGGACGAGTTTCTTTCAGCAAAATGATTTAAGGTTGCTCAACTGCGCAGAACTTGGAAAAGCGAAGCCATTTCGGAATTGGCAACCCACCAAAACTACGATAAACAGAAAAAGAAAATATAAATACACAGAATATATGTGTTTTCTGTCCCCCCAACCACCAGTGCTAATATTTATCCTTTAAAACTGTTACCTAGCAGAAAAGCATCACACTGCAAGCCATTAAAAATAAAGCAGAAAAGCAACTTGCAAATGCACAATGCACATTACGACACAGGCATGCATTATTACACCACTTAAATGCACAAAATAGATTAAACATGCGTTTTACATCACCAGTTAATATGTTATTCAAACCTGTTAGTGCAAAGCATTTCCCACATGTAATGTGTGTTTTTATTAATACACAACAATCAAAATTAATATATTACTTTGTTATGGGGGTGATTGATCTGAATGGGGTACACACAAAATCTTCTGCACCTCACTCCATCAGAACTTGCATAAGTTTGATTCTATGATTAAGTCTCCCCATGTGTCTAGCCCAACAGTGCGCCACTCCTTCAACTCCGCTCTCTTGAGGCAGGTGTAGGTACCGTGTAACAGCTCGAAGAGGAGGTCTGGGGCGTATGGCGAGGGCCGTAGGGTAGGCAAAACAAACCTCATCCAGTTTTGTCATGCTACCAGCATTAGTAGATTGCCCTGCGTCTGCTGTATTGTTGTTTTAGTGCTGGAGAGCCATTCTAGTAGAGCAGGTCTACGAAATCGCACAGCCTTGGGATCAAGCTCCGCGATGTTACCCCCTGACTGCCATCTCATTGGCCACTGGAATTGTGCCACGGCGTAATAATGTTCGTAGTTAGGCGCTCCCAAACCTTCCTCTGAAAGGGGGAGATATAATTTCCGAAGGGCTACCCTGGCCCGGGAGCCACCCCAGATCAGTGATAACAGGAACAATTCAAGCTCACTAAAGAATCTTCGTGAAGTTTGTATGGGATGGCAGTAAAGTGATAGAGAAGTCTGGGGAGCAGTAACATCTTGGCAATAGCCACATGTCCCATAGTGGACAACGGAAGTCTAGTCCAGAAAGGAGCCCCAGCTCTGGCAATGACTTCACCTACATTGCCGGCCATCATGTCTATCTGAAAGTGGTATGTTTGAGCCCCATGATCTTTGAAGGAGTCCAAAGCCCACATGAGGGGTGTGGTGTGTAGATTGCGCCTCTGCATCACTGACAGGGGCTAAATTAGGAACATCACCGACTTGGACCAATTCACCTTCGGGCCAGATTCAAGGGCATGTTCGTCCAGCACCCGTACTAGACCCTGCAAAACCTCCTCTCTGCCTTGTAAATATACCAATGCATTGTCCGCATATAGTGAGATGATATGCCATTGTGCGTATGCCCATATGTCCCAATCCAGAACTTGGCTACGGAGCGCACACGCTAAGGGCTCCATAGTAAGCGCAAAAATAACGGGTGATAACAGGCAACCTTGTCTCATGCCGCATTCAATAGTGAAAGATGGGGAGATAATGCGCCCTGTCTTAACTCCGGCCTGCAGATTATATACAGCAGAGAAAATTAGGGCCCAAGCCGAAGTTCGCTAGAACTGCCAATAAGTACTCCCAGTCCAAAGTATCAAACGCTTATTCAATATCCAGGGAGACGATCCAAGGTGTTACTGACGTTGAGCGTGCCCACTCCTGTAAATTAAAAAGACAATGCAAGTTTAAGCCAGTACTTTTCCCCCGATATGAACCCATTTTGATGATCGCTGTGAACTAGCCTTTGCACAGTATCAGATAACCGATCAGCTAGTATCTTGCCCAGAATCTTATAATTGGTGTTCAGTAACGACAAAGGGCAGTAAGAGCCCATTAATAGCGGGTCTCTCCCCGGTTTAGGAGACACCACCAATATTGCTTCTCGTAGAGATGGTGGGAGCACACCACCATCAAATACCTCACGATATACACTACACAGGTGGGGTGCCAGCAGATCTGTGTTTGTCGCATAGAACTCTGATGGCCAACCACACACCCCGGTGCTTTATTCCTGGTTAACAATTTTATTGTATCGGCAATCTCCACCACGGTTATGGGGACCTCGAGGGACTCGTATTGGGGCTGGGTTATCTGTGGCAAGGTAATATGAGACAGGAATTGCTGGATGTCTTGTGTCGTATTGGGTACTGGGGCTTTATAGAGGGAGGCCTTGTAATTGTAAAATGAATCATTGATCTGCCCTTCTGTGTTTACCAAGTGCCCTTCTAATGTACGTATGGCTGTGATTGGAGGCTGTTTTGAATCAGTTTTGATCAACCATACCAGTGTTTTACCTGCCTTATCGCCATCGGCATGTTGCCGGGCGAGATGTTGTTTGCAATCTAAGGCGCATAGCTTATCTTGTGTCTCTTTATAGGCCAAGCGAACCTTGGCCAACGCAGGTGCAACAGGGGGCAAGGAGGTCGCAACGCTTTATTTCAGACTCTTGGTCCCGAAGTGCATTCAAAAGCGCCCTGCACAAACCATATACTGCTTTAATCATCAGGCTACACAACACGACCTGAATGCATCCCATTCTATACCCTCATGTATGGCTGTGCCTGCATTGGTTTGAAAGTATGTAGGGATGGATTGTGATATAGAGGTACGCAGTAGTGCATCCTGGAGCACCTCCAAGGGCAAACGCCACGTTGGGATATTAGCTCTGTATGTGCCCCAGGCCAGGTGTATTTGTAGGGGACTATGATCCGACTGCGTGCAGGCCAAATATTCTGCTAGGGTTACTCCGGAATGGGCAGACGCCAAGCAAAAATTGTGTTAATTCTGGTGTACAAAGCATTCAACTACGAGTAATGAGAATAAACGTGTGCTGTGGGATGCGTACTGTGGCAGGCTTCATGCAACTGCATGTCTCTGGCCCAGTTCTCGATGTGTGCTGTCAGGCCTTTGGATTGAGCACCTGGGAGTGGCAGAAGTGATCTATCTAAGTTCAGATCTTATACACAAATGTAGTCACCCCCCCCCTAGTAAGTCATAGCTGTTGGATCACTTAGCAAAGACAGGGTCACAGTTTGTAGAAAATTATCCTGTCTGTTATTCGGTGCATATAATGAGATAAGTGCAATCGGGGAGCCATTTAAAAGTCCCTCTAGGGCAGGGGTCTTCAAACTGTGGGGCGCGACCCCCAGGGGGGCCGTGGAGCAATGCAAAGGGGGTCGCGCCTTCACAGTGTCACTGACCTCCAGGGCTTCAGCCCCCCTCTTCCCCCATCCTGTGGCTCAGCCCGGGCTGCTGCAGTGCAGCTCGCGCTCCTGGGGCCTCACTGGGCAGTGTCTGGAGTCTTATCTCCGGCCCGAGTTTTTCACAGGTCATTTAAGACCATTAGCATATTTACATGCCTTTGTTAACTGATTACCAACGCTTCGTTTTTTTATGGTTTCAGTACCCCCTGGGCCCCCACTCTGCCTATTCCTTACATTTGTATTTTTACACTTACTGCTGTAGTGTGAGAATGCATTTAATGAAAAGAAATATAAAGTTGTGTTGCCAAAAGAAACATGCCTGCTATGTGTTGTTGAAAGATCCTGCAGAGACCTGCTCTTGACACTAAATTGAGTTATAAATAAAAAAGTATGTATTAATTAGTTATGTGACTTTTCTGTTTTTATTCTCTTTAATTATTAGTCATTGATCATTGAGGCTTCCCTAGAACACAATTAAAAGTGCTTTCTATTTATATTTGCTGTTCTAAGTATTCACAGATAAGTGCAAAAAATACAGCTGTAGGTGACTACTTATTTCTGGGCCATCAAAATAATGAGCTGGTAACCCTAATCATTAGACTGGAAGTTTGTTGCAGGATCAGCACATTATTTATTTCCTCCACCCTCGAACCCTGATTAATGCCATTATAGCAATAGTTTAACTTATATCTGAAACCCTACGCTTCAGGTTTCTGGGAATGCACCCTGCTTTCAGACTACTCACTTCTCATTCTCGACTTCACGTTCACCCTGCACTCACACTGATTACCATGCACTCACACTGATCACCATGCACTCACACCAATCACCATGCACTCACATCAATCACCATGCACTCACACCATTCACCTGTTCACCCTGCACTCACAGTGATCACAGTGCACTCACACTGATTACAGTGCACTCACACTGATCACAGTGCACTCACACTGATCACAGTGCACTCACACTGATCACAGTGCACTCACACTGATCACCGTGCACTCACACTGATCACCATGCACTCACACTGATAACCATGCACTCACACTGATCACTATGCACTCACACTGATCACAATGCACTCACACTGATCACAATGCACTCACATCATTCACCCGCTCACCCTGCACTCACACCAATCACCATGCACTCACACCATTCACCCGCTCACCCTGCACTCTCAGTGATCATAATGTACTCACAGTGATCACAATGCACTCACACTGATCACCATGCACACACACTGATCACCATTCACTCACACAAATCACCATGCACTCACACCATTCACCCGCTCACCCTGAACTCTCAGTGATCATAATGTACTCACAGTGATCACCATGCACTCACACCATTCACCCGCTCACCCTGCTCTCACAGTGATCACTTTGCACTAAAAATTTGCTTGCATTGTTCACTCTGTACCTCACCCTGCAGTCACACGAGCACACTTCTCACCCTGCACTCATGTGACACTCCACTCACCTGTCCCCCCCTTACTGCTCAATCTGTAGCTCACTCAAACAAGGCCATCACTAACCATGCACTACTTCGTCCCACTCTGCACTTACAGCCAAACCCAAATTCATATGGTCACCTCACTCACCCTGCAATCACTCCTTTTACCCTACTCTCACACTGTTGCATTGCTCACCATGCAGTCACATGGGCACTCTTGTCAGCCACACAGTGCAGAAGGTTAAAGTGCCTGGTAGAAAGAAGATGTACCATGCACATCACAGAACTGAGTGTGAGTAAACTATGAGTAACGCTATAAAAAAATGAAATGTTTGTCAGACAGGTGCTATAAAGAGATGAGGTGTATTGTTGGTGAGTGGTAGTGAGGGAATTCATGGAGAAGGTGGAAAGACTTTTGCACCGTGTGCGACCAGTGCTTCGACAAGCCCTGGCTGGGAGTGTTAACCCCCCCCCCACCTCCCCCCGAAGTTTGGGTCTACTGGATCCCCTGTTTCAGCCTATTATTTATATTTGTAGTGTGCTACTGTTACCAAAAGGTGTCCTGGGGCTAATAACCATCTGCCTGCAATGTGAGAGAGGGATCCGGGGTTGAGAGAGGAGAGAAGAGAGGGATGGAAGGAAGGGTGTGAGAGGAAAGGGGCATGGGTAAACTGTTTAACTCTGCACAAGACCGCCACGGTTTGAATGCACCCTTGCTGCTCCCGGCCATGGCCAGGTGAGCTTCTAATGTGGCAGCGCGTATTCCTGCGGATTGGGAGGCCCTTCACTGAGGTGGACTAGACATCTTTCTGATGTTAATTGCTGTATTTTGGTTATAAACTGGTACGGATGGGGTGAAATCTTAACTCAGTATTACTGTGTTTAAAAAAATTCTAAATAATAAAGCAATGCTACCCCAAAATACGCAGCATCACAGAACATTATTTACATTTTCTACTCACACAATTTAGTCAAGCCTGTCGCATAATTTGGTCCTCACCTTCCTCATAACCTAGAGGTTTAGAAATTTTTGTCAGGAGGGGGTCCTTACGTTTGAAAATATTGACAGGGGGGTCTCGGCATCCAAAAGTTTGAAGACCTCTGCTCTAGGGTCACAAATCAACCTTGTGAGTCTGCCCGGGTGTGTATTAATTGCAGTGGGGTCCTGGGTGCCACCCATATCAAAGTGCCCCTGGAGTAACCCGAGTATGTGGTCCACACCGATGTGCACCCCAGCGTTTATATAGAGACGTAAGGGTTTGCTAAGTGAGGTGTGTCTCCTGGAGCAGAACCACTGAGATCTTGTGTCTACTCAAGTATTGATATACCTTGTTCCGCTTGTCACAGCCAGCTAATCCAAGGACATTCCAATTGAGTATTAAAAGTTTATTGTCTGGCATTTGTTTCTTTCACAAACATTTGAGAAGCCGCCATTAGTAGGGGTGTATCCCCATCACAATGAAGCAGCCATTATAAGCCTGTTTCCCCTCCGCACTGTACACAGATCATGTGACATCATAGTAGCGCTGCACTTCTATAGCATGGTGTGTGTCATGGTGAAACGAACAAACAGTATGAAATAATTACCATACCCAACACCCCACCCCAGGCCAGTTTGCCAACGGGCAAAATGCCATCTGCACTGAGATGCAAAATACCAAAACAGCGAATAACCAACCATATGAAAAAGAAACATATCGGAATAGAAATAGTATAGAAGAGAACAATAAAGGAGCAGAGAGAATTAAAAAAGAGAAAAAAAGGGAGGGCATGTCAATTCTATATCAGCCACTTATCGTCTACAGGGGGGTATAGCAGTGCTGCTCGGTTATTCGTAGGATGGCCACTGTAGCTATACATGCTTGTCGTATGTGTGGTGCCATAAATTGTTCGTCGCTCCAGAGTGACCTACACCAGGGCAAGTCGCAGTAATGAGCGTTACAAGGAGTGCTTCACAAGCTCCCGAGGAGCAAGTGTAAGGGGATCATTCAAGTTCATCTTCTGTGGTGTTACTGCAGATCCAGGTCGATTGTGGTTTACTTTGGTTTTTATATGCAGTTGCGGTATTCCGTTGGCGACAAGAAGCCATCGTAGATCACCTCAGAGCACTGACAAATACATTTTACTCTACCCAGTACCAGGCCTCGTCAGGAGAATTGCAAAGGATAGAACTATCTTTATGACGGATGCATAGCGTGGCGGGGTATTGCAGTGCACACTGAACTTCAAGCCTAAGCAGGCACCGTTTGCTGTCCATGTAAGAGGATCTGCGGCATTGCACCAACAGTGTGTAGTCCGGATATATATGGACTGTAGCATTTTCTATCTACCACGGGCCCCAGGTTCTTGTTACTTTCAATATATGGTTCCTGTCCCGGTAATTAAACAAGCCTGCTACCACAGGGTGCGGAGGGTTGCCAGTCGGAGGAGGGCCCACCCAGCACTTTATGAGCACGTTCAATCGAGAACAATTTGGAGTGATTACCTTTGAGAATATCCTTGGTGAACCAGTCCTCTAGGTATAGTTCCATGCTGTGGCCCTCGGCTCGTTCCAGAAGTCCCACTATGCGTACATTGTTCCTGCAGGATCTACCTTCATGATCTTCCAGCTTGCCCTTCAGATATTACGCTTCTTTTCGTAGTGAGTTGATTTGTATTGACGTCAAAGCCACCGTAGGGCGCAGAGAGGCCAGCAACGATTCAGTTTCTTTCACTCAACATTTTAATTTCCTATCATCTTTCCACAGATAACCAATATCCACAGAAAGTGTGTCTATCTTAGGGCCCAATGTGGATGTAATGTCCAGGACTGTCACCAATTTTCATCAAACCGATGTGCAAGGTCTGTATGATCCATGGGCTTCAGGGACGTTGACTAGGCATCTCCCACTGCGGCAGTAGTCTGACTCGATGCCTCCCCCGATGAGGCATGAGGCATCTTTGCCCTGGGTTTACTTATTGTGGCAGGGTATGAAATTTGGACTGGGATACTCTTTCCAGGATCTTTGGCTCCCCCGGTAGCAGCTCGGTCGAGGGGCTGTACACCGCGACCAACCAGTGATTCATCTGAGCCGAGGGCAGCTGCAGGACTCACTACTCAATTGTCCATGCCTGTTTAGGAAATCATAACAAGCCTAACACAGGGCCTCAGCACCGAAGTGCCCAGATAATGATGCCGGGGCAGGTAGGCACTGGTAGCCTTAAAAGAAAGAGTCCAGGTGGCACCTTGACTGGTAATTACGGTTCGACACTCAGCCCCATACTATTTAATTTATACATCAGTCCCCTTGCCACCTTAGCCGAAAAATCTGGGTTGACGATCTACTCATACGCTGACGACACCCAGATTGTCTATTCACTTTCGGCGAATGCACACTCCAACCCGTCCTCCCTCCATTCGGGCCTTAATAACATTGCCAAATGGATGTTTGAGAACAAACTAAAACTCAATGGAGGAAAGACTGAACTACTTCTGTTTGGGAAACACACTACCCTATGGGGCCCACAACATTGGCCTCCTCAGATGGGACCTACACCCACCCCCTCCAAAACCGCTCGCAACTTGGGCATCATCTTTGATGAACACCTGTCCATGAAACAACAAGCGGTCAGAATGGCAGCCACTTGTTTCACCATACTCAAGTGGCTCAAAAAAATCAGGTGGATGCTCCCCCAGAACACACTAAAAACCGTAGTCCAAGCTCTAATTACATCTAGACTGGACTACGGCAACATCTTATATCTGGGGGCATGTAAAGATGTCACTAAGAAACTGCAAACAGTGCAAAACGAAGCAGTGAGGCTGATATGCATGTTACCAAAAAAATCCCCAACTTCATCTGGTCTTCGGAGTCTCCATTGGCTCCGTATCGAACAACGAGCAAAATTCAAAGCTCTATGTTTCATGCATAGAATCAAGGCTGGCAAGGCCCCTGCCTATCTGAGCTCTCTTGTCCATCAATACGCCCCTCCAAGAATCCTACGTTCCTCGACCCAACACAAGTTCCAGATACCCAGGATTAATCGAGTTAGACAGGGTGGTCGCTCTTTTTCCTACCTGGCCCCCTCCCTATGGAACTCCCTCCCAATTCAGCTTCGCACGAACGACTGTTACCTTCAATTTCGTAAGAACCTAAAAACATGGTTGTTCAACCAATAACTCTGTTCTCAATAGCTCACTATTCCCCTCTTTGTTATTTCCCTCATTTTGTCCTCAGCGCCGGGAAACCTTAGGGTAGCTGTGCGCTCTACAAAAACAAATATAATAATAATAATAATAATAATAATAATAATAATAATACGGTGTGGATGTGGTGAAATCCGTATCCGATCAGGGCAGTTACCCTTATGTCCTGTATCTGTGGGTGAAGAGAAGGTCTCCAGCGTATAATGGGATGGCGTGCGATTAGGGAATGTGTCCGTTGCGCTGTTGATAGTTGCCAGTACTGCAGGGCATGGCCTGGGAGGCGGTGCAACCATTCAGGGAGCCAACACACTAGCCACAGTAAGTACAGCTGCCAGTTTCAGTGCAAAGCATCGCACGTCCTGCAGCATTGCTGTCCGCACCTGCATGGGGGTTTCTCGTCCTGGGCTGCAGCCCACTGCGGAGCCGTATCAGGGACGATCCAACACCGCCCACACTCTGGTTAACACAGACTCTTATATCAATGTGGAGGAGGACGCGGGGGAGAGGAAACCCCGGTCACCACAATTCCTTTTTTGTAACTGTCCTAGGATCCACAGTGTGGGCCCGGGGATGGCAGCACTCACCCGATTTGTACCCGGGTTTCAGCCCCCCAGCCCCCACAAGCCTACACAGGCATGCACCACTGCCACCAAGCAGCCCAGGGCAATCCTGCACTCCGCGTTACGGGTATTCAGGAGGGGCACAGCCGTCTACCTCTGCGGAACTTCCGGGCTGGCTTACCCTTTTGCTCGTTCATCCAGCACGTCCCCGACTTTCAATCCATGTGGAAGGGGCCACACACCACACTGCGATCAGGGAGGAGATCCTCCACCTGGGCCCCACCATGCCCACAGTCCCCGGGCCAAATCAGGGTCACCAGCACTGATCCTGCACCGTGCCCGACTGGCACCCAATTGCCGGTCCCCACAGTCAGTCCTCTGCCATGCACAAGGAGGGCGCTGCTCTCCATCCAGCCTCCGTCCGTCGTCCACCCAGGCAGCCAAGGCCGACCAAATCGGGTCGTGACCCGCGATCAAGTGCGCAGGGTCGCGTCGGCTTCCGCTAGGCCGCGCTGCTCTGAATAATTTTTGACGCAGGCAAGCGGCAGCACAGCCAGCCGCGGGACACCAGATGGGTACCACGATGTCCGGTGATGCCTTGTCGCAAGTCTGCCGCCGATCAGCAAGCATATGCGGGAATGTGACAGGATTTTGAAACCACCTGTTCTGGAGCTCTGAATTAGGCGTCCGCACTCGCTGACATCTTAGCCACGCCCCCCATGTTTGATACCATATTTTAAGAACATAAAGCAGAGTGCCTTCTACACAATGAAAACATTACGTTGCCTCCTTGGACACCAACAGAAACTGCATACCATTATCTCACTCATAAATAATCTCCAAACTTGACTATGCCAACAGCCTATACCCTGGTGCACCCTCATTCATAATACGTAAAATACAACTCGTTTAAAATCTTGTGGCAACATTTCTTCCCTACCTTCACCCAAGAGAACACATACGCATGACTCCCGTTTTACAATCACGCCACTAGCTACCTATAGGAAAAAGGACAATATTCATGGCACTTTGCATTGTTCACAGAGCCTCGAAGGAAAAGGACAGTTATTAACTACAAGCTTAATTCAAGCAGCCAAAGCAATTTTCATAGCTTTGGAGGCCTGGAATAGGCAGATTTGTCACAACTGAAGAGTGTGATAGTTACTAGTTGTGTCGTTAGCATAGTTGGCAGCGCTGGCAGTGGCAATGGTCAATGCAGGCAGAAGTAATCTCATTATGAGACCCCCTCACACTTATTTTTTTCACAAAGTAAGTACTGCCACCAATGCACACTCTATTTGATACGACCCACAGAAATACCTGCTGTAACTGTGGTTTAAACATGATCTTCGATTAATAGAGGAATGAAGCCTTTTCAGTTTAAAGAAATATTCATTGTTTCCACCCTGGTTGAAATATACTTTAATATGCTGGTATTTTAGTTCATGCTCAAGGCAAAAACTCTTCCCATTCCACCGGTCTCATTTTAAGAACCTCACCAGACTCAATTCTCACCTCTTTCTCAACAGTTGAGAGATAAACAGCTACTTTGCGCTAGGAATTGGGAGTTGTTGGTTGTACTCCATGGGTAGACATTGATAAATTTCAGCCTAGAACCTCTTTTTAAAATCTAGAAATTATACATCATATTGTGTCTAGGAAAACCGCTGCAGATTTCCATAGGACAGAATGCCTCTTTAAATTATTATTAGTTTGCTATATACAGCCAATCTATAGACAGAGATCATTTTTTCCTGTCAGTTAATGCACACAGTACCCAAATTCAACTCCATGGCTGAAACCAGCTCAATCGCAAAATCTTACAATCTATGAGTTAGTAGTACATACATGTTTTTTGGGGACTTGTTACACATATACACGTAACACTTGGTCCCGCTTGAATTATTGGTTGGCGAGACGTGATGTCACTGCATGGGTATTGGGGGTCTCGCATTTGCCTCGCACCCTATCGGACCATGCCCCTGTCCTGCTTGACATGCTCCTCCCTACCTATGCCCCGGTTCCATTTCAATGGAGGCTACAACCCTCAGCATTGTTGGACCCGGTATTTAAGGAAGGCGTAAGGGAGGCTACAGAACATTATTTTGATGAAAATACTGGGTCTGTGCAGAGTGGAGGTGTCATCTGGGAGGCGTTTAAGGTGACCATCAGAGGGGCTTGCATAGGCCTACAGGCAGGGTTGCTTAAGTTGTTGCGGGATTCTATGGTAAGGCTGGAGCGTGAATTGGCGCGACTAGAGCGACAGTATAAGGAAGCTCCTGCTGCAGCGACCTTGGCTGCAATACGCTCGCAAGTGACTGAGTATAACGATTTGGCTGAGCAGGAAGTCCGTCACTTATTGCGTCGATGCAAAGCTGGACACTACGGTGAAGGTGGTAGACCGGAGTGCGCGTTGGCCGAGAGAATTATAGAACCTTGGGCTAGATATTGCGGGGTGCAGGCTCCTACGGACGGTGACAGGTCCATAACAGATACTGCCGATATCCTAGAGCGCTTTGTTCAATATTATAAGGCAATGTATAGGAGCAAGAAAACAGCTAGTGAAGAGGAAATTGCACAATACCTGGATGACTTTGCCCTGGTGTGGTTGTCTAAAGGACAACAAGATTTTCTGATGCACCACATAACGGCTGCAGAGATTAAGGATGCAATCGCGGCGTTGCCGAATAGAAAAGCGGCTGGCACAGATGGCCTGCCGTCTGAATTTTATAAGGAATACGCTGATTTGTTACTGCTGCATCCAGCAGCCAGGTACACAGAGGCGTTTGAACAGCAATGGTTGCCTGATACGCTTCTGAGAGGCGTTGCTTGTCGCCTTATTGAAACCGGGCAAGTCACCTGACAGGTGCGAGTCATATAGCCACTATCGCTGATGAATACTGATCTAAAAATCCTCGCTAAGGTCCTTACAACGTGACTGCGCCTCTTGCTTAATGTAATGCTACTCCCAGATCAGTCTGGATTTATCCCTACGTGATCTACGTCACATAATTTGAGGACGCTGTTTGCGGTATTGCATCTTCTGAAACCGGAACTACCGGCAGTGGCAGTTCTGCTAGACGCCGCAAAGGCGTTTGACTCAATTGCAAGGACTTATATGTTCGCCGTGATGCATTGTATGGGAGTCCCTTATTCTTTTACCTGCTGGATAAGGTTGCTCTATACAGATCTGTTTGCCCGAGTGTGGGTAAATGGCCATGTCTCGGAGGGGTTTTCAATTCATGGGGGCACTAGACAGGGGTGTCCGCTTTCACCCTTGATATTCGCGCTCGTACTGGAACCTCTCACGTGTGTGTTAAGACAGAGGCATGCAGGATCGGCGTTGCGATTCTATCAGAGGACGTTGGCCGTGTCCATGTATGCGGAGGACATGGTCCTGTATATTAGGGAACCGGCGCAGTATCTTGAACAAGTCATCCGGGAATACATTTGTTTCGAGTGGTTTTCGGGCTTGGCCATCAACTGGAGTAAATCTATAATCCTTCCTCTCACGCCGTGTACAGCGCCATTCATATTGAATTATCCCCTGGAATGGGCTTCTGACCCCGTGCGGTACCTCGGTATCTGGGTACATCAGGACCCGCAGGAAGTTATTAGGGCCAACTACGGTGTGGCGGTGTCTAAGCTCAAGGACCAAGTGGCTCGGTGAATACAGCTGCCATTGACGTTTGCAGACAGGGGTGCCTTAATTAAAATGGTGGTGTTGCCGAAATTTGTTAATGTTCCTATTATTTTGGCGCAAATTGTTTTTACGACACTGCACTCTATACTGATTACACTAGCATGGGGGGGCAAGAAATCTCGTGTTGGGTGGGAGACATTGACAAAACCCTATGCTCTGGGTGGTTTTTCGGTGCCGGATATGCACTTATATTATCTATGTGCGCAGGCACAATTTGCATATTATTGGCAGAACGCGGCACCATTCACGCTGCATGTAGCTGTTGAAGAGGGAGCAGTACACCCCATCCCCTTGAAGGCAATGATAGTGAATCCGCATACGGTGTACGAACGGGGGGAGGTCGATACGGTGCAATGTACAGCTAGGGCCTGGGCAGAACTTGGGAGGAGGGCGAGACGATTGCCCTTGTATGCTCCTGTGATGCCCTTGCTGCATCACGCAGACCTTTTAGTGACGGGCAAAGCTGGGGCGCTTAAGGTCTTGCATGCCGCGGGGATGCATGTTATGGGGTATGTGTTTGCGGGGGGACGTTCCTCTTGTTGCCCACCTTTATACCAGCTGGAGTAAATTATTTATTATTACTATTTATTAAGCGCGAACGAATACCTGTAGGCGTATCGGCGCTAAAACTAACTATGTGAATCTCCAGAAGGTGCCGCTATGAAATTATTGGTTAAAGAGCCAAGTCTGTAACTGTTTGCGAAAGAGCAAGAGTGCAGGACTTGTCCTAATTGACTGTGGCAGTGTATTCCATAGCTTGGGAGCAGAAACCAGAAAGCGGCAGTCGCCCCAGGAAACTGTTTTAGTGTGCGGCACCACTAGTTGATTCAAAGTAGTGGAACGGAGTTGTCTGGAGGAAATATAGGGGGTCAGTTGGTCCTTAAGAAACTGCGGTCCTTGATTGTGGAGTGCTTTATAGACTAAACATAGAGTCTTGCACTTAATCCGATTACGGATCGTCAGCCAGTGATAGTTCCTTATTATACCTGAGATGGGTTTGAATTTAGGTGTTCTGGAAAGGAGTCTGGCAGCCACATTCTGTATAGTTTGCATTTTATTAGTCACACGGATCTGGGCATTTACAAATAGACCATTACAGTAATCCAGGGCGGATAGCACTAGGGAGCTTACTAGAGTTTTTCCAGCTGTGTCAGGTAGAAAAGGAATAATTTTTCTTACTAGTTTAAGTTTATGACAGGCTGTGGCTGCTGTTTTGTTGGCATGGGCCATAAAATTAAGACCTTCATCAAAAACCACTCCCAAGTTCCTCACCCTGGAAACCGGTTTAGGAGGAGCTCCGAAGGATGAGGGCCACCAGACTGAAGACCAGCCTGGCGAGAGTGGTCCAAAAATGACCACCTCCGTTTTTTCGGAGTTAAGCTTAAGACAATTGGAAGCCATCCACTCTCCAATTCCTAGCATACCTCCTTGAAAACGTTCTGCCACCCTGTCTCCGTCACTATTTATGGCTAGAACTAACTGCGTATCATCTGCGTAGGAGTTTAGGCTCATCCCATAGGCTTTGATGACTTTAGCCAGGTCCGACACATAGATGTTAAACAGTGTCGGACTTAGGGATGAGCCTTGAGGAACCCCGCACGGCAAGGACAGCTGAGATGATTTGAAAGATCCCAGGGTGACCGCCTGAGTTCTCCCAGCCAGAAATGAGGCCAACAAGTCTTTTGCAACCCGCTGGATGCCCATTTTTTCCGACACGGTCGACCAAGATCTTATGGTCGACCGTGTCGAAAGCTGCAGATAAATCAAGCAGCACCAGGACAGCTGTTCCTCCCTGATCCCGGATGACTCTAATGTCATTGGCTGCTTTAATTAGTGCTGTTTCCGTACCATGGAATTTGCGAAATCCAAATTGGGTACTGTCCAGCTGATGGTGTTTCTCGATGAAATCTGAAAGCTGCTGATTCATGGCTTTTTCAGCTACTTTTGCTAGGAATGGGAGACTCGCTATGGGTTGATAATTTTTTAGCTCGTCCTTATCCAGGAGTGTTTTTTTTAAGAGTGGTTTTAATAGGGTCTTTTTCAGTATGTCGGGGTAAATCCCTGATCTAAACATGGAGTTGCAAACTTGTGTAATAACCATAACAAGAGAGTCCATCACCGGAGGCAGGACTTTTAAAGGACAGGGGTCCAGGGCTGATCCGGTTTTAATGGATGTAATAATATCCATTATTTGATCATCCGTGAGATCAGTGAACTGCGTCAATAGAGAGTGAGGGGGGATGTTACAGGTAGAGTTTAAGATGGCATCTGTTTTGGAGGAGAAAGCTAGAGATATATCATTTACTTTCGTGAAAAAGAAATTTGCGAGCGCGTCACAAAGTGAATGGGATGGTGGTGGTGCTAAATCAAGAGCATTTCCAGCAAGCTGCTTTGTGATCTCATAAAGTTGCTTACTGGAGTTTTTCGCCTTCTCGATTTGTTCGGTGAAGAACTTCTTCTTTGCGTCTGCAATCATGGATTTATAGATTGCGAGCATTTCCTTGTAACTAGTTTTACTCTCTAAGTTGAAGGATTTCAGCCTATACCTTTCCCTGTTCCTACAGAGTTGTTTCTGTTTCCTTAAGTCATCGGTAAACCATGGAGCCGAGGCAGTGGCCCTATTTCTTGACAATGTTTTAGTGGGTACTAGTGAGTGTGTAGCATGCCCTAGCCAGTCCTGGTATTGAAGAGTGGCAGTGTTTGGATCAGTGGATAGGGTAGGGCGAGTACTGTCCAATAGCTCTTTCCAGACCTTAAAAGATTCTGGTCTGGAGATGATGGCTCTATGAATGGGGCTCTCCGTAATAGTGATTCTGCTTAAAATGGCATAATGGTCGGACCATGGCATGGGGAGGATATCTGTTATACGCAATCCCTCCAAGTTGGAAAAGATGCCGTCCAAGATTTGGCCGGCCTCATCAATCAATCAATCAAAGACATTTATAGAGCGCACTACTTACCCGTAGGGTCTCAAGGCGCTGGGGGGAGGGGGGTGCCGTTACTGCTCGAACAGCCAGGTCTTCAGCTTCTTCCTGAAGGAGAGGTGGTCTTGGGTCAGGCGCAGGTCGGTCGGGAGGGAGTTCCAGGTCTTGGCGGCCAAGTAGGAGAAGGACCTTCCTCCTGTTGTCGCTCTTCGGATGCGGGGGACGGCTGCGAGGGCGTGGTTGGCTGATCGGAGGTGGCGTTTGGGAGCGTAGAAGTTGATTCGGTTGTTGAGGTAGCTCGGGCCTTGGTCGTGTAGGGCTTTGTGTGCGTGGGTGAGGAGGCGGAAGGTGATTCTTTTGTTGACGGGGAGCCAATACAGGTCTCTCAGATGTCCGGAGATGTGGCTGGTTCGTGGGACGTCGAGGATGAGTCTGGCTGAGGCGTTCTGGATCCGCTGGAGTCTCTTCTGGAGCTTGGCGGTGGTACCGGCGTAGAGGGCGTTGCCGTAGTCCAGTCGACTGGTGACGAGGGCCTGGGTGACGGTCTTCCTGGTCTCGGTGGGGATCCACCAGAAGATCTTCCGTAGCATGCGTAGGATGTTGAAGCACGCCGAGGAGACGGCGTTGACTTGCCTGGTCATGGAGAGGGAGGAGTCCAGGATGAAGCCCAGGTTGCGTGCGTGGTCTGTCGGTTTGGGTGCGGTGCCCAGGGCGGGAGGCCACCAGGAGTCGTCCCAGGCGGAGGGGGAAGAGCCCAGGATGAGGACCTCCGTCTTGTCTGAGTTCAGTTTCAGGCGGCTGGTCATCATCCACTCGGCTACATCTTTCATCCCTTCGTGCAGATTGGCTCTGGCGGCGGTGGGGTCGTTGGTCAGGGAGAGGATCAGCTGGGTGTCGTCGGCGTAGGAGATTATGTTGAGGTTGTGTTGGCGTGCGATGGCCGCGAGGGGGCTCATGTAGACGTTGAAGAGGGTGGGGCTCAGCGAGGATCCTTGAGGGACGCCGCAGATTACTTCAGTGGCCTCTGACTTGTACGGGGGTAGGCGGGCTCTCTGTGTTCTTCCGTCGAGGAAGGAGATGATCCATTCCAGTGCCTTCTCCTGGATTCCGACGTTGCTGACGCGCTGTACTAGGGTGCGGTGGCAGACAGTGTCGAATGCCGCGGAGAGGTCTAGGAGGATGAGGGCCGCTGTGTCTCCGTTGTCCATCAGGGCTCGGATGTCGTCGGTGGCAGCGATGAGGGCGGTCTCGGTGCTGTGGTTGGCTCGGAAGCCAGACTGAGAGGGGTCGAGGGATCCGTTCGTCTCGAGGAAGGCGGCCAGCTGCTTGTTGACGGTCTTCTCGATGACTTTGGCTGGAAACGGGAGGAGCAAGATGGGGCGGTAATTCTTGAGTTCGGTGGGGTCCGCTGTGGGTTTCTTGAGTAGAGCACTGAGTTCGGCGTGCTTCCAGCTCTAAGGGAAGGTGGCGGTGTCGAAGGAGGTGTTGATAATGTCCCGCAGGTGGGGTGCGATGACAGCGTCGGCCTTGTTGAAGACGTGGTGAGGGCAGGGGTCGGTCGGAGATCCGGAGTGGACGGAGTTCATCATGTGGACGGTGTCTTCGGTGCTGATCGGAGTCCAGGCGCGGAGGGTGGTGGTGGTGGGCGGTGGTTCGGTCGTGGTGTGCGTTGGTTGGGTGCTGAAGCTGTTGTGTATGTCCGCAATCTTGTTGTGGAAGTAGGAGGCGAGGGAGTTGCAGAGGTCTTGCGATGGGGTGATGTCGTTGTTTCCTGCGCTGGGGTTGGATAGCTCTTTCATGATGTTGAAGAGTTCCTTGCAGTTGTGTGCGTTGTTGTCCAGCCGGTCCTTGAATGCAGTTTTCTTGGCGGCGCGGATCAGCTGGTGGTGCTTCCGGGTGGCAAGCTTGAAGGTGGTCATGTTGTCCGGTGTTGGTTCCCTTCTCCAGATTTTCTCGAGGGCTCGGCAGTTCTTCTTGGAGCTCTTGAGTTCGTCGGTGAACCATGGGGCTTTCTTGCTGCCGGGTCTGCTGGGCGGGGTCCTCAGCGGGGCGAGTTCGTCCGCGCTTTTGCTGATCCACTTCGTGAGGTTGTCGGCGGCCTGGCTGGGGTCCGCTGAGCTGGCAGGAGGGTGCTGGCTCAGGGAGGTGGCGAGCTGGTCGGCTGTGATCTTGTTCCAGCCTCTGCGGGCAACCTGTTGCTGGTGGTGGTGGGTCGTCGTTCTTTTGAAGGTGAAGTGGACACAGCTGTGGTCCGTCCATTGAAGTTCTGTGGCGTGGCTGAAGGCGATGTCTGTGCTGGATGATAAGACGGCGTCGAGTGTGTGTCCGGCGAGGTGGGTGGGGGTGGACACCAGCTGCTTGAGTCCAAGATTGGCGAGGTTGTCGAGCAGGGTGCTGGTGTTGCGGTCGTTGTTGTTCTCCAGGTGGAAGTTGAGGTCCCCCAGGAGGATGTAGTCAGCGGAGGGGAGGGCATGCGGGCTGACGAAGTCGGCGATGTCCTCGCTGAATTGAGTGCGTGGTCCGGGAGGTCGGTAGATCAGGGTGCCTCTGAGGGTAGTCTTCGGGTCGGTGTGGATCTGGAAGTGCAGGTGTTCGGCGGTGGTAAGGGTGTTGTCGGTGCTGGTCGTGATACGGATGGTGTTCCTGTGGATGATGGCGATGCCTCCTCCCATCTGGTTGGCGGTGCGGTCCCTTCGGGTGATCTTGTAGCCCTCAGGGATGGCGATGGCGATGTCGGGCGCTGAAGAGGCGTTCAGCCAGGTCTCCGTGAGGAAGGCAACGTCCGGGGCTGTGGTGTCTAGGAGGTTCCAGAGTTCGATGGCGTGTCTGTGGACGGAGCGGGTGTTGAGGAGGATGCACTTCAGGTGGTTGTTGCTGGTGTTCGGCTTGGCAGGTGCTGGTGGCGGGCAGGTCCGGATGCAGGGGAACTTGCAGGCGTGGCAGCTGAAGGGTCCGTGGGTGTGCTTCGGAGTGGCTCGGTAGCATCCTAGGAGTCGGCCGGTGTTGAGTGCGATGAGGGTGGCGGCTGTGTACGTCAGGCGGGTGGGCAGGGGTCCTCGGGGGCCAGGGGTCCTGGCACTGGGCGCGGTCCAGGCGCGGACGGGCGCAGGCGGGCTTACCTTTGGTGCGCCTTCGGCGCACAATCGGCACGCCCGCTGCGCGTTCGCACGGTCGCCATATATGGCGAAGTGTGCGGGGGGCGGAGCAGCTGGGAGGCGGGAGCGGGGAGGGTACAGAAGGAAAGAAGGGGCGGGGTAAGCGGCGGTGACGGGAAGCGGGGAGGGAGGATGAAGGGCAGAAAATAGGCAAACAGGAAGGAAATTACGAGTAACTGGAAAAACAGGCAATACAGAAAGACAAAATAACAATACTAAAACGGCAAAAACACCAGGGGCAGGACAGGCGAGCAGGGACCACGCCGCTCGAAGGAAGGGGGCGTGGTCACGCGGCGGCAGCGAGGCAGTCAGGCAGGGAAGGCACACGCAGCAGCTGGTGGCCGTGCGGCGCGGGGGTGTCCTAGAACTAGGTCACACTCACCTGCATCGCACGGTCGCCATATATGGCCAAGTGCGCGGGGGGGCGGAGCAGCTGGGAGGCGGGAGCGGGGAGGGTACAGAAGGAAAGAAGGGGCTGGGTAAGCGGCGGTGGCGGGAAGCGGGGAGGGAGGATGAAGGGCAGAAAATAGGCAAATAGGAAGGAAATTACGAGTAACTGGAAAAACAGGCAATACAGAAAGACAAAATAACAATACTAAAACGGCAAAAACACCAGGGGCAGGACAGGCGAGCACGGACCACGCCGCTCGAAGGAAGGAGGCGTGGTCACGCGGCGGCAGCGAGGCAGTCAGGCAGGGAAGGCACACGCAGCAGCTGGTGGCCGTGCGGCGCGGGGGTGTCCTAGAACTAGGTCACACTCACCTGCGTTGCACGGTCGCCATATATGGCCAAGTGCGCGGGGGGCGGAGCAGCTGGGTGGCGGGAGCGGGGAGGGTACAGAAGGAAAGAAGGGGCGGGGTAAGCGGCGGTGGCGGGAAGCGGGGAGGGAGGATGAAGGGCAGAAAATAGGCAAACAGGAAGGAAATTACGAGTAACTGGAAAAACAGGCAATACAGAAAGACAAAATAACAATACTAAAACGGCAAAAACACCAGGGGCAGGACAGGCGAGCACGGACCACGCCGCTCGAAGGAAGGGGGCGTGGTCACGTGCTCATGGGTAGGGGATGTAACCAGTTGGTGGAGCCCTAACTTTTCCATGTCTGTTAGTAGGGAGAGGGTGTCTTTATCATCATGTTGCTCTAAATGGAAATTCCAGTCGCCCATGACTGTATAAGATTCTTCGGTCACTGATGACTCCAGTATCGAGCCTATATTAGAAAGGAAGCCTGTACGTGCTCCTGGAGGTCGATATAATAACACTCCTTTAAAATTATAAGTCGGGGTTAGCTTGATGGCAAAGTGTAAGGCCTCGCAGCATGAGGAAGGGATGGGAGAGGTCCTTACTGTGTAGCTTTCCCTAGCAATTATGGCCAGCCCGCCCCCTCTTTCACCCTTTCTATCTTGACGGTAGGCCTTATATCCTTGCGGGACCGCAATCACAAGAGCCGGATCAGACGCGTTGTCCATCCAAGTTTCCGTGATTAAGAGGATTTCTAGTTTCCTATCTGTGATTAAATCCGCTATTTCCTGTCTGTGTTTTCCCAATGACCGAGCGTTAACAAGTGCTATAAAAATATTGGTGGATTTTAGATTGTTCTTTAAGTTAGGATTAACCTTGCTATTGATAATGGGAATGACGGTATTGCAATAAGGACAGCTCAGTGAGGTAGAATTTAAGGCAAACTCCAGGTCGTGCCTTATACAGTGAATCGTGGGCGGTGAGCTTAACTCTCTCAGATGTGATCTGGAATATATCAGTCGGTCGTCCAGGACCTTCGGGCCAGGGGAGGTGGCCCTTGGCCCGGTCCCGGCGAGGACGGGCGCAGACGGGCTTGCCTTCGGCGCGCCTCTGGCGCGTCGGCTACGCCAGCCCGCTGCGCGGGCGAGATGGCATGACCTTCATATGGAGCATGAAAGGAGGCGGAGGAGGGTGGGAGGTGTCCTGGAGCTGGACCGCAACCCTTCCTACCCCTAATATGGCGGCTACAAGGCTAGAGCCCTATGTCCCTCGGCCTCAGCTCTCAGTCGTGCTACGCCGGGGATCAGGGATCGGGTCCAAGGGGCAGTAAGGTACAACAATTCAACCCTCAGAAGTACAATGTTACATTTTTACACGGCGTAATTTTAAAATGTGCAGATTCTAAAGTGCAGAGTGCAAAAGGATAGATTCAAACCCCCGGCTTTCCGCCTCAGGGGAGAAAGACACACAATTAGTCTGCGCGCTCCCCGTTAACGCCCTTTAAATATCCTGGGAGGGCGGGAGGTGTCCTGTAGCTGGACCGCAACCCTTCCAACCCCCAATATTGCAGAGGCCGCCGCACCCGCCCGCAGGGTGGGGGTGGCTCAAGGGCCGGCGCCATAACCCACGCGGTGCCAACAGGGGGATGGGAACTGGTTCTGGGCGCCCCGATGCGGCCAGGACCAGCGGAAACGGGGTGCGCACCAGCCACCCCGACAGGAAGTGACCTTGTGACCTGGGCGCCCACGGGGGGCGACCAATGGTCAACCTTGCTACCTTTGAACCCCCCAATCAAAGGGGGTTCACCTGAGACCCTTGGGGGGCTCAAGAGGATTTAAGCACCGCCGCTCCCCAGCAGAAGCACAACGTCTTCGAAGGAGCTGGGAGAGCGGCGCGACAACGACATCGTTTGAAGAGGATCGACTGCGGCAGGAGGCGGCGAAGGACGGCCAAGGCAGAAGGACGACCCCGCAGAGCAGCGCGCCTTACAGGTTTTCCACCCAGCTCCCCGTGAACCCGATGCCGGTGATCCGAAGCGACGGAGAAGGACGACGAGCTCGGCGGCCTAGCCAAGCTCCAGCGTGGTAAGCGACTGTCCAGTTCGGAGCGCGCATTGGGCCGCTTCATCACACGAACGACACTCCACGTGCAAGGAAGTTCAAAGGCGGGACCGGAATTCCTTCCGACCCAGCGGCGCAGACCAGCCCGCAGAAACCAGGCCTAGGGCCTAGGGACGACATGACGGAAGATCAGCCAGAAGACATGGCCGAGGTGCTGAAGAGAATCCGCGAGATATCGGCAGTACACGGCGACGAATGGCTCCAACCCCACTTGGCCAAAGGGAAAGAGAATAGGCCGGACGGCCAGGCGGAGGACGAAGCAGGCCCGTCAGCACCCAAGAAACCTAAGACCACGCCGAGAAAGAAAACTTCCAAGAGGAACCCCCCAAAGAAGGTGCGCCAGAAGCTCCCGCCGCCGAGGTTAGACGACAGCAAGCAGGGCGAGACGACCGGCAGAGCAGTTAATGGTGAGTATATTAGTACCATTGTGAAAGAATGCTTGAAATCGCTGGCGCCGACATTCCTGAACGGCTCGGGGCAGGGGGCTGCGGGGCCTAGGGAACAACGCGCTGACGAGACAGGGGGTTTAACGTGGCATATGATTGATCCAGGGTGGGCCCGGCAGTCAAGGGTGCAGGAACAGGTGGGCCTGTCCGCACAAGGTGATCAGGTTTCCCCACTACCCGGGTGGGGGTACAATACTGGGTCCGGGAGCCCGGGGTCGGGGGGGCTAGGCACTGACCTGTACGCCAGACCATCCCCCGGGCCTGCCTCCTTGACGACGAAAGCCACAGGGCTCGCGTGCCTTATTCCTCTCGCAGTAAAAGAGAGGATATGGCGCAAGGAGTTCATAGATATATTCTCGCTCCTCGAAATACAGCTGGAGGGCCTCGACCTGACCACATGCGACAGGAGAGAGGATGAAAAAAGGGAGAGGCGCGGGGCTAGAAAGGAGCGGAACTTCGAGAATTGGCTAGACGCTTTCAGAATCATGGCGTGTATTATAGTGGAGAGGTTCCCCCATTGCGCAGCGGACCTATGGTTGTACGAGGCTAACATACACTCAGCGCAGAGGCAATTCCCTGGGGATGCATGGTTGGAATATGATAAGGGTTTCAGATTAAAGATGCAGAGGCACCCAGAGATGGAGTGGAATGAGGAAGACGTTTCAGGTTTTATTCATAAAATGCTCGCGGCCAAAGAAGTGAGAGCCTGGACGGGCAAATACGATCAGTCCTTTCGGAGTTCGTCCCATAAGGGGAAGAACAAAAATTACCAGAAACATTCCTCTGGGAGGTCCAACTCCCCCCCAGCAACCAAGGCAATATGCTGGAGGTACGATGCGGGGGACTGTTCATGGGGCTCCTCGTGCAAATTCCAACATGCATGCTCAAGCTGCGGGGGGAGACACGCCGCAGTGGCGTGCAAAGGCTCCAAGCGCGAATCGAAGGGCAAAAAGAAAGAGAAACACAAGAAGCACTAGCCCAAAGGCTAGTGGGGGCGGGGCACTAGTGGACATTCAACATTGCCAGCTGGCTAGGTCCCCCATTAATACGCAACAGCTGCGCAGATTAGCAAACAGGTACCCAAACAAAGCAGACGCCAGGACACTGGTTGAGGGTTTTGAAGAAGGTTTCACTATCCCGTTTCAAGGCCCGCTACCATTAACAGGAGCGAATAACTTGCAGTCAGCGAGGCAACATCCCCGGGTGGTGAGCGCAAAGATAGAAAAGGAGAAGAGCTTGGGTAGAATCGAGGGCCCCCTTCCTAAGGAACTGTATGAAGGAATAGTCATCTCCCCACTGGGAGTGGTTCCCAAGAAGGAAAAGGGCCAATTTAGGCTAATACACCACTTGTCATACCCCGAGGGGGGATCCGTAAACGATGGCATTAACCCGGAAGCATGCTCGGTGGGTTACGCGTCAGTGGATGACGCGATCGCACTAGTCAAAGCGTCAGGAAAGGGAGCCCTCATGGCCAAGGCGGACATTGAATCTGCCTTTCGCTTATTGCCGGTTCATCCGACCAGCTTCCACCTGCTGGGTTTCCAATGGGAAGGGGACACGTACGTCGACAAGGCCATGCCCATGGGATGTGCCATATCCTGTGCCTATTTTGAGCAATTCGCTACCTTTCTGGAATGGGCCCTCCACGACAGGCACCAAAGGGGCGGGAAGCTGCACTACCTCGATGATTTCCTGTTCACAGGACCGTCGGGATCCACGACGTGCGCCAGTACGCTGGCAGCGTTCGAGGCCCTGACCGAAACACTCAGGGTCCCCCTAGCGAAAGAGAAGACGACAGGCCCGACGACAAGACTAACGTTCTTGGGCATTGAACTTGACTCCACGGCGGGGACCGCCAGGCTCCCCCCAGATAAAGTGCGGGAATTCAGGGAAGAAATAGCCAAACTACGAGGCCGGCGCAAGGCCACCCTCAGGGATATCCAGGGGGTGATAGGCAGACTGAACTTTGCGGCAAGGGTCATCCCGCCCGCCAGGGTCTTTTCCAGGCGCCTGACCGCGCTAACAGCTGGCGTTACCCACAAACACCACCACATCCGGCTGAGCACGGGTGTGAGGCAGGATCTACAGGTATGGGACGACTTCCTGCAGGATTTCAATGGTGTTCTGATCTGGAAAAGGGGTTGGGTGACAGCGGACCAGCTATCCCTCTACACAGACGCGGCTGGGAGCCTGGGCTTTGGGGCGGTCCTGGGGAACAGATGGTGTGCCAGCCAGTGGCCAAACAGGTGGCATGCGCAGGGGCTCACCAAAAACATCACGTTCCTCGAACTATTCCCAATAATAGTGGCTCTGACCGTGTGGAAAGAGGAGATAAGGAACCTGAAACTCACCTTATGGTCGGATAACAAGGGGGTAGTGCAGGCCATTAACAGAGGCGCAGCAAGATGCCCGGACATGTTGAGGCTAATGCGAGAGTTGGTTAAATTGCAGCTCGAGGGGAACCTGGAGCTGAAGGCTCGACACGTGCCAGGGGCAGAGAACACGGTCGCAGATGCGCTATCCCGGTCCCAGATGATGCGGTTCAAACAACTGCTACCCGGGGCGGACGAGGAGATGACCCCCTTTCCACCATACCTGTGGGACCTGGGGGGGTTGACCTGTCCAGATTAATAGGGCACTCGCTCACCTCTGAGGCACACACGAGATACAAGAAATACGCGGCCACAGTAATGAGAATCGGGGGCATAGAGTCGCTGGAGGACAAGGCAAAGGCGCGCACAGCGGTGGAGAAATTCGTGCAATGGGCATTCGACGCCAAGAAAACAAGGTCTTGGGCCCAGGCGCACCTGGCCGCCTTTGCTTACTTTGCCAGGCTCTACACAGGCGAGGACCCCACGGCATCTGCCTACCTAAAAGCAGCCTTTAAAGGCTGGCGAAAAATCGAGGGGACCAAGAAGGATGGCAGGCGCCCCATTGACTTCGACAAGCTGGGTCAGTTACTGAGCGCCCTAACCAGCATCATTGCAGACAAATATGAGCGGCTACTCTTCGGGGCTGCGTTCACCACAGCTTTCTTTGGGGCATTTCGGGTAAGTGAGATAGTGGCTCCCAACAAGTCAGGCCCGGCACAGCGTTGCTTGCAGGCGAGGGACATCAAGCCGATGGTAAGAGCTGTGGAGCTCACGCTTAGGCAATCCAAAGGGCGCGAAAGGGGACGACGATACGCCTACATTGTATTCCAGAGGTGGGGCTCTGCGCAGTGTGCTGGCTGTTTCAATACATGGCGGCCCGCCCGGCGGGGGAGGGCCCCCTCTTCGTACATCAGGATGGAATGAACTTGAGCAGGTTCCAGTTCACAGCCGTAATGCGCCAGGGCCTCAGTAAGGCTGGGTTCCAGGCAACATCATTTGCCCCACACTCCTTCAGGATCGGGGCGGCGACCTCGGCATCGCAGTATGGCATGCCAGAGGACAGGATCCAGGCCGTGGGCAGATGGCGTTCCAGGGCCTACAAGTCATACATACGCCCGCATCTCATATAAAAAAAAAAAAAAAAAAAAAGGGGGAGGGGTAGTGGGGGGGGGGGGGGGGGGAGCAGCCGCCTTGGGATGCCGCACGGCAGGGTTTCTTGCCCTCCCTCGTCCACACCCGGTGCGCAGAAAGCCACCTTAATAGAGCATTTTCTCTCGACAGGGGGACGCCCACAGCTTGTCTGGGTCGTGGGACATTCATTCGTATCCAGAATGGAGTCCTGGTGGCGGCGAGTGGGCCACAATGAAAGCAGACCCAAGGCGACATACATCCGCTGGATCGGACGGCCCGGCATGAGATGGGAGCAGTTACTACCGACCCTGGACGGCCTTATGGCAGACTCAGCGTGGCTGCCAGATGTGCTGATCATACATCTCGGAGGGAACGACCTAACACGGTTGGGCCGCAAGGCGGTGGGCCAAGCCATCCAGAAGGACCTCACCAAAGCGGCGGCATGGCTGGGGACCACGGCCGTGGTCTGGTCGGAGATGATCAGCAGGAGGCACTGGAGGGGTGCCGACTCCAACAAAGCGGTGGATAACGCAAGGCGCAAGTTGAACATCGCCATGCACAAGTTTTGCTCAACCAATGGCCTGGAATCGATCCGGCACGGCCTCATCCACCCAGGCCGCCCAGAGCTCTACGGACAAGATGGGGTGCATCTGTCCTCTGTCCGACAAAGGAATGGAGGTGTTCTGGAGCAACTTGTGGGGCGCAATGACGCTCGCTGGTTGTCTTTAAAAAAAAAAAAAAAAAGAGAAAGGGGGGAATGTAGGTAGCCACGAACCAAGGGGCAAAGGGGGGAGCCGCAGAAAGACGTGAGCCTCCCTGCGGCGTGGCGGAAATCCTACAATCGTTGGCTAACCAAACACACCGGTGGGCGGTGTGTAGGAGGAGGGCCACTCACTTTTCAATGCCGCACGGCAGGGTGACGTGGCCGCACAAAGGAGGGGAGGAACAGATGGAGACGGCACTCGCGGCCCAGACCCGGCCGGACGGCAGGGCGCAAATGGTAGCGAGCTGGGGACCTAACTCCAGGCAGAGAAGCTCCCCTCCATGACACCCAAAAGGGGTGTGGCCAACCAACTACTGGAACACCAATAAACTGACTAAGAACTGGTTGTACACAAGTGCCATTTACGAACTGATGGGTGCACTAGAGACAGACACCTGTACCGGAGGAAGGTGTCATAAACTGTAAAGTGATGTGCATGATTGATGGCTAGAGTTCGCAAATGAAGATTGTACAACCAGTATGTTATTAATATTGTTATTAATAATCATTATTGATATTAATAAATCTGCGGCCAACAATGACCACCACTAAGAACTGAGATTGTTGGCTGACATTATTTGCTAGTAATGACGGAGAATGTATGCAGAATGCCGACCGGCAAGTAAGTATGTATGGGTGACCCACTGAGTGGGCACATGCGAGGGTTATTGCAGAGGCCGCCGCACCCGCCCGCAGGGTGGGGGAGGCTCAAGGGCCGGCGCCATAACCCACGCGGTGCCAACAGGGGGATGGGAACTGGTTCTGGGCGCCCCGATGCGGCCAGGACCAGCGGAAACGGGGTGCGCACCAGCCACCCCGACAGGAAGTGACCTTGTGACCTGGGCGCCCACGGGGGGCGACCAATGGTCAACCTTGCTACCTTTGAACCCCCCAATCAAAGGGGGTTCACCTGAGACCCCTGGGGGGCTCAAGAGGATTTAAGCACCGCCGCTCCCCAGCAGAAGCACAACGTCTTCGAAGGAGCTGGGAGAGCGGCGCGACAACGACATCGTTTGAAGCCCACCCACCCACACCTGAAAAACAGCAGAGTCGCAGTGCTGGACAGTGGGGAAGGCGTTTGGCGGAAATCCTACAATCGTTGGCTAACCAAACACACCGGTGGGCGGTGTGTAGGAGGAGGGCCACTCACTTTTCAATGCCGCACAGCAGGGTGACGTGGCCGCACAAAGGAGGGGAGGAACAGATGGAGACGGCACTCGCGGCCCAGACCCGGCCGGACGGCAGGGCGCAAATGGTAGCGAGCTGGGGACCTAACTCCAGGCAGAGAAGCTCCCCTCCATGACACCCAAAAGGGGTGTGGCCAACCAACTACTGGAACACCAATAAACTGACTAAGAACTGGTTGTACACAAGTGCCATTTACGAACTGATGGGTGCACTAGAGACAGACACCTGTACCGGAGGAAGGTGTCATAAACTGTAAAGTGATGTGCATGATTGATGGCTAGAGTTCGCAAATGAAGATTGTACAACCAGTATGTTATTAATATTGTTATTAATAATCATTATTGATATTAATAAATCTGCGGCCAACAATGACCACCACTAAGAACTGAGATTGTTGGCTGACATTATTTGCTAGTAATGACGGAGAATGTATGCAGAATGCCGACCGGCAAGTAAGTATGTATGGGTGACCCACTGAGTGGGCACATGCGAGGGTTATGGCGGCTACAAGGCTAGAGCCGGGGATCAGGGATCGGGTCCAAGGGGCAGCAAGGTACAACAATTCAACCCTCAGAAGTGCAATGTTAAATTAAAGCACGGCGTAATTTTAAAATGTGCAGATTCTAAAGTGCAGAGTGCAAAAGGATAGATTCAAACCCCCGGCTTTGCTATGCCCACGTTTATATATGCTAGACTTCGGGCAGCATTGTTCAGTTTGTATCCAAGCTTTCCGGAAGAGCCGGCTACACTGGGCGCGGTGCAACTATTATACACAGTGACCACCAAAACAAAACTGGTCTCCCGTCTCTACTATGCCTCGCAAACGGATGAGGGTGCTGCACAGAATAACTTCAGGGCCAAATGGGATGAGTGTCTACCGCAGCCGCTGACGGATGAGGAATGGGAGGAAAGCTGCCATATGACTGGGAGCTTCGCAGTTATTGGCAACTATAAACGTATTCATTATAAGTTCCTGCACCAAATGTACTATACCCCTGCACAGCTGCATAAGTATGGTTTGAGAGACTCTCACTGTTGCAAGCGTAGTGGTACAGATGAGGCTGATTTTATACACCTGGCGTGGGGCTGCCGAGAATCCTTATGTTTTGGGATGCAGTGATGCAAGCATTGACAAACATGACAGGTATGCAGATTGAGCGAGATGTGTGAGTATGTCTATTGGGTATTGTGTCAAAAGTCCCAGCAGGAGTTCATAAGCTAGTGGTGTTGTCTCTACAATTAGCTAAACGCAGAGTGGCCATGTGTTGGGATGGTAGGCCTGTACCCACACTGGCGCAATGGCTGCAGGATATGGCTTATTGCCACGACCAGCTCACTTGTTATGCGGAAGGTCTACCGGAGGCGTCCCGGCCAAGGGATATATGGATCCATACACGACGTATGTGCTGCCACAATTAGGAGACGATTGAAAGTGTGCCGAATGCATAATGTGTTTTTTCATGTCTAGCTCCTCACTTCCTGAGCTGTTCACATATTGTTCTTGAGAGTACATGGACAATATACTGACGGCCGCACTTGTTGGATGGTCATGGACACTTTGAATTTGTCTGATATCACACATGCACTGCAGTGCACCATTCTGGACGTTCCTACTGTTGATATTGCCTGTATTTGATTATTGTCACAGCCACCTAGTGCGTATGTATTGTGCTGTATGGGGGAGAAATGTGCGCACACTTGTAAACTGTACGATGTTTTTGTGAACATAATGAGAAATAACAACAAAAAAAATAAACATATATGTTTTTTGACATCAAATGCAAATGCATTTCCTATATTGTTGGTTGGGCATATCACAGACCAAACAATTTCCTTTCGGGTTCTAGCTTACAAAGTTTGAAAAATAATAAGCACATTTTTCATTCATTGAGCTGTGTGTGGATAGTAAGTAACATTCAGTATCCTCTCCTGAACAATGTCATTTCTCCTCGGCCATCGTTTTTTCAAAGTGTTCTGTACGGTCACAATACAAATTCCACTTTTCCTTCTTGTTCTCTAACATAGCACTTTGACCCACTGCAGAGGGCCTTCCTGGCTGTCAAAGGCCAGGAACCCGACTCATAGGATTGAACTGCAGGCAAAAGCCTATAACAAGGGTGAGGGCTTTTAACCACTGACATGGCTCGAAGCAGAAGGGCTATGATGCTGTTAGAACACCTCTCCGCCCCCACCGAGGGTAGAATGTTCTAAATTAAAAAGGGAGAAACAGAAAGACAAACATTAGAATGATGGGCCAGAAGGCTTATAAAAGGCAGTGTTTCTTGGTTCTGGCTACGAGGCTGTATTCCTGTTTCTATGCGACACTAGCGATCAGGTATTCATTATCGTGTTCTAGCACACTTCTCTCAGCTAACTGCACCATCGTACAAAAATATAGCTTAAATCACAGGTGAAGGCACTAGCTCAAATGACGATTCTTTGAAAAACTCTAAAATTCCATTTCTGAAAGTGGTAACTCACAGTAACCCCAGATGGTACATATGCTACCAATTTCTTAAAATGGTAAACATATGCTACACAACCTCCTCTACCCTGGAATATATCCAGCAGCTCAATATATTGAGTTTGATGCAGAAATTGCCTTTAAAAAGTCATATTTCCTCCAAGAAATTGCTTGATTATTTAGGACATGATCTTTAATGAAAGAGATGTCCACGCCAAAGCATGTCTTCAATCTTTACAATATGAACCTAGTGGTTGTTTTGTCAGAGCCTATTCATAAAATGAACATAAGCCTTGTGTAGAAATGAGAAGGCAGGAAGGAGGAGTTCCATCACATATTCTGAAAGGACTCACAATAAATGACTTGCCTGTCTTGGGTAGTTTTTGATCTACTTTCTGCAGTACCTTCTAAATCAATACAGACACTGTGGGGAGGTGGGATGTGTCCATCCAGGGATGTAAAGCACTGCCATGGACAAAACTTGTGACATGTTCTGCCAAATTATTAACTACATCATATTGCAATGGCTATAACTTCAAATACATTGTTTGCCACCGCTAAATTAATTTGCTCAAATGTATGAAGGACAAATAATAAGTCAAGTGTGAGAGCATTGCTGGCAGAGCCCAGATGAAAACTGGAACATCAAATTGTTATAGCACTCATGCTCCTCTGTTTAAACTCCTTCACAGATGGCTATGGGTAATGGATGCCAGAAAACCAAGGGCCATATGCATGAACACATTTTCCCATAGACACAGAATGGGCAAAACCCTTTGATGCATCTGGCCCCAAGTTTCCTAAAAGGCAACAAGCTTTTGATTTATGTTAACTTTGGAAACAGTGCATAACATACGACCACAATGTCATGTAAATGCACAGCTTAGTACTAATGCAAGCCATATAGTAAAACTTGGTTGCTGTGTCCAAGGCTTTGCTGTGTCTGGGATATAAGAGGTGGGTATGACTGGAGATATAGAGTTGCATGACAATAGCTACTAATATGGAACGTCACTTTATCATTTTTTAAATAAAAGCATCAATTTGCGAGTTTCAATTGTTGCATGAGGGCAAATAAACTTTACTAGAAAACGGAGAAATTTGAAATCTGATTCAGTCATCATAGCTGTAACTAAACAACTCTAAATGTATACGCCCTATAATGATGTTATCATGATCATATTTACTAGTAGTAGTAACGGTAGTAGTCATAGTGCCAGCATATAATTGATATTTACAAATAACTTGTATATTTCATCTTTTTGGTTATTTTTGCTGAAGATGATAATGGTGGTAATAACAATATTACAAACAAAACAAAGCAATAACAGTAGTAATAACATTACCAGTAATAATAACAAACATACCAAACGATAATAATATAAATATTAATAGTAATAACAATAATAATAACATCAATCATAATAATAATAATAATAATAATTAGAAGAAGAAGAAGAAGAAGAAGAAGAAGAAGAAAAAGAAGAAATAAAACCACAACAATGATAGAGGGCCACAAGCACAAAAACATTTGCACTTGTAATTTAAATGTGGAACCCTCCTTAAGTAATTTGAATGGTCAAATCTGCAATCCTTATTCCCAGAATTAGTAGTTTTGGATTGCTTTTTACAACTCCTTATGCTACTTAGTGCAACAGAAATACCACCAGTCAGCAGGTATCAGGCAGCACAAATGTCAGGTTTATGGCCGAGAGGTAGAGTGCCTGAACATCATGGACTAAATATAACCTGACAAAAATGCCATGAGCCAAAAATCCCGTACAAAATATGATTCAGTTGGAGTTGATCATAAAAATTATACACCCCATTAATATTAAGCGTGGGAGGTGATCTCCGCTCCGTTTGCAGAGTTTTTCACACTCCACGCTCCATGGAACTTGCGAAGTTCCTAAAAACTCCGCTCCGCATAGCAGGGCACAGTTTTTTTCCTCACTCACCCTTGCCAACAGTAAATTGGGGAGCAAGAGCGAGGAAAATCCAATGCTAAACCACTTCCCAGCAAGATTTCTCAAAGCGGGCAGTTGCAGATGGTTGCTACTGCTCGAATTGAGAAACCTTCTGTTCGCTTTGAGTGAACTGCCACTCAAGTAGAACTTCTCCCCGAGCAGCACAAAGAAGCAGTGCCCTCTTGCACTGTGCAAAATGCCGTTCGCACTAATTTTAACCTCTTAGCAGCTATGGAACGTCCAGCTCCAGTGCTGAACATTCCATTGCGCAGGTGAGGTTCGAACGTCCAACGGCCGACGGCAGCACTCCTGAGGTAGTGGTGCCGTCGGCCGTTGGAATAGGCGCAGCACCTAAGAGGTTACAGTGTGGGGCAAACACCCGGGACTAAATATCAGTGTGAATGGCGCAAGGCAACCGACTCCTCCACTCACAGAACTCCGCATAGCTGGGCAGAGTATTTTGGCACTTCGCAGTGTTCCGCTGTGCGGAACTCCGCATACTCCACCCAGGCTTAATTAATATGTTTGCTAATGACATTCTGACATACAACTGGTTGGTCACATGGGTGACCCCGGGAAAAAGCTTTGATATGACCACTGCAACGGCTTATTCATGCAACAGCAGTAACTTTGTGGATATTTTTTTTAAAAACCTTGTGGGTTTCACATCCAATGTATGCATTTAAATTGCGTGCTATTGAAAACTTGAAATGATTTGAGCAGGACATATGATTTACATATTACTGTATGTCAGCCAGAATCTATGTGTAGAATGGCCAATAATATATCTGGGCCTTGTTCACACAGGATCAGGTAACATAAAGAAATCTTCGAACCAACAAATTCCACCACTCACTGCATTGCCATCTACCTTTTAGAGGTGGGATAGCAAACTATAAAACTATGCATGCCAATCTGTTAAAATCACAGATTTGCATAGTTTCACCTAACCCAAAGAAACTCAATATTTTGCCTATCAATATATTTTCTGATGTATGCTTTTTTAGTAATTTCAGACCCAAGTGCACTCTAAAGCACCAGTTCCAAGTATAGTGGAATAGGGTGGGACTTTATTACTCCAGGGTATGGTATTTCCCAAGGTGAGGTATTTACTAGGTCTCCCTCCAGTCACCCAACCCCTCCCCCATCCATCCCCCCAGTTTGCTGAGGGATTAGAGTTTAGTACTAACCTTGTAATCAGGGTCTAACTTTCAATCAATCAATCAATCAAAGACATTTATATAGTGCGCTACCTACCCGTAGGGTCTCGAGGCGC
Source organism: Lissotriton vulgaris (assembly GCF_964263255.1). Taxonomy (NCBI): domain Eukaryota; kingdom Metazoa; phylum Chordata; class Amphibia; order Caudata; family Salamandridae; genus Lissotriton; species Lissotriton vulgaris. The sequence goes on from NW_028252215.1 coordinate 85,078, forward strand.
TGGGGGGGGGGTGCCGCTACTGCTTGAACAGCCAGGTCTTGAGCTTCTTCCTGAAGGAGAGGTGGTCTTGGGTCAGGCGCAGGTCGGCCAGGAGGGAGTTCCAGGTCTTGGCGGCCAGGTAGGAGAAGGATCTTCCTCCTGTAGTGGCTCTGCGGATGCGTGGGACGGCGGCGAGGGCGTGGCTGGCGGAACGGAGGTGGCGTTTGGGAGCGTAGAAGTTGATTCGGTTGTTGAGGTAGTTCGGGCCTTGGTCGTGGAGAGCTTTGTGTGCGTGGGTAAGGAGGCGGAAGGTGATTCTCTTGTTGACCGGGAGCCAGTGCAGGTCTCTTAGGTGTCCGGAGATGTGGCTGTGTCGTGGGATGTCGAGGATGAGTCTGGCTGAGGCGTTCTGGATGCGCTGGAGCCTCTTCTGGATCTTGGCGGTGGTTCCGGCGTAGAGTGCGTTGCCGTAGTCCAGTCGGCTGGTGACGAGGGCCTGGGTGACGGTCTTCCTGGTCTCTGTGGGGATCCACCGGAAGATCTTCCGCAGCATGCGCAGGATGTTGAAGCATGACGAGGAGACAGCGTTGACTTGCCTGGTCATGGAGAGGGAGGAGTCCAAGATGAAACCCAGGTTGCGTGCGTGGTCCGTCGGTTTGGGTGGGGTGCCCAGGGCGGGGGGGGCCACCAGGAGTCGTCCCAGGCGGAGGGCGAGGAGCCCAGGATGAGGACCTCCGTCTTATCTGTGTTCAGCTTCAGGCGGCTCATCGTCATCCACTCGGCTACCTCTCTCATTCCTTCGTGCAGGTTGGCTCTGGCGGCGGCGGGGTCGTTGGTCAGGGAGAGGATCAGCTGGGTGTCGTCGGCGTAGGAGATTATGTTGAGGTTGTGTTGGCGTGCGATGGCCGCGAGGGGGCTCATGTAGACGTTGAAGAGAGTCGGGCTCAGTGAGGATCCTTGAGGGACGCCGCAGATGACTTTGGTGGCCTCTGACTTGTACGGTGGTAGGCGGACTCTTTGTGTTCTTCCGTCGAGAAAGGAGACGATCCATTCCAGCGCCTTCTCCTGGATTCCGACGTTGCTGAGGCGCTGCACTAGGGTGCGGTGGCAGACTGTGTCGAAAGCCGCGGAGAGGTCTAGGAGGATGAGGGCCGCTGTTTCCCCGTTGTCCATCAGGGCTCGGATGTCGTCGGTGGCGGCGATGAGGGTGGTCTCGGTGCTGTGGTTGGCACGGAAACCGGACTGCGATGGGTCGAGGGATCCATTCGTCTTGAGGAAGGTGGCCAGCTGTTTGTTGACGGTCTTCTCGATGACTTTGGCGGGAAACGGGAGGAGCGAGATGGGGCGGTAATTCTTGAGTTCGGTGGGGTCTGCTGTGGGTTTCTTCAGTAGAGCGCTGAGTTCGGCGTGCTTCCAGCTCTCGGGGAAGGTGGCGGTGTCGAATGAGGTGTTGATGATGTCCCGCAGGTGGGGTGCGATGACAGCGTCAGCTTTGTTGAAGACGTGGTGAGGGTAGGGGTCGGTTGGAGTTCCGGAGTGGACGGAGTTCATCGTGTGGCAGGTGTCTTCGGTGTTGACCGGGGTCCAGGCGCGGAGGGTGGTGGTGGGTGGAGGTCCTGCGGTCGTGGCGTGCGTCGGTTGAGTGCTGAAGCTGTCGTGTATCTCAGCGATCTTGTTGTGGAAGTAGGAAGCGAGGGAGTTGCAGAGGTCTTGCGAAGGGGTGATGTCGTTGTTTCCGGCGTTGGGGTTGGAGAACTCTTTCACGATGTTGAAGAGTTCCTTGCAGTTGTGTGCGTTGTTGTCCAGTCGGTTCTTGAACGCCGTTTTCTTGGCGATGCGGATCAGTTGGTGGTGTTTCCGGGTGGCGAGCTTGAGGGTGGTCCTGTTGTCCGGCGTGGGTTCCCTTCTCCAGGCTTTCTCGAGGGCTCGGCAGTTCTTCTTGGAGCTCTTGAGTTCGTCGGTGAACCATGGGGCTCTCTTACTGCCGGGTCTGCTGGGCGGGGTCCTCAGTGGGGCGAGTTCGTCTGCGCAGTTGCTGATCCACTTCGTGAGGTTGTCGGCGGCCTGGCTGGGGTTCGCTGAGCTGGCCGGAGGGAGCTGGCTCAGGGAGGCGGCGAGCTGGTCGGCTGTGATCTTGGTCCAGCTTCTTCGGGCAACCTGTTGCTGGTGGTGGTGGGTCGTCGTTCTTCTGAAGGTGAAGTGGATGCATCTGTGATCCGTCCAGTGGAGTTCTGTGGCGTGGCTGAAGGCGATGTCTCTGCTGGATGAGAAGATGGCGTCGAGTGTGTGTCCGGCGAGGTGGGTGGGGGTGGACACCAGCTGCTTGAGTCCGAGGTTGGCGAGGTTGTCGAGCAGGGTGCTGGTGTTGCAGTCGTTGTTGTTCTCCAGGTGGAAGTTGAAGTCCCCCAGGAGGATGTAGTCAGCGGAGGGGAGGGCGTGCGGGCTGACGAAGTCGGCGATGTCCTCGCTGAATTGAGTGCGTGGTCCCGGAGGTCGGTAGATCAGGGTGCCTCTGAGGGTGGTCTTCGGGTCGGTGTGGATCTGGAACTTTAAATGTACAACTTGTGTGTGAAAACCAATGAGGAAATGAGCATTGGTGTAACACAGGCCCCCGCAGCCCTCGTGGTGGTGGGGGGGGGGGTGAAGGGGGGGGGGGAGGAGGGCAAGCTTCAGAGCGCCCCGTCAGCACAGCACTTCGGCCGGAGAGGGGGCCCATCCACGTGCCCTGCAGGGGGTTCCCCTCACGTTTCGTTACGCCACTGGAAATGAGGTTACATTAGAGATCAGGTGAGCAAAATGGTGGTGGGTATTTACAAACAACGATTTGGGTCTTTCCGCCTATGAAATTAGTGCCATGAAGAACACATCTGTTGTGCATTACACACAAAAAGTCAATGGACTGACTTACAATAGGAATAATATGCAAAATTCGGTGGGTACTCCCAGAAGGTATTGACTCTATCTCATAGTCAATCTTGAGAGGCTCACCTGCCAGGTATAATATGTGTTGCTGACTTCGAGCTGAAAGAGGCTTCTCCAGAGCTGCTGTTACAATCAGTAAAGGATGGGGTGCAGCCAAGTCGTATGGACTATAGATGAAGGTTTGTTAAGCTTGTCCCAAGTTACAGACAACGCCGCACCAGGAGCAGCACCTGTGCTGCTGAGCCCATTGCTTCACCTGATACTCATCCAACCACAATCACCCTCCACATTCGAATGCCCTCACACACTGGCCGAGCAGCAGGGACCAGGAGCTCTGGGGAGGATACCAAGCTGCTGAGTCAAGTCACAACAGCTGCCTTGGACTTGAATACCAGCGGATGGATGTTAGATGGCCGGCATCTTGGAAGCTCTGGACACCCGTTGATATACATCGACTTACCTTTATTTTCATCTCAGGACACATTTTCGTTGGTGGTTCAGCATTCATGTGCTCTTTCTGGATTGAGTCAAGCATTGTGCGTGCTTATTTATTTTGACAAGGTGGGTTTAGGCGGGCATTGAGATGCAGCATGCAGTTGTTTTTGGGCAGTTATTGGAGGCCTATATTTTACAGTGATGGGTGACGAGCAACGCTGGGTAAGCATGGCTTACAAGAGAAGACGTCTTGAAAAAAGAAGCTCCCTCGCCATGCTCTGCTTTCAATAACCACCATGTTTGCGGCTCTTGTAGTTCATTCACAATTCTGCAAACTACTTCTAAGTTTCTCCTGTGGTGATTAATAGTGCTGCTGATAGCAGTACCCTTGCAGAAACAAAAACAGGGTGGTTGATTTACCAGCAAATGAACAGTTTCATACACACGTACGTAGTAATGCATATGTTTGCCAATTATAGAGTTTCATGGCACATGTATGTGCGCCCTTTTGCCGTTCTCTGTATACATCATTTTGCATGTATGTGCAGTGATAGTTGTACATTCATAGAATGCTATAGCATGTGATGGAAAGGTTACCAGCTTTTCTCACACGGTGGGTGTCCGGCCTGTGCCCTCCTTCCATCAGTCTGTCTAATGCGAGCAGGAACTGAAGGACTCTTCTAACCAAAAATGGCTTTATTCTAACAGTCGCCTTCTTAAAATTGACTTTGCCTCAATGTACGTCAATGGGGAAAATTAAGTCCCCCAAATTTTTTTTCAATATCTCCCTCTTTCTAGTGGCAATTTTTTTTGGCATATATGCAAGTATGTAGTCATGCATTTTTGTCCTTTCACCACGGCAGGGTGCTGACATTAAATTTGCTTATTTAAATTTCATAAACATATATACACCAAGAATTTCCTCTAACAACTCAGCGTTTTGCCATGAGTGCCTCTCTAAACAAAGAATGACCTTGAGTATGCAAAGAGCAACAGCAGCAGCAGTCGTGGTTGCCCAATACACTCACTCAATCATACTCACTAACATTCACTGACCATTCTCGTTCCACCCATTCTTATAGCCTTGCTTTCACTCTCATTTTCACTCATTAACACTCACTTATTCTCGCTCACTCTCTAGCACAGTTCACTTTCGCGCACTCACTCACTCATTTTCACGTACACATAGACACGAGGTCACACATACACACACTCACACACATCCTCACCCACACGCACACAATAATGAGATATATATTTGTTTAACTTGCATTGAGAAGGTCTGCACCATTCTTCGGCTGCGAAGGACCCTCGAGGCAGGACACGGCTCCTTCTTACATCAAGCATTTAAGCAAGAAACTGAAAGCATCCCAGCTCTCCCAACTTATCTCGGGGTGACGTAAGGTCAGTGAGGCTCATGACCCAACCCCACACAGGGTGTGGCGACAGCGTGTCGGTAATGCAGGCCAGGCACTGCATGGATTTACGTTTGAAGTACTCGGGGCCTCCTTTACCAGTGATGCTGCAGTGCGTCACTAATAGTGTGGCACCTGGGCATGTAAGGCTGTTGAAGTCAGGGCTGGTATGTCACCAGGCCTGGGAAATATGTGTGATGCTAGTCCCTGTCGGCACTATTCATCAGGGAGGTTCAATGAGAGGATGTGGCCTAATGGCTAGAGCGGCCGACCTCGGAGCTGAGGAACTGGGTTCTAGTTCTGGTAGGGTTGCTCAGTATCTTGTGATTCTGGGCAAATCACTTAATCTCTCCCAGCCTAACAAAGATGGATGTGTCTTCTGTAAGGCAACTGGTGCTCATATAAAGCCTCTGATTCCTTCGGGTTGAGTTCACGTTATATAAACCCCCAACCTCTCACTCACTCACCCCCCACCACCAAAAAAATAAATGCTCAAATATGCTGTTTGTAGTAAGGGCTGGCTACTTTTTTTAATTGTAGCATTAGTGAATATAATTCATCATTCAATACTGATATGATTTTTTTAAAAAGGCCGAAAACAGAAAGGACAGTTGCCACTGACATGTACTATTGGATGAGGCAATATGGAAATTTCTTCTTATTTTTCTGCAGGTGAGAAGAATTTTCTTCTTATTAAAACTCCGATCGTATAAATGATTAGTTCATTTGAACTTTTGTTTCTAAATTTAATGCACAATTGTTGGCTAATGTAAACGAAATATTGAGTTTACAGCTGATAAATTATGAGCATTACCCCCAAAACAGTGAGTTTTTTCAAATTTTCTGCTTGACTTGTCTCCGGTGTACACCTTTTAGATGAGTGACAAGTGATTGTTCAATAATAATGTCAACCGCAAGAAATTCAGTCACACAACATACAGCTAAAATAGTCATGGCCTAGACACTATCTTCACAAAGTAGGTTAAGTCTCATTCAATTATTAAAGCTAGACCCTTTCGCTTCCTGATGGCCTGTATATAACATTAAGACTTTCATTATGAGAGACCTGTAATTCTTGATTGGACAAATAAGACTGTTAAGGTTATTTGCACATAGTGAATTATAAGTTCTGCCAAGTTACTGTGGCTCTGCAATGTTTTCCTCGCAGATTTTGCCTACTGAAAGCAGCCCAAATTATATTCAACATCGAAAATGCATAAATCACGGTGGAAACTATAGTGGATGGTGAGAAAAGATAGGAGGAACCGAACCCCAGAATGACCAATTCTCCAAGTAGTTCCTCATTACTCAGATGATTCTTAGAGTTCAACCAATGATCCCTAGAGTTATCAATATTCTGCTAGTGCTAACTTCATACACCAGCACCTGTAACGAGGAGGCCCTAAATGGCCACTGAAGATACATTAAACACAACCACTGAACCTGCAAGCAGCTGCCTGCCTTCCACACCAACACTTACTTCCAATAATGGAATGTCATCAACTGCAGTGTGTCCTTTTTTGTGTTTTTTGCTGCTTTTACCTCTACAACAAGTAGCCCTGTTGCTTTTCTCAGAAGGAGAATTCACCTTAACGCAGAATGTGTTTCCTTCGCTCTGCTGTCGCGAGTTGAGCACTCCTCCTGTGAAAGTGTGCCTTGTATTTCACTATAGTTAAACATTATTCCAGTGAATCTGTCACCCTTTCATACCAGTGGGAGACAATCCCCTCTTACATATTCCTTTCGAAAGCTGAAAGCTTGAGATTGGACTATTGGTTGATTGCAGGATTATACAAAGTACATTTCTTCAATGCCAAGTCAGATCAAGAGATAATGGCTAATGCAGAATTCTAATATAAACACGTGCTTGTATGACTACAAAGGTTCTATTATAACAACCATAAACTAACTTGAAAGTGATTATGCAGGGATGAAGTTGAACTTTAGCATGTCTTTGAGGAACTTCTCTTCCAGGCTCAGTGAATTTTCTATCTAACAGACCCAAGACTGGCGGCCTGGATGAATAGCCAGATGCAAACACTCACATCATTGCCCATTGCCATGATTTATAGAGACACATCTTTCTTGTAGCCGTCGCCACACAGATGCACTTAATAACATATATGACTAGTCATAATAATGGACTTACAAGGAATTATAGGGAAACTCAGCTTGACAGTTTCACTTTCTCAAATGCATTCCACATAGAAGAGATATTATGAACACATTCTTCAAGCATTCATCGTGGGTTATTCATTCTGTCAGTACGAATGTTGGAAGAATGTTTTCAACTCATAAGTCCCCAGACCTGCCTAAGCTAATTATTCTTGCTTTTGAAGTCTGCCTTTTCCTCTCGTTACCCATGATCAAATCCTTATGGTTATTCTTTGTTTCTCCTCTATGGCCTATTCTGTTACCAAACATGACTTATTTTCATGGTCTCATCATCTCTTGACCACTTTCTGACCCATAATGTGTCTTTCTGCATCAGAGTTCTATTCAAATCCACTAATATTCTAAATTCTATATTCTCATGCTCCGTCAAACTTTCCACCAATGGATTGACTGGCTGATTTGATGTAACTTCTACCAGTTAAATCAATAATCCTGCCCTATTGACGTTCATGCTGTCATATATGCAACCTGGTAGTCTGCGGACTGACTGCTCACAAGTGAACTGTTCCAACAAGCATCAAAATATTAGCTAAGAGCCATCTCAACGTAATCTTGCCTGACAGTTCAGGCTCTCTGGAAACATCATAAATCAATTATCAATTTGAGCAAACTATAGTACCATCAAAACCAAATTAGGGCCTTTTACAATCACGCCTGTGCCCTTTTTACATTAAGATCCATTGCTTGTACTTTCTCCCATTCTTCTCAGTTAAGATGGCAGCCTGACCCTCCGGGTTCTTCCAGTGAGGAAGGAAGGAACAGGTCCATTTGAGAGTGGATCCATATATCAATCATTCAGTCAATCAAGGTTTGTAAAGCGCAGCTACTCACCCGAAAGGGTCTCAAGGCGCAGGGGAGAGGGGGGCGCGGCTCCTAAGCCTTCGCGGATAATTATCAGATACCATAGTCCATCAGGGTGCGTTAGGGGCCGGATGCTCATGGTGATTCATCGAAGAGCCAGGTCTTGAGGTCCTTCAGGACTTTGGAGAGAGTTGGTGTTTGGCGAAGGTGTAGCAGGAGGGTGTTGCATGCTTTGGCCACAAGGAAGGAGAAACAGCGACTTCCTGTTCTGGTTTTCTTGATGCGTGGTACCGTAGCGAGGGAAAGCTGGGCTAAGTGGAGGGATCTTTGGGGTACGAGGAGCGAGAGGCGGTGGTTCATGTAGGTGGGGCCAGTGTTGTGGAGGGCTTTACAGGCATGGGTGAGAAGCTTGAAGGTGATTCTCTGCTCGACGGGGAGCCAGTGTAGTGCCTGCAAGTGTTTGGTGATGTCGCAGTGGTGCGGTAGGTTGAGGACTAGTCTGGCGGCGGCGTTTTGGATGTTCTTAAGTTTGGAGTGAGGTTCTTGTTGATCCCGGCGTAGAGTTCGTTGCCGTAGTCCAGTATGTTTTCCTGTGTTCGAGGGGGATCCAGTTGAGAGTTTTTCGTAGGAGAATGAGGGTGTGAAAACAGGAAGAGGTGATCTGGCGTTCCATTTTTACTCCAGGATGATTCAGAGGTTTCTTGCCTGGTCCGTGGGTGGTGGTGGTTTCCCAAGGGTGGGGGGCCACCAGGTGCCATTCCAGGCATCACGATGTGGGCCTAAGATGAGTACTTCAGTTTTGTCTGTGTTCAGTTGTAGACAACTGTTCCTCATCCACCTGGCTACTTCTTCCATTCTTTCCTGAAAGTTGAGTTTCGAGATGTTGGGTTCATTGGATAGTATTGTACTGTATGTATTGTATTGTATCGCGTATTTATATAGCGCTAAACTGTCACCCAAAGGGTATCCTGGCGCTTTAACTCCTTGAAACCATACGCGATGGAACACTGCCACAATGTCTACACTATCCTGGGAAAAAGGAAAGTTTTTAGCCCTTTCTTAAAAGAGGAGAATTCCCCGACGCTTCTTAGGGACAGAGGAAGAGAATTCCATAGTTTGGCTGCCGAAAATCCAAAGGAGCGTCCACCCATCCGGGTCCTCAAGATCTTGGGAACTACCACCAGGCATGCTGATGAAGATCCCAGGGGTCTGGCTGGCGTATACCACGAGAACATCTCCTGCAGCGGAACAGGCCCCTGACCATGAAGGGCCCTAAAAACTAGGCATACTGCCTTGAAACAAATGCGCTGATGGATTGGCAGCCAATGAAGGTCCGCAAGTGCCAAAGAGGAGGAGTCAAAACGCAGCAGAGAGAGTGCCAGCTTAGCAGCCATGTTCTGTATTCACTGCAGCTTGCCAATCAGGGTGTCGGGCGCGCCCAGGAGTAGTGCGTTGCAGTAATCCAACCTGCTTAAGATGATACTACGCATAGTGAGACGATGAGTTGTGTGTTGTCTGCATAAGATACGAGTCTGTGTGCTCTGATGATGGAAGCGAGGAGGGCCATGTAGACTTTGAACAGGGTGGGGCTGATGGAGGATCCTTGGGGGGCTCCACAGGTTGATGGCGTGGGCTCCGAGATGAAGGGAGAAAGTCTGACCCACTGCGTTCTGCCTGAAAGGAATGCTCGGATCCAGTCGAGGCCTTTTTTCCGTATTCCTACATTGTGGAGTCTGCTGGCTAGGGTGCGGTGTGAGACTGTGTCGAAGGCTGCGGAGAGGTCTAGAAGGATGAGGGCCACAGTCTCTCCTCTGTCGAAGAGGGAGAGGATGTCGTCTGTCGCGGCGATGAGGGCTGTCTCTGTGCTGTGGTTCTTCCTGAAGCCTGATTGGGATGAGTCGAGGATGTTGTTCTTGTCGATGTATGTCGATCTCGTTGAGTCTTCTGATTAGGGTGGTGTGGGAGACAGTGTTGAGGGCCATGGAGATAAAAGCATTTTATTATTAATAGAGAAAAACATCCTAGTTAGTTGGAAGCTAAAGTAAGACTGTATTTGCCCACTTGATGAAGTCAACTGCTTCATTATTTATTTGTTCATAAGCTTAAACTGGAGTTTTAAATATGTAAAACAAAGGCTTGACCCCAGAATTTTTTTTAACACACATTTGCATTGCTGGAAGGTGTCATACTAAAGTGCTACAATGACATAGCAGTATTCTTTGCCACTGGATTCAAGCTAGCCTGGCTGAGGACGGCTTATCAGTTGACTGGGGGTGAGTGCTTGCAATGTTCAATACTCCGTCCATCATCCCCTTTGGTTTTGCTTTGTTCGCCCTAAGTTGACAGGGTATGCCCAGACGTGGGTCCCTTTCTCACTTTGTCACTGGATTCAAGCTAGCGTGGCTGATGATGGCTGATTAGCCAAAAACCGGTCCCAGGATGCTTGTTTCTGGTCCAGGGAAGACATGGCTTGGCAGTTTGGGCTGGACTATTCCCATGAGGCACAGGGTCAGACTGATTTGCATATGGCCATTTCTGAACTGGGGTCGCGGAGCGAGCTAAAGATTGATGATGGATTAAACCCAGATCAGTTGTCTGGAGTGAGTGTTTGCAATGTTCAACACTCCGTCCATCATCCCCTTTGGTTTTGCTTAGTTCGCCCTAAGTTGGCAGGGAATGCCCAGACGTGGGTCCCTTGCTCACTTTGCTACTGGATTCAAGCTAGCCTGGCTGATGACGGCTGATAAACCACAAACCGGTCCCAGGATTCTTGTTTCCGGTCCAGGGAAGGCATGGCTTGGCAGTTCGGGTTGGACTGTTCCCATGAGGCACAGGGTCAGACTGATTTGCATATGGCCATGTCTGAACTGGGGTGGCGAAATGAGCTAAAGAATGATGATGGATTAAATCCATATCAGTTGACTGGGGGTGAGTGCTTGCAGTGTCTGGGGTCCCGTTTCAACTTTGCCACTGGATTCAAGCTAACCTGTCTGATGACGGCTGATTAGCCAGAAACCGGTCCCAGGATGCTTGTTTCCGGTCCAGGGAAGACATGGATTGGCAGTTCGGGCTGGACTGTTCCCAAGAGGAACAGGGTCATACTGATTTGCATATGCCACGTCTGAACTGGGGTGTGGGCCTAAGCTAAAGAATGATGATGGGTTAAACCCAGATCAATTCACTGGGGGTGAGTGCTTGCAATGTTTAACACCCCGTTCATCATCCCCTTTGGTTTTGCTTTGTTCGCCCTAAGTTGGCATGGTATGCCCAGACGTGGGTCCCTTGCTCACTTTGCCACTGGATTCAATCTAGCCTGGCTGATGACGGCTGATTAGCCAGAAACCGGTCCCAGGATGCTTGTTTCCGGTCCAGGGAAGACATGGCTTGGCAGTTCGGGCTGGACTGTTCCCATGAGGCACAGGTCAGACTGATTTGCATATTACCATGTCTGAACTGGTGTGGCGTAGAGAGCTAAAGAATGATGATGGATTAAACCCAGATCAGTTGACTGGGGGTGAGTGCTTGCAATGTTCAACACTCCGCACATCATCCCCTTTGGTATAGCAGTATTCTGACAAGAAGTGACAATATCCAAATACATAGGGAGTGTCACATCACCTAAGCCTTCAGTTGCCTTTTAAGTTCCCAGGTGTCAGGACTCGGAAATGCGCTGACAGCCGTGTTCAATAGCCTGGCAGGTTTTAATTCTATATAACTTTTTGATTTTATTCTACCTGTGCTTCTCTTAATAGGATGTACACTTCTGGGATTTAAGAATTGTATCAAATGTTAAATATGACCATGACTATACTGAAAGGAATCGAATGCTTTCGACAGCTTTGCTTGGTGAGCCACAGATAGGGAGTGAGGGGAAATGGAAATTAATTTATTTCTAGTGACTATTTCAAAAAAGAGTGCAAACACTCACTGATTATGTTAGGTCTTTTTATGTCTTTCCAATTGAAGTTGTTTCATTGATTTAATACTGGTATGTATGTGAAGGGTCAATGATTATAAAATTGTGTGGTATTCAGTTTTTATCTTTTCTCCACTGCCACAAGGTTAAAAGCAATGTTTTAAGGTTACCATACCTTTCTCCCCTAATAGTCAACATGTTTGTGCCTGTGGTTGCCACTATGGGCCAAGGGCCTTCTTCAGGACTAGGTTATGTATGTTAGTCTACCTCTGATTGTTATTTAAACACACCTATTTGCACACAATGTTAATGTCTACTGTACCTGTTCGAGGTGTTCTAGAATGTGGTATTTAATACCATAAACTAGTGCAATTGGTAGGCTTTCAGATGGGCTGATGTTTTGCCTTGTGTTGGCTTATGGGTCTTCATAGAAGCTGGTCTTGTGTGATAACCCAGTTGCCATCAGTCCACCCCCCACAATTTCAGAAAACTGAGAAACAGTTTTATTTCTTCCATTCATAGAACCAATTGTTTGGTGGACTTGCACTACAAAAGCAAGCTGCAAACAGGTGTAGATCTCAGTGTAATTTCTGGTCCTCTTAAGAGAGGAAGGTGAAGAAGATAACTAGTTCTTCACATTTCAAGGACCAACTGGGCGCTGCTGTTCCTGGAGTTGGTGGTCAATGGTTTTGGGATTGGGCTATGCATTAAGCATCACGGACATATAAGCATTGGTGACAATGGCATTACAAAATCGACAAATCAAATCTTTCGAAGAAGATATCCTTTCCATTATGTTGCAATGCAGAGTGCAGTTGGGGTCTTAATTTTCCCACTCTGCTTGATTCATGGTGGTTCCTATATTCCTACAACGTTTGCTCTTTCTTCACCACCCAGGCAGAAGATGGTATGACAAATTAATTGTTGTCACCTTAAAACAAAATAACGGTCCTGCTGACTAGGGGAAATTATATAGATAGAGAAGATTGGTTGTGAGTTTTGCTGAATTACAGCAACTTTATGCCCAGCAGAAATAGGAGAAAGAAGAGGTTGGTGTTGAATCTGTGTTCCCTTTACAGGATGTAGAGCTCTCATTTACTATTGGGCTGGATGTGGGTGAGATATTTACTGTCTCAGCTAAATAATGAGACTGAAAATTGTGGCATTTACCGGGTGCATGAAAATGTGCATGCTATGCTGTAACTGACTGCACAAAGTAATTGTCAGATTTTGTGTAGATAAGTCTATGATGTCAAATGATTATGGGGGGGAATGCTTGCAAGAAGTCCAACCACTGGCAATAACTGCCAGATTGGGTCCTTGTTGAACCAGAACACAGGCAACAATGACTGGTTTCACCCGGATTGGGCCATTTCAGTTGGGTGTTGCTTAGTTCCAGTGCCACAGTGAGCACGGGACCCATGTCTTCGTACACCCTTTCCACTTAGGGCGGTGCAACAAACACACAAAAGGTAATGAGAGGAATGCTTGCAAATGATAAAATGTTAACAGGTTTCTTGGGGATCCTAGTCCCATAAGCACTATCATTGCCTGCAGAGGAGAATGGTCAGAGAAGGAGGTGGGTTCTCTTGTTCAACTCGATATATACTGCTGCTGCCTGCCCGACTGTGCGGGATGCCACACGACTTACTGAAGATTGCCATTCCCATATTCACCATCCTTGCCTGCAAAGGAGGACAGGCGGAGGCGGAGGTGGGTCATCTTCTTCAGCTCACTATTTAGCACTGCTGCCTGCCCCTCTGCACTGGGCATGCATGGGCCAGAGCCAAGCAAAGCCTGGGCAAAGGACCAGCCCATCAGCACTAGTCCGCGACAGGAAGAGGCTGTGCCTTCTTGAAAGTGTCACTTGCCTACCCAGAATATTCAAAACACCAAAGTGGCTTTCTTAGCTTGTAGTAAACACTTTGGGGGTCATTAGGATGGAGGATTTTCCGCATCCTCCGGGCCGGCGGAAGCCACCGCCGGCCCGGAGGATGCGGAAAATCCTCTGCGGACCCACCAGGACCCACCGCCACATTAGGATGGCTGGTGGGTCATGGTTTAGGTCCGCAGCTTTTCCGCCGCGGCTGGCTTACAACCGCGGCGGAAAAGCACTAAAATGGTGAAGGTGTCTCTTAGACACCTTCAGCCAGATTAGGATGTGCATGGAAACATGCTTTTCCGCGGCGGCTTTTCCGCCGTGGAAAAGCATGTGTAACTGCACTGCAGGGGCCCTTTGCGGGCCCCCTAGGTGTAGTGGGGGGTGCACATGGGGGGTACCTATGGTACCCCCCTGCATTTGCGTGCACAATGCAGCAGGCACCGCGCGGTGCCTGCCGCTTTGTGCACGCAAATGCTGTGCATGCATTTTTAACATTGCTGCGGGTGCAGCTTGAAGCTCCACCCGCAGCAATGTTAAAAATAGAGGATGTGACCGCCACCCTGGCGGTCACATCCTAATCTGCACAGAGGGAACGCCGCAGCCCATGCGGACGTTCCCTCATGCTCTGGGGTCGCGGACGGACTCAAGTCCGTCCGCGATCCTAATGACCCCCTTTGTCCCGCTCACGAGTTCCCAAAGTGAGCCCCCATTACCCGTGAGCTTGAACACCCAACTAGAGCCGCCCCTCACCAAACAGGAAAGGACCCTTTGCGTCCCTTGTAGAACAGGTTCCAAGAAATACATTGCCCATAAACACTCATATGGCTGTTCACCTCAGGCCAGCCCAAAGGGCATTAACTGAGCATCCTCATATTGTGTAACCATGTTCTAGTAGTAAGGGAAAATCACAGGGAACAAGCATGTCAGGAGAAAACAAATATACTTTGCCTCACACTAGAATATATACAGTCAATGCACACATGAATAGTATTAGGGGCTTGATAAGTGACCCTCATTCAGGGGTATTAGTGAGATTATTTTCACATGGAAAAGATCTGCCCTGCTAACTCTCTTAAGCCGGGCTTCATTAAAGCCACAATAGTCTTTATGATGAATATATACCCAAGCTGTAGGCCCGGCAAAGGAGAAACACAAGGGCATTGATAAATAAGGTAACTCATGGGATTCGATTCCTCCGTCACTACTAATGACTGACACACTCTGACATACTGCATGCAGAACATATGTTTCGACATCAAGAGATGCGTACTAACATTTAATTGGTCTTAATAGGCCCAGAATGTGTGAATGGACTATTGGCGATGGACGCCCAAACCATTCCAACAGCAGCCTCAAACATACATTATAAACGTCACCCATAGTTGGCAGCAGATGAACCTCTAAGCAGGGTAAACACTTGTCCAACGAGCCATAGCCAGTTGGGACTATCCACCCACAAAAACCACCGTAGGGCCTAACTATGGCAGGATGCCAGGGACTTTCAGTCAAATAACTTCATCTGATTCCACACTAGAAGAGGTTGATTGACTACACAACCTACAGACAGCCCAAGAGGCGGAAACAAAGTATCTTACACCTGATTAGTATATCTCCCTTAAAAGACAAAATCACCCTCCAAAATTCTGTGCTTGAGACTCCAATTCAGATAATACCAAATGATCTGAAGTAAGTAAGCTAAACCAGATTAGCCTCCCGGTCTAGTTATCTTCCACTGGTCAAAACGACAACAGCACTTACAATTATTTTGTTGGTGAAGGGCAAAGAAATAAATCCTTTAGTGCCAGAGATTACTCGTGTCATATGCGGAAGTGATATCAGGTGTTCAAACAGGGTATTCAATTTTTTGATCGATGCAAGGACAACCATACAGTTTTGGAATCTCAGTCGTAAACACGCCGGACCTCAAACAAAGCCTTAACCCAATTCCGCATATGACACGAGTAATCTCTGGCACTAAAGGATTTATTTCTTTGCCCTTCACCAACAAAATAATTGGAAGTGCTGTTGTCGTTTTGACTAGAGAAAGGACTTATCTCTATCTGAGTAAAAAGGGTCATCTACTGTATGTAGAATTGCTTTGTCCTGATGATGGTCTTATGAAAAATTCCTTAAAAGACCGAAACGTCGACTATCTAGTCCAACTCTGCATATGATTCATTGTATCATCTTTGATTTTCTTCTGATTTTGAGTTGAAATCATTGTGTAATTTTGTGTTAGCAGTCTGGACTTTTTGTTTAGATATATCAAAGGAGGAAACAACCAATACCTTGAATATCTAATTAATATCTGTGTATGTACCCTATTTTATAAGAATGTTTTCTTCTTTTTTATAAAAATATTACTTCTCTTGAGAACAAATAATAATCTTCAGACAATATAAAACCCTGGTTTCTTGCATTTATTTCCTAGATTTACTGTGTTAGTGTGGTAACACTGTATGTATTGATCCTTTGCGACTCTTCTTCTAAAGCTAATGATTTATTACAGCCACTGATTTAAAACAGTTTTAGGAATCCTGATTTTTACAACAGGCCCTAACAACGCTGATAAATAGAAATAGAACAAAATCCCTTGCTGGCCTTTTCTCTTATAACAAGCATCACAAAAGTGACGCAACGGCGGCGTAAAAGAGGCGCAGGGGGCTTGTAAATCTGCCCCTCAGTTTTTATTGATGGTGATGGGTTTTCTATTCTGTAATACATTGTGGGGCTCTGAAATTCTTTGCTAAGGCGAGGTGGATGAAAAGCCTGATGATACAGTTGTTATTGACTACAATAATTTATCATTCTTCACTCCTAATCTGGTGGGCGGTCTGACCACGGCTTTGGCGGTGTGGCAGCGGGGTGGACCCACTGCCAAAGTCGTAATCGGGCCCTAAATGTCCATCCACTTTTAAAAGTTTGATCATCTTGTGCATCATGCTCCATACAACTCATTACTTTGAAGAGGATAAATAGAATGCATTTGGAAAATATTCATGGGTAGTTATTTGTCTTGTTTAGACAAAGAGGAGTACACATTTTTGTAAGGATAGAGCTTGTCTTCCAAATGAAAAAGTAGCAGAGATTTTGATGGATCTGGTGAGTTAAGTGGTAGGGATAACATCTTCATCTTATATATTATCAGAACCAGTATTCTTATTAAGGAGGACTTCAGCTCTGTACTTCTCATCTCTGGACCAGGCAAACACAAATGTTAAAAGAAATAGCTGGATTCCAAAGCACACTCAGAAAGGGCGTAGAAAACTTAGCATCAAGAGCTGTAGCTAGGAGTTTCTGCTTGGGGATTTTATACATTTTTTACATGACCTTAGAGAGCATTCCACATTGCAGAATCTTTTAATTTCATCTGAGAAAAAGGTGAAAGCCTTGAATGTTTTGTTGCAGGAGTTGGACCTACCATTTCCACCTGAGCATCAATGAATTTTTGCTGCAGCGCCCCGTACTGGAGGGAATAGTGGGACGAGCAGTCAAACAATATTTTGAACTTAATGTAATTGAGGGTGTGATGTGGAATAGAGTTTGGAAGCTGCTAATATAGAGGTGGTGGGCCAACCATTACTGTCAATCAATAAATAAGCATTTATATGGAGTAGCACTGTCGTCCCTAGGGGTTTCTGGGATGTTGCAGATGAGATGTCAGAATAAAGGTAAAAAATGACCAGAAAGAGGCAAAATAGAGGTCTGAAATGAGCAGAAAGAGCCAAAATAAAGGTCAGAAAGAGACAGAAAGAGGTAGAATAAAGGTCACAAACTAGCAATATGTGCTAAAATAGAGGGCCGGAGTGAGCTGGAACCAGACTGCAGGTCTGGTTTGGAAGCAATATTATTAGGGAAGCAGCTAATTCACAGAAGAAACATTACATCAGGATGGTCACACACATAATAGTGATAAATACCAGACTGAACAAAGAGGTCAAGATGAAAGTTTTTGAGTAAAAGCTGGAGGTAATGTAAAATAATAGCATTATGTAAACCTTGGTGTGAGTGCCCATATTTCTTCATATGGATCAATTTTATTACAGCCCAAAAGAAAATGAAGCAAATAGACACCTTGTGCATAGAATGTGCTTACAACAATAATAAAAAATGATAACTTTAGTGGTAGAGTTAGTTTGTAAGTGATGGGGATCTAAATGCCAGCCCCTTTGCCCACTTTGTATCTCTTTATTTGGCTCAAACAGTCAACTTTGAAGACACGTTAACTTTTCTAGAGTCTGTCACTCTCCCAACTATCCCAGCAGAGACTCCAAACAAAACTATTGCTAGCTGACATTGTGGCTTAAGGGCCAGGTCAGTGCTTTATAAAATAACATGCCAGGTTCTTAATGTTCCTTAGTACCTTTGTTTAAGCGATTCCTGGAGCTCAAGCCAGTACCTTTCTCATGTAGATTTCAATTGCAACACTTGTCAAAAACTTGGCAAGGACCCAACAGATTGTCCCTGCTTTCACTTGAGTGCTTTGCTACTTCTTGATGTAACAATACATTATAAAGCTTCAGCGATTCACTTGGATGTAGTTTTCCCACCTTAGTGTATTCAGATCACCAGCATTTATTAAATGTAGACACACCAGATTAAATTAAGGAGTGTAATTTATTACGTTTTAACCACTTTTATAGAAATGTACTTTCCCATGTCTGCCTTCTCAAAACTACCAAATGAACTAACCGCTGCTTGCCGAAGTTTGTTGGCCCAGAGGAAAGAGTGCCCTCTGTCCCTGCTCGGTGTTAGTAAGTGTTGATAGCCTTCCTGATGCAGTGAAAGCTATAGCACACACATTTTAAATTATTGACCAATCTAAAAGAATAAACAATTATGACAGGTTGGTTGGCTTGGTGGAATAGAGTGTGTAGGATAGAAGCCAGTAGTTTCTGAAGGAAACTGCATGGCGAGTCACTTAGGCTTGTGAAGGTAGGGTGCAGTGTTTTAAATGTGGTTTTGTCCTGCACAGTGGAAGCCTCTTCCTTGTGGTTGGCTGACTTGCCTGATCTAATACTGAAGATGAGACTGCATACTACATTATGTACTTTTTGCAATCTTATTGATTAGTGAGCAAGTGGGCTGATGTACCGAGCGTTCCAGGAGATTTGGACCTTGTGCTTTGCCTGCCTGGAACCCCGCTGGGTAACTGTTGTCGGTGAGGAGAAGCCGGGTTAGGGGAGAAAGCTGCTGCCACAGGAGGACGGGACTGCGAGGCCCACCAGGCTGTGCGTGAATCACCTGGCACACCTGCCGCCTCTTCCCGTGTCTCCGCCCCCCTGCTTTGTGCGTTTGTATACTCCTTGCGGCGCTCGCTGTGGAGATTTGGACCTTGTGCTTTGCCTGCCTGAACCCCACTGGGTAACTGTTGTCGGTGAGGAGAAGCCGCGTTAGGGGAGAAAGCTGCTGCCACAGGAGGACGGGACTGCGAGGCCCACCAGGCTGTGCGTGAATCACCTGGCACACCTGCCGCCTCTTCCCGTGTCTCCGCCCCCCTGCTTTGTGCCTTTGAAAACTCCTCGCGGCCCCCGCTTCGCGGGAGCCGCTCTCTGAGGAGATTTGGACCTTGTGCTTTGCCTGCCTGGAACCCCGCTGGGTAACTGTTGTCGGTGAGGAGAAGCCGCGTTAGGGGAGAAAGCTGCTGCCACAGGAGGACGGGACTGCGAGGCCCACCAGGCTGTGCGTGAATCACCTGGCACACCTGCCGCCTCTTCCCGTGTCTCCGCCCCCCTGCTTTGTGCCTTTGAATACTCCTCACGGCCCCCGCTTCACGGGTGCCGCTCGCTGAGGAGATTTGGACCTTGTGCTTTGCCTGCCTGGAACCCCGCTGGGTAACTGTTGTCGGTGAGGAGAAGCCGCGTTAGAGGAGAAAGCTGCTGCCACAGGAGGACGGGACTGCGAAGCCCACCAGGCTGTGCGTGAATCACCTGGCACACCTGCCGCCTCTTCCCGTGACTCCGCCCTTTAATTCACGTCCCGTATAAGACCTGGTGTTACAACGCGTTAGCGGGACGCGTGTGCAGGACACATCCCGGGACAAAGCCCGGACTAAGGGCGGACCCTCTGAGACCCTCCGAGAACTGAGGAGACTGGACTGGGCACATCTCTTTGTCCTACAGGTACTGATTGCTTCTGTCATTGCCCATTACTTGCTCTGACTTGTTTGCTTCATCAAACTAGCCTTATAAATGTCTTCTTTAAATATAGACCATCCCATGCATGACAAACAGGGAGTGCTGCTAAATGGAACCTTAGACAATTATTTTTCTAAATCATCCCCTGATATCGCAAAGGAGATCGTCTTGGCGGAGCGGCGGGCGGATCGATGCCGTTCCGTGGAAAGCATAAAAAATGGGTCAGTTTTATTGTCATCACTTCCCGCCACTGGTTTTACCGACACTGACACTGAATTAATAGTTAATGAGTCGATTAACTTATTGGATAGCCAGCCCTTGGAAGCGAATGTGGTTGTGCTCACACCAAATACCTTACCCAAGTCAGACGCGAATGGGTTATCCTCAACTTCACATGCAAAAAGTCCAAGTACATTGAAGGGAGATGTTCTGCCTTCAGTGAAAATACCCCGTAATAGGGCAAAAAAACGGACACCCCTCCAAAAAATCTATGGACCACCACCGAATAAAAAACAGCGGAAAAGGGGGGACCCGTTACAACCCAAGTTGAGCTGTTGTGATTTTGGCAAAAAGGCGAACAATGTTGTTAAGGAACCCTGTACTCCACAAATAGATACCGAGGGGATCCATACATCATCTTCATCTTCAGCCTTGTCAAATTTGCCGACAGACAAGGAGGACAGTATGGACACTAGTGTGGTTGTTAATGTACCAATTGAGAACAAGGGTCCTGTGCCATTACTTGATATAGAGAGTTTGATTAAATCTTACTCTGCAAGTATTTTGGAGAGGTTGATGGAAGTGGAATGTAGGCTGTGTAAAATTGAGCATGCATTGGGAAGCAAGGACGTTGTAATTAACACTGGTTCAAACAATGTAACTAACACGATTCCAAACAATGCATCAAAAAATACACCAACTCCAGTTCAACCACCCAAAACTATTCCTATTCCTATCTCTATCCCTCCCTCAACTGCATCTACCTCCAAATCTATGGGGAACACGGTGATAGCGACTGTCCAACACCACCCACCCCCTAAACCTCCCCAACAAAAAACTTATGACCAACCATCGTCAAATGTTACAAACAAAACCATTGGTAACATATCTAATTCACTTTTGGGGAAACCAATAAGGGAGGTGGGGGAAACCAGACATACCTGGGGGAAACCTAGAAGGACTCCTCTGCCTGAACTTCCACCAGAGGCAGTACCCTATGTGGTAGTCCTAACAGGGGTGCCTGTGCTTGGACAAAATAAGAGGGAGGGTTTCGCCCAATTAAAAAATAAGATTATGCATTGGCTGAGTATATATAGGCCAATTGCAAATCATATTAATGGTGAAATTGCCCATGTTCGTCGTCTTCAATGGTTGGGGGGTAGTCTTCAATGGTTGGGATGGTGACGTGGTGGTGGTGAATTTTAGGGACCCTAATGCTGTTCAATTTATACTGAACTGGCAGACAGGCAGCTCTAATAATATAATAATCCCTAAACCACTAACATATTTTTATCCAAGGTCAGTGGTGTTTCCATCCCAGCACCATCCGCCCCAGTATCAACCATCACAGCATATACTCCAAACCCAGCCAAATAACCATCTCATTGCACAGAATGCTGGGAGCAATCAATATGCTCTGTATCCCCCTTTACTACAGAATGCAAACAATATGCATTATGTTCCATGCCCTGTGGTAGCCCCAGACTCTATGGGATGGAATTACGTATCGGCTAAAACATACAACTCCCAGAAAGGAAGGATGGATCACCTAAAACCCTTCACACCTCTAGAAACCTTTAATAGGTTTGACATCTTTAGCAGTCTAGATGATTGCGACTGATGTTTTTTGATTCGGAGGGGGAGAGGGGCCAGAAACAACGAGTCTAGGTGATGTGGGTATTGTCAATATGCCTGACGTACTGGTTAATCCTGTGTCTTCTTGTTTGGATAAAACTGTACCTCATGATGTAAATGTATCCCATGATGTAAATATTCTAGAAGAGCAGGTATTACCCACAACCATTTTGAGTAATAACTCATCCCTAGAGGTAACGCCCTTGGTAATACAACCTGTGCTTCCCATTAACTATGAAGAGATGCCTAGGGCTTTTTCTGAGAGGCCACTTGCTCTTGAGAGGCCGATTAAAATGGTCTGTTGGAATATAGCTGGAGTTGTAAAAAACTTGAGGGACCCGGAGTGGGCAAACTATATAGAGTCCTTTGACCTCTTTTTCTTTCAGGAAACCTGGGCAGTGGAGACGCCCCATAGGGTGGGCTACAAGACCTACGGAATTGGTACGATACCTTCTAGAAGTGGAAGGCCGTCAGGGGGTCTTTTGATGTGGGTGAAAATAAACTTAAGGGTAAAAATTGAGGAGATACCTACAAATTCTATAGATATACTAGCTTTAAAAGCCGCAGTTTGTAATGGGAAGAACTTATTTCTTGTCAATGTCTATAATAGGCCCCTACCCTCTTCAGGAGAATCACCAACCATTGCAAAATTAGATTGTTTCTTGAGTAGATTAGACCCCAGGGAGGACTTTGTTATCCTGGCTGGCGATTTAAATTGTAACTTCGAGCCAGTTTTGGGTCTTAGCGAAATCTTTGATGAGGAAGATCAGGCAAACAAAATCCCTATTCTGGAGAATGTTAAATCGGTTAAATGTTCAACACTGGGTCTTCAACTGATTAATTTATGTACGGAACACTCTCTTAGGGCTTGCAACGGGCGGTTACCATCCGATAGCTCTAAGAAACCAACATTTACCAGGAACAATTATAAAAATAACCTAGATTTTGTGATTGCTTCTATTCCCCTCTGGCCACATCTCTTGGACCTTGAAGTAATGGAACGGTTTGAAAGCGATCATTTCCCCCTAAACTTGACGTTAGATGTCTCACTGTTTAACGATATGGTTCAGCAACTTACATCTGAGGAAAGTGGTGTTGATAATTCTGAGATCCATATTAGCAACAACAGAAGATCTCTGAAATGGCCATTTATACTGGACCACAGTGACATCCTTAGTGAAATATACTCACTTCTTGCTGGGACTTTTGGACCTCACTTAGCCGTAATGTTTGAGGATGAAACCAAAATGTCATTCTTGCCAATACACCAGAAATATTTTGCTGACCTAAGATTACTAGTCACCAAAATGCCCCAAAAAACCCAGCAGAAGACCCAGAATCTGTCCCACAGTAAGCCATGGTATGACAGATCCTGCAGAGAGTCAAAGAGGGAATTATTAATTGCAATAAAGACCAAATCTCCAATAGATGTAAAAAGAGCAAGGAATAATTATAAATCTGTCCAAAGGACCTCAAAGATAGCATGGGAGGAAGACAAATGGGCCGATTTGTTGCTAGCCGCCAGATCGCGTGATAATGTGGCTTTCTGGAGGCTGGTCGCAAATGGGAACCATATAGGTAGGGTGGTCAAAGACGTTTTCTTGGATGAGCAAACTTGGGTCACCCATTTTACGAATTTATACAAAAAATATGATGACCCACATATGGACACGAGTGTGGCAAACCACAAACCCCCAGCAGACCACCTGGTTTTTACTTTAGGGGAAACAGAGCTGGCAATAAACCAAATCAAATCTGGGAAAGCCCCAGGTTTGGACAAGATCCCGGGGGACCTATACAAGCATGACCTAGGAGTATGGGCACCCTATATTAATTACTTGTGCAATACATTGTCTTGCACTTTAGAATTCCCTGAAAGTTGGAAGGGAGCGGAAATTGTTTTAATTTTTAAGAAAGGAGATAGGATGGACCCATGTAATTATCGGCCAATAAGTCTAATGGACATCTTACAGAAAATTTACTCACAACACATTTTACTACGCGTGAGTGACTGGCTAGATGAAAATACAATTCTAACTAAATTCCAAGCCGGATTCAGATCAAAAGTCAGCACAATAGACCAGATCTTTAGATTCTGCTGCTTCTATTGGAATTACGTAGTGATTAAAAGGTGCCATTTATATGTTGCCTTTGTTGATTTAAGGGCAGCATTTGATCTGGTGCCTCGCAATCTCTTATGGAAAACCTTGAGTGCAGCAGGCATGCCAAATAATCTTGTCGTTCAGATTAAAGAGTTACACGAAGGGAATTTTGCGAGAATTAGATGGGGCCCAAATGGTGAATTAACTCAAAAAATACCCATCGAACGTGGAGTCCGTCAGGGCTGTGTCCTGGCTCCTACGCTCTTCTCCCTTTTTGTAAACGATATTCCCTCTTTTTTAGAGAGATGTAAAAATGACTCTCCTAAACTGAACGGCGAAAAGGTGACACCCTTACTATTTGCTGATGATACCATTTTGATTTCCCAAACGAAAAATGGCTTACAGACATTATTAGACACCTTCAGTGAATACTGTAGCCAAAAGGGGTTGGAGATCAATGGGAAGAAGACCAAATGTATGGCCCTAAATCCGATTAAACCGGACAAGGGCTGTCTAACACTAAAAGGAGTAAAGTTGGAATCAGTGCCTCATTTTTCATATTTAGGGGTGACCCTGGATTCAAACTTTACTTGGAAAGCCCAAATGGATAAAAGTAAATTAATCTTTGCTCAGAATGCTAAACCAATTCTTAGGGAGCAAAGCCTGAGCACCAGCAAAGCGGTGTCCCCAGTGATGGAATTATTTAAATTCAAGGTCCAATCATCAGTCCTCTATGGTGCAGAAATTTGGGGTCCTGTGTCCAGGGAGACTTTTAGTGTCCTAGACAATAACTTTATGCGAAGTTTGGTAAGGGTCCCGAGAGGCACCCCACTAGTACCCTTGGAACTGGACCTAAACTTTAAAAGAACTGACCACCAAGTCCTGATTCGACCTCTAATGCTGTGGGTTAGATTATGGCATGTCCCTGAACTCCAAGATTATAGAGACGGGCTAAAAGAAATCATGATACTTGACAGCCAGACTGCCACCCCATGGCTGAGGCACATTAAGACTTGGTTGAATAATATAGTGCAAGGGTATCTGCGTTGCCGCTAGGCTGCTGAAAGGGCGCTAGCACAAGGTAAAGGATACCGTGTCACACAGTGCAACGCAGCAAGGCGACACGCTGCACTGCGTGACTTATGGGTAAAAAGGCCCCTAAGTCAACTGGGCTCTATAACAAAGGGATTTGACTTGCAAACAAAGCTGGAGGCTTTGGGACCAAAATCCTACTGATTCACTAAAAGTGAAAGAACACTTCTAAAAGTTGCTTTAGTTGGTACAACGCTCCTGACGCTTGCTGGTAGCACGTCTTAGCAGTACAACTATTGTGGCCATGGTATTCTATGTGTTGTGGAGTTGTGCCACTGTGTAGATATTCTGGAATGAGGTTGTTTTCCTACCTTTAAAGATGTGACTAGTTTGTGTCCCAAAAAATGAACTCCAGAACACACGTTTCAAGATTGCAGGTACCGTGCATTTGAATCCCTGGCGGAATAAACTTTGGAAACTTTTGTAATGGAAAAAACTGCTTCATCAATTTCCAGTCAGCACCATGTATGCACCCACCCCCAATCCCCGGCCTTCCAAACTCAGCCGCCAGATCTAACTTCAATTCTGGCTTTCTACAACATAACATTTTGTCCTGGTTCGGTTCTCCTCTCGCCTGAGATAGTAATCCAATTGGAAGCCCCTCTTATTTTAGCACTTTTGTGGGAATGACCTCCCTATTACGATGCTCACTCCATGCAGGTTTACTGGCACATAATGTTTTACTACATAGGCATGTCTTTACATATGAATACCCTTTATGAGTAGAATTCATGTTTTCAGCACAAAACTTGAAAAAATGTAAACTCGTGAATCAAGCAATCCGTACTCCGCAGAGTAGTTTAGAGCAATGTCTTTGTAAATGGGCCTAGTGATCCTTAAAAAAGGTTGATCTTTCTTCATATAAAAAAATCTTACCTTCTCTAAGCACTCAAACATGCATCCATATTTCCAACAAATGGCCAAATCAGAAGCAAGCACTGAGGGTAAAAATCATAAAATTATTCGAATACCTCAGTGCAAGTTGTGCAAAAACACAGTCTGGAAATCTGGGATTTCGACCTTCTGAATGGCATTTGCTCAGATGGGACTTCTCTTATTCTGCGAGAAAGGACTAACTCACAAACGTGCTTTTGTGAGCAGTTTTGTTTACTCCTTACCTGCGCGTGCAATTCTTCTGAATTTCGCAAAGCTTGTTTTCTAAGTAGATGTGCTCATCTTCAGATTTAGGTGTGTTCTACTCATGAACTTTCAAGATTCAGACATAACTACTCACCACAAGGCCAACGTTCTCTCCCCAACATTCTAGGACAGACGCCGGGGCATTCCATGTATATAGAACACGGGGGTCAACAAGGGAAGTCAGGAGTGGGGACATACCAAGAGGGATGGGAAAAAGAATAATGTCTAGGCATATGATGATAATACTAAAAGCTCCCAATTTATATGGATAATAATATAGAGAGATTAATTACAACAAGCAGCTTTTTTTATTCCTGGAAATTCAAGAGTAAACCACACCCAAGTCTGGGGTAATACAGCCCGACAAATAGAAAATACTTTCAGGCTCAGGTAAACTTCCAGCTAACATGATCAGGTTTGTGGGTGTACCAGCGTGGCCCTATCTGAAAAACTTGCCCAAGTTTGTGGGCATTCATAATCCTGACTGCAAAAGGTTTTTAACACTATAAATGCTGGCAGAAATAATCCTATCAACGGCAATAGTAAACCTGTTTTCTCTACAAAAATATGGAGGAGAAACAAAGCTAAAAAATTACACAGTGCAAATACAATTTGGTGTTTATTTCTGTAAGCAGAAATATACTATGGTGGTTTTGTTGTGCCTAAACGTATACGCACTTAAGTACTTTTGAGATTCTGCAACATTAGCAGCATCACAGGAGTATCTAGAATGTTCTATGAGAAACTGTACATAGTCAAAAAAGCAGTGAAGCATTAGACCTAATCTTACGTGAGCGTACAACCACGTTTTTCCCTGCTCATTTGCTCGGTAAAATCAGGCATTAGATGCACACTTTATGAATGATGAAAACAATTGAAATTCCCGCGGAAACATTAAACTATTTAAAC
The DNA here is from genome assembly GCF_964263255.1 of Lissotriton vulgaris. Classification (NCBI taxonomy): domain Eukaryota; kingdom Metazoa; phylum Chordata; class Amphibia; order Caudata; family Salamandridae; genus Lissotriton; species Lissotriton vulgaris. The sequence goes on from NW_028252215.1 coordinate 111,837, forward strand.
TACTCTTTTATGTGCTGTACAATGTGAGAAATCTAAGCATTTTGGTCGGGTTTTCCATCTCCTTTTCTTAATACAAATTACTGGTCCATTTGCTTTAGAAAAACAAAAGTCTTTTTTTAATAAACCTGTACATATCACGGTCACTTTGTAAGACTCAATACCCTTGAAAGCTCTATAAATGGCTTTTTTAATCGAGTATCCCTTGTTATAGTCTATATATTAGTCTCCAACCAGACACTTTGTTAATATTTAAGCGTTGTAGCAGGGCAGGAAGCTGTAGTGCTTTTCCAACTTGGATATAGCGCCTCATGGAATTGAAAGCCATAGGCAACACAAGCCACTATACTTGACTCAGCAGGTTTATCTGCACAGATGTTATGATGGGCTGCTCAATAGTTCTGGTTTTCGGCAATCCTCAGTAAGATCTGGGCCACCAGCAGTCCAGCTGCAGATTCGTCCTTTCTTTCCACTTGTGCCTTCTTTTTCCTCCTCTCATCCCCATTAGCAGTGGCTTTTGTCCGGCTTCTCCAGGTACAGAATCCTCACCAGGTCTTCCAGCTCTGTCCTGCACACCCTGGTTTCACACAGCTCGCTGATTTCAGCTTCGCCCTCACTGAAGATTTTCCATTGACCTTCAAAGTAAAAACAAAGCAGAGAGGGTTTGTATGGAGTCCAGCAATAGATTCATGTAAAAGCATTCTTTTTTTATGATCAATATTGCTCTAATCTATTCTTCAATCAGTTTAACCCTTTTCTTTAAAAGGCAATCAGGGTTTGGGGTTCTCTTGAACAATTATGCGGTTAATTCGCAAAAGCATTTATGAATCTGGGTAGTGACACTACAAGAGTTACAGGTAGATTCATCATTTAAAAATCGGCTCGCAAAGGGCCAGATTCTCAGAATCTGGCCCTTTGCCAGCGCAATTTTTACATTTGGGATTCATCATCCCAAATGCAAAAATCGGTAATTGCGAATTCGCTAAATTGCAAGGAATTACATTTAAAGAATCTCTATTTGAGATTCCTTAAATGCAATTCATTAACCATTTTTAAATTGCGAAATCGCAATTTCGGGCTGCTATTTACCACGAGGTCAAACCTCGTGGTAAATAGCGAATACTTAGAAAAATGCTTTTAAATGCATTTTTCTAAGTTGCATGTTGCACACACACATGTCCTTTGGACATGTGTGTGCGCAACACCAATGTAGATTACATTTCAGGGGTGCTACAGGGTGTCCTTTGGACACCCCTAGCACCCTTGAAATCGCATCCTTATTTGTGATTAGCAAATTGCTAATCGCAAATAAGGAATAACTCCCAAATCATTCCTATGGGCAAATAAGGAATGTGTAGGAATCGCAATTTATTTAGCGATTCCTACATGAATCCCGTTTTGCAAGTCCTTAATAGCGATTCCTTAATAATCGCTATTAAGGACTCGCAAAACTGGACTTTGATGAATCTAGGGGTATGTTTTTACATATCCTCACTAGTCTTTGTGATTTGCCCTGGAGATTCACAAAGGTATTTAAAAGTACATAAAACTAATATAGGAGTACTACTTTGCATTCTTTAAAATGCATATGTCTTTGACCCAGCGAGAGCAGCGAAAAACTAGGAAGGAGAAAAGCAAAAGGTCAAGGAAAAATACTCCTGAAAAAGGCCATTCCCAATATTTCCATTTACATTTGTATAGCGCATAAATCACCCGAAGGTCTCAGAGCGCTTGCAGAGAAACCTCCTAGCAGAGACCCAGGGAGGGCACAGGTAGATCTAGAAGAGCCATGTTTTTAACTGTCCGCGGAATCGCAGGTAGTCAGGTTCTGTTCTAATCTGCAGGGGCAGGGAGTTCCAGGCTTCAGGAGCTGTTTTGCTGAAAGCCCTGTCACCGTTTCTGGCTGTGCGTACCCTGGGAACACTTAGGAGGGATCTGAATAGGCTTCTTACAATTCTACAAATATCGCCCTGCAAAAGAAGTGTGTTGGAGCTATCGTCAACCACAAAATCAAGACGATAAGTATATAGAGGTAAGTGTAGATTTATTCTTATGAACCCAAGGCCAGATTTATCAAGAGGTCAGACAAAACAGATAAGCAACCAAAGTTACACAGTTACAACAAAAGGTGCTGTGTTATGTTGCGTGAAAGAGAGAGAGCAGATCAGTGTCATGTCTAGTTTGATGTGGACTGGTTCTCCTCTCTCCCTGTGCTTGCACACTTTTGGTAGCCATGCGCCAACACAGACACCCTTGTTCCAGAGGCAAGGGTGTCTGCGTTCTCTAAAGCATAGTCTTTGTACTCTAGGTGTCTCCTCCTGTACAAAAAATATGCTTTAAGGCTTTTCACACTTTGTATATGTGTGGTGTAAGGCAGCACTCATGCAAAGTAGGAAAAACGAGGAGAAATGAAAAATTTTCTTCTTGTTCCACCTGACGGGAGGCGGCGTAGGATTTTGGCACAAATCCTTGTTTGCGATTCTTTGTAGATAGGGATTTATGTCAAAACCTCCGAGTGGATGCAGGCTAAAATCAATGCACCACCCATGGATTACCCCTTGACGCAAAGTAATTGTATTACTTTGGGATACTATCCAATGCGAATCCAGATTTCAATTGGATAGTAAAACCCAATGTTGGAAATCAGGACCTGTTTGCAATGTCCCCCCACTTTTTGCCCCATTTGAGACTCCTGGATGCTGGTTTTCTAACTCTGAGAGGACACTGGGCTCTTTCTAAGCAGCAGTCCCAGGACTGGTGCTATGGGTAAGACACACTAAGAATACAGTGAAAACACTTACATACACTAGGGTTCACTATGGGTTAGGGTACCCCTATGATTGGCATGACCTCCCCTATAAGGGCCTCGTGCACAATAGGGCAGGGGGATTGAAACTACCTTTAAGTCCCTACTATATATAAGCAGGCCCGGACAGCCGTTGAGGGCACCGGGCAATTTCCCGGTGGGCCGCATGGTTGGGGGCCGGTTTTGGGCCCATGGGGCCGTTTTTGTTACAGGGCCGTTATGCTGCAAAGACGGCCCCGTAACAAAAACGGCCGAAAACCGGCCCTGTCACAGAGCGCGGTCGCACCTCTCCCCCCTCCCCTCTCCTCCCGGAGGAGGGAGGGGGGCCGGCCGAGCACTTTGCCAGGGCCGGTTCTGGTTCCCAGTCCGGCCCTGTATATAAGGGCATGGGAGTTTAGAGGTCAGCAACCTTTCTGGACTTGCATGTGTGCGCTGCTGAAGCCTGAGGTTAGTTTAAAAGCAGTCTGTGTTGCAGGACTGTTTTTAAAATGCAAATTGTGCCCAAATTCGATTTTGGTGTTTGGGGCACTCAAAAACTAATAAGCTACAATGCTTGGCCATATTAGGTGCACCCAGGGTCTCTCTGCCCTAGGTGTCTCAGGAGTGGCGGGTCAAGTACATATAAGGAAGATCCTTATAAAATGGTTTTTATATGCCCTGGGGTTAGTGAAATTGCACATTTCACTACCAACATTGCAGTAAAATGCTGCCCAAAATCGACTTTTGGGCTATGAGCACTGTGGAGTGATAATCTGCATTACTGTTATATATTCAGGACCCTTCAAGTCTCCACTAGGTGTTCCAGGGATGTGGGGTAAAGTAGAAATAGGCATTTTCCTCATTGCAGAATCACAGCCACATAGGTTAGCATGTTAAGACGTAATTAAATAAAAACTAACATCAATGATGTCATAAAAATATAATTCAAGGACTTTCCAGAATGGTATTGATAAATCCAACAATATGCTATTGTTGAATTTATCCTAAAAAATAAGTTATAAGACTTTTCTGTCTGCAAGCCAAAATTCAGCCTTCCAGTGATCTGTCCCTGATTGGTCAGAGTTAGGTGGATTAGTCAGGCTGCTTTGATGAGGTGATAAGTAGCCCCTGGGGTTAGAGAGCAATTCTGGGTGGGCAGGGTTCTGCCACATAGGAATGCTCGAGCACTGGGAGGGGTCATAAACAATAATCTTCAATAGAAGGAGGAGACAGACATGAGAGGCCAGTTTCATTTACACCCCTAATATTTGAACCCAGCCAGATGGCAGGACTAAGGAAGGAATGAGCAGATGTAAGGGGGAGGGAGACTATGGAAATGAACCATCCTGGAGGTGGGTTTAGCCAGCGTTTGTCTCTTACTGAAAAATCACCCATGTTGAATTTTGGAGAAATGGTGATCTCTGGGAGACTATAGTGCCACACTTTAGAGGATATGGTCATACTCTGGGGTGTTGCCCTGGACCTCATTGGACAGGAGTTTCCCCCTGCTTGACCCAGAAAACTTGAAAAAGTATCTGAGAGGGACAGAGACTCTCAGAACTGCTGCTTGAAACAAAAGGAAGAAGAAGGGTCCATGCTGAGAAGTTTGATTTACACCAATCAAGCCCTGCACTATGAAGACGGTGCTTGCTGCACATTCAGGATCTACAGCCCTGTGGACCTAACTTGCTTCAAAAGGACTAAAGAGGGAGCTCTCTGCAAGCTACAGGTTACCAGAGCTGACCTGGATCATCACCACAAAGAATCCCCAGCCTGGAGTACTACCAGTGGATTTGTAAGGGGGTTGTCCAAGTGGATTATGGGAACTGAAGTCCCAAACTTTCAAGGACCATCTTGTAGCTTCAAGATCCATGGAATACATTTTGAACCCTAGGGACCCTCTGAGAAACTTAAGGAAGAAGTTCCAGAAGTATGGATAACTTTGGAGCAACTTTGAAAAAAAGCTCCATAAGTGTAGGGGTGGGCGGAATTTGCGAAATTCACTTTTGCAAACTATCGCAAAAATGTAAAAAAATCTCTGCAAACACGCAGAAATATCACGAAGACACAGAAGTTTTTTTCCCCGCCTGGTCACGATATTTTTTGCGTGATTGCGTTGAAAAATGTCTTGCCAACTTGCCCATGCGGTCTCCATCTTGTTTTCACTTGTCCCACCCGCTCGCGATGCTTATTTCCTGTTCGGGGTCTCGAATGACGTGTTCGCTATTGCAAACTCACGCGGGATAGCGCGACCGGCTACCAACAATCTAATATAGGAAAACTCGCTGGCGAATGCAGGGATGCTACCGCACGTGCGAGAACGCATTTTTAATGTGCGAGCAACAAAAAACTTCTGTTTCGTTGCAGATTGCGAACGTTTTGACATTTTCGCGCTCTCCGCGGAACGCGAAAATGTCAAATTATCGCAATCTCTGCGAGCGGAACGAAATTTACCGCCAAGGCCTACATAAGTGGACCGACTCTACCTGGCCAGCTAAGCCAGCGACCCTTACCGCGAGCCGGCCTGCTGTCCATGTTCTTCCCACTGAAAAGTTCTGGAGATTTGACTTCTAGAGTTTGACCTGGAGTTGGCTGAAACCCAAGTTGGCAAACCCTCACCGAAGCCAGCCTGGTGAAGAGCAGCGAGGGACCCCTGAAGAAAAAGCTCTATAAAAGTTTCTATGTCCGAACATAGGAGAGGTGACTGGGACCAACCGCGAGAGTCATGTCTCCCACCTTCAACAGCGAACCAGCCTGGATCCCTAGTTCGTTCTGCTGAAAATCTCCGGAGGTCTGATTTCCACTAGTTTGACCAGGAGCTTATCGCAAGGCAAGTCGGTGAACCCTCACTGAATCTGGACTGGCTGAGAACTTTGAGGGCCCCGTGAACAAAGCTACAGAAAAGTTTCTAAGTCAGATGGTAAAAACTGTGAGCAAGACTTACCACGAGGGGTAGCATGCAGGGTTCCATCACGGTCGGCCTGAAAGATTGACTTTGTCCTGGTCTAGCATGACCAGATTTCCCAAAAGGCACTATAATTTTTCATGTGCTATATTGTGCTAACTCTTTAAAAAATCATATCTACCGTACCCTATATCGGACTTTTTTCATTTTTATGTCATTTTAAAGATACAAATATTTCCTAGTTTTATAAATTGGAGTTGGATTTTTATTGTGAGTTTTGTCTTAATTATTTACTGAATTGGTGTTGTTAAATGCTTTACATACCTATCTTTGAAGTTAAGCCTACCTGCTCGCAGCCAAGCTACCACGGGTTGAGCATGGCAATAATATTCTGAGACCTATTCGAAGCCCTAGACGCTGTTAATGTCCTTAATGCCAGTGGTAGATATATATTTACCACTACTAATAATTCACTTTCCAACGCCCACCTTAAAACCTTGCTTCAGGTTTACATTTTTGAAGTAATCTGGGCCTTGATGTCTACATACCTTGACTATCTAAATCTTGAAGATTCAGAGTTAACATTAGTAAATCTATACTTACCTCCACATACTTACCTATTTTATAGATACATACTCATGGAGTTACGAATGGTAATTCTGTACTTACCTGTATTTCATTATCTTCCCAATATTGTGGTATTCAATATTCTGGATAGGATAGTATAGCAGGACAATATTTTGTGTCATGAAATTGTGACACACATCTGTTTATTTACATTATAATTAGGGAAGAATTTTCGTTATTCTTGCTACTTGAGTGATTCAAACTGAATAACCAGCCACAGATTCATAGCTTTAGCAGCTAAAAATGGAAGGGTGTTCACTGACTGCAGCAGCAAGCAATGTGGCGCATCTTTCTTACATTCACAGTATGCTTCCCTTGAATGCCCTCTCCCTCTGGACAATTAGTTTATGAATGAAGAGTTTATGAAAATCCCACTTAACTGAGGGAGACTATGTCAAATAACTTAGAAAGATACAACTGAATAAAATGGCAACCCTGTACCCTTTATACATAGTGCCCACTGTTCCCAATAACGTGCGCGTGTGGGCGCACGCGCACCGAAGTCACCACAAGCGCGCACTGTGCTAAATTTGGCGCGCACATCCACCGACACCTTTCGCGCCACCGCTTTTAAAACGTGAGCGGCGCGAAAAATGGTCATTCCTGTGGCTCTGGGTTTTGGAAGGGCACAGCTGCGGGTCTGATTGTGGGCCTTTGAGTTAGTATTCATGTTATTTGCAGCGCATGAGCTCCAATTAACATGAATACTAACTCAAACGCCCAAAATCAGCCCGCAGCTAAAAATGGAAGGGTGTTCACTGACTGCAGTAGCAACCAATGTGTCGCATCTTTCTCACATTCACAGTATGCTTGCCTTGGATGCCCTCTCCCTCTGGACAATTAGTTTATGAGTTAAGAGTTTATAAACATCCCACTTAACTGAGGGAAGGTATGTCATATAACTTAGAAATATACACCTGAATAAAATGGCAACCCTGTACCCTTTATACATTGGGACCACTGTTCCCAATAACCTGCGTGCATGCACAGCTGTGGGGCTTATTGTGACCCTTTGAGATAGTATTCTTGTGAACTGCAGCGCACAAGGGCGCCTCAATTAACATGAATACTAACTCAAAGGCCCACAATCAGCCCTGTAGCTGTGCACTGTTAAGAAAAGAAAATCAGTGTCTCAAACACAGCGTGCGCTCTAGCTTTTGCACAGCTGCAGGGCTGATTGCGGCCTTATTGCAACAACTGGGCAACAAAGGCGGGGAGGGATGTTATTACAGAAAGTGAGTGATGCCCCCATCTACATGCCACACTTACTAAAGCCAAAAAGGATCCATCAATAAGTGAACAAGAAGCACACACTCCATCCATGCAAGGTAAATGCCTAACCCCAAAACGTACAAAGAAGGGAAGGGAAGGGACAGACTACTTGGCCACAGTGAAGCAGAATTTTCAGCACAGACCTCTCATCACTGTACTCTACCCAGCAGTTATTAAGTATAATAGACTGATCAATCCAAATAACTGACTTACATAGACACCACTAAAATTACTTTCATATTACACTATACTAATTCAAAATGAATCCTTGTGGGTTCCAAAGTCGCGTGCTACTCGCCAAAAAAGCTCTTCAAAACCACAACAGGTAGCAAGCGCTTTATAAATACAAACCTCTTTTCCTCTTCTATCCCGCCACCTACCCTTCTCTATCCAAATAACTGAATAACATATCCACCACTCGAATTACTTCATATTTCACTATACTCATTTTCAACACTAATAATTTATGGGTTCTGCAGTAACGTGCTACTTGCCAGAACAGTGCTTCAACACCCATCAGGGGCTACAGGTGCTATATGAATGCACACCTTTCTTACCCTTCTATCCCTCCGCTATCCTTCGCTATCCTTCGCACTCCAAATAACTGGCTAATATGTGTGGAAAGCACCATCTTTTCAGTTTTTTAAGCAAACGTGTGAAGGGATATTTGCGCTGCGCACACACGCGGTCTGGTTGTTGGCGCATATAGCCATGGCTGCGGCGCACAAAGACCCTACACTTCCGCACACAGAGGAAAAAAATTAGAGGCAACAATGATCGTGACCCAAATTTCCTAAGCCTTTGTTTCGCCCTTGCATTGTGCAAGGTGACATATTGCAACACAAAGGCTTATTTGGGATTTGCAAGGCTATGCAACACCTGATTTGTGTGGCCTTGCATTGTTTTGTAAAGGGATGGTATTTAGGCAAAGTAGCACTGTGCACTGCCTTGCCTTACAGGCAACCAGCCAACAACAAGTGTGCCTGCGAAAAGCGAGTGCTGCAGAGAGCAACATCTTAGTGTGTATAGCACTTTTCAGCTCTCTCCTGTTCACACAAGATAGCAACTTTGATTGTGGCGTTGTGTGACGTTTGAAAAATATGTCACTGTATATCTACCTGTGATACAAAGATCCCCTTAGGTTGCCATGTATCCTTCCCTATTCAGTAGGATTGTGTAGCTGTATCTTCCACGGGCATTATGATTTCATGTTAATTATCCATTTATCCTGCTTGCAGATGGTTGCTTCATTACTGGGGTTCAGTGAATATATATGGATTTCTAAGGATTTTGGCTACTTCTACATCCATCTTGTATAGTGAAGTTTTCTTAAACATTTCTTCACAAAAGTTTGGAATATCAACACAATAAATGCACACTTGAGTTGCTTTCAATACGAATACATACTTTGTTTAAACATTATGAGGGTTTTTCTAAATCTTAAAACAAATAAAAATAACTCATATTTTAGCATATTTTACGTAGTCATTCATTTATGGTAGATAATACTTACTCTAACCATTTAAATGCTCAGGAAAGAACTCCTTTGAAGTAGACTCTTTTTCTAGGAAATGGGTGGCTGAAGCTCAAAGAAACGTGCAGATTGAAATATTAACCAGATCTTCTCGCATTATAAAGCAGTACTTCCCAAACTTTTTAGCACCATGGCCCGATGTTTAGAACAAATGTTTGTGACCCACCTATCATTAACGCACATATGGCAATGGTGATCTTTTAATATCGTAGTAGACATGCTTTCAAAATACAGTAAATTAGCAAAATAACATATCTTAAATTTCACTACCTATTTTTTTTAATTCTTTCTATTGTTTTCCAACAGTACGCACAATACCGCTCTAGTGAGCAGTAAAACAAGAATACACCCAACAACAACGCTGTGACCCCACTGAACAGGCAAAAATACTGTCCCGATGTACACTGTATCTCCATCATGACACACCTCAAAAATCCGGTACACTGTTTCCTACACTAGTATCATTATTCAGTCTGTGGAGCGGTATCAGTTTGCTGAAGAAGATATTGTTTGAGCGGTTCCCATATGTCTCTTGGCCTTGACGTCCCAGGTAGTTCTTCCGCATATAGGGCCAGTTGCTCATTACAATATACCAGATCCTTGATCCATATTTTAATAGTTGGGGTTAGAATGCTTTCCCAATGTAGCGCCACTCGTCGCTTAGCCAGCAGGAGTGCATTACATACAAACTTTCCCACTGCTTCCCTCAGCTGCAGCACAAAACATAATATGCATACAGCAGGTGTACATTGCAAGGTGATCTACGTCATCTTCTGCAGTCGTTGCACCACACCCTCCCAATACATGAATACACGTCTACATTCCCATGCAAGGTGAAAGATATTAGCGTTAGAATGACCACACTGTTTACAATTACTTTTGTCTCGGAGTCCATATCTATGACGCTTGGCTGGAGTATGATAGGTTTGATGGACATATTTAAAATGAATTATATGCACCACCCCGCGATGCATAAAGATCAGAATAGAAGTTGCGAAACTGCTCCACTATAGCCTTCGGTGCATGGTGAGCCACCCCCTGAGTGTCTGGGATTTTAGTAATGTGGTGAAAGTCCTCCTGCACTTTTATTTCCGTGGCCAGATTACGGCCCGAGCGACCCCCCTCTCCATAAGCACGTGCAACTCGCCTGCGTGCTATATAGCGGATCTCGGACTCCACCAGGGAGTCATACTGTTGTAACAGGTCTTTTATGCCCACCAATATATCCGGACTGATGGTGAGTGTGTATTGTTGTTCGGTCTCCGCCAGTTGACTCTCAACCTGAGCGAGCTGCCTGCGTATATCTTTTGAAATACCGGCCGTGGTACTGATACCAACCCCTCTAATGGTGACTTTAAAGGCCTCCCATATTATTCCAGCACTTGCCACCGAGCCTACATTAATTTCAAAATATTGCTCTATGGCAGTACGTATTGCGTCATTATAAAGAGGATCCACTAGTGCCTGTGCCCAAAAGCGCCATGCATAGGGACGGAGCTCATTGGATTCTATTTTGAATGTAAGTAGCACTGGGTTGTGATCTGACAACGTGCGAGGGAGCAACACCACATCAGTGACCCAGTTATTCGCCTCCCCATTCAAAAGCCAGTAATCAAGGCGAGACACGCTATTATGTGCGGGTGTGGCATGCATGCCCATTTTGGCTGTACCATTCCGGAGTCTCCACACGTCTACTAGCCCAAATTCCAGCATAGCGTCATTGACACTCCTCACAATTTTAGTGTGTGTATTCCTTGGGGGTTAGATTTATCTAGCTGAGGATCTAAGTGTGTATTAAAGTCCCCACCCCATACTGTGGCTTCACCAGGCCACTCACGCATAGTGCTGTATAGTCATGTGAAGGTCTCAGGGTCATCTGCTATGGGGCCATAGATGTTCATCAGGGTAATAAGGGTAGTGCCTAATTTACAGTGTACCATGGCGCATTGTCCATCCTTGTCCGCGTGGGTGCTGATAGGTGTGAAGTGCACACCCCTCTTTTTCAGAATAAGCACTCCTCTAGCATATGAGGAGTATGATGAAGCCAGTTTATATCCTGCCCATCTAAGTGCAATCTTAGTCTCAGAAGCCGCCGTGAGATGCGTCTCCTGCAGGAGAGCGATCTGAATGCTATGTCGGTCTAAATAAGCAAACACCTGTCTAATTTTGTTGGGGGTGTTGAGACCGCGGACATTCCAGGTTACACAGTTGTATGTCTCACCTATGCCCATTCTTGTGTAACTGAATAGCCAATGTCAGTGCAGCGGTCTCAACCACAACAGGTGCATTCAACAGTCGTCTCATCAATACAGTCAGTACGGTCGCAGCGAACAATCCTACCCTGAACCAACGCCCTCCCACCAACCACTTCAGCAAACCCAATTCCCCAAAGCCATCTCTTAACAGTACCCATCCCCGCACTCCCACCTCCCCCCAACAAACCCCATAAAGATAAAACATCTTAAGTGGTATACACCCAAGGACAGGAGCAGCCAGCCAGTGGGCCCAGTGATAGCCGTCACATGGGGGTCACCTTAAATTTGCAATAACACCCAACTCCGCACTCCCATGTCAACCAAAAATCAACTCAGACGCTTATAACTGGCACAGTAACATGCCCTTTGCAAATGTGCTCCCCCTCTAGGGCTAATCAATACTGACAGTATACATCGTAAGTTTGGGTTGAGCACTTATCTGTGTCCGTATGATTTGCTGCCAGATCCATCCAGGAGTCGACGACCCCTGTAATGTGCTACGAAGGATATATGACCATTATTCCTCATCCGAAACATGCTGCTGAGGGTCTTGCTCGCCCCTGGGCGAACGTCTATGCGGTACTTGTGCTCCTCTCTGCTTCAAAAATGTTTGCACCTCCCTAGGATTGTTGTATAGTCTGCTTTTGCCCCCATCAGTAAGATGGAGACCAGCGGGGTAGATGCTTGCATATGGAATGTTTTGGTCGCGAAGCGCTTTCTTTACATCCACAAACTTCTTCCGGACCTCTTGAACTTGTTGCGTGAAATCTGGGTAGCTAGAGATCGTCATGCCTTTGTGTGACAGCGTTCCCAGTTCCCTTGCCTTCCAGAGCGCTGGATCCCGATCTCTATAGTTTAGGAGTTTTGCTATGATGGGACGTGGTCTCTGGCCGGGCGGAGGGAGAGGCGACAAGGACCTGTGCACCCTTTCAACAATAAAGACAGGTGAGAAGATATCCTTACCCAGCGGCGCAACCAGCAGGGACTCTATATAGCGTTCCATGGGACCCGTGTTGGTTGATTCCATAATCCCCATGAAACGTAGGTTGTTGCGACTGGACCTTGCTTCCAAGTCCTCTGATTTTGCCATGAGTGTCGCCAGCACCTTATCTGTTTTTCCCTGTTTTGTTTCTGTTTGGCGCTGCACATCTTCTGCATCAGAAATCCGCATTTCCGCCATATCTATCCGTTCCCTGTGCCGATCCTGCCTTTCAGAGAGAACATAGTCTGAAAGTCCACGGTGGTAGTAGGTTGCGTACCCACCGCAGGCACAGATATTTGCTCCGGCCCAGGGTTGTCTGCCATTTTCTTTGTCTGCTCAAAAGTAAGCTTTGGCTGATTGCTGTCCGGCTTGCCCATTGTCGCTATACACAAAGTGCCGATCCGATGAAATGCCAGAGGCAATCCAGAGGCCCATCTCTGCTGGTTGGGCACTGCAATACACACACCCGCACCCGACGCGATGTCTGTGGAAGTGGGTGTACTCGGGGCAAGGGTGCGCTCTCAGAAGGGCAGTAGGAGCTCGTGTGTAATGTGCCCTGCCGTCTCAGCTCTGCCCGGGGGATGTGGATGGTCTTCGTCAAAGTCGCAGCCTCCCTCAATAACTGCAGTCAGCTGGCGCATTCAGCACATCGGGGGGTGTGTAGGAGCGATGTGATGTGCTTGAAACAGGGCCTCTAACTGAGGGCGACCCACAGCGCGATCCCGCCTCCACGCCAGTGGGACCCGGGATTTCAGCCGTGCAGACCGCGAAAGTCAGCGGTGGTCAGAAGGCCGGGGGGCACAGACGAGAAGTTCACTATCAGTGCAGCACTCTCTCACGCCCACGCGAACCGCAGGGGCGCCATGCAGGTCTCCTTCCTCAGCACCAAGTCACGGAGGTCGGGTTCAACACTTCTCCCGACAGGCTGCCAGGGAGCAAGGGAGGTCACAGCAGTACAGAGCAGAGGCACGACCCTCGGGTGGGCCCCGCAGTGCCGCAGAAGACAGCTGCACACCTCCGCGAGCAGGAGAGGGACCGCACAGACGGCTCTCCGGGCCATCCTCGTCACCGCCTCCCCTCGGCCGCGACCCTCACTGGCCCTGCAATGTGCACCGCGCCGGCGCCGCCCCCGGTGCCTTCCCAGGAGGTGGTACGTTCAGAATCCGGTGCAACTGGGTGCGGCTGTATTCCGGTGCGTGGAACCATAGGTTTTGGTGCACAGGACAGGCTGGAAAGGGAGGATAAATTCAGTATTGATAGGCGACCGCAGGGAGCTCGCCTAGGAAGCGGCAATCTTGCAGGCTGGGCTAGCTCCTCTTAAATTTCACTACCTTATAGGACACAGATGATGATGTGTGGAAATTGGGGTTCAGTGAATATTATTTGCAACTCAACCAGTAAAAGTGTCTTGATTTGTTTTGATAAATGCAAAAAGAACTGATGGACAGAATGCAGAAAGCACAGCTTGTTGCGCTATGAATTGTTTCATGAACCCAAATTCCTATCTTATTTGTGCTTGTGATACTATCTTGGGCAATTGGAATAATTATCTATTGATTTGTTTTGATCCCATTAAATTCTTGGATTCCATTACACTTCAAAATTAATAACATTTACAACATCTTTGCTCTGCTAAGTGCAGATATATTCTAAAATATGTGTACATTTCATTTACAGGTATTAAAATGTTGCTGTGTGTTACAATAAAATTACATCCTCCAGCCTTTCTTGTCACACTTTATGTATCCCACCAAGATTGTCACATAGCGTAGCTCAATTTAAAAACCCCTCTCACAGTCCCACAGTCAGAGAAAGAAAAAAAAACATGTTAGAAAAATAAGCACCAATTTGTTATACATAACCTGACATTGGATCTCTGTCTTCGAAGGACACCAAATGTAACAAGATAAATACAAAATATAAAGGCACCTTTATTTTTCACGTCCCACCAGACTCTTGGTGGCGACCCACCACTGGGTCATGATCTACAGTTTGGGAATCCCAAAAAAACATATTTTTTCTTACCCACCAAAAATTTTCGAAAATGTTTTTGGAAAAACACAACTTTGAAAAACATCCTTGCCAAAATCCAAGAAAGGAGTTTTAATTGTACTGCCTAGCATTTACAAATGTGTGTATGCATCCTAAGGCTAACTAACACCTCCTTTTACAAAAATGCAATTAAAAGTAAATGCTAATTCTTTGATGCATAGTTAACTGAAACAGTTATAATTTCCAAATCCACTATATTACACAATATCTGGTTAAAAGGAATACAAAAATATTAATTGATTTTCCTCATGGGCACCATTTTCACCAATAAAAGTCTGGGCTGTTATAGTAGATTACATAAAATAAAATTCAAAAAGTGAACTGTTATCATAGGTTCTAACTCAATGTCCAACAAGTATTTTCCTGCATCCTAAATGTTCTTATGGCACAATCATTGTTCCAAATAGACTGCAAACACATAAAAAAAGTTACACCACAAGTATTAAACTAGTGGGTTCCTGAAGATGAAGTGCTACTGAAGACATTTGTAAGCATAAAATATCAATTTCTAGCAAATGAAAATCAACTAAAATCACTTTCCAGCTGCTTCAAGTTCCCTTTCTACAATTGCCATTACTTTTATAAATATTTTATTTAAATGTGTATTAAATCCAGTTTAACATTGGATAAGCGGGAATGCTCATCTAATTAAATAAGGCATGAAGTAAACTTTTCCGTTCCTCTGCCAAATCAGTACTGTGCACAATATGTGCAGAATTGTTTTATTTGTGTAATTACACAACCTGCATTTATTATTATCAGATGGCTTTATTCAAGGTGGCTTTGAGTCACCAGCTGGAAGCCTGCCAAATCTGTAGTCCATAAATTTGTATTTAAGATGTTTTGAAAATTGTTTGCAGAAATGTGTCTGCCAGTGGTTAGTTTCATAAGTGTTATTGGTCATCCAAGCATGTGACTGTTTGCAAAAGCCCATTTTGTCTTGAACACGTGAAGCAATCTTGAAGATATATTCAAAGAGTTCTTTAACACACTGAAGCTTTCTGCCAGAGCTGAAAGTTCCTTCAGTTGTAAGCTTTGCAGCTCTGTTTCAAAATACATTTTCCAAGGATTTTTTCTTCTTGAATGAATAATTTATATCCAGATGAGGTGGTTTAATGTTCCTGGAGGTGCAGCTCTTAGTATACAACACAAACTTTTTAAAGCACAGCTCTTTGCGCTATAAATTGTTTCATGAGCCCAAATTCCTATCTTATTTGTGCTTGTGATACTATCTTGGGCAAGTGGAATAATTATCTATACATATTGCTAATGTCTAAGTCAAGTGTTTCCATTCCCAATAGTACTTTGCATCCATATACTATAGCTTTCAAAAATGTGATACCTATGACCTTTAGAACTCCGCCATAGCCATTGTGAAGCCCAGCTGTGAAAAGAAGAGGAATATGGGCGGTGCTAGCTACCCCACCATGTAAAAAAAAGCCTAGCTGCGGAAACGTCAGTCAAAAGACCAAGAGACATCCCAACCTTGGGGAGAGAGGAATCTACTTCACGGAGTGCTATGACGCCTTGTGGTGAAAAGCAGAGATCTCTGGAAGCCACAAAGTCGATCCACCTGCTTTCGACCAAGACCATCAACATCAGGACATGGAACGTGGGGACCATGTATGAGACAGGCAAGACAGCCCAAGTGGCAGCGGAGATGAAAAATACAACCTTGCCCTGCTTGTCATCAGTGAACCCAGATGGACAAAGTCGGACAGATAAGACTGTGCCAGGAGGAATGCTGTGGTATTCTGGCCACAAGAATGTGAATGTGCCACATACTCTTGGAGTAGCACTGATGCTAATGCCAGCAGTCATCAACAATCTGATTGGATGGGAAGCCCACAGTCCAGAAATCATCGCAGTGACCTTCCGCACAAAGAAAAAGAGAATCAACATGACTGTTATCCTAGTCTATGCACCTACAAATTACAGCAAAGAAGAGGAAAAAGAACAATTTTATGACAAACTCCAGTCCATTCTAGAGAAATTCCTTTAGCGAGACATCACCATACTGGTAGGAGATCTCAATGCCAAGATTAGAAGTGACAACACTACGTACAAAGAAGTTATGGGCAACAATGGTGTTGGAATGAGAATGGTAAAAGACTTGCCGATCTCTGAGCCCTGAACAATCTGGTGATAGGTTGTAGTGTATTCCAAAACAAAAGAATACACAGGGCAACATGGGTGTCACAAGACCATTCAACAGAAAATCAGATCGACAATGTCTGCACTGGCAAGAAGTTTCGGAAGTCCCAGCCAGATGTCAGAGTGATGAAAGGAGTGGATGTGGCGTTGGACCATCATCATTACCTTGCAAGGCTAAAGCTGAAGAAAGCATGGATGGAACCAACAAACCACAGCCAGTGCTATACCACCACCCTCCTCAAAGATGCACAGAAACTGAATGAATACTCAGTCACTTTCAGTAACAAGTTTCAAGTCCTGCAAGAACTAGAGGATGACAGAGACCCAGTAGAAAGCCAGTGGCGAAGGATCAAAGAGCAGGGATATCAACCTGCCTGGAGGTAGTGGGTCCCAAGAATGACCAGCATAAAGACTAGATCTGCACAGAGACTCTCTTCAAAAGACAAGGGAGAAAGAAAAAGAAAGCTGCAGTTAACACCAGCCTAACAGGAGCAGAAAAAACAAGCTCAAGGTAAAAACACCAAAACTAACAAGGAAGCAAGGAGAAGTTTAACAGCAGGCAAGCGAAGATTCATTGATGGTCTTGCCACAGACGCCCAGGAAGCAGCAAGTCATGGTAACTTGAAAGAACTCTACAACATGACAAGGAAACTCTCCAGCAGATAAAGCAAGCCAGAAAGATCTGTTAAAAACAAAGCTGGGAAGACAATCATAGCTAATGTAGACAACTAATATGGGTGGAGCACTTTGAAGAACTGCTGAACCAGCCCATGCACAGTTTCCACCAGACATACTGCCAGCTGACAAGGACTTGCCAATTGACTACAGCAAACCAACCAAGGAAGAAATACAGCAAGCCATCAAACATCTCAGAAATGGGAAGGCAGAAGGACCCAACACCAATCCTGCAGAGGCACTGAAGAAAGACATTGAAACATCAATACATATGATCTACCCCAATTTGGGAAGGATCTGGGAAGAGGGAAAGGTGCCACCCGACTAGAAAGAGGAATATCTCATCAAGCTCCCCAAGAAAGCTGACCCTAGTAACTGCGCAAACTACATAGGGATAACTCTTCTATTAACCCCAGGCAAAATGTTCAGTGTCATTATGAGCAGAATGAAGCAACAGGTCAATGCTCAGTTGTGAGATCTGCAAGCTGGTTTCTGCAAAGATAGATCTTGTGCAACACTGCGTGTCATCATTGAGCAGATGGAATGGAATTACCCTCTCTATGTCAACTTCAACTATGAGAACATATTTGATAGTGTGAACAGAGAGAACTTTGGAAACTCCTCCACCACTATGGTGGACCAGATAAACTTGTAAGAATCATCAGGAACTCTTAGGAGAGAATGACCTACTTGATAGTCCATGTAAGATAACTCGCAGACGCCTTCCAAGTGAGGACCAGAGTCCACCAGGGTTGTTTGCTCCCACCTTTTCTGTTCCTCCTGGTCATAGACTGGATCATGAAGACGTCCACAACAAGTCTATCAAAGCACACACTGACACTCCACTGCCCCTCAGACATCTTCACAAGCTCGAGTCTTACTCTTATGCACCCCCACTGTGGAGACAGTAACGCACAGCCCTACACCCTACCCAGCGAACAACTCTAACTCAATGCCAGCCTTTTTATTTCTTTGCTATAAATAGATTGTTAGGAGATGTTTATTGGAAAGCAAATGTCTTATTGGTGTACCTCGCTATGGCGGAGTATTATCAAAGGGGTTCTAAACAACTTTACACAGATTTCCACTGCGTCTTCTGACGGAGTGAAATATGTATATACCCATACTGTTTGAAATCAACAATGATGATACATGGTGCTAGCAATTACAACTGCTCGCTAGAAATAATTCTGTAACATCCCGAACAGGAGAACATGACATTGCATAGTGTGAAATTTGCTGTATTTAGGATGTGAGCGTTGCGACATGCAATATCTGGGCCTTCACAATGCGAAACAACAACCTACACACGGATGCCGTATGATTGTAAGGAGTAGATGTCCATGCTGTTTTTTATGTTAATTATTTTGTATAACCCTGCAGACTGTAATGTGAAGGAGAGCAAAGATTGTAAGGAAAAATGCAACCAAAAAAACAATAAAGATATTTAAAAATAAATCAAATGAAGACATCCACACCAAGGAGAAGAAATGGGATCTAGTGGACACCTTGGACACAACTCGACGACCCACACTTTGCAGACAAACTGGCCCTACGCTCCCATACCCATCTGCAGATGCAAGAGAAGACTGACAAGGTGACAGACACATCAGCACAACTTGGCCTCAACACTCATAGAGGAAAAACCAAGATTTCGAAAGACAACACAGCCAGCACAACTACAGTCATTCTTGAAGGCGATGCATTGGAATAGGTTGAGGCCTTTACCTACCTGGGTATTGTCATAGACCAGCGTCAAGGTAAGAATTGGCAAAGCAAGGACTACCTTAATTCAGCTAAAGAAGATCTGGAACTCGAAGGACCTAACACTGCAAACCAAGATCAGGACTTTTAATACGTATGTAAAATGGGCCATTTTGAATGGAGCAGAAACATGTAGGACAACAGTTACCACCACCAACAAAGTCCAGACCTTCATCAATGCCTGCCTAAGGCATCAGACTTTCCTACTTCCTGCTCATGAAGTAATAATAAGATGCTGGGGCTGAAGACATCAGACCCTCCGCAAGTCCACATCAAACACCATCAGGCAAGCCCTGACCTAGAACCCTCAAGGGAAAAGAAACATTGGAAGGCCAAGAAACACCTGGCACTGAGGCCTTGATAGCTGACTGTAAAAGAGATTGATTACACCTGGAGTTAGAATGAAAGAAAAGCCCATGACAGTGATGGCTGGAGAGTCCTGGTTGATGGCCCATTCCCCAGGAGGGGCTACTAGGCATAAGTAAGAAACGTTTGACCATTACAATAGGTTCCAATGATGTACGGCAGAGGTTCTTTAATAGGGATATGAAAGCAATCCCTGGGGTTCATGTTTCAGTTCTTAGATGAGGTTGACGTCTGAAAAAATTACTTTGATTATAAAATATTATGCCAAGATATTTATAGTCTATTTCTATATCAATCGTTTTCTTTTTTAACCACCAAGAGCCAGGTTTATTTATTTTTCTATCAAGGAGTGCAAACTTTGTTTTATTCAAATTGATCTACATTTCATTTACAGATATGTAGTTAGATAAACATATTATCAATCTTTACAACCAAACCGGAGTTTTGCTTGGCAAAACAAGATCATAAGGGTACAATAAAGAAAGGCTTCTTGTGCCCCCATCTGGGGCGATTGTGTTTTTGGGTTGATCAATGCTATACTTAGATATAGAATATAAAAGTTAATGAGAAGGGGAGCCAAGACACATCTTGTTTTAAACCTTTTATAGTGTATATCTTGGCAGCGATTGACTGACCCTCTCCAACCTTCACTCGTATCCAATATTTGAGTAAAGTACTTGTATGACTCTGAAAGGTTTTGCTGGAATGCCCTAGCAATACAATTGTGCCAATAATTCCTCTCTTGGCACATTATCGAAGGCTTATTTGACATCTCCAAATTACCAGAAATCTGTTTCAATTTAAAAAATACCTTGAAGTAGACCATTAGGACCGGGTTCTCCATCTGTACACCCTTTTTACACTTACTTTTAGGAGCTGCAAGGTTTCATAAGACACAAAGTCAGTGCCTAAAACCGTTAATCCATTAGAATCATCTATGTATTTTTTCCAATTTCCTTGCAAGACATTATGAAATATCCTAACTTAAGTGTGCTTTGGCACATCTTCGGGATCATTCTGGTTTTGTTCTAGCATTTTATGTTTCCTTTCAGAAATATCATACAGCACATTTAAATACATTATCCATGCATCTTCTGAAATGTTTGCATCATGGAATTGAAAGCTCCAAGTTTCTAATTTTGGGTATGCCAAGCACTGCAGTAAACATATGGTTGAGTATGAAGAATAGTTAGCTTTACTCATAACACCTTAATGTATTTTTAAAAATCCTTGGAAATCCCTTTAAAAGCAGAAGTAAAGTGTATTGCGTGGTTTGCATAGTTTGCAAAGCTAACCATAACTTGGGAATTTCATAGTATTGTTTTTTTTCTCATAATCATAACTGCACTTCAAAAGTGTCTTTTTAAGTGCATATATATATAGAGAAACATATGCACACACACACACACACACACACACACACACACACACACACACACACACACACACACACACACACACGTATACATACATGTATGGAGCCTTCACATAACCCTATTTTTTCAGAAGATTTATATTTTAATCAATAAACTCTTACTTCTTCAAGAAATATTTTTCTATGTGAATTCTAATGCTGGTGAAGAAAAAGGAGTTTCTAAGATAAAATATCAATTTTCTGATTAAAGTCTCACAGTATAGTACATCCTGATAATATAGAATGTATATTAGTATAAGTTGGTAAGGGTCTAAAAAAGAAGCATGGGGACAATTACCTGGCGTTGTTCTTGTTATCTGTTTGAATTCCTGACGCTCTTCAAATTCCCTTTTTGATATTTTTTCAATGTAAAATTGGTTTAAAACACCTAGGATAAAGGATAACACAGGACTATATAATTATACTATAAACAGTGACATTTAATCATTCATTTTCCCAGACTGAGATACAATATCCATAATTTTAAGCAAACCACGTACTATCCATTTATATACTGTAACTATGAAGATCTATTCCTTGTTCTAGAAAGTGGAGAGATCACATCACAGCTGAAACCCTAAAGAGGAGTATCCCACAGTGAAATACAGAACAAGCAGACATACAGCATGTAGACAAGACAATACTTGTTGTCCCTTATGTAAGACCCTTTCAGACTTATTCACTTAAATGCAAAACAGTTACTCTGATGTTGGTTTATTCACATTGTTTATGTTACTATATCTGCATGCATTATGTTCAAATGTCGCTTTTATTGAATTTACATATATCAAATTATTTAGATTACCCCACAATATTCAGGCACTATTCGGGCACATTGTCACACGGAATAGAGGTTTTATTTTTTGCAGTATATCTGTTTATTGCAGGTTCTAACATGATGCGATGTTATTATCAGACAATACCACCAGATCATGTTAGATAATATTCTTTACTACTGGGCCAGATTTAGTTTGGATGGATAATGATGCATTACATAATATTTTCAAGTTCTAAACTAATAGTAAAGGACTACAATGCAGATAAGCCTAGATCTGGAATATATTAGCAAACCTATTCCTAAATTTGGACACTCCAAATTCCACATTCTTTTTACAAATCTAATGGAGTAACAGAAATGTAATCATAAAGACTGTGTGGAAAATAACCCTGATGCACATGGCACTTGTCCCAGGCACGGACAGACTGGAAACTGAAACCAGGCCAGACAAACACGCTTGACCGCCCCCCAAGGGGCGGGGGTTGCAAGTGGGAGTGGGAAGCACCACTCCCGCTTTTGTTACAGGCGGCCAATTTTGCAGCACTGTAAAGAAACCGGCCCCGTGGGTCCAAAACTGGCCCTCACCCTTCTGGCCCACCAGGGAAATGCCTGTTGCCCCCTACGGCTAGTCTAGCCCTGTTCCCAGGTGCTCCATGTGCTTTTGCATGCAGCCGGTATTAGGACCATTCTGCAGGTATAATGAGGCTGTTCTAGTATAGCAATCTGGGACCCTTCTGATCAGGATTAACCAGGTACAAGTACCTGTATTAAATCCAGAACGTAAAGTCGGAGGTATAGAATTGCTAACTTGGCTGGGTAAATATCTACTACCAAACCATTTTGAGAATGTTATGTTATGTTTCGATTGCTATAGTGTGCTAATCACTCGAGAGGTTATCCAGGTGCTAAAATCAGCAAGCCTATTGTATGTGAGCTAAGAAAGTAATACATCTTTCAGTCTTGATTAATGACTTTGGGGCTTATTTAGATTTTGGTGATGGTATATTTCATCACAACCATGACAGATCTCCTTTCAATGCCTGTGGCATTTGTAATGCACTGGATGGTGCATCCGTTACATTTGTGATAGTTTATCTCATCTGCGAAACTCTAAATATTGCACTGTGATGCCATCTACTTCAAAGTAAGGATGAAAGGCACATTAGATATATCGAACTTCTGATGGAAGAGACGTTTTAGCCAGAAAGCAGAAATATGTGCATACACATACCACACCATGGTACGTTCTAGGAATACATGAATTCCAAAAAGGAAACTGTCATCACATGTTTAAATATGTAGGTGTAGAAGTATGTATGTGGTATTTCTATAGCGCAAACCTAGCCAAAAGGCACCAGAGCATTGTACATGGTTAAAGTCAACGAGTAAGAGGGGAGGAAGCCAAATATGCGGTATTTGTATAGTAGAAACTAGGCCAACTAGCAGGAGAGGGCTTTGCAGGGTCTACGTAGGTCAGAGATAGAGTCAGCAAAGGACTCTAGTCACATGTGTGGG
Source organism: Lissotriton vulgaris (assembly GCF_964263255.1). Lineage (NCBI taxonomy): Eukaryota > Metazoa > Chordata > Amphibia > Caudata > Salamandridae > Lissotriton > Lissotriton vulgaris. The sequence goes on from NW_028252215.1 coordinate 134,912, forward strand.
TTCTGAGGGAAAGTGGCTATTTATTGTACCACCTCACTTACCTAGGGGTAGAGATATTGAGTAAGCCAGGTTGGTCGCGACACATTGAGAAGGTGGTACTGAAACACCAGCAGATTTCAGGGGCGCTCCGGGTAGAACAAGTAAAATCGAAAACTAGGCCTATAAAACCGGTCCTCATGGTCTACGATGCTAAAGCCTTGGGTGCAGCCCTGTATGGGGCTGAAGCATGGGGTTTTGAGGGCTCCACACCCTACAAACATCTGAGAATAGGTTCCTAAGAGGAATAACAAGTCTCCCCCAGAGTACCCCACTAATACCACTTGGCCTGGATTTAGGAAGGAGATTGGTTAGTGACCGTGCCCGACTAAGGCCTATCCTTTATTGGAGACGGCTTTGGACGACCCCAGAGATCAGACACTATGCTGATGGGTTTCTAGCCCTAGTTAAATCGGATGTATTTCATAAAATTACATGGTTGAAGATGCTCAGGGATGTTCTTGCTGAGCTCGGTCTCTCTAATCTCTGGGAAAATCCTCTTGGGGAAGTATTCCCAAGTAAAAACACTATTAAGGCCATATATTGGGACCATATAGAACATAAGCTCTGGAGGAGTACACATGCAGAAACAATGGGGGGTAGATTTATGGAAATTAAAACGAGACCTGCACTGGAACAATATTGGGGCACTATAACTGTTCCGTTAGATAGGAAATTATTCTTCCAGTTAAGGGCAGGTTCTCTCCCCCTGAGGTCATTGACGTGTAGTTGTAGGAGCAGCAATAGCTCGTGTTGCCCGGTATGTGGAGCCCCCAATGAAAGTATTACTCACTTTTTATTTTTGTGCGAGGCCTATGCAAACCCAAGGAAATTATGGCTGGCACCTGTTTGTAGAAATCTTGGGGTACTAAGTGGTATAGAGGGGTTGAGAATCATCTGCACCTCCACTGAAATGCCCATTGTAGTAGGAACAGCAAAATACTTGGGGTGGACATGGTCTATTAGGCGGAGGGCTCTACCTCTTAACATGTACTAAACTTTAAAAAAAAAAAATTTCGAGAAAGCTTCCACAAATTACTAAAATGCATTTTATCTATATGAAATATGAATTTTAATTGTAATGTGTTTTAAAATGTATGTAATGTTTTTTGAAATGTATGAATTTTTAATTCCATGTTTGTGCTTTTATGAGTGTATAACTCGAATAAAGCTTTTTCAATCAATCAATCAATCAAGTAGTATTCTTTTTTAGAGGTTTATCTCTTTCATAAATCTAAGAAGGATCTATGCAATCTTTAGTCAAATAGTGATGTTGATCCAGATCCTTGGTGAGACGATGAAGAAGGTCATCTGTCTAGCTTAAACTTTCGTTCACTTATTTTTCTCGGCTCGAGTCTGAAGCTATCCTAGCTGCAAGTGAGGATTGAGTCATAGTGAGAAAGGAGATTACATAGTCAAGTATGTACAGAACCAATGGCATACTACCTTTTTGGGTTACTGTCCTGGGATGAGGGTTTTTAACACTGTATATTTTAGCCATCTTAATTATCTGTTTGTTAAGAGTGAAACAAAGGTATTCAGGGAATCAAGCAAAGACTGCTGTGTAGGGGTAAAGTAGAAACGGCATTCTCCCACAAATTAGGTTTAGGTTACAGAGTATCATTTTATTTAAGCATTTATGTATGCCAAACTTTCTGAGGGTCTGACTTAGCACTAGGGAAGAGATAATTTGATAAAGTTGAGCATCATCGGCATGTTGCTGGTGTAAAATGCCAAAGTTGGGGCAAGGTGAAAGTTGAAGAGAGAGCAGAAAGAATGGAGCCTTGGGGAGGTACCATAAGGTAGAACATTGTAGAAGTTGTGTGATATATCAATATTTCACTCAACACAATGCGGCAAAACACCTTGCTGTGCTGCGTGAAAGGGAGAGAGGAGGAATGCACCATATTCAACATTATATGGCACATTCCTGTCCAATCCTTGCTCTGGCATACTTTTGCCTGCTAGCGCCAATGCAGGCACCCTTGGGTCATGGTGCCAGGGTGCCTGCATTGCAGGCAGGATGGTTTTTGTGCAGGAAGGGATGCTACCACTCATGGCAAATCTAGGAATGCTTCCAAATCCATAGATGATGCATGGAAACACCCACGCTCCACCCATGGAATGTCTCCCTGGGGCAGAGTGATGCAAGGCAGCAACTTGAGCTTCTTTGCGTTACTCCAGGTTTACCAAGCCATGGGATATGCAAAACGTTTATCAATCTGGCCCCTAGTGTGAATGAGAATTGCCTATTTTTATATTTTGTGAATGTTTGGTAAAGTAAGAGGCAAACCAACTGTAGATGTTGGCATGTAAACTCATGTAAGGAGGATTACAATTAAAATGCTGTGGCTGACCTTCTCATACACTGTAGGCCAAGAAGATCTGCAGGTAACTATCTGCTTTGTCAAGAATGTGCAAAGTATCATCAACACTTTACAACATGGCTGTCTCTGTGGTTCATTCTGAACTAGGTCCTGATTGTAGATTATCAAAGATATCGCTGATGCTGATGAGCGGGTTAAACTGGCAGTCCACATACCTTTCAAGAAAATTAGCTAGTATGGGTAATTCTCAGATAGGACTGAAGTTATTAAGGTCGTTTTGCACTGAAACGTGTTCTTATATGAAACAATTGCATATTCACCTTCAGTTAGTGACAGATTGCTTGAGTTTCTACAATAAGTAGCAAGAGAGCTATGTAATGTCTTTGCCATGGTCGTATAAAAAGGAGCAGAAAGATATTGGAGTGATTTGTGTTGGCAATTAGGAGAGGAGTGGACTTTCAGTGCAAGTTAAAAAACAGGTTCCTCTCCACACACACATAATAATAACACCACACATTATATAAATACCTTTCAGTATTTTCCACACATGAATTTCAATTTGTGGTGGCCTCTGTGTCTCCACAGCTATTTTTCTGACCATGTCTCCTTCTTCCAGGAGGATAGATTCATACACAGGGAGTGTTTCTTCACCGCAGAATAAATCTTTGCTTCCAATATTTTGACCAGGCATTTCCTCTATAATGAAAGCAATGTTAGTCAACACAACAATAAATAACACATACATCAGCTAGTAGACCTTCATTCAAATACCAAATAACAAGGCTTAGGATAAATAAGTATTTTTCGTGGCCATAAAAGAACCTCATATGAAAGAAAATCCAAATATAACATTCTAAAAAGTTCTAAAAACCAAACGAAATACTCAGTGATAATATTGTACATTTCCAAAATCTTATGATGTTTAATTTCTATAAGTAAGAACTTCTGCATCCAAAGGGTAACAGTGCCATTGATTTTGTTAACATTTACAATGTCCTTTTGATAAGCATATTTCTGTTTGAAAGACTCTAATGCATACAAACAATCTACAGTCCACCAATGTCGATTCGCATGTGTGGCACATAAAATTATGGAATTTCCAAAAATTCATTTGAACCAACATGGCCTATAATTAAGGGCGGAGCGATCTTCCCCTCCTCTGTTTTCCCTGCATGATGAGTGTGTAGCAGGCTGACTAAATGTTAGCCTGACAGAAACTCATCATGTTTGGTTCAGGCAGCCAAGCAATTTACATGTGCTAAAGTGCTGATACGCATACACCTGGCAGTCTGAGCCAAGCTTTGCTAGACTGAAGATTTCACAGCACTAAGGATGTTATCTCATCAGCCTGACAAAGTCTTGAGAGAGCCTCCCGCTCATCATAAGGGGGGGCATCACTAATAGACTCAGACCTGAGCACATCACGTTTAAGCCCTGAAGTGCCTCAGGCAGCCTGTCAATCAGTTATGCCATGTTACATAGTGGGTTACGTAGTGGGATATGGTCAGCAACTCTCACTGACATTATCCCACTCTATGATGAGTTAGGGAAGGGCCTACTCTCAATGGCTGGCCCATGTCAATGCCAGCCAATGAGAGAAGGCAGCAGGAACATCCGCCAGTCCCTTCCTTCTGAAGTCACACAGCAAAACCATTCGGCTGGCTCAAGGGTGCAGCCGTCTTGCTTGTTCAATTGTCCAAAGAACAATGATGGATTTTTTTTCTGGAATGAAACATATAGCCTGGGACTCAAAGACCAGGTGATGGTTGCGAGCATGGCATGCAGTCATCCTGGGCTTTTGCCCTGGTACGGAAAGGAAATATCTGACTGAGAATCACTGCAGGGAGGACTTTGTTTACTGGCGCAAGATTTGGGCATTTTGGGGGCAGCGGTGGACCTAACCGCATGCAAATTGGGAGCTCTCAGTTTGATGCATTAAAACTCCATTACAACAAGGCCAGGGCGTAGCTCGCTGAGATTTGCTACGCAGAACTTGGCGAAGTTACAAAAAACACTCTGTGAAGTTCCACGAGTGGTGGTGCGCAGTGCAAACTGTAGTTTGTGCTGGTATTCCTGCAATCAAAAACAGAATATATCCTGAGCTAATAACAATAATCAAACAAGTTCTTAAATAAATCACAATCAAGGTGGTCTTCGTCTCATCATTTATTATGATGTCGTTCTTCGTAGCAAATCTAGCCGCCAACACGTGTTTCGTCTTAGTCGTATCGACCACAGACTTCTTCAGGGCTATTGCTAGACTAACAAGTAATCGTTGAGAGAGGAAATCTTATATCAACTTCTATGTAGCGTATTATCACGATTATAGAATCAGGAAACTCTTGAAAAAGTAGATCACGAATCTGGTGAGTATTCACAGTCACTCAAGAACCCCAAGTGACCTGATAATTCTCGGACGTGGTATTTAAGAACTTGTTTGATTATTGTTATTAGCTCAGGATATATTCTGTTTTTGATTACATTAGGTATTGATTTTTCTTTACCTTTGGTTGATGGTGGATGGCCTTCACCTTATCCTTGGAGCTTACTTTATTGTAACCATAGATTTTGTCACAACTCAGAGCACTTCCCCACTCAGCCATCCCTCCTGTATTGTACTGGTATTCCTGCAGCTTGGGTAGAATTTCTACCCGAGCTGCAGCTGAGAGAGGAAATCTTATCAACCTCTATGTAGCGTATTATCACGATTATAGAATCAGGAAACTCTTGAAAAAGTAGATCACGAATCTGGTGAGTCTTCACAGTCACACAAGAACCCAAGTGACCTGATAATTCTCGGACATGGTATTTAAGAACTTGTTTGATTATTGATATTAGCTCAGGATATATTCTGTTTTTGATTACATTAGGTATTGATTTTTCTTTACCTTTGGTTGATGGTGGATGGCCATCACCTTATTCTTGGAGCTTACTTTATTGTAACCATAGATTTTGTCACAACTCAGCGCAATTCCCCACTCAGCCATCCCTCCTGTATTGTACTGGTATTCCTGCAGCTTGGGTAGAATTTCTACCCGAGCTGCAGCTTACGAACCTACTGTTGGCGATTGCGAGCGGGGAAAAAACTTTGCTGCACATCGCAAAGCGGAGTTTTCTGCACTCTGCGAGCTTCTCAGAGAGCAGAAAACTTTGCAAACTCTGCCAACGGAACTAAGTTCACCGCACAGGCCTAATTACAACCCCAACTACCGTCAAAGATCAGGCTCAACAGCCCGACGTGCAGACTATTTTTAATACACTCCGAACCTCAGGAGTTGCATTATTACAGCCCTCAGACATTTTAAGTCGGCATACCCTAATTAACACTGCATGGCAAGCGATTCTTCAGTGATCACAACACTTACTCAGCTGATCACTTTTCCATGACTCACACACCCGTTTCAAGACCCAGACTACAACTTTATACAGCTTTTGAAGATAACTGTTACGCAAGTTGGCAATTACTCCTCTGTGACTAGCGGTACACAGACAAAATATCGATTTTTAAATATCGATATACAAAAATATCGAAGTTTAAATATCGATGGGACAAAATATCGAAGGTAAGTAATATCAACAGTCTTAATAGCGATATTAGTATGATATCAGTAATATCGAAGTTGTAAATATCGATGTCAATAATATCGAAATTAATAACTTCGATGTTACTTATATCAATTTTTAAATAAATTTAGTGTATATTATATTGTATTTATTATGTTTTATTATTTATTTTTAATGTAATTTAATTAAATATTGTCTTTTACTACTGTAGCGGGTTGTGGGTTTATAGGGGAATAGGGTGGGAAGTAATTTAATTATGTTAAATTAATTATTAATTAGTAGGAATTATTAATTAATTAATTGAGAAATAATGTTTAATTATTTTTAATTAATTGATTAATTGATAAATATGTTCTGTAGCGGGTTATGGGTTTATGGGGGAATAGGGTGGGAAGTAATTTAATAATAATTAATTAATTGATATATGTTTGTACATATTTTAATTAATAATTAATTGGTAATTAATTTCAATTAATTAGTTAATGAATTAATGTAATTTTGTACATATTTATAATTATTAATTACTTGGTAATTATTTAATATTAATTATTTACTTACATTAATTATAGTAATTTTTTATATATAATTTATTGTTATTCTTAATTAATTAATTGGGAAAAATAATATTAATTATTAAATTAAATTAATTACAGCAAATGTGCTAATATATTTACTTTATTGTTAATTAATAATGAATTGGTAATTAAATAATATTAATTCATTTTGGGTAAAGGAGTATTTTTAGGGTTCAGGGTCAGTTTTCAGTTTTTGGGTAAAGGGGTATTTTTAGGGTTCTGGGTCAGTTTTCAGTTTTTGGGTAAAGGGGTATTTTTAGGGTTCAGGGTCAGTTTTCAGTTCATGGGTAAAGGGGTATTTTTAGGGTTCTGGGTCAGTTTTCAGTTTTTGGGTAAAGGGGTATTTTTAGGGTTCTGGGTCAGTTTTCAGTTCATGGGTAAAGGGGTATTTTTAGGGTTCTGGGTCAGTTTTCAGTTTTTGGGTAAAGGGGTATTTTTAGGGTTCAGGGTCAGTTTTCAGTTTTTGGGTAAAGGGGTATTTTTAGGGATAAGGGTCAGTTTTCAGTTTTTGGGTAAAGGGGTATTTTTAGGTTTCAGGGTCAGTTTTGGGTTTTTGGGGTACAGGGATATTTTTAGGGTTCAGGGTCAGTTTTGGGTTTTTGGGGTACAGGCGTACAGGGTAAAAACAAAAAAATATTACATTAAATCAAATAAATTACATGAAAAAAATTAAAATTACATTAAATTATTAAGTGTTTTATTTATTTTAAATGTATATGTATTAGTTTTAATTTTGTTTTAATATTTTTATTTAATATTCGTAAAATTATATGTATTTTAAAATTATTTTTACATTATTATTAATACATTTAAAAAAACGATATTTTTGATTCCGATATTTTTGTACTACGATATTATTTTTTCGATATTTTTGTACTTACCTTAATGAAGATAGGATTCCGATATTTTTGCTGTCGATATTTTTGCTCCGATATTTTTGCATTTCGATATTTTGTCTGTCGATATTATGTCAGACATTCGTGACTAGCAAACTGTAATTTGAACTCACATCATAAAAGTAATCATATACTTGCTTCAACCTACTCAACACTACACGCCTTCATATTTTAATCAGTGATTTGCACACTCACTTTGCAAATTACTTCTTCATCACTGATTTGCACACTACCATCAATTAATTATTTCTTTTAGTCATGTGATCACATGGTGCCATTGTATCCCCCAAATACTCTTGTCCTCACCAGGTTCCCTTCCCATTGCTTGGCAATACTGGCTAACTTTGTTTGGAACGTACCTGGAAGCCTTCGATGGGGTAAGATTTAGTGCATCTAGGAAGAAAGCCTTACTTCTAAATACCTTGAGAAAAGAGGGCCAACTTATATGTTAGTATTTACCACTTGCTACTCAACCAAATGGTGACCCGATTGAAGATGTTTTTGTAGAAGCAAAGAAAAGACCAGAACTGAGGTCTGCTAAGTAACATAAATTTAGTCATGAACCATAATAAGTTTTACACCCAACAGCGAGCAGATGATCTATCGCTAGATGGCTTTTTCTCCAAACTGAGGGAACTCTCACTGAAGTGCAAGTTTGGAGCCATGAAAGATGAATTAGTTCGTAACCAGTTTGTCTAGCGTAGGTGCAAAAAAAAAAAACGAGAGCGGTTATGGGCAGCCAAAAATCCTTTCCACAAAGATGCAATAGACATTGTCAAAGCAGTGGAGCAATCTCAGCACTGTATGTGAGAGTTGGCCAAAAAGGAGAGTGCGAGTGGAGATGTCTCAACAGTCTTCGGTGATGACTTGGATTCGGTTGCTGTACTTAAACCAAACCTTTTTCAGTCAAGGTCTAAACAATTGTCTAAATCATGTTATTGGTGCGGTAGTGCATTCCACACTGCTGATTATCGTAAATGTGTGCCTTAGATAAAATCTGTAGGAAATGTTGTCGTAAAGGGCATTTTGCTGCAGTATGCAAACAGGTAGGAAGACCAAGAATAGCCATGGTGGAAGATAACAATGCTCTAGTGGAACAAAAAGACAGGATTTCAAGTGTAGGAGAATTGGGTGAGGAGCAAGAAAGCTAAAACAGACCCAAGGGGAATTTTCTGGTTTATTGGATGATGATTCAATTAATGGTAGACTCAGGATCTATGTACACCATCATTCCCAAAGTAGAATTTGACAAGCAAAGGTCTGGAGGAGACCTAGCTCCGAAGGATATCAATCCGTACCAAAAGGATCTCATAAACATTTTAGGTTACATGGAAGCCACTATAGAGTTCGGTGGGAGGATGACTCGAGGAAAAGTCTATGTGGCGATCGATGGTCCACCCATTTTAGGATGGATGCATCAATATGACCTGTGTATTGTGGTGAATCCCAGAGCTGCCATTCAAGTGATGGTTGTTGAAGAGTTTGGGTTGAGGAACATACTAGAATAAGCAAAGGAAGTCTTTCAGGAGGAGTTGGGATGCCTGGAAGGGTACGTGCACAAGATCACACTGAGACCTGATGCTGAACCTGTGCAACACAAGGTCTGTAGAATTCCTCTGGTGGCCCGAGAAGCTGTTAGGGATCTTCTGAAAGATATGGTATCATCTGGGTGACAGAACCTATTGAAAGCTCAATGTGGGTTTCTCTGGCAGTAATTACTGAAAAAACGGATGGTAAACTTAGGTTTTGCATTGACTTGAGGTCACTCAATTAAAATGTGGTGATGGACACATATCCTTTACCAAACATAAGTGAACTGATCTTGTCTTTGAGAGGAGGGAAGCATTTCTCCAAATTGGACTTGAAAATGCATAATTAGTCTATACCACTCGCTGCATTCATCACCAAGGTGCACCAGGAGGCCTTTTGGACTGTGTTCTGCTGCAAGTGTCTTTCAACGTATGATGAGTGAACTGTTGGGACTTGTTCAATATAATTTATTTCCAAGATAACATTCTTGTGTTTGGAAGTACTGTTGAACAACATAATTTAGTTTTGAGACAGGCTTTGCATACGATAAAAGAGGCAGCGTTGTTGCTTAGCCGTGAAAAGTATAAATTCTTAGTTGACTGTGTGTAATAGTTGGGTTATGACATATCTGCGGCAGGATTTAGACCTAAGTAGAATTTGCTAGATGCCATCAAGTTAGCTCCCATACCTAGTGACAAAGACCAGTTGAGATCGTTTTTAGGTCTCATTGAATAATATTCAAACTTTGTACAGAGGTTTTCTGAAAAGATGGAAACTTTATTAGTACTCCTAAAGAAAGGAACTACATTTGTGTGGGGAAAGAGTCAGCAATCTTGCTTTGACACCATCAAGAAGGAAGTTTGTGAAGCGGATATTCTCACACCTTTCAACATTAAATTGAAGTCTATTCTAACAGTAGACGCCAGTGCCCCTGGATTGGGTGCAGTGCTGGCACAAATGCATGGAGGTCATGAGAGAACCAGAACTTTTACTAGTTCTGAGAGGAACTATTCTGTAATCAAGCAAGGGACTTGGGCAGCTGCATGGGCTTGTGAATATTTTAGAACTTTTCTTTGGGGTACAAAGTTTGTGTTAAGATCATATCATAAAGCTCTGTTGAAAGTAATATTGCTGGGGGGGGACAAGTAAATGTTCCGCCAGGTTGGCTTCTCAATTACAAGAATATTTTTAGAATGTGGAGCACATTCAGGGGTGGAGGAACGTTCAAGCCGGCTGTCTCAGTAGTGGCAAAAAGTGTATGGGCCTTCCGTAGAGGCCTAGGAAAGTGAAGGTGCTGTGGCTGCAGTCCAGGATGTACTGAGTGTTGTTGGTGCCAATGCCATCACAAAGAGTAAATAGATTAAAGAGATGGAATTAGATCTTACCCTGCAGGAGGTGAGGAATTTGGTGTTGCGAGGAAGCAGAGGAGAGAGTATTGTGCCTCATGGAGTAACCCCATACTTAAAACTCCTGGATGAGTTGTCAGTGTTTGGTGATGCAGTATTAATGAGAGGTGAACATTTTGTTCCTCCCATAGAATTGAGGAGTAAACCTATTGAAATAGCTCACGAGGGACATTTAGGACAAACCAGAAAAAAGAAATGATTGCGTGTGGATTGGTGGTGGCCCGTTATGGATGTGGAAGTAGATAAATGGGTGGAGAAGTGCGGTATGTGCAAGGAAAGCAAAACATTTTTAAAGTAGGAGCGCAAGGTGATGTAGGGCACATAGTAGACCCAGGGGCGCCGTAGCATTCCATCTGCATGGATTTCATCGGTCCCACGAATGAGTTGAAGGCAGATTATAGACTTGCCTTGGTAGTTGTGGATGTGCACATCAAGTTCCTTAATTGTAATGTTCATGCAGGAGGTAACCACCAATGCGACTGTAGGTGCGTTGAAAGAGATTTTTATGAAGAAGGTGTGCCATCTGTGATCATTACAGATAATGGCACACAACTCAATTCTTAAGTGATGCATGCGTTTCTGGAGGCTTCTGGACTAAAAGACAACTGAACCTCTCTTTGCAATCCTCAAGGGAATGGCATAGCAGAGAGGGTGAACTGCATAGTCAAAGGGCCATACAAATGGCACTAGTCAGTGGAAGAAATGTTGGCATGTTAGTCTCTGACATTGTATGGGCGTATTGCACGTGTACACGGAGGAACAGGAAAGATACCCTTTGAATTGATGCATGGGAAGACACCAGCTACAAAGTTGGTTCCTGCATGGACCAAAGAATTAGTTCATAGGTTACATCACCAGGTACCTGTTCAGGAGGTTAAGCTTGCTCGACTTATTGATTGCGGCGATTGGGTGAAACTGAGGAGTAGTAGATGTGGTGGAGGATTGTCAAAGTTCAAAGGACTGTACCGAGTGGTGCAGGCTCTTTGTCATGTTGTAGTGTTAGAGAATGGTGAGATGTGGAACTACGGGATGGTGGCATTGTATCAAAAAGATCAGAACAATGATGCTGCTGTGAAGAGCAAAACACAGTCCCCTGTTAGTGCCCCCATGAAGATGTCAGATGGTGAAATGACCTCTTAATCTACCATGAGTTCGGACACGAATACAACCCCTTTAGATAGGGGGCATACCAATGATGATGAGAGCAATGATGACATCACAGGAGAAAGGACAAGAAGTAGGAGAGGGCGAGTTAGCCATATTCCAGGATATCTTGGTGATTCAATCAATCAGGACACTTATAAAGCCCACTACATACCCGTGAGGGTCTCAAGGCGCTGGGTGGGAGGGGGGGGGGGGGGGGGGGGGGTGCTGCTAGTGATCGAAAAGCCAGGTCTTGAGGAGTCTTCTGAAGGCCAGTAGGTCTTGGGTCTGCCATAGGTTGGTGGGGAGGGTGTTCCAGGTCTTGGCGGTGAGGTCAGAGAAGGATCTGCCGCTGGCGGTCGTTCTTCGGATGCGGGGGACTGTGGCGGAGCAGAGCTGGTGGTGGTGTTGTAGAAGTTGAGTAGTCTGTTGAGGTATGTTCTTACTTGAATTACTGTTGTAAACATGTTCCCAGGCTGTTGTTTATTTGTTCCATATTTAAATTGCATATTTTTTAAAACAACTTTTATTATAATAATGAAAGGAGATGTGTTATACTTGCGTGAGGCATGTGAAACTCGTAAGTGGATTCTACATTCCAGCTGACACGGTGGAGTTCAACAACAGTCAGTTGGAACTTGGCTGGTGGTGGAAAAAGTGCTGGAGGTCCCAAGGGGCATCCTGTATGAAAATAAAGCCTGTTCATAAACTTACCTGCCATCTGGACTCTTCATGGAGCTCCAAAATAAACCTTCTGCTAAACTAATCTGGGACTGTGTCTGAGTCGCGCTTCTTCGATGTCTGCCTGAACTTTTGACTTTGACCCAGTTCAGCTCACCATAGAGCAGTGTTTGGTGCTGTATACTTTTTAGGCGCTATTTTGCAGTTTAGTCTTTAAGTATTCATAATGACGGCTCTTCTGACTGAATGTGTTATCGTTTTGGTCTTGTTTTGTTAATTAACTTAAGCTCTATTTTTGTAACCAGGTGTGGGATCTTTTTTTGTGGTGCTTTCACTGTTATATTGTTTGAAGTGTTGCACAAATACTTTAAACACTGCCTTCAAGTTAGTTTAGCCTGACTGCTCTGTGCCAAGCAACCGGAGGGTGAGCACATGTTAATTTGGAGTTTGCTGGTGCCTTACCCTGACTAGGATTGTGGTTACTGCTTGACCACGGCTCACACCCCAGTCAACCAGAAACCCAATTTCTAACATTGGTGATCAGCAGTGGGATAGGACTTGTGTCACCATTAAATAAAAAAGGGTTAAAACCTTTGACAATAACTTAACTCAGTGGTTCATAACCTTTTGAATTCTGTGGACGTCGGCTTAATTATTACTGGAATCCAGGGACCACCATTGAGTTAATATTGGAATACAAGGACACCGGTCTAAGCAATTTTGATGATTTGAACCGCAAAACAATACACATAAATACAGAAACAAGTAATCATCAACAAAAAATTTAAATATTTAATTTACAAATAAATCTATAAAAGTAACTAATTTTAATGGGAATGTTGGAGCTTCTCTAAATTCAGTTGAGGCCACCTATCAACCATACTATATTCTGTTTGATTCATTTGCACTGCTCCCACGAATCAATCTAAAGATACCAATATACGTTTTAGCCTCCATTTTCAAATACCTCCACATTTACAGAACATTTTAAAATGTTCAATATTGCTTCTGTATTTATGTACATTTGATTAATAGGTTAATATTATTTAATTTTCTGAACAGTTGTGGACCCCCGGATTAGGACTTCAGAACCCCTGCCGTAACTGATTAACCCAAAGCATTGGCTTTAACATAAGCAAAAGCTTTTCACCATATTAAAAGCAAGTGGTACACACGAGGTTAGCTGCCCTATTTTGTTTAAACCACAAGCCCCAGAGGCAAGTTTGTTGTGAGTATCCTGCACTTCCATGGCACACAGGTTCTGAGTCCTGAGAGAATTAGTACCTCATTTATTGTTGAGATGGCTGTATTACATTCCTCCAGGTCAGGGGAGTACAGCCCACCAAATTTACATATCTCCACCGGCCAGGCAAAGATCTCGGTGCCGTCAGCAGAACCGCTGAGCTTTGCAGTGTAGGCTCCTTGATCAAGTGGGGGTTTGTTATTGAAAAACAAAATAATGACACCCCAGATACGCTGAGAATTTATTCCCAACGGCTTGGGAGTCATTCCTCTTATTTGTGGTTTGGCATAGCCAGTTTATGCAAGGCAGACCTGAAATGGAAAACTTCTTTAGAATATTTGCCCTCAATAGGGTAGACATCTGAGATATTGTGACCAATGCTCCAGTATCTGACGGGCCATTAATATAATCCACATTTGTAAAGCGCACAATGACTCGTAAGGGTCTCTAGGCGTTGGGGGCCGTCGGTACAATTAAGCAAGCTATTGCCCAGAGTCACATGGTGCTGGGCTAATCTGCCGCGGGTGCCGGAGATCGAACCGTGATCCCCAGATTCGGGAGTCAGTCGCCCTAGCCGCGGCGTCACACCTCTCCCGCCATTAGTTAAAAGTTTCTACTAGTGGAGCCCTAATAAGCTCTGCCATCAGAAACATGATGGCTTCGCTTAAAACTGAATTAAGTGGGTGGATCTTTGTGATTGCATGGTATCACGCCATGTTTTTGGCAGAGTACATTGTCTCCAAACTCTAAATAAGTCCTTTAGCATGACTAATATTCTGCCTGCACTTGGGTCTTGCCACTTCCTTTTTTTTTTTTGGAAATCTGTTTATTAGCATAGTGTTTCGAGCAACATTACAGAGTGAACAGTAAACATCGGCACTAGGAGAAGGCGTGCTCTCGCAAGCATAATATCAGCAATTACAACGTATATTTTGTATTTTGTGGCATACTCAATAAGGTAACATTCCCTTGAACAACCGGAACAAAACCCCACCCCCCACCCACAGTAACCCCCTCCCTCCCGACACTCATTGCACATGCATGTGTAAGTCAGATCGTACCTGGTTGCACCTGTGAGTCCATTCCACCTAATAGTACAGATTAATACAGATAGTCATGAGTAGCAGCATAAACAGCACGGGGTAACCCGTGTCTTCATCTAGTGCACCACAGTCAGATGCGTCACATAGGTTTTCTGTTCGTAGGACACAGTACAGTGCTAAGGCATCGAATCAACAGAGTCCCCATCTCCCTCCGCTTCAAACATCCCCAATATGGCAAACCAATCCAGTGAGATCGGCGTTTTTCTGAGGCCCCTGTGTTCCTCGCGTTGCAGCGCTTCACCTTCCGCCTTGCCCCACCTTGTCACTTCCGCCCTCCATAACTCAGGATCCGGTGGTTTGGGCGACTTCCACCTCATCGTAATCGCCCGCTTCGCCAAGAGTATAGCCAGGTCAGCAAAGCGTGTTGCAACACTTCTAGTGCGCGCTGTGGGACCCAACCCCAGTAGTGCGTATTCCAATGTGAGTGTGCGTGATAGGGCGCCTGCACTGGTGAGTGACCCGGCAACCGTGGACCAGTAGTAGCCCAGCTTGGGGCAGTCCCACAGCATGTGTACCAATGATGCGTCATCCGCAGAGCATCGGGGGCATGTGTCAACCGCAGTAGGAAACATGGCGTGTATGCGGTGTGGTGTTAAGTAAGCCCTATGTAGAAGCATGAGCTGAATGAATTTAAATTTGGGGTTTCTGGCTATCTTTTTGGGGAACTGGAGGATACGCTCCCACTCCTTGTCTCGCAGCGGTCTTCCCACATCACCCTCCCATTTCGCCCTGAGGAGCGACAGTGGGGCTGCCCTCCCTGTCCTGATGCTAGCGGTTAACCATTTAGTCAGGTGGCTCCCCGTCCCCATAAGATAAAG
Organism: Lissotriton vulgaris; assembly: GCF_964263255.1. Classification (NCBI taxonomy): domain Eukaryota; kingdom Metazoa; phylum Chordata; class Amphibia; order Caudata; family Salamandridae; genus Lissotriton; species Lissotriton vulgaris. Next base: position 150,234 of record NW_028252215.1, read on the forward strand.
CATCGTCGGTAATGGGTTTGTGGGAGGTTCCATTCCCTCGTGCGCCCACCTATTGGTCACGTAATGGCGGAGGCCGGCATACATGAGGAACGATCCCCCGGGTACACCGTGTGCAGTCCTGAAGTCTTCGAAGGACAGAATTCGCCCCTCGGCAAAGAGGTCCCCCACAGTCGCCACTCCAGTGTCATGCCAAGGCGTGAGTGTGTGTGCAGTGAGTGGGCCCGCCTCCAGCGGGATACCCAGCAGTGGGATCGTGGGGGCATAAGATGTCGCCGGGGTGGTGTATTTTAGGGCCTTCCGCCAGTATTGGATAGCAAGCCGGAGCAGTGGCGGGGCATTTCTTGGTAGGTCTGAGCGGGGCAGCAACAAGACATGGATCTTCCCCCTAGAGCGGTCCTCCTCTGTTATGTCCACCTCGTGCAGGTTCCGACCCGCTAGCCAGTAGGCTAGCCATTGCAGCTGGCATGCAAAGTTGTAGGCCCGGAAGTCTGGTACTCCCATTCCCCCGGCTCCAGTAGGAAGCTGCAGTTTGGCCAGGCCTATGCGTCTCCGCCCTGGGCCCCATATGAGTTCCGTGAGGAGAGTATCCAGTGTTTTAAAAGTTGAGGCGGGAATCAGAAATGGCAAGTTGGTAAAATAGTAGATGAGGCGGGGAAGCATCACCATCTTAGAGATGGCCACCCTTCCGGCCACCGATAAGGGTAATGACAACCAAAATTGAATTTGGGATTTGAGCGCCCTCATAGCCCGGCCGAGGTTGCCATCAATCATCATGGCCGCATCCCTGTAGATTTGTACCCCGAGATAGCGGAAAGTAGAGTCCGCCATTTGAAATGTGTGTGGCGCGAAGGGTAAGGGTGCGGGCTGGCCTGGGGCTGCAAACATGAACCCGTAGGACTTGGACTCGCTTATGGAGAGGCCAGATAACAATCTGAAGTCCTCGAATATCTGAGATATAGAAGCAAGGTCTCCCCTGAGATCGCGGAGGTATAGGATAATGTCATCTGCGTATGCGGAGACCACATGGGTGGTCGTGCCCCTCCGGATCCCATAGTGGGGAGCTGCCGTTCTGAGTTTACAGAGCAGTGGTTCAAGGGACAGGATGAACAGGAGTGGGGAGAGCGGGCAGCCCTGTCTGGTACCCCGTGCTATGTCCACAGGACCAGAGATGTATCTGGACGTACGCACTCGGGCCGTGGGGCGGGTATAGAGCAGTTTGACCCAAGCAATATACTCGGGTGGAATCCCAAATTTCGCGAGCGCAGCAAACATGAAATCCCATCTAAGGGAATCAAAGGCCTGTTTCAGGTTCAACGAGATGCAGCCTTCTGAACCCAATTCCGCCGGGTCCCGCAGCATCAGCTGAGCAAGCCTTCTAAGGTTCATGGCCGTGCTCCTTCCCGGCACAAACCCGCATTGGTCGGGGTGTATCAGATGAGGAATGTATTGCGCCAAGCGCATCGCTAATATCTTGCTCAATATCTTGCAGTCGGTGTTGAGGAGGGATAAGGGTCTGTAATTAGCTAGGTGCATGCCATCTTTGCCCGGTTTTAAGAGGGAGGTTATTAAAGCTTGGAGGGAGGACTGGGGCAGTGAGGCAGTGCGCAACGCTTCCAGATAAACAGTGTGGAGACGCGGGGCCAGGAGGTCTATGTATGTAGTGTAGAACTCAGCCGGTAGGCCATCCGTTCCAGGGGTTTTGCTCCTCGGGAGAGCACGTATTGCCTGTCTAATTTCGGCGACTGTAATAGTGCGCTTCAGGTCTGTGGCCTGCCTGGCTGTGAGTTGGGGCAATTCAAGGTCCCTCTTGAAGTCCTCCAATGCAGCCTCGGAGAGGCACTGGTGATGACCATATAGTGTGGCATAGTAGTTCCGGAAAGCGGCATTAATGCCCACTTGGGACGAGGCCAGTAGACCGTCCTGGTCCAGTATCTCCAAGATCGGGTGATTCACCGGAGAGTCTCTTATAATACGGGCCAGTAGTGGGCCCGATCTATCCGCCTGTGTATGTTGTCTGATAGTGTATTCTTTATAATCTAGGAGCCTCAGGTCTTCCAGTAGCTCGGCGTGTTTAATGTGTGCCTCTTGCAGAGGAGTAAAGTGTGTGTTAGTGCCCGCAGCTTCGCTCTCCAGCATTGCCAGTGTACCTTCCACTTCTTATAGGGCACCTATCACCTCCTTCCTCCTGCCCACTCGGGAGGCCATCGCCTCTCCCCTGATGAAGACCTTGAAAGTGTCCCACTCTATTTGTCTGGAGCTGGCAGTGTTCGTGTTGGTAGCAAAGTAGGTCTCAATAGCGTCCGCCATGGATGACCTGAAGACGGAGTCTTCAAGTAGCTCTGTGGGCAACCTCCAGGTCGGGATCGGGGCCAGCATCTTGCCCCATTGCCAGGTGAGCTCTACGGGATTATGATCCGAGAGGGTCTTCCCCATATGTTGGGCTCGGACGACTGATCCCAGCAGGGAGCGGGAGCAGAATATACGGTCTATCCTGGTATGTAGCTGGTGAGGGGGGGAGAAGAAGGTGTATTCCCTGTCCAGGGGGTGCGTACTGCGCCACGCATCTGCCAGTTCCCATCCCGCCGCCCATTGTGCCAGCGCATCCGCCTGTCTCCTGCTTTCTGTGGCGTGTAGGGGGGGGTGAGATCTATCTAGTGTAACATCTAAGACTGCATTAAAGTCTCCTCCAATCACCCACTGGTGATCTGCCCACTCCGCAAGGATTCTATTGACATTTACCAGAAAATCCGATTGGCCAGAGTTTGGCGAATACACACAGCCCAATACAATCATGTCCCCATCCAACAGGCCTTTCACAAACACATATCTGCCTTCATTGTCAATTCGCTGTTCAATCGGTTTAAAGGGAACAGAGTTGCGGAGCCAAATAGCAGCCCCCCTAGAGAACGCTGAGTAGGATGTGGCAAAGAGTTGACCCCTCCACTTCTTCTTGAGTTTCAGGCCTTCAGCGCAGTTCAAGTGTGTCTCTTGCAGGCAGGCTATCATGATTCCCCGGCGATTGAGCTGGGCCAGTATCCTGTGCCTCTTGTGGATCGAGCCCATGCCCCGCACATTCCAGGTGCACAAGTCATAAACATTAAGCGGTCCCATGACAAAACCTGCAATGCGGCCATGGTGGGACCGTGGGTGACCATACCAAGTACCTCATGACGTATGAGAAGAGTGTCGTGTAAACAGTTTGCCCCTCAACATTAAGGTCCCCGGGCCAACGGGCCCGCGATCCAAACCAGTGTGCCCAACATGGGCAAGAAGTAAACAGTTTCAAGTGCATACGGTGGGGGAGAGTGGACCTCTCGTGCCTAACGTGTACTGGCCTGCGGTGGTGTGGCAGCCCTCCGTGAAACCAAACCTGCTAGTTACCCCCAGCATGTAGGAAGATACACTATTCATACGTTACCACCCGGACTTCGTTCAGGGTGCAAGTTGCCGGCGTCAGAATTCCTCCGCTGTCTGCGCCGTGATCTTGGGAAATAATTGTAGGCTGTCCGCCGACCCCGACACTTCAGTGTGTGTGCCGGAGACGCTGGCCTGACCTCTGTTAGTGTCTGCATTGTGAGCGGCGAGGGCCTCCTCCGTCAGCTGCACCACCGATGATCTGCCTATCAAGCGGTCCGCTGTGGGCCGCCCCTTTGAGGAAGATTTTTGTGAAGGGGCTCGTCCTTTATTGGAAGCCTGGTGACTCTGGCCCGACGGATTCCGGTGCCTCGTATTCCCAGAAGCCGATAGTGGGTCTTGCGAGGTCGGCGGCGTCAGCGTAACCTCCATCCACTCCTCCGCCTCCTCCGGTGAGTCAAAGAAGTGGGATTTGTTTCCATAAAGAATCTTTAGGCGAGCGGGGAACAGGAGGGCATATTTCAAGTCTCTTTCCCGCAGTTTGCGCTTCACCCCCACGAAGGTGGACCTAGCTCGCTGAACTGTGGGCGTGAAGTCAGGATATATGGAGATGTTCTTGTCTTCATAGCGGATCGGCGCTTTCTCCCGGGCCACTCTCAGCACAGTATCGCGGTCCCTGTAGTGAAGGAGTCGCGCGATCAAGGGGCGTGGGGGTGCCCCCGGCTGCGGAGGTCGTGACGGCATTCTATGCGCTCGCTCCACACTGTATAGCGTCGTGAGATCTTTCGGGCCCACCATCTTCCTGATCCAGTCCTCCACGAATTGGGTGGGGTTCCTCCCCTCGCTGCGCTCCGGAATGCCTAGGATGCGGACGTTGTTGCGTCGGGCCCTCCCTTCCGCATCATCCACCTTATCCCATAGCTGCTTGAGCCGTTTCTCCATACCCTCCAGCTTCGCCGAGTGTTCTGTTTGCTGAGGGATTAGATCGTTCAGCGCAAGCTTCTGCTCCGACACTTTCTCCGCAAGTTTGTTATGGTCTGCTCGGAGTAGCGAGAGGCCTGTCGCCATGCTGTCAATGCGTGATTCAAGCGCTTCCCGTGTGGCTCGTATTTCATTCAAAATGAGATCCAGCTTGGCGTCCTGCGAACCCTTTCCAGTCGGTGGGATAATGTCCGCGGTAGACGAAGCTAGAGGGTCCTCCGAGCCGGTGGACTGCATGTCCGCCGATGCGCCGTGGTCCTGGGTCCTGCCCCTGTGTTTCCCCATCGACCTGGTATGCAGGGTGGCGTAGTAGTATGCGCACTCTCCGTTTCCGGTCTGCACTGCCTGATGGCACTCCGAGCGGCGAGCAGAGGAGTCCGCCTCCGACGGCACCACGAAGATATGAGTAAGGGGTCACACCCTAGTGCGATGTCAAGCTCACAGCACAGGATCCACGTCAGTGTAGCAGCGCTCCGCGGGTGGCCTTCCTCTCAGCCGCGGATCTGGCCACTACAGGGCGATGTGTAGGGGTGCTGGGCCACTATTGGGGGGTCCAGTGGAGATCAGCAGGAAGGGGAGCTCGGCGGTGTAGTCCGGCCAAAGGTGGTGTGTAGCCAGGAGCCCCCGTGGAAGCCTCGAGTAGCCGGGACCTGTGGCAGTGTACAGGTACCCACTCCCTGCTCTGCGGGGGGCCGCGCTGGTGATGTGAGGAGGTATCAGGGCCGCTGTGAACTTGCCGCTGTGATGCGCCTAGGACAGCGCAGGGCTCCGCGCTAGATGCTGGGAGGGCCCGGGGTGCAGGGTGGAGGTAAAATGGCGGCTATGGTCCTGCAGCGGCGGGGGGCCGTCGCGAGTGGTCCCCGTGCACACCAAGGCAATGGTGCACTGGGCAGAAATGTCCTTCAGGTGCCAACCCCAGGCCCCCACTCCTCACCGGTGTCAGCGGCGTCCAGGCAAGTGCGGGCGTCTCCTTAGGGTCCGGGCAGACTCCGGGGCGGCCCCGGTGGCGGAGTGCCGCGATCCGGACAGTCCGGACAGGGACGGTCACCCAGGCTCGTTGGTGTGCAGGCAGTCAGTGTGGCAGCAGCAGGGGCCGTGTCCGCCGCCGGCCCGGGCAGCGCTCTCGAGCTCCGTAGACCCGCCCCCCTCCGGGGCTCGCCAGTAGTCCGTCGGGTCCGCGCCGCTGCCCGGCTCCCAGGCAAATCGAGTCCGCGGCTTACCACGAGGGGACAGGCCTCCGGGATCGCCACAAGTCAGCAGAGTTTCGGCGGCGTCCCAGAGGGGTGGTGCGCTGCGAAGGTATGCCGCTCACTCCCTGAAGCCTCGGACGTGGAGACGGGGTGGGTAACGGTGCAGGATGACAGGATAGTCCGCTAGTGTACAGGGCTCAGGACGGAGCTCCTCAGCTACACGTCCGCCATAGTCGGCTCTCGGCCGGGTCTTGCCACTTCCTTAACAAGCCAACACGTTTTGATGTTGTGCAGGTGGGCGTCCCCTGGCAGCACCCACTTACAAGCATGCAGATAATTCTTCCCTACTTCTGAGGTTCATGAGGAATGCCACATCTTCTGCTGCCTTTCTATTTCTGCCCTTTGATTTTAACCACTTGCTTGAATTCTGGTGCATTTTGATCTCTTTTGAAATGGGGACCCTGTGGGTATTCTATGTGCACAACCCTTTCTCTTCCCATCTCGCAGGGTGCAATGGAGCCGTACAGCTGCTGGATACCACACTGCCAAACACTCGTTCCCTGCATGGGGCAGTGAAACTGACTTCGTCCTGCCATAGCTGCCTACTTTGGAACTCTTCAGGTGCAGGGAGTGAGAAGAGCATGTCCTTGGGGATTCCACCACAAAGGGCTGTGTCTCTGAGGTCCAATGTCTACCTTGGAGTAAAGAAGGTATTTTCCTGCCCCCTGGACACTGAGGCATTTGGCCCATCCCTCCCACTTAGGGTGTACAAAGATGTACACCAGTCCCCGGGTCAGCTTTAGGGTACAAGTGGCAAGATATTTTCAAGACTCCTCAAGTGGAAATTTCAAAATGCGGACTGCGCCTGGTGGCTGCTTCCATGCTCCATTGCTGCTTTATTTCAGAGGTCTCCTGACCTCAGAATTTTGATGATTTCCTGCAGTCTTTGGCACTACTTCTTTCTCCCTCTTAGCATCAGTTTATCTGCAGGGCCTGGGCTTGACCTCCTGCACAATCCTAGTATTCTACAGACCTGGGGAGTTCATGTGCAGCGACTTTCCATCCAGCGTGGTACTATCTTAACCCAGCCATCTGAGCAACACCTCAAAGGTCTCCTGTCCTTCACTCCCCATCCATGCAGCTCTTATGCCACTTGGAGGGTGAATATGCAGAACAAGGAGTGTCTGCATTGCCTACTCCTGGGGCACCACGACAGGACCTGTCCAAAAGAAATATATATGTACTCCGTTTTATACAGTCTATAACAAGAACACTTATTTTTGTTGTCAGAGAGAACAGGGAGCTGGTGTAACCAGCCCTGGATAGAGTCCTCAATAGTCTAGAATACAAGATTGGAGAGAGATGAACTCCAAAGTTTCAAACTGTGGTGCATCTGCTTATGCCATCCTCCTTCTGCTCTTGTAGGCCCTTCCTCAACAGAGCCTGTGAATGGACTAAAAAAGTAAGATTCCCATCCCACCTTACTTTCTCCCACAGGAGATGTGTAATCCTCCTAGAATAGTCTCCTGGGGCCTTTCGTATGCCCGATGAAGCAGCAGAACAGTTCAACTCAGGCAACTCAATAGATAAACCTCATTATGAGCTGGCTCAGAGAATTATACCAAATCATAAGGAATGTTAAGGGGTTTAATAAGTGTTTGGATTCCAGAAATAACAATTTCTATACCAGGCAGAATCATTCACATGTGTATCATGTTCCAATCAGAAGTAACATTTCATACACAAATTAACATATAAATTGCCCATTGCACATGATACACTTCAACCAGGAGGAATCATGCAATTTCCCCTAGCTTACAACTGAAACATAACAACTTTAGTCTGGGTCCCATCTGTCACAGTGCTCCCGGTGTGCAAATACCAGCCAGGCAATCCCCCTCATTCAGCCAGCAAGTGTGGCACATGTGTGTACAGTTGCCACATGCATCCTGCTTGTAGTGCCTTAATACAGAGGCTGATCTTATTCTAAAAAGTGGGCACAGACGTTACAACACAATTCATTGTGTCACGAGCATTACAGTGGTTGAGGTTCTATAAGTGGGTCACACACAATGTCCAAAAGCTAGAGGTCTGAAAGCGTTAAGTACTTCAATATACACATGCGCACACATTTGCTCACCACACACATACACACACACACAGCTAAATATTATACATTAAATACAGTTAGTGAAATATAGCTAATAAATGCAATACAGATGAACAATTCAATTCACATTACTCTATTTCTTTTTTAATCTAGAGAGCTGTAGTTAGGTGTCTTTTAAATTCAATGCAAAGTTAAAAGAAACAGTTTCAAAGCCTTCGAAGGTCGACGTACGCCGGCCCATCAAAATCATAACACACGTCTGTGGTGCTTGTGAGAACTACAAGATTTTGTGGATGTAGCACTGTCCTGGTCAATCCACTGCACATGCATACACTCAGCTCCCCTGTTAAAGCTGTCATGCGGTCACAGGGAGCAGCCATGGGCCAATTCAGAGAGGTTTCCTCTATATGCTGCTGTGCTCTGTATAGTAACACCTGCTCCCAAGCCTTGGGGAGGAGTTCAGGCTCCTGCTTATACTGAAAGGAGTTGCACTCGTTCACACACTTACCATCACCCAAAAGAGACCAAACCAGAAACACTGATTTGCTGGCAAACTAAGGAGACAGGAAAGTCATTGAGGCAAAGTCACAGGAGTCCACGTTCATGTTGCGGGACTAAAAGTGGTTCAGCTGACTAGGCACCAGAGTCCCTGACATGGAAGGATACTTTCTTTAAAGCAAAATAAGTTTAAAACCTCTGATCATAGCTATGACTTTTTAGAGCCTTGTTGGTGATCAAAGATGTGTAACTTGGTGACCACCATTTCCCATGCTGATGGCAGGGGCGGCTCTAGGCTTATGGCGGCCCTGGGCAGGAAGCATAGGTACGGGGCCCCGGAAGAGGGGGTCCAGGTGGGGCGGAGCCCCCCGGAGCTCAGGAAGGTGTCCAGTGCCTGCAGCTGCTCCTACCCTTCCGAATTCGTCTCAGAACGATAACATTTAGGAGGAGGAGGGTATTGTGACGCACGACGTGGCCAGCAGTGGGTAGGGAAAAAAGAAGCCAATCAGGAACCAGGAGGAATGCAGGCGCGGAGGCCAGTGAAGAGGGTGGGGGGTCAGGGTGTTTGGAAATGGAACAGAGCCGGAGGCCACCAAATCCCTGCCAGGGGCCGCCACGCAAATATGAATCCATCCTCAGAGGATTCATATTTTAAGAATATATATTGGTGTGGTGGCCCCTGGGGTTTGGCGGCCCTGTGCAGGTGCACAGCTTCCACATGCGTAAGGCCGCCCCTGCTGATGGGCGCCCATGGGTCAGGGGACACATTTGGAGATAAACTCAAGCAGTTATGAGTCAGAATTTCAGAAGCAGATGCAGCATAAACTCTGAAGCTATTTGCAGAATTCGGCTAAACACAGCCATACCTAGTTACCTCATGGACTCTGGTGGCGAATTCACCACTGTGATGCAGCAGACCACTCAAGTGTATTCAGATATGAACGCGCTGAAGCAAATTCTTGGTACATAAATAAATGAATGCATCATTAACAGGCATTCCTTCATATATTGGACTGACATTTCCAGATTACATAGATTGCAATGGTTACATTTTATTACAAGACTGTGGGCTCTTATTATGCTTTCTTTTCTTGTTTTAATTAATACAGCAGCCAAAGACATTTTTATTACCCAGAAAACCTTGAAAAGAGCAAGTACATTAAATCACAATAGTGAATCCAATAGGACATCAAGTACAACAATAACCATCTTGACTCAGAGCAGCAAGACCTCTTTTCTTGTTGCTCACAGTCAAGATAAGAATTCTGCTCGCAAAATGTATATTTATTGGTTTATACTGGTCATGGTTATAGTGGCAGTTATATTATGTAATGCTTACTGTGTTACATTCTGTTGAGTTCCTCGTGCTCGTGGCGTTTGTTTGACTGTTGGTCAACTTAAGTTTTTTAACAGCGTCATACATGCTTTCCACCTCTCAGCAAGCAGGTGGTTTGTTGTTGCTTGGAGAGTTTTCCTCTCAGATCGTGTTTGTCCTAAGCGCACGTTTCTATTTGGGCCCGCAGGGGTTCCTGCTTTGTCTCCCACTTCTGAGTGAATCGCTCCATGTATTTCTGGTTTCCGTGTCCTAAGGCTGCCGAAGTTCTAACTAGATGATCTCCCCCGTTGGTTTGGTCTCCCCCTACGTCAGAGGGGAGATTACAAATACAGCTACAAGCTAACTATCTCCTCTCCCCTGTGGGTTTGGTCTCCCCCTATGTCAGAGGGGAGCTTACAAATACAGCCTTAAGCTAACTAGCTCCGCTCCCGTAGATTTGGTCTCCCCCTACGGGGCTCACAAATACAGCTATAACCTGCTTTTTTTGCCTGGCCGTATGTCTATGCCTCTTATGGCATGTGTAAAGTTGTCAAATATTTATTTCTTTATTTATTTCATGCGTTTTTATATAGCGCGGACTTTACCCGAAGGTATCAGAACGTGTCACAAAAATATGATTTGCCCTGCCTCCCGCAGCCGTCTTCTGAAGGTTTGTGGCCTGTTAACTCTTTTGCTCCTTAGTTTACTCTTGGATGTTATTAGGGATTAGTTTATGTGCATTTAAGGAATTTTTTGACAATTTTATTTTTTTTATTTTTATTTTTTTTTATTTAGAAGATTTTCCAATACAGTACAGTAGTGATGCGGGGGGGGGGGGGAGGGGTTCGTTACAGCTGGGAGGTTCTTGGCATTTTTATGGTTACATGGTTACATCAAGCATAAATAGGTTTGGTTGTGGGGTCTGTAAGCTCCCCATGAAGGAGAATTTAAAATCCTTTATTATGGATCCTGTGCAACAGGCTGTGTCTGTTTCAATGTTAGATGTGTCTAAGAATTTGGAGGCCTCTATTTTTAAAATGTTACATAGCCCTGGTGAAATTCCTGCTAAAAAAGGAAAGAAACGTGTTGCTCCTCAGTGTTTTTTTTAAAAGGTGTCTCTATTAAGACTGGTCTTCCCACCCGAGTGTTTGCTTTTTCGGGGCTACCCTACTCTCTCCTAAACATTAATAATTTGCAGGACACTGATAACAATTATGATGGCATCTTAGATGATGACAGGGCTGATTTAAATGTCATTGATGACTTTTCTGGCAATGGGTCTTCAGAGAAAAGGTGTAACATTTCTCCTTCTGAGGGTATGTCCCATCCAGTGTTTAATAACGTCACAGATCATTTAGGGGAACCTATGTTTGATCTGTCCTGATACACCACAAAAATTCCACTGAGTGGTTTCCTTCTGACCATGTGCCAGATTATATTTCTTTTTATTTAATGGCCCTCCCTAGATAAGTCCTTCAGAAATTAATTAAAATCTGAATGTCCTCGCTCGTCTCTTCCCAATAAAGTGGCTGATACCCCTTCTGTTGACCCAAATATGTTATTCTTTTTTACTAAGTTTTGGAAAGACCACAAGAAAGGGGTTGAAAGGGCCTTGTTTAATTGCCAGGACTGAATTTTGGACCTGGTGGGTCCAATGAAGAGGATTCTGGATTAAGCCGAGTAGGCTAAGATGGAGGGGGAACAGGTACATCCTGACATCCTTTCAACTGGGCTCAATGGCCCATATGAATGTTGGGCAACATGAATGCTTAAATAGCACAAGAGAGACGTAAGAGACATTTATTTAAGACAGAATCAAAGCTGAGCAGCCTGGCAACTAAAGAAGGGGGTTCTCAGGCTAAAGTCCTTTTGCTTGGGGAAATAAAGGAAATGGGCACATATGTGTCCACCTTTGCCACTATAGGCAAGGCCCAGTTTTCTATGAAAAATATCTTTTGGTCTCGGGTTTTTGGCAGGGCCGGCAAAGGTAGGAGTCGCTTTGCTGGCCGTTGTTCCGCTAGGGATCAATCCCTCCACAGAGGCGATTATAATCAAGGTTCCCAGCAAGAATACTGTCAGGATTACAAACCCCATTTGTTCTCATGCCTTCAAGAACAGCGGATACAGAACCAAAGGACAGCAACTCTCAGGTAAGTACTTTTGATTTTGGCATTCCTCCCATAGGAGAAAGATCGGTGTTTTGTATAGATGCTTGGTTGTCTCTAATCTAAGATCCTCGGGTCATTCAGACCGTCCATATTTATTACATAGATCTTTATCAAGTTCTGAGTCAGTGTCATCTACCCCATCTCCTTCACTTTTCACAAGATCAGTTCTTCCTTGTTCAGGAGGAGGTGCAAACCCTTCTCTCGAAACAGGCGAATTTAGTTGTATACCATGATTTCAAGATGGAGACCATCCTTCATCTCAGTGATTTACTTCTTCAAGACGATTAGTTGGCGCGTCTAGATCTCCAAGACGCTTATTTAATGTTTCTGGTTCATCCATCCAACAGATAGTTTCTTCAGTTTCAGTGGGGACAATTCTTTTTCAGTTTCGAGACTCTACCTTTCGGTCTACCTTCAGTCCCTTGGTGTTACTCCAAGATTCTAAAGCCAGTAGTAGCCTTCCTCAAGAGCCAAGCTGTGAGACTCATCGTCTATCTAGATTATTTTTTAATCATGGCTCAAGACAAGGCTTGTTTTCATGCTGAGGTGCAGATTTGTCAAGATCTTTTATCAGGGCTTGGGTTCCCAATAAATGTTCCGAAGTCCTCTCTGATTCCATCACAATGGCTAGAACTCCTGAGTTTTGTCACAGACACTACTCAATTAATTCTTCAACTCCCTCAACAGAAAGTAGATTTAATAAAGAAGCAGATATGTCATACTTTGGCTCTTCTTCTTTGTTCTCTAAGATCGCTAGCTCTTCTAGTAGGTCTTCTAGCTTATTCCATTTAGACCATTTTTCCTGGCCCTCCGCATTACAGAGCTCTTCAGAGACTGAAGATTTGTCATCTACGCAAAGGGTTAGTGTTAGACCTGACATCATTGGCTTGAGTCTCTCCTCCATTTTTTCTGTTTGCCTCCACTGTTTTACAATGTTTTTGCTGGTAAATGCTTTGGGCACTGTGCCACTGCTGATCAGTGCCACTGTGCAAGTGCTCCCTATGTTAAATTGATGTATCGATTGAATTCCATGTTTGGCTTATTTGGTTTACTGTCAGTCCCTAGTCTAGTGCACCAGGAGTGCCGGGGCTTGTAAATCCAAATGCCGTTCGTGGGCTTGCAGCACGTGTTGTGCCACCCACAAGAGCGGCCTCGTAAAAGAATGTCTACGGGTCGGTCATTGCGAGACCTACGTGCAGTCTGGTACTGTCACGCTGGCTGCGCAAGTACACCTACTTGCCAGTCCCCCAAACCTTCCCTTAACTTCATGTTAGTCACCCCTATGATAGGCCCGCGGGCAGGGTGCGTTGTAAGTATAAGGTAAGACACGCCTGATCAAGTTGGCATGTCTTAATAGTGAATTACAGCCATCTTCGTTTTTCACTATTGCGAGGTAACCTGCTCTCCATTAGTTAGAATGGGCCGCCGGGATTATTAACGCCATAATCCTAGCTGGCTCGGGGAGCATGGTGCAATGTCGAGTTTGGTATCCCTGAACTCGGGGTTTAATTACGCATCCGTTGGTGTGGATGGTTTTTGGACTCTGGGTTTGAAAATAGCACTTTTTAGAAAGTGTCTATTTTCTTGTCTAACCATTTCTGGTTTCTGCTGGTTTTGCGTGTGTGTGACAGGAGCTGGGTGGCTCCAGAGGTCTGGATGAGTCAGTGTGGGATGAGTGGGACATTTGCGTTGAGAGTAGGGGGAGAGTAGTTGCCTGCCCTGCCTGATACAATGCTGGCTCCACCTCATGCCAAGCGACTGATGGCTCTGTGCCTGCCATGGACGATCCTAGCCCCACCTCCTACCAGGAGGCCGATAGCTCTGCTCCTGCCAGTGACAATGCTGGCTCCACCTCCTGCTGGGCGTCTGAGGACCCAGCCCTGCTCAGTAAGTAGGCCAGGTGCTTCTGCCTGGCTCCACCCACAACAGACCCAGGATGTTGGGAAATTCCCCTGCATGGACAAAGGGTTCAAAGCCAAAAAGGGGTATAAGAGAAGGACCCCTGAACCAAGAATTTAGATCACTTCTGACAAGGAAACCTGAACCAAGGACAAGAAGCCTGCTGATCCAAGGACTTGCCTACCCCTTCTGCCAGTGTGCTGTTTACTGGGGGGAATCCTGCAGTGCTTCTTTATTTTTGCCAAGGAACCAGGAGAGAGGAACTGTGTGTGTACTCTCACGCTTTGCTAAGAAAATCTCCAAGGGCTGGAAGAGTGCCAGTCTCCTCTTGAAGTCACAGGGCTAAAGCACTTCATCTGCTTAAAGTGCTATTTGCTGGAACCTGTGAATCCGGCACCTCTGAAAGAATCCAGCAATCTCGACGCCGACGGACGTCGTCGAATCCAGCTCGACATAGTGAGTAACGGCTCCAGTGTCCCACTTCCTCGACGCCGGCCGCCGGGCCTGATCGACGCCAGCAGCAACGCCAGTGAGTAGTGAGTTCGGCTCCAGCTCCAAGGGACCTCGTGTCCGCACCGCTGCTGATCGCATCGACTTCGTGCCCTCTCGACGCCGTGAGCGCTGCTCACTCTTGCAACAGCATCATCGACATCGACGACTACTGAGGCCTGATCGACACTGACGACGCGACGCCGGATTGCTCGACGCCGCTGTTCATCGTGTGCTTCATTTTCCTAAGGTACTGTGTTGTTGGGGGTCAGTGTGGCTCCGGGCTCGACGTAGCGCTCCTCGCGGTCGACGCCGAACCTTTGGATTAACTTTGCCTCGACGTCGTGTAGCTCCCGTGTGGGTTACATTGTTGCCAAGAACTGTGTTCTCAACAAGAAGAGTTGCTTTTGATACGAAAGACTTTGTGCTAAAGAAGAAACTACATTCGAACTATTATTTGCCCTTCCAAGAGTATTTATTAAGGTTGTGTATATTTTTGTCGTTATTTGGTCTTGTGCTAAGCCTTATATAAAAATATTTATTTTTATAATACTACTGTGTCGTGTCCATTTGTAGTGTATTCACTTTATTACTGTATGTGGTCATAAATGCTTAACGCAAAGCCTCTGAGATAAGCCTGTCTGCTCTGCCAAGCTACCGAGGGGGTGAGCAGGGGTTATCAAAGGGTGTGATCCCCTTGCCCTGACTAGAAAAGGTGTGTCCCTATTTGTCAGAAGTGTATCCCTCTGCCAACTAGAGACAGCCGGTTCTAACATTGGTGGGTCAACTGTGAGGATTTTGAACTTTGCATTTATGACCCATGTGCAGTGATTAGTGTGCGCTACATAGTGAAAGCAGACCATAGCGCAGCCACAATCTAATTTGGAAGGATTCTATTTTTGGTTCTCCGCTTTTCTGAAACTTGATTTTTTTTTTGAACACTGCCAGTTTTGACCATGAGTGACACCGGAGTCACTGCCCCTGTTGTTGTTGTGGAGGAAAGATAAACGACTACGGCTTAAAGGAGCTGAAATCCTTTTGCAAGCAGTTGAAAGTGCCTACCAAAGGCATCTCAAGAAAAGAGGAATATCTCAAAGCATTGCAGGCCTGGTTAGAGGCCAGAGATCCCACTGATCCGGTGGTGGTACCGCCAGTGGAAGGGGATGAGGAGGCGCCAGTGAATGGGCCTGTGTCCTCTCCCGGAAGCAGTGTTTCCTCCAAAGGTCTTTCCCCTGAAGAAAGAGAAGAAAGGGCGAAGGAGCGTGCATACAACATGGAGATGGCAAGGCTAAAGATAAATGGGCAGTTGGAATTAGAAAATGCAAGAGGTAGGAGAGAAGCTGATTTGGAGACCAAAAGGTTGGATTTTGAAAGAGAGAAGTTAGCTTTGGAGCGTGATACCAAGTTGAGGGAATAGGACATCCAAGCTAAGAAATTAGAATTGAATCCCTCTGGTGGCAGCATCCCATCTGGGCCTGCAGAAAGTAAGTTTTATTTCCCGAAATATGTGATAAAAGATTATCATAGGAATGAAGATATTGGTCAATGGTTTAAAGCATATGAGCTAGCATTGTTGGCCCACTGGGTCCCTGAGAAGGATTGGGGAGCGGGGTTGTGGGGTCGCTTTGTGAATGAGGGAAGAGAAACCCTGTTAGACATGCCTGTTGAGGATAGGATGTCGTATGCTCATATGAAAGATGCTTTAATGTTGCGGTATGGCCTAACCCCCGAGAAGTACGGACAAGCTTTTAGAGAATGTAAGAAGTTGCCTGGTACGACGTGGGTTGAATATGTGTCTTATTTTTGCAGAGCCATGGATGGTTGGGTAAAGGGCAGCAAAGTGGAAAGTTATGAAGATCTTTATGATTTGTTTGCTTGGGAGCATTTGTCTAATAACTGTTTTCCAGAGCTGCGCCAGCACCTTATTGATAGCAAGATATCTAACCCTAGAAAACTTGCTGAGGAGGCGGACCGCTGGGTCAGTACCAGGGTCCACAAGGGTCCAGTGGGAGACTCAGCCAAAGGTGGGCAGGGTCCCCAGCAGAAGAGTGGGGGGGACAAGGGTAAACAGAAGGAGTCCCAGAAAGGGCCCCAAAGTAATCCCCAAGGGAACCAAGGGAAAGGTTCCCAGCCTCCCCCTGAGAAGAAGCCAGGGGCCCCGACGGGTAAACCTGTTCTTAGGGGCCCCCTAACCTGCTACGTTTGTGGGCAGGTGGGACACCGGTATTATGACCCCCAGTGTCCCATGAAGAATTCGAATGCACCGCCGCGTGCACCCCCCCGTCAGTTGGCGAGTGTAGCCCTGGGAGGGGAAGAGATGGTTGTCCCTGGTGGGAGGGGTCCCGCAGAAATGTCCCTGGTCTCGCTAGGAGACATGCAAATGGTCCCTCCACCCCCGCTGCCTAGTAACATTAGTAAATATAGGCAGTGGGTGACCATTAATGGCCATAGAGTGGAAGCTCTCAGAGACACCGGAGCAAGTGTGACAGCTGTCAAGTGTCACTTGGTGTCCAGAGAGCAGGTGGTTCCCCACGCATTCTATCCCGTGATAGCTGCTGACAACTCCCAGAAAGAGTGTGAGGTAGCTCAAGTTTCCTTTGAATGGGGGGGAGTTTCAGGTACTCTTCAGGTTGCTGTTAGGCCCGCCATGCCTGTCGATTGTCTCCTGGGCAATGATTTGGAAGACTCCCTTTGGGCTAAGGTGGAGAGGGAGACGCATTTGAGAATGTTGGGTGTGCCAGAGTGGGTGTATGCAACCACTCGATCCATGACAGCGAGTAACGGTGTTGATGGGGTCCCGGAGCCTGAAAGTGCGGCCCAATACCCAGCTGTGAAGAGAAGAGGCAGGAGGCGTGGGAAACCACCCCCTTAGTTCCAGTGGTCCAGGAGGAGGTAGACCCTGAGGGGGATGCCCTGGAGCCCACAGGGGAACAAATTGCCGAACTGGGAGACCTGCCCGAGCTGACCCATTGGCAGCAGGATGGTGGTCCCTCCAGGGAGGAATTCTGTGCCGAACAGAAAGTGTGCCCTTCTCTTGTGGGTATGAGGCAGCAGGCCTCAGCCCAAACCTCAGGTGATCAGTCAGGGTCACATTTTGTGTACTGGGAGAACGACCTCCTGTATAGCGAGCCTAAGGCTGCTGAGCCTGGGTCAGCCCGTGTCCTGGTGGTACCCCAGCGCTTTAGAGCCTTCCTACTGGGTTTGGCTCATGACGTTCCGTTAGCTGGACATCTGGGGCAGGACAAGACCTATGACAGGCTTGTCGCCCATTTTTTTTGGCCTCAGATGCGAAGGGATGTAGACATCCATTGTAAGACTTGTCACACTTGCCAGGCAAGTGGGAAAAGCGGAAGGAAGCAGAAGGCTCCCCTCCAACCTTTTCCAGTGGTCAGTACCCCCTTTGACCGGGTGGGTATTGACATTGTTGGGCCCCTGGACCCCACGACAGCCCTGGGCAACAGGTTCATCCTGGTCTTGGTGGACCATGCCACATGGTACCCGGAAGCCATCCCTCTCCGAACAGTGACGTCCCCCGTGGTGGGACGGGCACTGATGGTTGTTTTCTCCCGGATGGGGTTCCCCAGAGAGGTGGTGTCAGACCGGGGCAACAACTTCATTTCCAATTACATGAAGTCTCTGTGGAAGGAGTGTGGGGTAACCTACAAGTTCACCACTCCTTACCACCCTCAAGGTAATGGGTTGGTTGAGAGATTCAACCGTACCCTTAAAGGCATGATCATGGGTCTTGAAGAACCAATGAGGCGGAAATGGGACGTCCTCTTGCCATGCCTGTTGTTTGCTTACCGTGAGGTGCCGCAGAAGTCTCTAGGGTTCAGCCCCTTTGAGCTTTTGTATGGTCACCCGGTCAGAGGACCTTTGAGTCTGGTCAAGGAAGGCTGGGAGCAATCTCCCAGGAAACCTCCCCAGGATGTATACAGTTACATGCTGGCCTTTCGGAACCAGACTCAGCGCTTCAGAGATCTTGCTCAGGCAAATCTGGAGGCCAGCCAGGAGGAGATGAAGCGTTGGTACGACCGGAATGCCACTCTGGTAGAGCTTCAGCCTGGTCAGGAAGTTTGGGTCATGTCCCCTGTGGAACCTTGTGCGCTCAAGGACAGGTGGACTGGACCGTTTAAGGTTGTGGAGAAGAAGAGCGATGTCACCTACTTGGTGGACTTGAAATCTCCCAGGAACCCTTTGAGGGTCCTGCATGTCAACCGGTTGAAGCCCCACTTAGAAAGGTCCGAAGTGGGCATGCTCCTAGCTACAGATGCTGGAATGGAGGAGGAGAGTGAGCCTCTTCCTGACCTCCTGTGTGCTAAAGAGCAAGACGGGTCAGTGGATGGTGTGGTCCTCTCTGACACACTGACCCTTGAGCAGAAGCAGGATTGTCACCAACTATTGGGACAATTCCCTGATCTGTTTTCCTTGGTTCCGTGTGTCACTCATTGGTGTGTCCATGACGTTGACACCGGAGACAGCCCTCCTGTGAAGCACAAGGCTTACAGGGTGACTGACAAGGTCCGAGCATACATTAAGGAGGAGGTCTCCAAAATGTTTGCGTTAGGGGTGGTTGAGTCCTCTAGCAGTCCTTGGGCCAGCCCAGTGGTCTTGGTCCCGAAGGATGCAGCGCCTGGTGCTTCACCGGAACTTCGGTTCTGTGTGGATTACCGAGGACTCAATTCAGTCACGAAGACTGACGCGCACCCCATACCCAGAGCTGATGAGCTCATAGATCGGTTGGGGGCTGCCCGGTACCTTAGTACGTTTGATCTAACGTCTGGGTACTGGCAGATCGCCTTGACTGATGGGGCAAAGGAGAGGTCCGCATTCTCCACACCAGATGGGCTATACCAGTTCCGGGTGATGCCCTTTGGGATGAAGAATGCCCCTGCCACCTTCCAGAGGTTGGTCAACCAGGTCTTGGCTGGACTGGAGGATTTCAGTGCCGCCTACCTGGACGACATCGCAGTGTTCAGCGCCAGCTGGGAGGAACACTTGCGCCACCTCCAGGAAGTGTTGTTGGCCCTGCGCAGAGCAGGCCTCACAATCAAAGCCAGTAAGTGCCAGATTGGGCAGGGTTCTGTGGTGTACTTGGGGCACCAAGTAGGGAGCGGCAAGGTTGCCCCCTTGCAACCCAAGATTGATACCATCCTGGCTTGGGCGCCGCCCAAAACCCAAACTCAGGTGAGAGCCTTCTTAGGACTCACGGGTTATTACAGGAGGTTTGTCAAGGATTACGGTAACATCGTGCACCCCTTGACTTCGCTGACTTCCAGGAAGCAGCCACGAAACGTGATGTGGACTGATGCCTGTCAAACGGCCTTCGATACCCTGAAAACTGCAATGTGCACAGCACCTATACTCCAGGCACCCGACTTTTCGAAAGAATTTATTGTCCAGACGGACGCTTCAGAGCATGGCGTGGGGGCTGTTCTAGCTCAGGTGAATGAAGAGGGCCGAGACTTGCCTGTAGCCTTCATCAGTCGGAGGTTACTTCCCAGGGAACAGCGGTGGAGTGCGATAGAGAGAGAAGCATTTGCTGTGGTCTGGGCGCTGAAGAAGCTAAGACCCTACCTGTTTGGGACTCACTTCCGGGTTCAGACAGACCACAGGCCCCTCAGATGGTTGATGCAGATGAGGGGTGAGAATCCGAAACTGTTAAGGTGGTCCATTTCCCTACAGGGGATGGACTTTACCGTGGAACACCGCCCTGGTACAGATCACGCCAATGCTGATGGTCTGTCCATATTTTTCCGCCTTAGTGATATGGACTCCCTAGGTCAAGGGTAGTTCTCCCCACATTTCAGCTGGAGGGGACACGTGTTAGACCTGACATCATTGGCTTGAGTCTCTCCTCCATTTTTTCTGTTTGCCTCCACTGTTTTACGATGTTTTTGCTGGTAAATTCTTTGGGCACTGTGCCACTGCTGATCAGTGCCACGGTGCAAGTGCTCCCTATGTTAAATTGATGTATCGATTGAATTCCATGTTTGGCTTATTTGGTTTACTGCCAATCCCTAGTCTAGTGCACCAGGAGTGCCGGGGCTTGTGGGGGGGCGGAGCTAGCCGGCGTCTATGGCAGACGCGTAAGAGCGGAGCTCCGTGCTAGCGCTGCAAAAGATCCGTAAATTATCCTGTTACAGCGGCGAACACCGTGTGATTCCGGCGGGGGCTGACTCCCCTATCCCTTGCTGACCTCCGACGAGAATTTGGGCGAGGTGCGGGCCCGGGAACCACCTGCAACACCGTCGATCGGAGTACGACGGTCCAGGTCAGGATCCCCGGCCTTTCCTGGGACACGCAGCCGTGTTGCGTCACCCGACGTGCGGCCGCCTGGTGAGGGCACCGAGACACTGATTGAGCCCCGGGATCGGAAGCTCCCATGGCTACACCGGCACGCTGCTAGCTCAGCTAAGGGCCCCTGCAGGGCTGGCTAATTACTCTGGAGCACACGTCGGGCCCTGGAGCGAGGCGAATTTGAAAGGCGGCCAGCGGTTGAACCCACGTGTTGCCGGCGGAGCCCCGCGCTAGCACAGGCACCTTCACACACTGCCGGTAAGGACTCCCTGGTTGACTGAAGCTGCGGCGCAAACCTTGGGGAGAGAGAGGCTGCTGTGGGACGGAGGGCCGCGACGCGAGGACTACACGCAGAGGAGGTTCAAGGGCGTCCTGGGGTTGCCCAACCTTGTGAGAGAACCATTGCTGACCGGCCATTTTGGTCTATAGGCCCCACTGAGCACGCCTCACTTATAAGGCGCCTCCACCAACGGTCCCCCGGTATTATCCTGCGGACGGGGCGGGACCCCTCATTGCTCCTTTGAGGGACTATCGAACTCCAAGACTTGCGGACACTGGTCTACTCAGCCACCGGAACGATGGGCAAGGGGGACAGGACGCAGTCGAAACTCACGTTTGACCAGCGGAGACAGAAGGTGCCAGAGCCTCCGGCTGCCCAATCCCCGGGAGCTGCTGCTGACCCGAGCGCCGGACTATGTGCAGAGATACAAGGTATGCTTCACACGATGGAGAAGGGCCTACAGGAGGGAATGTCAGCTATTGGCACCAAGATTGACGCCCTGGCGTACCGGATGGATCGGATGACGGAGAGAGTGGACAAGCATGCGGAGCGGCTGGACATGGCAGAGCGCAGGTTGACGGAGGCGGAGGAGGCGCAGACAGAATGGGATGCTGACCGTAAGCAACTTGGGAGGCTACTTCAGGTGATACAGGAGAAATCGGAAGACTTGGAGGCGCGCTCCAGGCGGTCTAACATCCGCGTCACGGGTGTGGCGGAGTCGACCCAAACGGGTAAAATGGAACTGTTCATCGAGAAACTTCTTAAGACTCTATTGGGGGACGACACCTTTTCCCCCATGTTTATAGTGGAGCGTGCCCACCGCACCCTGGGACCAAGGCCTCCTCCAGGCGCGAATCCTAGGCCCATAATTGCGAAACTCCTCAACTACAGGGACAGAGACGCGGCCCTCCGCGCTGCTCGTGAGAAGGGGAAGCTGCAGTACGAAGGTATGAACATCTCGCTGTACCCTGATTTCACCTCCAAGGTACAGGAGGAGAGACGGCGCTTCGTCCCCTACAAGCAGCAACTCAGGGACCTGGGGTTGGATTACGCCATGTTGTACCCGGCGCGGTTACGCATCAACAGACAGGGCCACTCGCACTTTTTCACAGATCCCAAAGAACTGCAAAAATTACTGAAGCAGTGGATGAAGGAGAACCGGGGAGACCCGACGACGCCTGGGGAGGAACACACTGGCGAAGGAGCACTGGATGAGCAGGACTGAGGAGAGGATGGGGCTCGGAGGCACTTCCCGGAGACACAGATACTCTGACCAATGTGGCAATCCCCACCGGACGGTCCGGGAGGGGCCCACTCGGAACGCGCCGTTGCGGCAGGCGGACTACAGCAAACGAGACTTTGGGTGAGATCTGCACATGCTGCATTGACACTACTGGGGGGCTGCGCGCACTACCCTACTGTAAAGCTGAACTGGGGTGGTCTCGGAGGGCCTGACACATGGAAAGGCATAAGGCGGTCGGGGGGAGTGGAAGGCCACAACTTGTCGGTAGGATACTGCACTTACTACTCGTTGCTGCATTAATATAAGGGGGCGCTGGCAAGGAGCAGCTTATGGATATTGCACGTGAGGTCCGAACGGACGGTGGACGATAAAGGACCCTTGTAGGCTACCTCTGCCCTTGTGCTTACAGTGCCTGAGGCTCCTCTTGAGCCTGGTTTTGGGTGTTTTGAATGGGTCAGAAGACGGGTGGGGGGGAGGGATGCAGGGTACTCGGTCACACCAGGTTGGGGTTGGTTGACTGTGGGAGGTGGGGGGTGAGGGGCGTTGTGGGTTCAGAAATGTTCGCGGGGGGGTCCAATCTGTGCTCTGAAATGTTGTGTGCCGTGGAGGACGTGGGCGGCTGCTGCGTGCTGTGGAGGGTGGTGATCATGAGGGCTTTGATGCTGATGTGCTCTTTTAAGGACAATGGCTGATGCAACACACGATGATTTACTAAATGATACAGAGACCCTCAAGGCCGTCACTTGGAACGTGAGGGGGTTAAATGACTACCGGAAACTCCGCAAGGTCCTGCAGTACCTACTCCGGCATCACATAGATCTGGCGCTACTGCAGGAAACGCACTTGCCCGACACCAGTAAAATGCTCACACATAGGGGACTCCAGGGAAACACCACCTACGCAGGCTTCACCACACACGGGAGGGGGGTACTCACATGGGTCAACCCAAAATCCAAGTTATCCCTCACACTACTGAAAGCGGACCCGGAAGGAAGGTTTGTGTTGAACAGGTGTGTGGGCAAGGGCCACGACATCCTAGTCATGAACGTCTATGGCCCGAACTATGACTCCCCTGACTTCTATGCGGTTGTGGCGGAACACTGTGCTGAATACCCCACGGACAGACTGCTTTGGGGGGGAGACTTCAATTTCACATTTAGCGCAGAGCTTGATAGGTCGGCGGGCCCCCCCCCGGCGCCCAGCGGCCGCTGTGTTCCAGATGCAAGCTGAAATGGTGCGACTGGGCCTGGTGGATGTTTGGAGGGATAGGCACAACGACAAGGGGGGATACACACACTACTCCGCATACCATGACATCCACACCAGGATAGATTACTGGCTGTCCTCACACACACTGCTCCCCATGATCAGGGGCTGCAGGGTGCTTCCCCGCATCCTGTCGGACCACTCCCCAGTACTGCTGGTAATGGCGACTCCCAAGCAGAGGATACCCCCATTCACGTGGCGCTTCCCACCTTATTCATTACTAGATGAGGCGTTTAGGGCCGACCTGGGGGAGGACATAGATACCTTCTTCGACACTAACGTAGGCTCAGTGGACAGTTTTGGGACAGTCTGGGAGGCATTCAAAGTGTACGTCAGGGGGGTTGTCATGGCAAAACACTCCAGTGTCCTCAAAGCGATTAGAAACAGGCTTAAGTATCTTGAGGAGCAGATTGCAGACTGCGAACGCCGACAGCAATTGGGCACGTCGCCGCTTGGAGATGGGTCCTTGCACGGCCTGCTGAAAGAGTTCCACGAGGAAGCTGATAGGGAGGTCAGACATCTAGGGAAGTATGCAACAGCGCGCTCGTATGGAGAGGGAGACCGACCCGGAGCACTGCTAGCCAGGATAATGAAGGGCACCAGGCGTAGACAGACAATCCCGGAACTACTAACTTCAGGGGGGGAGAGGGTGACAACGGAGGACGACATTCTAGCGGAGTTTCGGAGGTTCTACGAGGACTTATACACCACCAAGATCACAGGGGTGGAAGACCAAATTGACAACTATCTAGACTATATCAAAATGCCGTTCCTCGAGAACTGGCAGAGGGAGTTCCTGATGTCGCCTATACTCCGTGAGGAAATATCAGACGCGCTAGACACCATGAGGTCCGAAAGTGCGCCTGGGGTTGATGGGCTGACAGTGGCATTCTATAAGGCGTATAAGGCCAAGCTATTGCCTTACCTCTCCACCCTCTTCGACGAGATATGCGAATATGGCGTGATGCCGCCCTCGATGAGAGAGGCGCTCATCGTCACGATATTGAAGCCAGGCAAGCCCCCTGATCTTCCGGGATCATATCGCCCTCTGTCCCTTCTGAACGTAGACGCTAAGCTTTACGCGAAGGTCCTGGCGACCAGACTGGCACTGGTGGCCCCGGAGCTAGTTGCCCCGGAGCAAGCAGGGTTTATCCCAGCCAGAAACCTCACTTACAACATCCGCACTGTCATGGGGGCCATGCAGCACACTAGACATGATACTAAAGCCATGGCGGTCTTCCTCGACATGGAGAAGGCCTTTGACTCCGTGGAGTGGCCATTCATGCGTAAGGTGCTAAAGAAGCTGGGGCTGGGGGAGCTCTTCCTCCAACTCCTGGGCGCGCTCTACCATATGCCCACGGCGAGAATCAGACTGGGGGACGCGGTCTCGAAGCCGATCACCATTACAAGGGGCACGAGGCAGGGCTGCCCCCTCTCTCCGCTGCTGTACGCATTGGTGGCGGAACCACTGGCGTGTGCAATTCGGGAATACCACTCTTATGAAGCCATCAATTACCCTGCCTACAAGATTGGCATTTCCACGTACGCGGACGACACCCTGTTGTACGTCAGAGACCCGGCCAATAACCTGTCCTCGGTCTTGAGGGAAGTGGTGAGATTTGGTGCACTCTCGGGGCTAAAGGTCAACTGGTCAAAGTCAGTGGCCTTCCCGCTGACTCCACTTACTGAAACTTTCGAGATGGACTACCCGCTACAATGGTCCACAGAACCGGTAAGATATTTGGGCATCATGCTCCATACGGATCCCGACATTATGATGAGAGAGAACTACGGGGTTGCCTACAGTAAACTCGTAGACCACGTGGAGCTTTGGATTAAGCTTCCGCTTTCACTGTTGGGTAGAATAGCTATGATGAAAATGGTTGTTCTCCCGAGATTTCTGTTTCTCTTCAATAATCTCCCGATGGTCCTCTCGAAAGCCTTCTTTGCGACCATGAACAAATTACTGATCAGACTGGCGTGGGCTGGAAAGCAACCTAGAGTGCAATGGAAGGTACTGCAATTGCCTTACGAGCAAGGGGGACTGGCTGCTCCAGACCTGGAGCGCTATTACAGGATTGCGCAGGCCTCCCATCTCCACACCTGGATTCATGGCGACCGGGACATCCGGCATGTGATCCTGGAGCGGCTGTTCGCGGACCCCACCCCACTCCCAGCTACCATCTGCGGGCCCATGGACCGCAGGGTGGGCGTGCTAGACTCCCTGCTGTCCACTAACCACGCCTGGCATTCTATATTGCAACGGCAAGACAAGGTGCTGATGTATGCACCCAACATGCCTATGCAGTGGGCGCTCTGGCTCCCAACATTGACGGAACCTGGAGTATACAAGGTCCTCAACGAACTAGGGGCACGTACCATGGGGGACCTCTTTGTGCAGGGTAGGGTGAAGACGTGGGAGCAGCTCGCGCACGGGGGGGTAGCGTACCTCCTTGCTTCAACGCTTCCAGTATCATAGGGTGAGAAGTGCGCTGCTGGATCAGTTAGGCCCCGACTTGGAAGAACCTCCTGAAGTCCCGGAGCTAGCTTACGTCATAGACACCGAGAACCCGAAGAAGCTGATTTCTAGGCTCTACAAGATAGGCCATGAGCACACGCACTGCATTACACTAGGGCGCGCTTAGCCTGGCAGAATGATCTAGGGACCCAGATTGACGACGACATGTGGGAGTACTGCTGTGCGGCCTCCAGAAGCATTTCCCTGAACGGGCGGCACCGCTTGATTCACTTTAAATTCTTGCAACGGGTGTACCACACTCCGGAGCGACTGCACAGGTACGGCCTCCGGGACACGCCATGCTGTGAGAGATGTCATGCCCAAGTGGCGGACTTCTTGCATTTAGCCTGGTGGTTCTCGGGAGTTCAGAAATTCTGGACCTGCGTATACGCAGAACTCAGCAAAATTGTGGAGCTGGACTTGGTACCTGACCCGGCCCTCGCTCTGATGGGTTACACGAGGGAGATACCAGTCTCAGTGAGAAAACTGGTGAGCATGGGCATGCTTCTTGCAAAACGGGTGGTGGCGCTATGCTGGATGAGGGGGCCCCTACCAACACTGAAGAGGTGGACCGGCGATATGCTGTACTGCAACACTCAGGCGGACGCATACAGCGAGCTCCTCCCGCCCCGAAGTCGGCCCAAGAACTTCTGGGGACTATACCAGGCTTACCTAACCTCTAGATCGGACGAGGATGGTTTTGCGGAGGGGGAGGGGAAAGATCAAGAGAGTGACCCACACTCGGAGCCTGGATAACCCTGCCAGGGCTCTTCCCTACACTATAGTATGTCACGGGGCGGGAGATGCCACCCCACCCAAAGAGGTGTGGGACAATAGGAGACACCCTCTAGATTGCTGGGAGGTAGCAGGTGGTAAGAGCCAAACCACGTCACCGAGGCGCACACCAACACACACGTAGAGCACGACCAAGGGATCAGTTGTGGGATGGGGGGGTTCATGGGTTGGGGTATTGGTTGTGAGAAAACGATAAAAATTTACAGTTTTGTTCAGATATGTACAGTGCACATCGCAACACAGATAGGACTGGCAGGCGGGGGTAGTCCTCCCTGGCCCGCACTGCTGCTGAGACCTGGGCTTGATCTGTATATCCTTCTGCTTGCTTTCTGTATGTGTTTTGGTCATGGCGAGGCAGCCCACTGCCGGCCCGAGATGGGTTGTAGGCGAATGGCTCTTTGCGCTTTGTAATGTGCCCTTATTCTTGCATGATAAACACAATAAAAAAAAATTTAAAAAAGGAGTGCCGGGGCTTGTAAATCCAAATGCCGCTCGTGTGCTTGCAGCACGTGTTGTGCCACCCACAAGAGCGGCCTCGTAAAAGAATGTCTACGGGTCGGTCATTGCGAGACCTACGTGCAGTCTGGTACTGTCACGCTGGCTGCGCAAGTACACCTACTTGCCAGTCCACCAAACCTTCCCTTAACTTCATGTTAGTCACCCCTATGGTAGGCCCGCGGGCAGGGTGCGTTGTAAGTATAAGGAAGGACACGCCTGACCAAGTTGGCATGTCCTAATAGTGAATTACAGCCATCTTCGTTTTTCACTATTGCGAGGTAACCTGCTCTCCATTAGTTAGAATGGGCCGCCGGGATTATGAACGCTATAATCCTAGCTGGCTCGGGGAGCATGGTGCAATGTCGAGTTTGGTATCCCTGAACTCGGGGTTTAATTACGCATCCGTTGGTGTGGATGGTTTTTGGACTCTGAGTTTGAAAATAGCACTTTTTAGAAAGTGTCTATTTTCTTGTCTAACCATTTCTGGTTTCTGCTGGTTTTGCGTGTGTGTGACATGAGCTGAGTGGCTCCAGAGGTCTGGATGAGTCAGTGTGGGATGAGTGGGACATTTGCGTTGAGAGTAGGGGGAGAGTAGTTGCTGATAGCCTGCCCTGCCTGATAGAATGCTGGCTCCACCTCCTGCCAAGCGACTGATGGCTCTGTGCCTGCCATGGACGATCCTAGCCCCACCTCCTACCAGGAGGCCGATAGCTCTGCTCCTGCCAGTGACAATGCTGGCTCCACCTCCTGCTGGGCGTCTGAGGACCCAGCCCTGCTCAGTGAATAGGCCAGGTGCTTCTGCCTGGCTCCACCCACAACAGACCCAGGATGTTGGGAAATTCCCCTGCATGGACAAAGGGATCAAAGCCAAAAAGGGGTATAAGAGAAGGACCCCTGAACCAAGAATTTAGATCACTTCTGACAAGGAAACCTGAACCAAGGACAAGAAGCCTGCTGATCCAAGGACTTGCCTACCCCTTCTGCCAGTGTGCTGTTTGCTGGGGGGAATCCTGCAGTGCTTCTTTATTTTTGCCAAGGAACCAGGAGAGAGGAACTGTGTGTGTACTCTCACGCTTTGCTAAGAAAATCTTCAAGGGCTGGAAGAGTGCCAGTCTCCTGTTGAAGTCACAGGGCTAAAGGACTTCATCTGCTTAAAGTGCTATTTGCTGGAACCTGTGAATCCGGCACCTCTGAAAGAATCCAGCAATCTCGATGCCGACGGACGTCGCCGAAGCCAGCTCGACATAGTGAGTAACGGCTCCAGTGTCCCGCTTCCTCGACGCCGGCCGCCGGGCCTGATTGACGCCAGCAGCAACGCCAGTGAGTAGGGAGTTCAGCTCCAGCTCCAAGGGACCTCGTGTCTGCACCGCTGCTGATCGCATCGACTTCGTGCCCTCTCGACGCCGTGAGCGCTGCTCAATCTTGCAGCAGCATCATCGACACCGACGACTACTGAGGCCTGATCGACACCGACGACGCGACGCCGGATTGCTCGACGCCGCTGATCATCGTGTGCTTCATTTTCCTAAGGTACTGTGTTGTTGGGGGTCCGTGTGACTCCGGGCTCGACGTAGCGCTTCTCGCGGTCGACGCCGAACCTTTGGATTAACTTTGCCTCGACGTCGTGTAGCTAGCATCGTGTGGGTTACATGTTGCCAACAACTGTGTTCTCAAGAAGAAGAGTTGCTTTTGATACGAAAGACTTTGTGCTAAAGAAGAAACTACATTCGAACTATTATTTGCCCTTCCAAGAGTATTTATTAAGGTTGTGTATATTTTTGTCGTTATTTGGTCTTGTGCTAAGCCTTATGTAAAAATATTTATTTTTATAATACTACTGTGTCGTGTCCATTTGTAGTGTATTCACTTTATTACTGTATGTGGTCCTAAATGCTTAACGCACAGCCTCTGAGATAAGCCTGTCTGCTCTGCCAAGCTACCGAGGGGGTGAGCAGGGGTTATCAAAGGGTGTGATCCCCTTGCCCTGACTAGAAAAGGTGTGTCCCTATTTGTCAGAAGTGTATCCCTCTGCCAACTAGAGACAGACAGTTCTAACAGTTAGTTTACTCGGATTCGGTTACCATAGATTCAGAGTCCAGGGAGGAGCTCCACTGGTGGCTGGGGCATTTAGACGCCTGGAAAAGGAGAACAATTTTCTCTGCTGCCCCAGATCTTGTCTTAAAGTCAGATGCAAGTTGCACAGGATGGGGCGTAAGATGTGGTCAACTCTCGAATTGGAGGTTCATGGTCTCTTCAGGAGTCCATATCAATTGTTTAGAGATTCTTGCAGGTTCCTTTGCCATCTAGTTCTTTATAAAAGACAAAGCAAAATGCACAGTCCTTCTGCGAATGGACAACCTGTTGGTGGTTCTGTACCTAAACTATCTTGGAGGTACATAATCCAAACCTCTGGCTGTTGTGGCCAAGAACCTTTTGGGATTTTTCCTTCAAAGGAACATTTCTGTCAAAGAAGAATATGTTTCAGGTAAATTGACTGTGGTAGCTAATTGGTTTTCCAGACATAATCGTAATTTGAGTAATTTGAGACTTCATCCTTCAGTGTTTAATCAGCTTTCTTTGTTCTATGGCACCTTGCCCATAGACCTTATTGCTTCCTGCGTCAATTTTCATCTCCCTTCCTTCTTCAGTTGGAGACCAGACTCATTACCTCTGGATATGGCTGCATTTTCTGCAGTGATGGCCCAGTCCCTCATTTATTCGTTCCCTCTTTTCATTGCCCAAGTCCTTGTTCAAGCCTGCAGACAGCAGCCATCCCTTGCCCCTTTTCTGATCACCCCCAATTGGCAATTTTAATAGTGGTATCCAACACTGCTAGAACTATCATCAGACCTGCTGGTGAGGATTCCCCTATTTCCCGATTTAATTCGCAACCCTCAGGGTCTTCGTCACAGTCTTATTCTAGAGGGCTCCCTTCCCCTCACTGCGTGGAGGATTTCGGGTCTTCCTGGAGAGCTTCAGGAATTTCGGAGGAGGTTGTCTAGTTCATTCAACAGTCCTGGACTCCCAGAACAGCTAAAATATGCAAGTCCTCTTGGTTAGTCTAGTGTAGCTGGTGTGTGGGCATGGATTCAATTCCCTTGTCAGCAAATGTGACCTTAGTGGTAATTTCTTAGCTTCTTTGGCTTCAGAAGGGAAAGCCTTTCGCACCATTAACACTTACAAATTGGCCATCTCTGCCGAGCATGTCAGAGTGGGTAAAAGACCTATAGGTTAACACCCGCTGGTTTGTCACCTGTTAAAGGGAGTACGTTTTGCTAAATCACCCATTCCCAAGCATAATGTCATGTTGGATATTAATTTAAAATTGCGTTTGATTATTTCATGGCCAGAAAATGCTGATTCATCTCTTAAACATTTATCTGTAAAGTTGACTATGCTTCTGGTAGGATGTCACAGATGTTAGAGCTCTTTCCGTTATTCTTTAATAGGAGTTTATTTTCGAATTATTAGACGTACCAAAACGAATTTATCATTGGTTCATTTTCCTTTTTTTCTCTCCCAACCTAAATTATGTGTTGGAAATTGTTTAAAATCTTGCGTTTCACGAACTGCAGACCACAGAAGGTCCTTTTCTCAACTCATTATTTCCTTTAAAAAAACAATAAACCAGATTCTGCCCATACTTTGTCCCATTGGGTTAGATGGGTCATGTTCTTGGCTGGCATTTCCACTGATTCCTTTGGTTCCCATTCATCCAGAGGGGCTATGGCTTTCTGGGCAGGAGTAAGTTTACATGATATTCTCAGATTTGTCGAATGTTAATACATTTAGAACTTTTTACTGTAAACCAATTGTTCATCTGTCTAACTTAAGCATAATGTGAGCCTCTGGTTTTGTTAAAAAATTGAGATTTTCCTAGTCTTGGTGTCTGAAAGGCTAGATTTTATTAAAGACATGGAGGCGAGTATTATCCTACCACATTTAATTAATCCACCCTGGTCTCTTTTGTCCGCAGTTCCAGTACCTTCAACAGATTTGGCTGTTTCCAATTAACAAGGCTTAAGCATCGTCTCTTTTGGATTCCGCCCTGGTGGATCTCCCTATCTACTTCTGCATTTCCAGACAAGACTGGTCTTTTTCTTATGGACATCTTTAAGGATTTCATCATTTCATGACTGAGATTTTAACTTTATGTTCGGTTATAACTTTGTTTTCTGAATCTCATCTTGAGTGACTTTAGCAAGAAAAGAGGGCTTGTTGCTCTCAGTCAAGATAGTTATCGATTTACTATTGGATACACTATTGTGATGTAATGTACTTGTTCTTTCCCAGGGTTTCTGGGTAATGACGTTTTTCTATGGCTGCTTTATTTAAAGCAAGACAAAAAGCATAATACTCATCACTGTGTCTTTAATAAAATCCAGGATTTCACACACAAAGGCTAGGAAAAGCTCAATTTTACTCAGTGTTTGTGCCAATGTTTTGATCAGCTGAGCACTGAAGAATGTCTTTTTGGATTTGTTAAAGACAGCTCTAGCTGTCTGGCAAAGCTTATGACAGTACCACGAAAAAATACAAACAGGGGCTTTAAATCGGCCTGCGTCAGGAGCATTGCTTATTGAATATGTCTTTCACATTTTGGATCAGTCCACAAGTTACTGCTCAGATTTACGTGGTACAGTCATGAATGACAAGGGAGTCCATCATCCGAATCACAACTGTTGTGCACTGCAATGATTGGGTGAAGAACTTAACAAGTCCCGGTAATCAACTCTTGAAAAACCTTTTTGTATATCACCCTCATAACTCAAAGTGCCAACTGAATAGAAGCGTGTGCCATATAAGACATACAATGAAAACAAGAAAATTGCACTAAATTAATAAAACATTATTTGTTTGTTAAAAAGTTGCACAATTTATTACAAATCAATAAAATCAGTAATGGATAACATCAATGCAGTGCCATATAATTAAAAAAGTTTACATATAATATTTTTTTTTAAAAGTGCCTATACAAATATGTAACAGATAAAACACCATCAGATTCACAATTGTCAAGATAATCAAATCCACACAATTCAGAGTTGTAAAGGTTGTCAACTTTTTAACAAACAAATAATATTTTATTAATTTAGTGCAATTTTATTGTTTTCATTGTATGTCTTATATGGCACACGCTTCTATTCAGTTGGCACTCTGAGTTATGAGGGTGATATACAAAAAGGTTTTTCAAGAGTTGATTACCGGGACTTGTTAAGTTCTTCACTCATTTTCTCCTTGTCCCATATTGGATTATTAAGGAGGCCTCCCTTCTTTTTTACTTGTCACTGCAATGATTGGGCCACACATTAAGTACTCCAGCTAACGAAGACCCCACACCCTCCTGCTCATGTGCTTCAGGGAAGCAGGCTTGTGGCAGTCGTGCTTCAGTGAAGCATAGAAAAAAACAAAAGCACCAATCATTTTGAGTGGAATTCCTTAACATTAAAATGATCTCACCAAGAGCAAGTTTACACTGACACTTTTTTAGATAAGGGGACTTCCTCACAATCCAGTTACACCCTCACTGCAGCTGTCAGTTCACCCTCCCACCCTGCGGGGTTCCACCATCAAACTTTCAATGGATCCATCAAATAGAAAGTTACCTATTTGGCAGCAGAAGTGGTTGCATGGGAATGAACACATCCTGACTCGTGACCTAGTCTGTGTTGTGTTCACATTTTGGACTACAGCTGTTGCATGTGCTTATAGTTTATATGTATGCCTTTCTGTCCGTGCTATTATCAGCCTGTGCATACCCTAAAGGAAGGCCAGGTCCATTGGCTATTGCAAAGCTTGTATGCACCTGCTATGGAGTTCAAATTCTGGTGAAAATGTACATAGGCTGCAGTGTAATCCAGAATAATCATGGCAATCTATGCAATTCGGACCCTAAGGGGCATATGTATCAAGCCTTTTTCCCATCCGCAAACGGGCTGATTGTTTGCGAATGGGAAAAAGCTTTTTTTTTGGATGTATCATCCTAAAAGGCCATCGCAAAATTGGGAATCACAAAATTAGCGATTCCCTATTTTGCGATTGCATTTAAGGAATCGCAAATTGAGATTCCTTAAATGCAATTCTGGAAGTACCCAAGTTGTACGAATTTGCCTTAAGAAATTGGTGGTAATTTGCGATTTCCTTGAAAAATGCCCTTTTTTGCATTTTTCAAAGTGCCATGTAGCGCACATACATGCCCCTAGGGCATGTATGTGCGCCACATGTGCACACATGCATATTTCAGGGGTGCAACAGGGTGTCCTTTTGACACCCTTGCACCCTTGAAATTACATTCGCAATTTGCGAGTACCTAATGGGTACTTGCAAATTGCGAATGTCTTCCGATTCATTCCTATGAGCCTTTAGGCCCATAATGGGAAGGTATTCCTTAATTGCGAATCACAATTTGCGATTCACAATTAAGGAATATGTAAGAAGAGTAATTAATATTGCGACGTCTACATACATTTCATTTTGCGCGTCCTTAATAGCGATTCAATAAAAATCGCTATTAAGGACTCGCAAAACGGTTTATTGATACATAGACCCCTAAGTGTACTACAAAATATATAGATGGAAACATTCTGTAGGTTTTCACATGTGCAAATCTGACATCCATCAATCCACAACAGCAAAGAGTAAAGAACTGTATAAACAATGACATCCAACTTTTGTTGCCACCATACCTGGACAAACTTTACAGCATTTGCCTTCTCTCTTTTGTGGGTATTTGCAAGGGTATTCCTCTGGACAGTTAATTTTCTTACACTCTTGCTTGGTAAAATTGCATGTACAGACGACACACTCCACAACTCCAAATGCACGGAGATTTGGATGCCACGATTCGCCGTGGGAATAAGTCTTTCCGTTGGATACACAGACTGCAAAAAACAAAAGTATCAGACTTTGCAAGGGAGTACCATCAGGTGATTATAGACATCTATCAGAAAGAGTTCATGAGAATACAAACCTGAATGAAAAAGAGAATCATTTCATGCTCTTCTGCACATCGCTACCATGGCATTTAGGGAAATCCATTGCTCAATGGCTGTACATTTTGATAACACATAACATGGTAAGGAATTGTAAACCGATTGCAAATGCAACCTATTCTCTTTTAATTGATTCTGTTCTAAAACTTTCAATAATAATAAATAATGTTTGTTTCTCTTCTATTCTGCCATATCCTGTTCTATCCTATCCTATTCGCAATATTATCTTTATTAGGCATGGGGTTTGACAGAGCAGTCAAACAGACCCTTTGCTTACAATATACTTATAGTGGGCTTCAGATGCGCCCCATTCATCCATAGTTTATTCGGCCAGCTTCTTTCAGTCACTGGTTTGAAACTTTGACAGTCACATCAGGACTCATCCCAATGCAGTATTCATCTCTCACCTAATGCTATTGGCTGCTTGGGTATATACTTCTGCCTCCAATCGTATGCTTGCACTGATCTGCAAGTGGGACTACTCTCTGATTTATTGGGCTTGCACTGCATGCATTAGCACATTAAACCCAGTCATGTTGGCTTTGCCAATGCTTATGTTCTGTTCTAGTCTAATATATTCTATCAAATCAATTTAATTCAAGAACTTTATTCGGTAAGTGAAAATTGCCATAAAAGTACATTAAAATAAAAGCAATTCAAGTAATGTAATTCATAAAACAATAAAAATCCTTTAAGATGTCATCACATGACAATCATATACCCTTGACAGAATATTGCTCACAATACTTTTCTTTAGGTAGATAGCTTTTGAAATAAAAAGCGCAACACTAAAACACACAAATTGATCGTTTAGTGCAAGCAAAAATGTCAGTGCCTCATAATAGTTTCTAGTATTCTTCATAATAAAAAGGAGTTTCAAATATTGACATCGCAGTTCCTCATAAAACTGGTTACGACATACAGGTGTTGGCTGTTTGTTTACACACTGTAGAGGATGCAGAGGTCTAGCCAGGGACCAGGGTTCAATTCCCCGCCTCGGCGGGTCTTGGGCTCAAAATTCCACGGACCTGATAATTCTCGCCTCGGTGCCTATTCCAATCATAGAGTCCCACTCTGCAACTCTGGGCAATAGCTTGCTTAATCTCCACAACGGCCCCCACAAAGCTAAGGAGGCCTGGCCTTCACCCAGGGGGTGCTAGTAGTGTACGCCAAAGACCAACCCCAAATGTAGCAGCAGGTAACACTTTAGCTTTATATGTTTTTCCCTGCATATCATTGTGAGAGAGCGCAAATTTGAATAGAAATTATGTATAGGCCGTATTTACAAGCACATTGTATAACGTAGGAATGAAACGTATATCGTAACGTGAAGTTGACACTTATAGTATAAAGTTAACTGATATAATCCAAAGTAATATAGGAAATGTAACTATATTCACTTTAGAACATGTATTAGATTTAGAAGGCCCGTATATGTAGTGGGCTGATGTAGAGACGGTGTAGAAATGCTTACGAAATGTAAAAACGTGCAAAGTAGAATTCATGTACGTGTGTAACCTTTAAACAGAGAAACAGCGAGAAATGAAACGTGAAGAAATATGTAGAACATGTATAAAACGATATAGCGAATGATGATATGAAGTTATGCTTACGTAGTTTATATTCTATGTACAATGTATTCATATATGTGTAACAGACTTTTGCTAAATACGAATATATAATGTGTGTTAAAGGTTATACTGTGTAGAAGGCTTTCTGTGAGAACGTTAGAAAGGTTTAGGTCATTTGTGATTCTAACCTGACTGACCAAGGGTTAGCAGGAACACAGTCCAATGTATATAATTTAGCGGACTTACAGGAGTCGTAAATAGCTTGATGTGGACGTGAGAGCCAAGAAGTCTAGCACTTGTTAGATTTAAGGTGACAACGCTGGACAAGGTTTATGGCCTGAACGTGATGGGAAGCGCTAAGAATGTGAGACTTGTTTTTGAATGACCATTCACAGGACCTAGAAGGTCAAAGAATAGCAGTTGTAAGTTAAAGTCTTGTTTAAGTTCACATGATTTCTGATCTGAAAGTGTCAATTGAAATTGCCAATAAGAAGATGAAGATGACATCTAAAGAAGAAAGGTCAACTTAACGGACGACGAGAGAGATGAAGTAATGGAAGAAGCCAGAAGCTGACATCATCGGGGAAAGTCCGTGGTGGGCGTCAAGGGGCGTTCCACCCACACTGTGATTGTGTATTTTAGGGACAGCACCCCGGGGATAAGATAGCGAAGGCGAGCGAATAGCCCAGCAGGGAGCTCAGAGAGAGAAGGGCGAAGGGTAGATGACTTGAGCAGATGCGCTGAGAGAGATCAGAGCGCAAGAGAGCAGTAGGCCGAGGACCCTTAAGAAGAGCGGATGGGTAGGCAGAGAGGGTACTGCTTCTTAAACTTAAGTTACCTTTAGAGGCTAAGAGAGTTTGAACTTCTTTGGAAGTCAAACTGCTGACACCTTTTTAGGGAAGAAACTTGCGAAGTAGGGATGTCACATAGCATAGAGTAGGGACAGATTTAACGTGATATTTTTTTCTCTTTCTGTAGATGACGCCAAGGAACCACTTCACATCGAAGCTTTAAATTGCTGAATGTAGAATTGATTTTGTATTCTTTTGTATACTTTGATCCCGAGAGGATTGTATTTGCATTTAACTTTGACTTTTATATAAAACTTTTAACTTTATCAGTTGTAAGTGGTTCTTCTGAGTGGCGTCCGTTAATGGGGTTTGTCTAAACCGATACAGGGGTTGTCTTTTACTCAATGACAGATATTAGCGGTCCAAACAGATGAATGAGATAAGTTATTAAATTGATGATAAATTGATATCAAAATCTCATTCCCCGCAGTTGGTAGCAGAGAAATGATGGTTATCTTCTTGAGGAAGACGACCTAGGCCAGGTTTAGTTTACCCCAAGGTCCCTAGTCATCGACGACCAGAAGAAGAATCCCAGCCGAAGACGGTGCTGACGGTGTGTCGAGAGAAAAGCAGCAGAATCGGTCGAGAGTGAGTATAAGGGTCATGCGTTGTAAGATTGCGGTGTTTTATGTTGTTCCTGTGTTGTAATGTCAAGCGGAGTTGAATGCCTGTAGTGTGATTGAGGGAAGGTTGTGAGCGCGCGCAACCGGATGAAATCTTATGTCCAGAGGACTTAAGTGGTTCGGGTGTATCGAACACCCAGAGTAATTTGTCTACCATTGAAAGGGAGTCATGAGGTACCATTGATTTCCCGACAGACCGATGATAGGGGGAGCGTATGAGTGAGTGAATGAGTAACGGACGCTGGTCGTACGTTTACTGTGTGTAAGTAACCTATCAGTTGAGGCGATCGTCTGACCGTAAGAGGGAAGACGTTTCGTCAGTTGAGGTGACAATTACAGTTAGACTGTGGCCGTACAGTCAGAGAAAAGTGATCGCTTGGACGGAAGTAGTCATTTTTCAGTGTATGAATGAAAACGCATACGAAATCGTGAGACAAATTGAGAAAGAAGGAGAATTGCTGCAAGAGGGAACGAGTGACGTCAGCATAGAACCGCGCTGAGATTGGTTAGTTTGTCAGACGTCAGCGAAGAGTCGCGCTGAGATTGGTCGGTCAGCGTAGAGTCGCGCTGAGATAGGCCGATTAGCGAGAGCCGCGTAGGGATTGGTTGGTTGGTTGTCATCGGGACGTAAAACAAGGAAGAGTACGAGGAAAATTGTAAAATTATTGAAAATGAAGTGTTTTAAGAGTTTAAGAGCACTCTTTAGGAGAAATAGAAGAAACTTATATGCCGGAGAGGAAGCTCCACCAGAAGGCACACCAGCTTATTATATGGCAGTGAATGTAGGCTTGCACTCGATATTATGGATTTCCGAGTGGAATAAGCTGACTGAAGGGAATAAGGAACTGGCGTTTCCGAGATTTGGAACGTTTAAGCTAGATGTGTTGAATGAACTAAAAGCAGTGATGCTTGCAACAAGACCTCTACCGAGGCCAACACAGTTCGAAGCACTTAGTGTATGGTTTAGAACAGCACACGAAAAGAGCGTAAAGAGGCGCCAAGAAAGAGTGAGACGATCAGTAAAGGCAGTACAGGATGCCAAATGGGATGAGGAAGCTAAGAAATGGAGGGTGCAAAAGATAGAAGCAGATAAACTGTACCCGATGCTAGAAGTTACGGGAGAGAAGAAACCTCTAGAGGAAGAAGAGGAAAGCGAGACAGAAGAGGAACTGATAGAGAGGCTATTGACAGATAGACCACCTCCGTACAGCGCAGGGGCCGCAAGTCCTATATTACCACAAGATGACGGAGCTAGATGGGGAGAATATAAATCGATCCCAGTATCAGAGTGGGATGCCAAGAAAGAGGAGGAGGTACCTCAATCTAGTTCCGAGCAGAGAGTAGTGGGAAGATTTGTGGTCCAGAAAATGCCAGAAACACAACATGCAAGGTCTTACCAAATGCCAGACGCTCTGCAAGTACCGGTTACCATAGGCCCTATTGTGTCAATCTACAACCCAGAAGGGGTCCAGCAGGAGGAACAGGCACGATGGGACAGGGAAAGGGCAGAGATGGAGAATAGGGATCAGAGACAGATATTAGCACCGATGAGTCGGAGTACCCCATTAGATGCGGCAACAGGTCCCTGGGTAGAACAAGGGGGTCAAAGAGGGCCAATGGACTTAAGGGGACCAAAACCGAAGACCTTTAAGGAATTAAGGGAATACCTGAAGGATTGGGATACCGCCGAGGAGATTAGGAATAAAAGTGTAGAAACAGGAGCGGAGTGGAGAGACCAAGATAATCGGGTTCTCTCTCATTGTGGAGCTGGCGAAAGCAGCCCGGAGTGGGAGAGAGGGAGTCAGGAAAGCAGAGGAAATAATTGTCCTACTATCAGCGGCAATAGGCAAATGTGCGATGACAGGAGCACAGGGTGTGGCGAAGTGCCTCGCGTCACCTTTAGTGAAGGAGAACAAAGGACGCAGGAGTACCGTAATACTTTCAGATGCACACACCATGCCCCGGGTGAAACAGTGCAACATTGGAATCACGGAAACATGGAGAGTCGTGAAGCGTCTCGACATGCGTCCGGCGATAGTAGACAAAATCATGACAATGTAGGGAGTCGCGAAACGTCTCGCCATACTTCTGGTGATCAGGATCGAGATCGTGGGAGCATGGGGAGTCATGAAGGACCTTATCGTTTATTGAGCGACACCAGACAGCAAGCGAATTACAGTGATTTTGAACAGAACGGTGGATCCTATCTCGTATCTGGAGAAACCGAGCCGAAACGGCGCAATGTAGGGATGGGGGATGGAGTAATGTTCCACCACACCCCACGGGAAGATGGAAAGGCTTGGGATCTAGAGAGGTGGGAACAAAGAGATGGAAGGAAAACTCCTCATAACTCACCTGTGTTCAGGCGTAGGGCGCACAGTGGAGGTGAGAGGGGTATGAGCGAACCACCTAGGACTGACATACTGAGAGCTGAAATAAAAGCAAAACGGCTCGATGTAATGAGTTTGAAGTCCGACTTAGATGAAATAATTGACGGCACAGTGAAAATAGAGAGATTAGAATTGTACGCACCAGATGAAATATTGTTTTTATCCAAGGATGTTACTCGGAGAGCGAGGTCAGCTCATGAAAATTTATCGAATCTAGCAAATAGATATATGATAGACCTATCACGAACTAAAGCTTTACAGGGTAACCATAGGCTAACTTGCTCGGATCAGGATCTGGATGAGCGTAGAACGATCGCGCTGAAGGTACACATAAGGGAATTGATTCAGAGTATTAGAATATGGAGAGATCTGGATAGATGGGAGGAAAGATGGTCTAAGAAGGGATCCGTAAGAAGGAGTTCACTTACAAGGTCCCCGGATACAGACCTAATGCGAATGGAAGCATTCCCTTTGCGAGAAATCGCGAACGGAAATTACGTTCACGTACCATGGAGTAGGGGGGATTTGGCGGCATTTACCAATTCCTTCCCAAAGCTGAGAGAAAATCCCGTCGAGTGGTACAAGCAGGTAGAAAGATTTGTGAAGATCTCGAAGGTACTGTGGATCGATTTGAACACGTTGTTCGATATCGTAGTACCCGGAGATTTGTGGACGGCATGCAAGCTTAGTGTTGAATGGCCTACTTGTGAGCCTCCGAGAGACACCCGGACGAATGGTCCATCAGTCAGAGTCATGGAGAAATACGAAAGAGTCATAACATGGCTGAAAGAGAAAGTGCCAGTACATGATATAGACTGGGTTAAGATAGATAGAACTACTCAGGAGCCGAAGGAAACAGTCCATGAGTTTTATGAGAGATTGCTGAAAGCATTCAAGCAGTACAGTGGGTTAGATGTAATGGATCCTAAGGACATAGGGCAGTTTGTGTCGAAGTTTGTTCTAGGATTAAGACCAGACATAAGCCTGATGATACAACAACATTTAATCTGTTGGCAGAATAAGCCTTTAGATGAAATTCTGAGGTATGCAAGGTACTGTAGTGACGAGATAGATTCGAAGGCTAAGAAACTCAAGGAGAAGTTAATGCTGGTACAAATGCAAGCAGCTGGAAAGGGTGGACAGCGGCAACAGGGAACAGGAGCGCAAGTAAAGAAGCAGAATAATCAGAGCAGAGACGAGGAAGAAAGACCGAGACCGAGAATGGATATTGCGACACTGAAAAGGACAACTAGATGTCATCAGTGTAACGAAGTGGGACATTGGCGACGCGAGTGTCCTTACAATGTTGAGACAGGGGAATTAGAACAAGAGGAGGAAGAGGTACAGAATAACGTGGTTAAGGGAGCCGCAGCCCCAAAGGGAAAGTTTATCAAAGGGGGGACTCAGACTCCTCGAGCCCCGTTTCCTCAACCACCTCGCATCACAAACGGAGGGAAAACCTATAGACAAATGCCATTGTTTGTAGGAGGAGAGGAATGCTACTACGTTGATCCTCTTACAGGGCAACGAGTAAACAGGGAGGAAGACTGTACTCTAGGAGCAGCCCTGGAAGTAGATCAGAGAGGACCATACGTAGAGGCTGAAGTAGCTGGATGTCCTACAACCTTTTTGGTAGATACGGGTGCCACTCGATCCACGTTGAGATCAGCGGTAGTTCCCGGTTTGCCGATATCGGGAGAGACGATTCAGGTGGTAGGAGTCGCAAACAAGAGGATGACGAATCCTCTGACCGAACCAGTGTCAGTAAAGATAGGGAATTACAGTGACGAACATCAGTTTGTGATCTGTGATTCTAGCCCTGTGTGTTTGCTAGGAAGAGA
Source organism: Lissotriton vulgaris (assembly GCF_964263255.1). Classification (NCBI taxonomy): domain Eukaryota; kingdom Metazoa; phylum Chordata; class Amphibia; order Caudata; family Salamandridae; genus Lissotriton; species Lissotriton vulgaris. Next base: position 191,406 of record NW_028252215.1, read on the forward strand.
TCTATTGTGCAAATTGAATTGCACAATACATTGTACACCTGAAGGAGTAGAAGTACAGACGAATGATGAGGGTGCCGATTTTAAAATTGCAAACTCGCAAGAGTGCGTGGAACTATATCCTACCTTAACAGTGGAGGAACTTCCACAGGATTTGAGGGAGAAAGTGTCAGCTGAGGTGTGGGATTTTACTGGAGAAGAAATAGGACTGATTAAAGGAGTAGAACCAGTAAAAATCTTGGTAAGAGCCAATGCTGAGTATCCAAGAACCCCACAATACAAGTTGACTCCAGAGACGATTGCAGGAATAAAGCCTGTGATCGAATCCATGATTAAACAGGGAATACTGAAGGAGATCGTGGGAAGTCCATGTAACTCCCCGATTATGGGTTTGCAGAAGCCTAGTGGAAAGTACAGAATAGTGCAGGATCTTCGGAAGATTAATAACATTGTTGTCTCATGTTGTCCAGTGGTACCGAATCCATCAGTGATATTATTTCAGATACCGTTCCAAGCAGAATGGTTTACAGTGATAGATTTGTGCCAGGCTTTCTTTTCGATACCTTTAGATGAAGAGAGCCAGTATCTTTTCGCTTTTAAGCTGGAAGATCGCGTCTTAACATGGTGTCGTATCCCTCAGGGGTATACAGAAAGCCCATCGATCTTTAACCAGTTATTAAAACGAAATCTTGAAAGTCTAGTACTGCCCAAGAATTCGGTTCTAGTCCAGTACATAGACGACCTCCTAGTTGCGTCAGAAACTGAGGAAGCTTGCAGAGAAGACACCATAACCTTGTTAAATCACTTGGCCGAGAACGGACACAAGGTGTCTCCAAGTAAATTGCAATATTGTAAAACTGAAGTGCAATACTTGGGCCATAGGATTGAAAAGGGAAAGCGGAAGGTGTCTCCAGACAGAATAGAGGCGATTATGAAAATGAACGCGCCTACAACACAAAGAGAAGTCAGGATGTTTCTAGGTATGGTCGGTTACTGTCGACAGTGGATAGCCAACTTCTCACTGAAGGCAAAACCGTTATTACAACTGACGCACAAAGGAGTAAGTGATCCGGTACCATGGGACAAAGATTGTTTGATGGCGTTTTTGCAGCTGAGGGAGGACCTATGTCGTGCCCCGGCTTTAGGAATGCCTGATTACACGAAGCCATTTTTGCTTTACTGCTGCGAAAGAGAGGGATGCGCGTTAGCAGTTTTAGCTCAGATCCATGGAGATGCGCGTAGACCAGTGGCGTATTTTTCGGCTACATTAGATCCAGTAGCCGCAGCGTTGCCCGGATGTCTCAAATCCGTAGCTGCAACGGGTGTCAGCATTGAACGATCTGAAAGCGTAGTTATGGGTCATCAGTTAGAGGTGTATGTACCACATTCTGTAGAACTGTTAATGACCAGGACTAAGACTCAGCATCTGACAAATAGCAGGCTCACACGCTACGAGCAAGTCATACTGGCTGCCGAGAATGTGACCCTAAAAAGATGCTCCGTCTTGAATCCTGCAACTTTGATGCCACTTCCGAATGAGGTGGATGATGAAAATTGTACAGATCATGACTGCCTTGATGTGACTGAACTATGCACCAAACCGAGACCCGATATTGTGGATGAACCATTGACTGACCCAGATGAAATTTTCTTTGTTGATGGTTCATGCGTAAGAGACAATGTCGGTCAGCTGAGAGCAGCTTATGCAGTTTGCACAATTACGAGAGTGATAGAAGCCGCTTGCCTGGAAGGAGTACATTCCGCTCAGGTAGCTGAAATTGTTGCTTTGACTCGTGCTTGCTTAGCAGGCGACAAACTTCGAGTCACCATATACACCGATAGCCAGTATGGTTTCGGGGTAGTTCACGATTATGGGCAGTTATGGTCTCAAAGAGGTTACATGACCTCCTCGGGTTCTCCCATTAGGAATGGAGAATTCGTGAGACTTTTGTTAGAGGCATTGCAAAAGCCGATGGCCATAGCAGTGGTCAAATGTGCAGCCCATACAAAGAATGTTGACCTTGTGTCACTAGGAAACCGCTACGCGGATGAAGTAGCGCGTTATTGTGCAGAACAGAGATATTCTCACACTGATATAAAGGTGGGGGGAATCCAAGAAAGAACTGAATTGACCATGTTGTTAGACACTGTAGATACGTGGGATGAATTGAGAAGTATTCAGGAAAATGCACCAGATGAGGAGAAAAAGAGTTGGGAAACAGCTGGTTGTTCTAGAAGTGAAATGAACTTTTGGATCTCTGCAGATGGGAGAGCAGTTTTACCAAATGAACTTGTTAGTCCAATGGCAAGGAAATTGCATGGATCAGCACACATAGGAAGAGATGCTATGGTGAGAGTATTCAGACAAACGTGGTTTAATCCAAAGTTTAGAGTAGCGGCAGAAGCTGTGTGTCAGCGATGTACGATCTGTCAGCAACTAAATGTGGGTAAGAGAACACCAGTTACATTGAGTCACATTGGGAGGTCTGGGGGGCCTTTCAATAGGATGCAGCTTGATTTTATAGAAATGCCTAAATGCAACAGACTCAGATACGTTTTAGTGATTGTGTGCATATTTTCTAGATGGGTTGAGGCTTACCCTACACGTAGGTGCGATACACTTACAGTAGCGAAATTGTTACTTAGAGAGTTAATACCGAGGTTTGGGGTGCCATCCTCTTTGGAATCGGACAGAGGAACTCATTTTAACAGCGAAATAGTGAAGATGCTATGTTCAGCTTTGAATATCGATCAGAAGTTACACTGCAGCTATCGACCAGAAGCTTCAGGGATTGTAGAGCAAATCAACAGCACGATAAAGTCCAGACTTGCCAAAGTTTGTTCAGCAACATCCCTGAGTTGGCCAGACGCACTTCCAGTGGTTCTTATGAGCATACGTAGCACACCTGATAGAAGAACAGGTCTCTCTCCTCATGAAGTCCTAATGGGGAGAGCTATGAGATTGCCATCGGTTCCGACTGCAGCTCTGGTGAACATCACAGACGATTTGATCTTGGACTACTGTAAGGGACTATCTGATGCCGTTAATTCTGTGTCCCTCCAGGTCCAGGCTGCAGAGGTTCCATCAGCACAAGATTTGTGCCATGACCTGAGTCCGGGAGACTGGGTCTTGGTGAAGAAGCATGTCAGGAAGAACTGCTTAGACGTGCGCTGGAGAGGACCGTTTCAAGTTATACTTGTAACGAATACCGCAGTAAAGTGTGGAGGTCTGCCAAACTGGATACATGCCTCACACACCCGAAGAGTGCCAACACCTCTAGAAGAAACAGCTCCTCTCTCGGATGAGAATCCAGCGGAAAGTGGAGAAGCCATAGAGGGGGAAAGCCAAGCTGTGGAGGTGAGCGAAGAGGCTGAAATTGAGACGGAACAGGTCGACGAAGGTCAGGATACCAGTGGGACCGAAGTCGCCTCAGGAGAAGAAAGTAATTGGGAGTCTGATACAGATATCGAACAAACAGAAAGTGACCAAGAGACAGGTCCAAGGACAAGGAGCAGAAGGACAAGAAGTGACAAAGCCAGTTGGCCGGAGAGAAGGAAAAGGCCAAGCTCAGAAGAAAAGCAAGAAAGAACTCTTGTCCCGATCGCTGAAGAATCGGATCAGGAGGAAGAAACTACAGACTCAGGAACTGAAAGTCCAAGGAGATCGAGAAGGGTACGTGTGCCCTGCAGAAGGTACGCCACTCCAGAGTGGACTTATCTAGCAGATGTCTTGGGGACAGAAATCTGGGAGAGTGAAGAAAGTGAAGGTAATCGATCACGATCCATTTGTGGCAGTGGAGATATGGATGTTGACGCCTGGACTCGAGACTGAGGGATTACTGACTTTCACACTTCCCATACCCCCATATTTGAGTCAAATTCAAGATCTAGTGCTAAATAGATTACAATTTCCAACGTTTGGTCAGCAAATGTCAGAAGAAGAAGAAAAAGTCATTCGTTTTGAATTATTGGAAATTGTCGTGAAAGCTGCAGGTCCGAAAATAATTGTTGATGCATAAAAGACTTTTGTATATAAGTTATAAAGAAGAAGATAACCTAGCACCGAGTGGAAAGAAGAACAAAATTAGGGATTACATTTAGAGGACGGAGAAGGGTTAGGGTTGTCCGTTGCTAAAAGAGAAAGACATTGTTGCGAAAAAGAGACTTTGTTGGGAAAAAGCATTTTAAGACTGAGAAAGCAAATAAAGCAAACAAAGACTGCAGAAAGAAAACTTTTTCGCAAAAGAAGGAGCTACGCTGTTTTGATAACATGGAGAACGGCAACCCAAACCGAAGAGCTAGATGTATAGTAGGTACACTGATAGCAATAGTAATTTTTCTCATAATTACAGTAGTGACAATATCATACATAATAGGACATGAAACTGATAAAGAAACAGCAAATGTAAAGCCTATAACGACTTTGAGACCTGCTCTTGTGGGGAAAAAGGAGGAGAGCAATGTTATACGTGAAAAGGCGTTATTGGCAGATGAAGCTCGTAGATTACACATAGACGAGTCACAGGGAAACTTTAGGTCAAATGCATATGCTAAATTATTGTACGAGTATATCGATGCCATGGAGGCCAAAGATTGCTATGTTTGTATGCAATTGCCGGCTTCTGTAGACGAAGGCATTAGATATCATCATCTTCCATTGACTTATGGGATAACATGTAGTTTACTGCTTAGTATATTTTATGGTAGAGAAGGATTTGAGTACTACTTTTCAAATTATGATTCGGTACTGCCTGAAGTTCCGAATTATAAGCAAATGAATAAGTGGGACTATTATAAAAAGGAGGATAGACTAGCTAAATTCTTTCTTCCTTGGGATACACTAGATACATCATATGCACGCAGAAATAATCTAACTTGCAAAGTATCAGAGGTTGAGAAGAAGTTCATAGGACAAGTAGATGATAGATACAGAAGGCAGAAGATTCTAAAAATGTCAGGACAATGGAAAACTGATTGGACCGAAGAAGAAAAAGCACATAAAAAGAAAGGTAGCAATGGTCCAATAGCATTGGATAGAACGCAGAAAGGAAAGTTATGTTTAACTCGAAGCAAGACGTATTACGAGAGTGTATTTGTAGGTGAAGTAAATTGCGAACATGCTTTTCGTTTAGAGTACTATACGAAAGATTTTATGAAAGGAATGCAAGCTATTCCGAATGTGTATTTTGTATGTGGAAGAAATGCCTATGTAAAACTACCTGACAATTGGTATGGTTCGTGTTACTTGGCAATTGTCTTCCCCAAAATATATCATGCAAAGGATGTAGTGATAATAGAAGGAAAGGCTTTGAGGAGAACGAAAAGGGAAGTAGGAGATGCAGAAGTAGTAGGAGATGTATTTGGAGCAATGTTTCCTATGTTAGGTTTAATACTTAACGATGTTAAGATCAGGAGACTGGCTACAGTTGTAGATAGATTATCTGCAAGTACTGCAAGGTCATTAATGTTGGTAGAAGGTGAGATGCAGTCGATTAGAGCAATGGTTCTTCAGAACCGACTTGCTTTAGATGTACTGCTAGCAAAAGAAGGCGGAGTTTGTAAGGCTTTGAAGGTCCAGGAATGTTGTATTTATATTCCTGATAATTCAAAACCACTTGAGAAAGTCATACGGAACATTACACAGATTCATCAAGAGATCGAAGATTTATCAAAAACAAATGTTTGGGAAAAAGTTGGTCATGGAGTAGGAAAGGTTGGGAGTTGGTTTGCCAACCTTGGGAAAAGCATAGTATGGTACATAATAAAGCCTGTATTGATAGTAATAATTTGTATAATCACATTGTTAGGTTTAGTAAAATTATATAAATGGTATAGGTCGAACCGGTTACAACGAACAATGAGAGAGCAAGAAAGGAGATTAGCTGCTTTACAAGATCAACAGTATAAAAGTTTAAGAGCTCTCGAAACGATGAAAAGAGGGAATATTGTAACTAGTTCTGTTTAGAAATGTTATTCAAATTGCATTTAGTGATGACTCCTAGAAGTCATCAAAGGGGGGACTGAGAGAGCGCAAATTTGAATAGAAATTATGTATAGGCCGTATTTACAAGCACATTGTATAACGTAGGAATGAAACGTATATCGTAACGTGAAGTTGACACTTATAGTATAAAGTTAACTGATATAATCCAAAGTAATATAGGAAATGTAACTATATTCACTTTAGAACATGTATTAGATTTAGAAGGCCCGTATATGTAGTGGGCTGATGTAGAGACGGTGTAGAAATGCTTACGAAATGTAAAAACGTGCAAAGTAGAATTCATGTACGTGTGTAACCTTTAAACAGAGAAACAGCGAGAAATGAAACGTGAAGAAATGTGTAGAACATGTATAAAACGATATAGCGAATGATGATATGAAGTTATGCTTACGTAGTTTATATTCTATGTACAATGTATTCATATATGTGCAACAGACTTTTGCTAAATACGAATATATAATGTGTGTTAAAGGTTATACTGTGTAGAAGGCTTTCTGTGAGAACGTTAGAAAGGTTTAGGTCATTTGTGATTCTAACCTGACTGACCAAGGGTTAGCAGGAACACAGTCCAATGTATATATTTAGCGGACTTACAGGAGTCGTAAATAGCTTGATGTGGACGTGAGAGCCAAGAAGTCTAGCACTTGTTAGATTTAAGGTGACAACGCTGGACAAGGTTTATGGCCTGAACGTGATGGGAAGCGCTAAGAATGTGAGACTTGTTTTTGAATGACCATTCACAGGACCTAGAAGGTCAAAGAATAGCAGTTGTAAGTTAAAGTCTTGTTTAAGTTCATATGATTTCTGATCTGAAAGTGTCAATTGAAATTGCCAATAAGAAGATGAAGATGACATCTAAAGAAGAAAGGTCAACTTAACGGACGACGAGAGAGATGAAGTAATGGAAGAAGCCAGAAGCTGACATCATCGGGGAAAGTCCGTGGTGGGCGTCAAGGGGCGTTCCACCCACACTGTGATTGTGTATTTTAGGGACAGTACCCCGGGGATAAGATAGCGAAGGCGAGCGAATAGCCCAGCAGGGAGCTCAGAGAGAGAAGGGCGAAGGGTAGATGACTTGAGCAGATGCGCTGAGAGAGATCAGAGCGCAAGAGAGCAGTAGGCCGAGGACCCTTAAGAAGAGCGGATGGGTAGGCAGAGAGGGTACTGCTTCTTAAACTTAAGTTACCTTTAGAGGCTAAGAGAGTTTGAACTTCTTTGGAAGTCAAACTGCTGACACCTTTTTAGGGAAGAAACTTGCGAAGTAGGGATGTCACATAGCATAGAGTAGGGACAGATTTAACGTGATATTTTTTTCTCTTTCTGTAGATGACGCCAAGGAACCACTTCACATCGAAGCTTTAAATTGCTGAATGTAGAATTGATTTTGTATTCTTTTGTATACTTTGATCCCGAGAGGATTGTATTTGCATTTAACTTTGACTTTTATATAAAACTTTTAACTTTATCAGTTGTAAGTGGTTCTTCTGAGTGGCGTCCGTTAATGGGGTTTGTCTAAACCGATACAGGGGTTGTCTTTTACTCAATGACAGATATTAGCGGTCCAAACAGATGAATGAGATAAGTTATTAAATTGATCATAAATTGATATCAAAATCTCATTCCCCGCAATTTCAATTTCTGCAATCCATTGGGGGTCCTAGATATTAATGCGTATCCTTTGGCATATAACAACATCGGAATAGGGTGTCCTGTAATGAGGGGTATATCAACCTGATGCCTGTCTAATACCCTTACCTACACTAAAATCAATGTGCATTCATCTCGTGGACCGTAGTGAACCTTGCTCGATAGATGCTAATAAAGGCAAGCCAAGAAACAAATAATCGCTGTAGGAGCACCTAAGCTAGTCAGGGTTGAACATAGGATAGAATGATTAGCTAGGTCAAACGCACTGCTAAGATCTATAAATCAGAGGTATAGAGACCCTAGTATAGTTCCTTATTAACAGATCTAAATTGACGCATTGTCCCATTGTTTCCAGGCCCCTCCCAGATTGGGCTGGGGAAAGAATAGAATTTTCCAAAGCCCGTTCCTCCAACCTCTAAAGCAAAACCCTATTCATCAATTTTACAGAAGAGTCCTGGAGGAAGATGGGGCGGTAGCATTCAGGATCTGATTTGTCACCTTTTTTAAAAATGGGGATATTTATTGAGACAGACCAGTACTTGGGAATTATACTTTCGGCACCTGTGTTAAAAACAAGTACTCATAGTTCTTTAGATGACTTAAAAACATCTACCGGGACGCCATCCGCTCCTGGGGCACTTCCACTAACGCTAGAATTTATAGCACAAATAACTTCATCAATAGAGATGTTAAGTGGGATTGGATGCCAATTGAAGGTTTAGCCAGTCCCCATTTCTCTACCCATGAATATAGTATAATTAAAAATGTTGGGAAAATATTCCACCCATGCATCCCAGGCTACAGAGGAATACATTTCAGGGATCTTATCAGATTTCAGGAAGGGGGCATTAATCGTGTTTCAAAACAGCTTCCTATCCTTTGCCTCGGCAGCTCGACTCAAATTGGACAATGCCTCTTCTTGTAAAGACCTTTTCCTCTTGGTAATTACCTGTTTGTAGTTATAGTGGAGAAGTGTGGCTCAATGTGGAGAAGTGTGGCTCAATGATTAGAGCGGCAGACCCTGATGCAGAAGTCTACCCCGGGACCAGAGTTCAATTCCCCGCCTCGGCGGGTCTTGGGCTCAAAAAATTCCACGGACCTGATAATTCTTGCCTTTGTGCCTATTTCAATCATGGAGTCCCACTCTGCAAATCTGGGCAATAGCTTGCTTAATCTCCACAACGGCCCCCACAACGCTAAGGATGCCTGGCCTCCACCTTGGAGGTGCCCAGGAGTGGACGCCTCACAGGGAAAGCCAGGATGGGTTCCACAGTGGTATTTGTACAAGCACCTAGAGACCCTTGCGGGTGAGTAGTGCGCTATACAAGTATCTATTTACATTTACATTGTGGAGAGTCTTGATTAACACAGTATTGCTGGGTGAGCGAAGTAAAGCCGTCTCTCTCAACTGTTGAACGGTCTGAGTGCATCGGTGATCGAACCATCCCCCACGCCTGCGGGGTTTCAAAATCTCACACAAACCACAAGAGAATAAGGAAGGGGAGAAGTGGGAATAATTTTTAAGGAACAAATTGAACTTCACCACTCTCATCCTAGATGAGTTAACAGACCCCAAACTAATTGGTTTCTTTCTGAAAGCGGAAAAACGCATTTCCTTACCTGGAATCCTCTGTTAACGGCCCCACTCACCATTGTGACCTCGTCTTTACTCCAGAAGGATTAACCACAATTGAAGTTATCTTTCCAGTGTGCTGGACTGACCATGCACTTGTCACCTACCGCATTAATCAGAAGGATCTAAAATTCCCATCCTTTAACTTAGCCAGAATGGGGAAAGGAACAACCTGGCACAAACTGAAAAGCCCAGAAATAGGCAATGTTCTTCATCAGCCCAAAATGATTGGCGCAGTAAATGACAACTACGAAACTCTAGAAGGAAACAATTCTACACACTTTAGACATAGTAATACCCTAAAAAAGCATGAAAATGCAACATAGACCCCCCAGTTCCATGGTACAATACAGTATTAAAAACATCTAAACAATCTGTATGGTACTGGAAACGAAATGGCACAGGTCCTACTTAGATGAGGCCAAAAACGCTTAAAGACCACACATAATGAATGTAAGCAAGAAGTCTGCGAAGCAAAAGTAAACTTTTATGCAAATGCTATTCTAGAAGATCCAAACAACACAAAAAAAACGGTTTTGGTTACTATGTGCGAGCAATCTAATCCTGTGTGCTTACAACAATTGATAAGATCCTCACAAGTACTGTGTGACAATCTTGCTGACTTCTTTGAGAACAAGATTAGAAAGATCAACAATGATATCTGAAGTTCTCACCACCTAAAATATCCCAGTCCCAAAGACACTCACTCAGAGGAGTTACCTATGCACATTTGCCTTATCGGCGCCAGAGGCACATGACTTGATAAGTAGTCCTACCAGCCATGTGAACAAGCTAACACTTTTTGACCCTATAACTGAGGAAGGCTTTCAGACTATAGCTATGTCTACTACCTCCGGCTCCTTATACTACAAAGAATCAGGAAAGATATGGCAGACACGCTATTTCCTCCATTACTACAGATTTGCAACCAATCACTAAAATATGGTTTGGAAAAAAACTGTAGTACTCCTCTTCAAAAAAAGCCCTTGGCAAACCCTACGGTATTTAGTAGCTTTAGGCCAATATCCCTCCTGCCCTGCCCAGTAAAAGTGCTTGAATACTACGTCAGCAAAAAGTCGTCTAAGCATCTGGAAGACCACAACCTCCTGGACGAGGAACACTTTGGATTCCAACCAGGTCATGGGACAGAGTCTGCTCTGCTGCTAGCTAGGGACAAACCTCTGATGATGGTCGACAGCAGCAAGTGATCGATTTTCTTACTTTTAGATCTATCGGCCACTTTTGATACAGTTAACCACAAAATGCTGCTGATGAGACTGGCTACTAATGGAATCAGTGATATAGCACTGAATTGGCTGCAAACCTATTTGTTGGAGTTCTGCTAATTGGTTTCTCTGCCACCATACTGTTCTAACTTCAAAATCAACAAACATGGTATTCCACAGGGCTCGGGACTCAGCCCAATCTTCTTTAATATCTATATGAGGCCACTAATAAAACTCATCAAATCCCATAATATTAAACTTGTCAATTATGTTGATGACACACAATTGATCCTGTCTATTGAAAGCAATAGGCAGAACAATTTCGATGCCTTCCATAACAGACATGGTTAAATGGCTGGACACTAATTCATTGGAATTCAATGGAAATAAAACCGAGTTCTTGTGCTGCCCAGTGAATAAAATTCCCATAAAACTCCCTCTTAACTTTTGGCCACTAACAATAGGTGAAGAGTTGAAACACTCAGAAACAGTGTGCAATGTGGGGGTCACCTCTGACAGCAAACTATCCATAGAGAGTCATGTAAACAAAGTCACAGGCACCTGTTTCACACTACTCTGTGGATTAAATAAACTCCTACCTCTGCTGCCCCCACATGCAAAATGTCTGATTGTACGCAGGCTAATGCTATGCAGGCTCGACTACTGCCATGAAAGTGTTTGATAGCGGAGTGGTAAAATTAACTATTCCCACTCCAGTGAGTGCAACATTAGGGAAAGTGTTGGATAGCGGAGAGACAAAAATTACTAGTCACACTCAAACAGTTCTAAAAAAATTATATATTTAAAAAACATAAATACAAATATATATAAAAAATGAAAAATCAAATATATTATATATATATAAAAACATATTGTACTATTAATTACATGTAACAAAAACCTCCAAATATTATATAAAATACAATAATAAATACAGTACAAAAACATTTTTAAACTAAAAAATATTTACAAACCAAACAATTATTCAATACTTAAATGTTTTTTCTTTTATTTCCTACCCTATAACACAACACCAAAAACAAAACATTTCAACATTATGAATTAACATAATTAACAGTCAATTAAAAGATATTATTAAGAAAAAAAACGAATAAACATTAATTGACTACACACACTTTAGCACTATAATATCCACAACACACACCTAAATTAAACTATAAAATAATAAAACACAATTAAAACTTCTTTTTTAACTAAAAACCATTACTATTAACAAATAATAATAATGGAATTAAAATATATTTGATACCCACCCTTTACCCCTTTTAAAATAAAAACAACACAAAAAACATAAACAATCCCCAAAAATAAATATCAAATAACTAACATTAATTAACAACTATATATTAATTAATTAGAAACAAATTCGTCAATTCATAATAAATTACTTTACACATTTAAAAATATAAAATCTGACTTCCCACCCTATTCCCCTATAAAAACTACAACCCACTATGGAACTAAAAACACAAAAGTCTAATAAAAAACTAAAAGTTTAACACATACATTAAAAATACAAACAATTCTTATACAAAAAAACATACATCATTCACAGATAAAATTCATACTAAAATACATTACATTAATTTAAAAAACAATAGTTTTAACAACTATATTTTTGCAAACGATATTAAACACTTCAATATTTTTTACATCGATATTACGTACCTTAAGTCGATATTCTTGACCATGATATTCTTGCTGTCGATATTTCTGAACCACAATATTTATTACTCAATGTTTGTGCAACTCGATATTTTTTACTCGATATTCTGTTTGCACACCCCCTCCTTTGTTTAACTCTTGCCAAAAATAAGCGTGTGTGGAGTGCCTTATGTAAAAGTAGCTTTACGGTTCTAGGTGACCTAAACTTTCACTTAGATCTAGGTCACCTTACCGATTCTGCCGCCCTCATTTCTGATCTAGGTACCCTAGGGCTAAAACAACTTGTTACATCCTCCACCCATCAAGCAGGCCACATTTTAGACCCCATTTTTTCTAACCTAGAAGGACTGCAAATTACCAATATTTTGCCAATGCCTTGGACTGACCACTTTGCAATTTTTGCAAATATAGTCACCAATAATCATTGTAATATCAATCCCCAACCTATATCCAAACAATCTTTTAAAGACTGGAAAAATATAAATCATGACGATTTGAAGCTCATACTGGAACAAACCCACCCAGTGTTTGCTTCAGCCCCCAATCTAGCGCTCCAGCAATTATACGACTGGATGGGCCAGGCAACACACCAATCAGCTCCTTCTAAAGAACATTCTAGTAATAGAGCCAAACCCACTGCCCCCTGGTACAATGACAAACTAAGGATACAAAAACAGATTAATCGTAGTAAGGAAATAACTTGGAGAAAAGACTATGATATTACCAGTAAATCTGTCTATAAGGAATCCTTAGCACTATACAAAACCATGATAGCGGAAGCAAAAAAAGAATACTACAGTGATCAAATTGAGAAAGCTAAGAATTCCAGTAAACAACTATTCCTAATCACCAAAGTATTATCAGGCAATTCCCCAGACCTTACTCCCCCCCGTCACAACTTTTGTGTGACTCTCTTGCCTCTTTTTTCTTCACCAAAGTAGATGATATCTACCAGGCGTTCTCTTCCAAATCACCTCCTGGTACAATCTCATCTACTACTTTTTCTCCAGCTAACACGTTCCCCAGCTTCCAACCGGTCACCCCGGATCAAATAAAAAATACACTATCTACTATTAAATCAGGATCACCCCTGGACCCTTGCCCTCTATCTGTACTCAGACCAGTAATGGATGCCATCATACCGGCACTCACGCAGGTTTGCAATTTAATATTGCTGTCAGGCAATTATCCGGACCCCCTCAAAAACACTTTACTAAAACCTCTGTTAAAAAAACCCTCACTGGACAAAAGTGAGTTAAAAAACTATCGCCCAATTGCTAGTCTACCCTTCATTGCGAAGGTGATTGAAAAAATCATGAATACCCAGATTTCCGAGTTTATTGAAAAACATCAGCTCCTCGACAACACGCAGTTTGGGTTCAGAAAACATCACGGGACAGAGACAGCCTTGATTAAAGCCGCTGATGATATCAGGGTAATCAGGGACCAGGGTGGCACTGCCATACTGGTTCTGCTAGATTTATCAGCGGCTTTCGACACGGTCGACCACAACACCTTGGTCGACCGTGTCCAGGGACTTGGCATCTGCCACACTGCCAAAAACCTAATTGCGTCCTTCCTAGCCAAAAGAACGCAGGCTGTCATTCTGGGACCCTTTCAATCAGCCCAACTCTCTGCTCCTTGCGGAGTTCCTCAAGGCTCATCCCTGAGTCCGACACTTTTTAACATTTATGTGTCGGACCTTGCTAAGACCATCAAAGCACATGGGATGAGCCTAACCTCTTACGCCGACGACACCCAACTAGTGTTGGCGATTAAAGGGGATGGAGAGCAAGTAGCTGAAAAATTTAAGAAAGGGCTCCTAGATATAGGAGACTGGATGGCTACCAACTGCCTAAAGCTAAACTCGGAAAAAAACGAGGTACTCATCTTTGGTCCACTCTCACCAGCCTGGCCCACCAGTTGGTGGCCAGAGACCTTCGGTACTCCTCCTACTCCCAACTCGAAGGTTAGGAACCTCGGTGTCATCTTTGATGATGGACTAAATTTCATGAACCACGCCAACAAAACAGTATCAACAGCACATTTGAAATTAAAAATGATCCGGAAAATACGCCCTTTTCTCCCTGACTCTGCCATCAAGACACTGGTTTCTGCCCTTGTCCTTTCATCCCTGGACTATTGCAATGGGCTATTCCTCAATGCTCAAACCAGAGTAATTGCAAAACTCCAAACAATACAAAATGCGGCAGCTCGCCTTCTCTCCGGCAAAACAAAGTTTGAATCCATCTCCAAAAACATAAAAGATCTTCACTGGCTTACTGTGCAAAAAAGAATTCATTTCAAATCCCTCTGCATTGTATTTAAAACAATCAACAATCAAGGACCACATTTTCTAAAAGACCAATTACAACCTTACAAACCCACAAGAGCTTTACGATCAGCCACTCTTAGCCAACTGGTCGTCCCTCGCACCAAGACAGTTACCTGGGGTGACCGACGCTTTCTGGTGGCGGCCCCCAAACTTTGGAACACCCTGCCTCTTAACATCAGACAAAGTGTCACACTGCTTCAGTTCCGTAAACTCTTGAAAACCTGGCTGTTCTCTCATTAATTTTTTCTTTTCTCCCCTCACATCTGCTTAATTAACTGGCTTACCCCCTCACTTTTCCTGAGTTAATATTGGTTTTTAGCGCCAAGACGCCTACGGGTATATGCAGCGCTTTAGAAATATTAAAAATAAATAAATAAATAAATAAATAAATAAATAAAAGTGTGTGAGGAGCGCCCCAGGTTCTACTACCTGATCAGTGCGAGTTGAGCGATGTTTTCAGAAGAGCCAGGTACTGGATCTCTTTGCGTGTGCAGCGCTACCTCGGGGTAGGAGCCTGTGGGGGAGGAAGTACTCTCCCCCTCCTTCGCAGCCGATACGGATGCCCTCTGGGCAAAGACGACACAGGAAGCTGCTGGGGAGATCATCGAAAAGAAGCAACAAGGTCATCAGTGCCAGCTGGACGCTCCACGCCAGTCTTCCTGACGCAGTTAAAACAGGGGGCAGGGCCTGTCAGCCTGACAAGTAACACTGGAGGGGTGAAAGGTAGTGTGGTCTACCCAACCTACTGAGATGTGGCGACTCACAAGAAGAGCAACCCCGGGGGAGCGCATGGGGAACTGGCCTTCCTCGTGTGAAGGGGGCAGGCCTGAGGTAAAGCAGCGGGCCGGAAGGCCTAGGAGGGCACTGGACGTGCTACACAGCAGTATGGTAGACTACACCTGGCCACCATTGAACTGCACGTTCGTTTGGGCATTCACCCCGTTTTCCTGTGGCACAGTTCGGGGGCATGTTTTTCAGGTGATTGCAGGGGACATCCTCAACAGAGGGTCCCCCTTTTGAGGGTGAGGTGATGGGTAACCGTAGAGAGTTACCAGAGTAGCAGCAGTGGGTGTGCAGGAGCTCCCATTCCCAGCGGTTGGCCCAGAATTACCAAATTACCTGTAAGAGAAACAGAGAAGTGCTGGGGTGGCGCATTTGAAGCCACACAATGGCGATGTGTGCACGATGTCTGGGTGCTATGAAGTGCACCGTGATAATTTTTTCACCAAGTTCTTAGGATAATTACAGCCTAGAAGCATATACTTTAGTGCGCTGTGATGTTATGCATAATATTGCTATTATGTTTTTAGGGCTTGTGCATCTTATAAGTATATGATTTACCTTAGTGCACTACATGTATTATGACTATTGCTTTATGGCAAAGTGATGATGGTTTATGATTGATATATTCTTATGACACATATGACAAATCATGTAATTGCGGTTTTATGTGGTTTATATGCATCTTTGTGACAAGCGCCTAGTGGCACAGTGATTAATGTGATTGTAGTCTAAATGTGATTTCTATAGTACAAAGTGATTTATGGTATATGTGTTTTATGTATGAATGCAAGTATCTTTTTATATAACCTAGTGTGGGGTCTTTTTGTGGTGTGACTAGTGTGTCACTGGGGTGTTTGTTGCGCAGACGCTTCACACATTGCTGCTGGGATAAGACTGACTGCTCTGCCAAGCTAGCAAGGAGGTGAGCAGGGATTATCTTGGGTGTGTAACTCCCTTACCCTGACTAGAGTGGTGGGTTCTACCTGGCTTAGGTGCATACCCTAGCCAACCAGAAACCCCATTCCTAACAAGATCATTTGTGATTGAGCAGAGTTTAATTTCACACAGGATTTTCTCTCTGACTGACTCGTAAATCGTAATCAAAGCCTTATAGGGAAGACACAGCAAGACCAATTTCGTTGCTTTTAAGATTCTTTAAAGAAAAGTGTGTTTGATTCTGTATTTCATTATCCTTGGATTTCTACATTCGCAGAGATTCTGAAATAAAACAAAACTTGCATGGCCGAGTTTCATCTTTTAATATCGGTCGTGCCTTACATTTTACATAAAGTACACGTAGAATGTGTTCCTGTTGCTACAAATTCCTACTTGCATGATATTCAGCATTGCTTTCATGTCTAACTGTACTTTCAGCAGGGAGTGAAGACTGAAATTGCAGTATTTTCTGGGCTGCGTATTCAGAATTTTATGAGGATTCTGCACATAAATAGCACATTGGCTGTATTATATTTTTAATGGCTAGCTTGTCAAACTAAGACTTAAAATGATTCAGTGCCCATTGGCATGAAAGTAGACTTTATTACTCTGAATCCAAGTAGCTCGTTTAGAGTATGGCAGACTGGGGAAACGCCCATCATCTTTGGAGTTACCTACTTGTATATGGTATTTTAACAAAATATTTTCAAAGCCTGCCTAAAATAGAGCAGAACATCCAGTGCTATAATGCCAGTGAACAAGCAGTGGAAGGGCTGTCGGTAAAGGGTGGTTTCTAATGGCGGAGGACTAAGGAAACCAGGTTGCTCTCTGACTCGAAAATAAGGCATGGTGCATACCTAGGGGTAAATAGAACACCTGCCAATATTTGGCAACATTGTGTTATCACCCCACCGTAAACAAACTGTTGTGGTCCTTTATTAAATCCCTAAAAAAGAAGAGCCACTCCCCTCTTTTTCTCTTCTTTTGCTGATCTGACCATTATCTTTCCATCCCCTGTTTTGTAGGACTGTATCAAGGAATATGTGGATTCCACCTTGTCAATCTTTCTTGTTCCAATACTTAAAAGCAGGCTAAGTTAAAGGATAAGTGGTAGAACTAATGTATGCCTTGAGGCAGAGGTACTACCTGAAGTACAATGGCAGAGCTAATTCCACTGTATTTGGGGAACTCATCAGTCTGCAGTGTTTTCCCTACAAAGGACCATTACGAGGTTCAGCAAAACGCTGTGCTTGAGAAATCTCTTGTTGTATTTAAAAAATTTTTTTAAAGGGGCTTAGAGCCCACCCAATATTTACCTTTACCTACCATTTACTGGCTCCCACGTAGCTCCTGCGTCACTGTACTCATCATTGACTAGCTACCACGTGGCTCCCAAGTCACTCCTGCTTGCTTCCTATTGGTCAGCGCCTCCTCCTCCCCTCTGTCTTCCTCCTGGACATCAAGTCATCTTTGTCCTGTCTGTGGAGCCAAGACAAAGTAATGCTGCCTGTGGCCACTGTCCATCAAGGGCCTACAGAAACTCTTTTGTTACTTTTCGACATGACTATTATTGAGTGAATGTCTCAGCAGTCGCCTCCCAACTCCTGCACTGTTTTCAGTTCTTCTCCTTCCTCCCTCACATTCAATCAATCAATCAATCAAAGCATTTGTATAGCGCACTACTCACCCGGAGGGTCTCAAGGCGCTAGGGGAGGGGGGGTCCACTACTGCTCGAACAGCCAGGTCTTGAGCTGCTTCCTGAAGGCGAGGTGGTCCTGGGTCAGGCGGAGGTGGGTCGGGAGGGAGTTCCAAGTCTTGGCGGCGAGGTAGGAGAAGGACCTTCCCCCTGTGGTGGCTCTTCGGATGCGGGGGACGGCGGCGAGGGCGTGGCCGGTCGATCGAAGCTGGCGTTTGGGAGCGTAGAAGTTGAGGCGGCTGTTGAGGTATCCTGGGCCTTGGTTGTGCAGGGCTTTGTGTGCGTGGGTGAGGTTACGGAAGGTGATTCGCTTGTTGACCGGGAGCCAGTGCAGGTCTCTCAGGTGTCCGGAGATGTGGTTGCGACCGGGGATGTCCAGGATGAGTCGTGCTGAGGCGTTCTGGATCCACTGGAGTCTCTTCTGGAGTTTGGCAGTGGTTCCGGCGTAGAAGGGAGTTGCCGTAGTCCAGTCGGCTGGTGACGAGGGTCTGGGTGACCGCCTTCCTGGTCTCGGTGGGGATCCACCGGAAGATCTTGCGTAGCATGTGTAGGATGTTGAAGCACGACGAGGAGACTGCGTTGACTTGTCTGGTCATGGAGAGGGAGGAGTCCAGGATGAAGCCCAGGTTGCGTGCGTGGTCTGTTGGTTTGGGTGCGCTGCCTAGGGCGGGGGGCCACCAGGAGTCGTCCCAGGCGGAGGGTGAGGATCCCAGGATGAGGACTTCCGTCTTGTCAGAGTTCAGTTTCAGGCGGCTGTTCTTCATCCATTCGGCTACCTCTTTCATCCCTTCGTGTAGGTTGGCTCTGGCGGTGGCGGGGTCGTTGGTGAGGGAGAGGATCAGCTGGGTGTCGTCGGCGTAGGAGATGACGTTGAGGTTGTGCTGGCGTGCGATGGCTGCGAGGGGACTCATGTAGACGTTGAAGAGGGTTGGGCTGAGCGAGGAGCCTTGAGGAACGCCGCAGATGACTTCGGTGGCTTCTGATCTGAACGGAGGGAGGCGGACTCTCTGTGTCCTTCCGGCGAGGAAGGAGATGATCCACTCCAGTGCCTTCTCCTGGATTCCAACGTTGCTGAGGCGCTGTACTAGGGTGCGGTGGCAGACAGTGTCGAAGGCCGCAGAGAGGTCTAGGAGGATGAGGGCCGCGGTTTCTCCGTTGTCGAGCAGGGCTCGGATGTCATCGGTTGCTGCGATCAGGGCGGTCTCGGTGCTGTGGTTGGCCCGGAAGCAAGACTGCGAGAGGTCGAGGGATCCGTTCGTCTCGAGGAAGGCGGCCAGCTGCTTGTTGACGGTCTTCTCGATGACTTTTACGGGAAACGGGAGCAGCGAGATGGGTCGGTAGTTCTTGAGGTCAGTGGGGTCGGCTGATGGCTTCTTCAGTAGGGCGCTGAGTTCGGCGTGCTTCCAGCTCTCCGGGAAGGTAGCGGTGTTGAAGGAGGTGTTGATGATGTCCCGCAGGTGGGGTGCGATGACAGCGTCGGCCTTGTTGAAGACGTGGTGATGGCAAGGGTCGGTCGGAGATCCTGAGTGGATGGAGTTCATCGTGCGGATGGTGTCTTCGGTGCTGATCGGGGTCCAGGCGCGGAGGGTGGTTGTGGGGGGCGGCGGTTCGGTCGTGGCGTGCGTCGGTTGAGTGCTGAAGCTGTTGTGTATGTCTGCGATCTTGTTGTGGAAGTAGGAGGCGAGGGAGTTGCAGAGGTCTTGCGAAGGGGTGATGTCGTTGTTTCCGGCGTTGGGGTTGGAGAGCTCTTTAACGATGTTGAAGAGTTCCTTGCTGTTGTGTGCGTTGTTGTCCAGTCGTTCCTTGAATGCAGTTTTCTTGGTGGTGTGGATCAGTTGGTGGTGTTTTCGGGTGGCGAGCTTGAGGGCAGTCATGTTGTCAGGTGTGGGGTCTCTGCGCCAGGCGTTCTCAAGGGCTCTGCAGTTCTTCTTGGAGCACTTGAGTTCGTCGGTGAACAATGGGGCTTTCTTGCTGCCGGGTCTGCTAGGCGGGGTCCTCAGAGGGGCGAGGTCGTCTGCGCAGTCGCTGATCCACTTCGTGAGGTTGGTGGCCGCTTGGCTGGGGTTCGTTGCGCTGGTGGGTGGGTTCTTGCTCAGGGAAGTCGCGAGCTGGTCGGCTGTGATCTTGTTCCAGCTTCTGCGTGCAACCTGTTGCTGGTGGTGGATCGTGGTCCTTCTGAAGCTGAAGTGGACGCAGCTGTGGTCCGTCCAGTGGAGTCCGGTGGCGTGGCTGAAGGCGATGTCCTTGCTGGATGAGAAGACGGGGTCGAGTGTGTGTCCGGCGTAGTGGGTGGGGTTGGTCACCAGTTGCTTGAGTCCGAGGTTGGCGAGGTTGTCCAGCAGGGTGGTGGTGTTGCAGTCGTTGTTGTTCTCCAGGTGGAAGTTGAGATCCCCAGGAGGATGTAGTCAGCGGAGGGGAGGGCATGCGGGTTGACGAAGTCGGCGATGTCCTCGCCGAATTGTGTGCGTGGTCCCGGGGGTCTGTAGATGAGGGTGCCTCTGAGGGTGGTCTTGGGGTTGATGTGGATCTGGAAGTGCAGGTGCTCGGCGGCTGCGAGGGTGTCGTCGGTGTTGATCGTGATGCGGATGGAGTTCCTGTGGATGATGGCGATGCCTCCTCCTGCCTGGTTGACGCGGTCCCTCCGGATGATCTTGTAGCCGTCCGGGATGGCGATGGCGATGTCGGGCGCTGAGGAGGTGTTCGTCCAGGTTTCCGTGAGGAAGGCGACGTCTGGGGCTGTGGTGTCAAGCAGGTTCCAGAGCTCGACGGCGTGTCTGTGGATGGAGCGGGTGTTGAGCAGAATGCACTTCAGGTGGCTGCTGCTGTTGCTCGTCGAGGTCTTGGGCACTGCTGGAGTGGTGCAGGTCCGGATGCAGGTGAACTTGCAGGAGTTGCAGCAGAAGGGTCCGTGGGTGCGTCTCGGGGTGGCTCGGTAGCAACCCGGGAGTCGGCCGGCGTTGAGTGCGTTGAGTTCGGTGGCGGCGTAGGTCCGGCGGGAGGGCTGGTGACTGCGGGAGACAGGGGTCCTGGCACTGGGCGCGGACGGGCGCAGACGGGCTTACCTTTGGCGGGCCTTCGGCGCACAATCGGCGCGCCCGCTGCGCGAAGTGCAGGGAGGGAGGAGCAGCTGGGAGGCGGGGAGGGCAGAAGGAAGGGGGCGTGTACACACTCCCGGCGGCGGGAAGTAGGGAGCGGGGAGCGGGGCGGGTGGGTGCTGGGGAAAACGGCACAGGGGGGTCAACTAAACAACAAAAACAAAACAAAACAAGCAGCAGGCAAAAACTAAATAAATACAGATTACAGCACAAATTGAAACAGCAGCAAAATGGCAGGAGAGCAACGAGCGGCGGGGGGGCGTGGCCAGGCGGAGGGGAGGCACAGCGAAGCTCAGAGCAGCGGCAGGAGGGGGGGCACACGCGACAGCTGGTGGCCGTGCGGCGCGGCGCGGGGGTGTCCTAAGGATAGGTCACACTCACCTGTGCCGCACGGTCGCCATTTATGGCCAAGTGCAGGGAGGGAGGAGCAGCTGGGAGGCGGGAAGGGCAGAAGGAAGGGGGCGTGTCCACACTCCCGGCGGCGGGGAGCGGGGAGCGGGGCGGGTGGGTGCTGGGGAAAACGGCGCAGGGGGGTCAACTAAACAACAAAAACAAAACAAAACAAGCAGCAGGCAAAAACGAAATAAATACAGATTACAGCACAAATTGCAGCAGAATGGCAGGAGAGCAACGAGCGGCGGCGGGGGGCGTGGCCAGGCGGAGGGGAGGCACAGCGAAGCTCAGAGCAGCGGCAGGAGGGGGGGCACACGCGACAGCTGGTGGCCGTGCGGCGCAGGGGTGTCCTAAGGATAGGTCACATTTGCTGTTGTTTCACCCAAACCCCTATCCCTCAGTCGTGTTCTTATGGAAAGTCTCTGACACATTTGGACACTTGAAACTTGAAAATAAGCAATGTATACCCAACGTGTGGACTCGTTTTAAAATGTGAAAGAATGGGACAAAAACTGTGATAAGAATGATAACATTGAGTAAATACTAAATAATTTGATTCAGATACATGAAGACCGTAATGGCACAATATGCTCTGCATTTGCTTGGGACGTGACCACGGCCCACCCATGTGATATTATACTGGCCTGGCATACGCTGCCCGATAACACTTCCTTGCATGCCACGCTGTGCACTCAGAGTGCCACAGGATATTGCTGACCGGTTTCACGTCTGAGCTTCAGAAAGTCTGCATAAAATCGCTGTTGTTTCACCCAACCCCACACCCCTCTCAATGTGTTCCCCACCTTCTGCTCCCATCTTGATTCACGCCCCCAGCCCCTCTGCTGATTTTTAATATTTACATGTCATTTACATGTTGAAGGTTACCTCATAACTGTGCATTATTCTGTCCAGGAATACACTGCCCGATAGCACTACCTTGCACGCCCAGCTGTGCATTCACTACACCACAGTATATTGCTGACTGTTTTCATGGCTGAGCCCCAAAAAGTCTGCATAGTAAAGAGGGAGACAACGAGGCCTCCATGTGTTTTAAAGGCCTCACCTAGGCAGAGCATGTGCTGCGTGCACTGTCTCGAAGAGACATGTAGTATGTAGGATATGGGCTTTAAAAGAACGCCCACATTTGAATGGTTCCTCTTACTGTCCTTTTGTTCTGCCCTAGAGATTTCTTTGCTGCATGAATCTTTTCACTATGGGCCATATGTTTTCCTTCAGTGCACTACTTTGTCTTACGCTCTGTCCTCGCTGCTGCTCCTGTTCACTTAATCACCCTGCCCATCCCAGAACAACACCTTCTGCCACTCACAGCTCGTTAGCATCCTAAACAGCTGTTCTTCGCGCCCTCTCATGAGCTGCAGCTGCCTCCTCCTCCTCCCTACGCTCTCCCCCAACAACCTGACGAGGAAGCAGGAATTTAAAAAAAAATAAAATACTGTCTTGTTTGTACTGTGTGTCTTTCGGTGACATTTATAGATCTGCTTTGCTTACTGGTGAGTATCCTTCTAGGGGCACAGTTTTGGTTTTGCCAGATGTACTTTGCGTAGCTCTGGGTCCCACAATGACATAATTGGCATTGCCGCTTTATTGGGTCCCTCAAAACTGCCTTCATTCTTTCTCTGCTCTCGCCCCTTTTCCGGTTGTGATTCTCAGCTGCTTTGAGGGAGAAACCTCATTCTTCAATAAAACATGTTGCAGCCCTTTCCGAGATGCAGAGTCTTGTCAGCTTCAATCTCCTTCCCTTCAGTGGGACTCGGAGAATTCAGCCAAGAAGTGCGGGCCATACGTCATACTATTTGCGTCACTGTGCCTGCACTTAAGTAATAGACATTCTCATTTTTAGGTCTCGCCTGGCGTTAGCAGCGCGCATGCACTGCTCTCTCTATGCAAGGGCCTCTTGGAATCAATATGGATTCCGTAGGAAACTTGAATCCCTGTTGTTAGACCTGTCTGCCCTCTGGGTAGCCCCTCCTAATAATTATTTATTTTGTCCCCTTTTTGCCCCTCAAAACCCTTTTATATTTTTATGTCCACTGGATTTTTTTAAGTCTTGACCTAGGGGTTAGATGCTCTTTTTGCCCTCATAGTCCTTTTTCTGAGGCCTAGGTGCCTGTCCCTGACTAGAAAGTAAGGGTCACGCAAAATGGTGGTCAACAACTGCCATAACTGCCACCCCTGAGACTTGACCCATAGGGTAGAATAGGAGCATTCCAGAACCTTCTGGTCCCTTCTGGACCTCCTAAGGTCAGCCTATATAAGGCGGAATGTTGGGCAGCCATTTTAGAAGGTGCCAGGTAGTGAGGCATCTTTGAGGAGCTGACTGGAGCACAGACTGCTGCGAATAGGGAAGGGAGATCCTGTCAGGGTTGATGGTCCTTTAAGGTCTGCTGCCCGAGCGGAGAATCTGCCTCCCTTACTGCTGATCTGGCCCAGCTGAGATAAACTTTCCTGAGGCAGATTTCATTGTTATGAGCCCAAGTGAGAACGGCAGCGGTGAGCGCGACCTGGGTACTCTGCCTGGTTGAGCATGAGAAGAAGGAGTTGAGGTGTTTCCCCTCTACCGTCAACCCACCACGTCTGGATTGTTAGGGGAACTGTATCACGGTAACCCTTTTTCACTCACCCACGTTCCCGGGTTCTGATGAATACCGGGAGGTTGTCCTGTCATTGAGCCGGGGAGCATTCTATTCCTTCCCCCCCACTCTCGAAGAACTGTGGCACCGTTTGGAAATCAAGGAGATCTGGCCATCCGCTGAAGTCCGGTAGAGGAGGGTCTTGCGGTGGAGGTGAGGGCGATGCCAAGGGAAGTGTTCTGCCGGCGGCGCAAGTCAGGAAGCTGGTGAGGTCTCTTCCCTGAGGTGGGCGGCGCCGCACTGCAGTGTTCCTTTTTCCGCGCACACTCTGTGAGGCGGGGCTGGTTGTAAGCGTCTTCTCTGCGGCGCAGGACTGGTGAGGAAAGAGGCTCGGCTCCACTCGGCGGGCGTCACCCCAGGTCCGAAGACCGCCCGACGAGCGAAAAGAGGCTCCCTTCTCAGCTAGTATACCGGATCACGAGCGGAGTGTGGCTCGCCGCTGTAGGAGCTGGAAAAAGGCCTGTATTTGCCACCGGGGGGTCTGTGGTGAGATCGAGGACTCCCGGCGGCAGTGAGAGGACAAAGATGGTTACCTCACTCCACAAGTAAGCTGGGGGAGTGGGGCTCTGGAGGGACACCGCCGCAGTAAGTTTGCTAACGGGTCAACGGGGAATCCAGGTGAAGAGGGAAGAGTTGTCAGGGGTTGGTGGGAAATCCAAGAAACTCTACCTTAGTGGCAGGAGTCTGGCCAAGAGTAAGACGGTCCTGGAAACCTCAAACCAGTAACCAGGGAACCGTGTGTTATCAGTACATGGTCAGAGTTCTGGCAGTGACTAACTATCCTTTTGCTCCACTAGGATTCACTGGAACTCATTCTGACAGTAATACTGCCTGTACCCAATCTGCCAAAAAGGGCGTGTGTGTGCATTGTTATGTTAAGTCAAGGCACTAGCTTGTTTCACTAGACAGGAAAAGGTTAGAGAATTTTGTAGAGAATTACAGGGTGTCTTATTAGAAACCTTAGCACTGAGTGAGATTGTTAGGATCAGTATTGAGGGAAGAGAACCTATCAACAAATACAATGCAATGAAATGTTAAGTTTTCTGATTACTGATGTAATTAAACCAATGGAGAAACCTGTGATTTAAAGAAAAAGAATTGATAAAAGTAGTGTGATAAAGTAATAGAGAAAACAAAGTATTTTTATAAGGCAGCACTTATTTTCCTAAAAAAAGACTTGGTGTAGTGTCCTTTTTGAGTGGATGGAGGTGATGTTACTGATGGGTGTGACGCAAACTTAGCACATGTACTTTGGAGTTAAGCCTTGCTACTTGGTGCCAAGCTACCCTTTGTGACTTGGAGACCCCAGGTCCAACATAATTGGTGTCTAGCGGTGGGATCTAAACTGTGTTTGCGTCTACTCTGAAGTAACAAAGCATACCCCACAGGCCTACACCTGGAGTTTTCTCCTGGCGGACTTCCCAATTACTACTTTTGCTTTTTCTAAATTTACTCCTGGTGGTGGGTGGAGGTAGCTTCAAATTGCCCGTTTTGAATCTATTCTTTCTGTGTGGTTGTCCCTACATTGCTCAACAGCAAAATGGAATTTGCTCTGGAGGAACTGGAAACTTATTCTGCAGCCCAGCTTAGAGACTTTTGCCAAAAGATGGGAGTGTTTTTTAAGCGTGGTGCCAAGAAGGGGGAACTCCAGACCAGTTTGAGGGCTTGGGTGGCAGCACATGGAGAAGGGAAGGAGGAGGAAGAGGGGACGGATCAGGACAAAGTAATAGAGGTAGAGGGGTTGTTCCATCCGGAGATGGGAAACCTACTCCCAGGACCTAGGACCTTCTCAAGGGGGGCAGTAGTGTTTCCGGAAGAAGCTTGACCGAAGCTGAACTAGTGGACAGGAGGGAAAAAAGACAGCTCAAGTGGGAATTAGCCAGGCTGGAACAGGAGAGGGAGGAACAGAGGATGGCTCATGAGTTAAAACTGAGAGAGCTAGAACTCAAAGCCCTTCAGTTAGGACCCTCCAATTCTCCAAATGGTGGCAGCGAAACAAAAGAACTAACCAGGGAATCCAGACCCTACCTACCTAAAGACATAGTTGCCAGCTACAGCCAAGGGGATGACATCGCCAAGTGGCTGGCTGCCTATGAGGTCTCCTTAAGAGCCCATGGGATTCAGGAAAAACACTGGCGGGGTGGATTATACAAGTATATGCCTCCTACTGGTCGGGACACATTATTGGCCCTGGAACAGGAAGAGCAGACCCACTACCCCACCATGAAAGTGGCGTTAATTAAAAAGTTTGGGCTGACCCCAGAGAAGTATCGGCAAAGTTCAGGGGGAGTAACAAATTAAGCACACAAAACTGGGTGGATTTCCTGGACTATGCAAGGAAGGCATTGGAGGGCTGGATACAAAGCAGCAAGGTGAGGGACTATGAGGGGTTGTACGCCCTTTTTCTCAAAAAGCACCTACTCGAGAAATGTTTTCCTGAGCTGCGTCAACACCTGGTGGACAGCAAACTGACCAACCCCGGAAGCTTGCAGAGGAGGCGGACATCTGGGCAAGTACCCGGGTGTCCTCAAAGGGGATTGGAGGGGATTCCCAAAGGACCGGACAGAGCACCCCTCAGAAGAAGGAGGGGGGAGATAAAAAGCGGGAGTCCTGAAAAGGTCCCCAAAACAGTTTCCAGGGAAAGGGAACAGGATTCACCCCTAAGGCTAACCCGCCCAGAAACCCTCATCCTGGCCAAAGCCAGCAGCCAAGGGTTGTCCACTGCTTTGAGTGTGGTGGTGTTGGACATTATAAGGGAGATGTAAAGTGCCCAAGGAGACCACCCCCTCCCACCGGAGGAAAAGCCCCGGGAGTAGCTAGTGTAGCGCTCGGGGAGGAGTTGCCCTTAGATAAGGGGGGTGAGTGAGCGGGTGTCACCTTAGTGTCCCTAGGAGATCGGGAGATGGTTCCTAAGATCCAGGTGCCCCCAAATACTACCAAGTATGGGCAATGGATCACCATCAATGGCCAAAGAGGGGAGGCTCTGAGAGACACAGGAGCCAGTATGACTATGGTAAGGAGTCAACTGGTGTCTCCAGAGCAGGTGATTCCTCATGTACTCCACCCCGCCGCGATGGCTGACAGCAGATTGGGCTACTACCCTGTGGCTGAGGTTCTATTTGAGTGGTAAGGGGTTGCAGGTTCACTTCGAGTTGCCGTAAGCCCTGCTGTGCCAGTCGATTGTCTGTTGGGATATGACATGGAGCACAATGCTTGGAGAGAGGTGGAATACCGGACTCATTTGGAGATGCTGGGTACACCTGACTGGGCCTGTGTAAGCAAAAGGTCTGCGACTGCCCAGAGAGGGAGTTGGCCTGGGCTGGAGCCTGGAACAATGGCCCAGCCCGCTGCCAAAAAGGAACAGACCCGAAGACAGGAGAAGCCTGCTTCGGCTTCCACGCCCCATGACACAGATCGGCCACCCGCGGTGGTGGGCCAGGAGTCCGTGGAGGTGGAAGTAGTCTCCCTGGAGGACTTACCTATCCCTGCCGAGTGGCATGTGGAGGGAGGGCCTACCAGGGAGGAGTTCTGTATGGGCCAGAAGGAGTGCCCTACCCTTGAGGGACTGAGGCGACAGGCCGAAGCCCAGGCAGCAGGGAACGTTGCAGGGCACTACCACATTTACTGGGAGGACGGACTCCTCTACAGTGAACCCAAGGTACCTTTACCTGGTTCATCAAGGGCCTTGGTAGTCCCTCAACGATACCGAGCCTTTCTGTTAGA
Organism: Lissotriton vulgaris; assembly: GCF_964263255.1. NCBI lineage: Eukaryota > Metazoa > Chordata > Amphibia > Caudata > Salamandridae > Lissotriton > Lissotriton vulgaris. The sequence continues at coordinate 219,211 of NW_028252215.1, forward strand.
ATTGGCTCATGAAATACCCTTGGCAGGACACTTAGGTCAGGACAAGACCTTTGCCCGGCTTGTCCCCCACTTTTACTGGCCTCAGATGAAAGTGGCATCTGACACTTACTGTCGGACATGTGTATCCTGTCAAGCCAGTGGGAAAACAGGGGTGAAGCTGAAAGCTCCCCTGGAACTACTACCTGTCGTTAGCACCCCTTTTGAAAGGGTGGGCATTGACATTGTGGGGCCATTGGATCCACCAACTACAGCTGGTCACAGGTTTATCCTGGTTCTGGTGGATCACGCCACGCGGTACCCAGAGGCAATTCCTCTGAGGACTGTCACTGCACCTGTTGCGGCTAGGGCCTTGATGGGGATCTTTACCCGAGTGTGTTTCCCCAAGGAAGTTGTGTCTGACAGGGGGACCAACTTCATGTCAGCCTATATGCAGGCAATGTGGAAGGAGTGTGGAGTGACCTACCGGTTCACCACTCCCTACCACCCCCAGTCAAATGGACTGGTAGAAAGGTTCAACAAGACCTTGAAAGGCATGATCAGAAGTCTGCCTGAGAGCCTGCGGAGGAAATGGGACGTCCTCCTACCCTGTTTGCTATTCTCCCACAGGGAAGTGCCGCAGAAGGGAGTGGGCTTCAGCCCCTTTGAGCTTCTGTATGGGCACCCTGTATGTGGACCTCTCAGCCTGGTGAAGGATGGATGGGAAAAGTCTCCCAGAAAGCCTCCCCAGGATGTGGTGAGCTACATGCTGGCCTTCCGGAGCCAAATGGCAAAGTTGTGGAAGCAAGCTTCTGATAACTTGGAAGCCAGCCAAGCAGTAATGAAGGAGTGGTATGACCACAACGCTCACCCGGTGGAGTTGGAGCCTGGCCAGAAAGTGTTGGTGATGGAGCCTGGAGAGCTAAGTGCACTCCAGGATCGCCGGACAGGCCCCTTTGAGGTGTTAGAGAAGAAGGGTAAGGCCACATACCTGGTGGACCATAAGACCCCTCGACAGCCCCTACGGGTGCTACATGCTAATCGCCTCAAACCCCACCATGAGAGGCCTGAGGTCATCTTGATGATGGTGACTGATGGAGGAGAGGAAGCGGAAAGCGAGCCTCTCCCAGACTTGTTTTCGTCTCAGGAAAAGGATGGGTCGGTGGAGGGAGTGATTCTCTCCCCATCCCTAACTCCTGAACAGCGGGAGGACTGCCGCCAGATATTGGAGCAGTACTCTTTGTTGTTCTCCCTTGTCCCAGGAAGGACCCACCTGTGTACCCATGATGTGGACACAGGAGACAGCCCACCAGTGAAGTCAAAGACCACCCGGCTGTCAGACAAGGTGAAAGCCAGCATCCACGGTGAGGTTACCAAGATCCTGGAGCTAGGAGTTATTGAACCTTCCAGTAGCCCCTGGTCCAGTCCGGTGGTTCTAGTGCCAAAAGCAGCTCCACCGGGCACCACTCCAGAACTGAGGTTCTGTGTGGATTACCGGGGACTGAACTCAGTAACCAAGACTGATGCTCATCCGATCCCTACGGCGGATTAATTGATTGACTGGCTGGGAGCTGCCCAATATCTGAGTACCTTTGACCTCACTTCAGGGTACTGGCAGATCTCCCTTACAGATGGAGCAAAAGAAAGTTCAGCTTTCTCCACGCCTGAGGGAGACTTCCAGTTCTGCGTGATGCCCTTTGGGCTCAAGAACGCCCCTGTCACTTTTCAGCGGCTGGTGAACCAGGTCCTCTCCGGAATGTTGGCTTTCTCCGCTGCTTACCTGGATGACATTGCTGTCTTCAGCAGCAGTTGGGAGGACCATTTGCATCACTTGCAAGCAGTTCTCCAGGCCCTGAAACAAGCTGGCTTGACAATTTTCATATTCAAACACTTTAGTGTTAGTCGTGAAATCGCATGCAGTGCAGTGCAGTTGTTACATTTGTAGTGTCCTACAATGGGTGGAAGGTTCAGACATGTCTCAATAGTGGGTTTTTTGTTGGTTGTGGTGGCTGCTCGCACCAGATGATCTTTGAGATTACGACCCCTTTTGAAAGAGAATAGGGGAGTCCCTGTGTCAAGTTCTAAAGGGTCCAGTACAGACCAATGTTTTTTGATTGCTTTGCAAAGCCTATTGCTAATTGTACTGAACGTTGTCACACAAGTTATTCTTTTCAGCGCTTCTTTCTTTTGTGGTTGTAACAGAACATCTGTTACAACCACAAAAGAAAGAAGCGCTGAAGGCTTTGCAAAGCAATCAAAGACATTGGTCTGAGACATGTCTGAACCTTCCACCCATTGTAGGACACTACAAATGTAACAACTGCACTGCATGCGATTTCACGACTAACACTAAAGTGTTTGAATATGAAAATTGTAAACATAACTTAAAAACTTTCACTAACTGTAATTCGAAAAACGTAATATACTGCATCCAATTAGGCATGGGCGGAAAATCCGTTCCGCTCGCGGATTTTGCGGATTTTCGGGAAATTCGCAATCCGCGAGATTCGCGAATCTCCCGCAAAATCCGCAAATCCGCGAGCAGCGGATTTTGCTCGCACTGCTCGCACTGTTCGCGTGAGTTCGCGCCCCGCGAATAAGTGCAAAATTGCAGAAATACGATCTTAGCAAAACTGAAAGTAACTACTTACCAGGTTCAAAAGTTCAGGCTCATCATTAGTAGCCATTTCCTGTAGTGCTTCCTGAGGGGCCCCTCCAGAGTTCAGTTGCCAGTTGAAACTATTATGTGACCCTGCTCTGAACCTCAGAATAGTTACACATATGCCACAAAGGTCCTGAATTACAGCTAAGGGAGACAAGCAGGAGCCAGGCTGGAAGTTAAAATCCATTAATCAGCCCCTAATTCATTATTGTCAGTTGGGGCAGGGCAGGTGTTGTAACTAATTTTGCAACAATGAAAGCACTTAGCAAGTGCAAAAGATCACTAATCAGGGCGCACTAAGGAAGCAGGTGCCAGCTAAAAAAATATTCTGTGACACATTAATCAGCCCCAAATTAATTCAGGTCACTTGAGGCAGGGAAGGTGTGCTTTGCTTTGCCGAAAATAATGTACACTGGACAACCAGAGGGTGTGGTGATGAAACAGAGGGTGGCATGGGTGGGCCAGAGGGTGGCATGAGTAGTCAGAGAGTGGCAGTGGTGACAGAGAGTGGCAGTGATGAAGAAGAGTGTCCCAAACAGGCTGGACACGTAGAAACAACAAGTTCGCAAAACTTGCGACCCGACAGGTAAGTTCGCAAATTGCGAAATTGTAAAAACCCTCGCGAACTGGCAGAAACACGGGCGAACACAAAAAAAAAAAAATCTGCAAATTCGCGGGAATTCGCGGATTTTGCGGATTGCGAATCCGCAAATCCGCAAAATTCGCGAACGCGAGATCCGCAAAATTCGCTCATGCTTACATCCAATGCCCCTGCCAACAACTATACATTGGACAAACAACTCAACAGATAAAGACCAGGATCTCGCAACACAGGAGCAGAATTCGTTGCAAGGTGACAACTGCACCCTTAGTGGAACATTACATTGAGTACGGACACTCTGAGAATGACCTACGGTGGCAAGTTGTGGACCAGCTTGTGCCCAATGCAAGAGGGGGCAATCAACAGACAATTTTGAATCGTCTTGAATGCAAATGGATTTTCCTGTGTAAAAGCATTGAAAAAGGACTCAACACTCTGGATGAATGGAATAGCTTTGGCTAACTTGGTATTTCAGCTCCAAAATCAGCATTTTTAGAAAAAAACTCCCAAGCAGTTCAAATGTTCTAAAAATGTTTCTAAAAATGTCTCTGTGTATATAATAGTTTTGTTTGAAACTTTATGTGACCATCTGTAATTTGCGTTGGTAATACACCTTGCCGCCAGGCATGCGCGTTTAGGCAACCACAAACGCACGCTAAAGCATGACTTTAGTTCTTAAAATAGTATTTTCAAAAAGCTTTAAGTGATTTCAATGGGTACAATTGCTTTTATCCATAAGCTTTGCGTACCACTGCTTAAATGACATTTTGCCATTCCTTTCGCACTTCATGGCTGTAACTCACGCGGATAGTATATCCGGGCACTAATCTCCCTACTCGTAATCCTAGCCGGTGGAACACTCCTCCACCAGACATGCGTGCTAATACAACCCCAGACACACGCGCACGACGGATAAGATACCGCGCATGCGCCTACTCTCAACCAGGAAGTAAGCAGCATTACGCGTTAGCCGCCGAAGCAGCGAGGCAGAGTTAGTCCAGCATTGTACCGCGGCGATTCAGTGAGTAAACTGCCCATGCCTTAACTTGTGCATTTAACTTAGTGCTTAAAATTATGTGGAATTAAGAATTGACGATACCCTTATCTTCTGTCCCTAGCTCCTGCCGGGACGTTGTACATGAGCCCTCACCTGGTAACGTTAATCTTAGCGATTATAAAATTCACCAGCATGTGTTGTACCCTAAACACTGCCCCTAAAATCGCCTCCTCCCGCTTTTTGTTTTTTCAGAATAACCCTGGCCTGATTTATTCTTTCACCCTCTACAAATAAGACCGGAATACTAACGGTAAACACCCTGTCCTCCAATTATTGGACCTTACACAACTAACTCCTTTCCGTGGCTCAGCCTGTCCACAGGAAACTCTCCTCGATAATCTACCTCTCCAGTTATGACGAGAATAGATTGAGTAAGTTGCTCACTTCCTTGGGATCACATAGTAATTTGTGGTGATCACTAGATAATTATTTAATTCGGTCTATGTTACAGGCAGTTGACATTAACTACAACGGCCCAAGAACCTTCTCTCGAAAACGGATGGAAATAATTTGACCATCCTTACAAAAGTAAGCGCATACTTATGTCCTAGTTAAAAAGCGCGTAAATAATTCTAATGTTGCTGAAATAGCTTTACCACCTCCAAATAAAGCGCGTTTAAAGTCACGGTTGCCGAATTCTATGGTATAAGTGTATAGAAATGTGCATGAATTACATGTCACTGGGAGCACCTTACCACTTTGATTAGAAAAAGTTTGTGTAGGGCGAAAATATTAAAATTTGCTTTACTCTTATCATTGTTTCAGGAAAGCTCACGTCCTGATGATGATATAAAATTGTTTAGATCGAAACGCCGTCGACCCATTCAAGGAAACTCCCTTACCCTATTGTACATATTTTTTTGGGGGTTACCCTTGTTTGTGACACCTTGTATATAGTTTAATTTTAAAATATTTTCACTCTGTCACTATAAGCACTTTGTCACGTGTGAGCAGCTGAAAATATAATTGAACCAAAAAACGTAAATAAAAGTTTTTTATGTGTATACTACCCTACAAAGCCTGCTCCCTAGATTGATTCTAGAATTATAGTTATACTTGACTCTATCAGGACCTTTTGAGGCCACCCAAAACCACTGTTCCTTCTATAGATACTTCAACCCCAGGTTTTGCTAATGGGGTACCCTTGTTTTTCATAACTACTCGTCCCTGAGGTGGGCGGCGCCGCGCTGCAGTGTTCCTTCTTTCGCGCACACTCCGTGAGGCGGGGCTGGTTGTAAGCGTCTTCTCGGAGGCGCAGGACTGGTGAGGAAAGAGGCTCGGCTCCACCCGGCGGGCGTCACCCCAGGTCCGAAGACCGCCCGACGAGCGAAAAGAGGCTCCCTTCTCAGCTAGTACACCGGATCACGAGCGGAGTGGGGCTCGCCGCTGTAGGAGCTGGAAAAAGGCCTGTATTTGCCACCGGGGGGTCTGTGGTGAGATCTAGGACTCCCGGCGGCAGTGAGAGGACAAAGATGGTTACCTCACTCCACAAGTAAGCTGGGGGAGTGGGGCTCTGGAGGGACACCGCCGCAGTAAGTTTGCTAACGGGTCAACTGAGGAATCCAGGTGAAGAGGGAAGACTTGTCAGGGGTTCATGGGAAATCCAAGAAACTCTACCTTAGTGGCAGGAGTCTGGCCAAGAGTAAGACGGTCCTGGAAACCTCAAACCAGTAACCAGGGAACCGTGTGTTATCAGTACATGGTCAGAGTCCTGGCAGTGACTAACTATCCTTTTGCTCCACTAGGATTCACTGGAACTCATTCTGACAGTAATACTGCCTGTACCCAATCTGCCAAAAAGGGCGTGTGTGTGTATTGTTATGTTAAGTCAAGGCACTAGCTTGTTTCACTAGACAGGAAAAGGTTGGAGAATTTTGTAGAGAATTACAGGGTGTCTTATTAGAAACCTTAGCACTGATTGAGAATGTTAGGATCAGTATTGAGGGAAGAGAACCTATCAACAAATACAATGCAATGCAATGTTAATTTTTCTGATTACTGATGTAATTAAACCAATGGAGAAACCTGTGATTTAAAGAAAAAGAATTGATAAAAGTAGTGTGATAAAGTAATAGAGAAAACAAAGTATTTTTATAAAGCAGCACTTATTTTCCTAAAAAAAGACTTGGTGTAGTGTCCTTTTTGAGTGGATGGAGGTGATGTTACTGATGGGTGTGACGCAAACTTAGCACATGTACTTTGGAGTTAAGCCTTGCTACTTAGTGCCAAGCTACCCTTTGTGACTTGGAGACCCCAGGTCCAACACCTGTCCATTCTTTCCATTGGCTTGCATTATAGCTTATCCCCTTCTGTCCATTGGCTTGCGTCATAGCTTATGCTAAACGCAGCCTTTCTATTGTGAAGGAGGATTTTTAATCCCCCCTTGTTGATGCTCTGTCCACTTTTAGGCCCGCTCACCAGCACTGAATGCATGACACTGTCTCCTTCATTAGCCGGGGTGCACTATATTTTTCACAATGGTGACAGCTTGTTCCTGTTGCAGGCATGACGTGTTTTCCTTGTCATGCCTGCTTTCACTTTCCATCCACTTCACTTTATCTCCTGTGTCTTCCCCCAACAACACTTCATGCCATCGTAAAATAGCTGCAGGCTTGCCCAGCTCTCATCGCTGCACCCTGCGTTGTATTCCATAAATAAAGTGTCCGGTCTTGCTTTTGTTCTGTGCATTGCGGCTCGCTTCGATCAGCAGGGCGCTCATGAAACGGGTGCCACGCTTTATTTTAATTATTACAACGTGGCCTGCAAACGAGTATCTTTAAACAAAGTGTCTGTGCCTTTCTTTTGTTGAACACGGCGCACTTAAATTCATACTTTCACTTTCAGCGTGACACTCATAAACGTGCGCCATGCTTTATCTTGTTTATTTTTAATGTCTGGGGTCTCCAACCCCTCCGCTCTCTCTGGCTCCCCTGGTACTTCCGTCCTCTCCTTGGGCTGTGGCTGCCTCCTGCTTGTCCGGCTATTTCTTCTCCTACAGCTCACACTGTGATTGCTTTGAGCACATAGCATTAGTGCTCATACTGTGTTTCCGTGCATCCCCCTCTCTCTAACAACAGCACTCCATGTTAATTTTTTTGGCACTTTCTGTACCTATCCCCCCACCATTTCTGTGTGCATCTTGTCCATGTTCACTAAGCGCTCAGGCCCCAGCTTTTATTCAGTGCATGCTGCTTCATTTTTATAACTCCACCACAGGAGCACACCTGGTAGAATCAAAGTTGGCCGCTCTCATGAAATATTGCTTTCACCCTCCCAATTTGCATTGAGCCCTCCCCACACCCTCCAAGCAAAAACACAGCATTTCCCTCCCCCACTCTTTCCACGTGAATCGAGTGAAGCACCATCTGTGCCATTATGTCAAAGAGGGGTACCATTACAGCCCTTTTTTACAGGTGGATCACTAGGGCATAACTTTAACATCATCACCTCATCGGCTCATTTTGGCAATTTTATAGGCTAGCTGAACTGGTGCAGCCCAATAGCACGTCGCTGACATCAAGCTATGTGTGTGTCTTGGCTTCGCCTTCTAGTGCATCTAAACCTGAGCTCCATTCCGCGGCCGTCTCATGTGCTGAGCTGCTCACCGGGCAAGCATGGTGATGAGTTTCTTGGCTGGCTGTGCATGAGGTAAGGGCTTTGTTGAAGATTTGTTAATGCATCTTACATAATATATACCGTCTCATTTTTATACGGACGGAAAGACCGTCTGCCGCTTTTCCGCCTGGTCGACATATCGACCGGGCGGAAAAGGGTTCAATATGGTGGCGGTGTCTGAAAGGTCCTGGGTTTCCCTCGGCCTTGTTTTGATGCAATCTTACTTGTGAGGGTTATAGGGCTAACCCCGTAGCGTGCATAGGCACGCTAAACTGTGTTTAAAACTGAATACATTAAATATAGTGATTCGAATAAAACATGGAGAAAGTTTAGGTGTGCGGGACCAATCTTCAAATAGTATGAAAGACACCGCCAGCCATATTACAATGTGGCTCTGGAAACAGTGTCTGTTAGAAATGGGATCTCTGGCTGGCCAAGGCTTGCGCCAAAGTCAGTCAGAGACCACCGCTCCTAAGTCAGGGCAAGGGAGTTACACGCCAAGATAACGCCTGCTCACCCCCTTGGTAACGTGACACGAGCAGTAAGGCTAAACTCTGAGGCTATGTAAGTTAAGTGTTTGCGCACGTACCCCCAGCAACAACACCCAAGGCCCACCACAAAGGAAACTCCACACAAGGTTATGTATAAAAATAGCCTTTGTATTACACTAAACACATTAGATAAAAACACACACTTTAAAATGTGCCAACAGGCACGGGCAGAATTTACAGGGGATATATGTACAGGACAGGGCCACATGGACCACTGTCAGGAATATGCACTTGTAGATTTAGAATACTTGCTAGAACATAGAATAATAAAAACTTTAGCACAAAATAGAAAATAGAGCACACAACAAGTAACTATTGGTAACAGGTAAGTACCACCTACGCAACCCTAACCACCTTAGGAGAATGTCACGCAGGGAGCCAGGACCTCACTAGCAACACCTGTACTAGGAAGAACAACCACCTAAGTATCACTATACATTTAGGGGTATAGGCATAAGAACATTACACATGATGCATCACAACATTCAGAGGTGTAGGGAAAAACACATGATGCATAAACATACATTCAGAGGTAACAGAACACAGGGTGTGCAAAAGATACAACACACAGTACATTTCCTAGCACCCTAAGAAGCATATAACTCACAACAAAGTCCAGGTTGCGCCACTGCGCCAAAAAGCTAAAACGTAGCAGCCGCCCACTACTTTCTGGGCAGCTGAGGACAGGGACAGAACAGGGCCTAAATGCTGCAGCTGGCACTAAGTGCTGCGCAGCTGGGGAAGGCCAAGGTAGGAATGAAGGAGTGCGACTCACTCCTTAGTCCAAAGTACAAGTTCCTAGAAGAAAACCTAAAATGGTGCAGCTGCCCACTACTTGCTGGGCAGCTGGGACAAAACTGCGTCAGGGGGCTCTCACTCGCCCCTCAGGAACCAAAACTGCGACATGGGCCCTCACTGGACCTCTGGAGGAAAGACTGCACAAAAGGTTTGGAGCCCTCTAGGCTCTAGAAATACTGCGCACGTTGGAGCCATCTGGGCTTTGAGAAATAACTGTGGCAAAACACGCTCATTGTTGGAGCCCTCTGGCTCTGGGACTCACTGGGGCCTTAAACAGCAAGGAACACCGGCCCCTCGGACCCCCCCCCTGGAGCCCGTTGGATAATTGAGCCCACCGTTGGAGCCCTGGGGCTCTGGGGAATAAAATGAGGCTGAGCCCCTCACGGGAACTTTAAACAAATGGGCCCGTTGGAGCCTTCGCGGCTCTAAGACAGTTAAAGCACACAATAGTGGAGCGGCCCGCTGCCAAACAGAACCGCTGGAATACTGCTTCTCTCCCCCCCAGCCCAGCCCTGACTCACGGGCTGCTCTGGGGAGTCGTCGCTCTGTTTCCGCTGGACTCCACGGGGTCTGCCAGGGCTCTCCCTTGCTCAGGGGAGCCTCGGTGGGTGTCAGCAAGGCAGCTGCTGGGGCTCTCTTACCTCATGAGAGCCCCGCCCCCTCAAGGTGCCAGTCTTCACCCGGTCCCCCATCTCGGGACCGGGACTTTAGCAGATGGAGCCTGCGAGGCTCCGGGACTTCCTTCTTCGCACAATGGCCACACTTCCGCTTCCGTCCAGCGGCCCCACCCACAACCAGGCGGGCCGCGGGTGGCGGCAATCAGTTAACGCGGCTCGGGCCGCGGTGGTGATTCTCGGGGGCAAACAGGGGTGGGCACCCTCGAATTAAGGTATGAATAAAAAGGAAGTCGTAGGGTGGGCACCTGCGCCTAAATGATTAACTAAACGGGGTGGCACCCGTAAATTAAGCTATCGGAAATGTCGGGCATAATGCAGGGTAGGCACCTGCATGCTCGGGGGCACAAAAAGGGCAGGAGCGCTTCCCTCTAAGGAAAAACGACAGCGCCCTGCCCAGAAGTGAGGAAAAAAGCGCTCACAATGCGCTGGGGGCACGGACAGTCCCAAAAGGCCCCAGAGATGCCCCTACAACAGGAAGGGTCCCAGCAACACAAGACAAAAGCTTCCAGGGTAAAGCAAAGTCTGCAATCATCCCAGGAAAGGCAGGGGGGTCCCAGGAATTCCTCCAGCAATTCAAGGCATCCAGGGGCTGGGCAGGGCCCAGGGAGGCAAGCCTTCCCCTGGGCCCAAGCAGCAGCACGCCCCAGGTAGATTCTAGTCAGAAACAAGAACATTTTACAAGAGGTCACAGCCTCTTTTTATACACACAATTCCTTTGTCTAAAGGTGCAGGCAAGGGGCGAACCAGATACAACCGGTTCCTAAGCACTTTGTTTTTGCTCAGCCCCTCTCTCTATTCACAGGATGGGTCAAGGACATCAGACGCACCACAGGGGGTGGAGCCAGCATTGTGAGGGGAAAGCCCAGCCCTAATCAGGTCCCAGGTGCACTCCTCCCTCACATCACTCATGCTAATCTCAACACTCACCACCGGGACAGACCCATCATGACTCATGGAGCCAGGCTCCCCAACCAGCTCCAGCCAATCACAAGCCAGACACAAATTACACAAACATGCCAACTTCTAGAAGTGGCACTTCCACACTAGATACAATCATGCCGCATACATCATTGTGCAGCATTCAATCTCACGAGTTCGCACATACCAAACTCGACCCTGTACTACCCACAAATCAGGAACTACCATGGTTACACATATTCCCCATGCATTCCCATGGGAGGGCAGGTCACTCTCACCACACACACAGAGAGCGCACGCACTTTACACTGGACCACAGTGAAAAAGTGCGCAGAGACCTAAAATCACCAACACCAGGTTACAGAAACAGGCTAGGTAAAAGCAAAAAGTTTCGGGGTGAACCTGCCAAAAAGGGCCGGGTCCAACAGTGTCACTGTTAACTAAAGGAGCATGGCATAGGAAATGTTTGATACTAAATATTAGAGTCTGCCACCGAACACGGTGGATTGATTTTTATTGGCCAATCCAAAATAGTATATATAGCTTGTGTGGAACAGTAATCATCAATTCTGTCACAATAATCTCTCCAAAGTTATGTGTTCCTTACGTGTGGATACCCTTCCAGGGCTATCTCACAGGGGAATACCAGGACGGGTTCCCTAAGCAAGCGCGGAGATGCCCCAGGGTAAGTCCTGCGCTATATAAGTTTCATACATTTACATTTACATTTACATCCTGTGTTGGATATGTTTCCTCTTAGGCTAAATCTAATAAACATTATTATTTTCAGAGCCAATAGGTCAAACTTTCAGTAATGCGAGACCTGCTGAATTGCAAATGCTTTTTTCTTCTGTACTGAAAATAAACCATGTTTTACTAATTGTGGGCCTCCAGAGTGAACACCAGTGTTTCTGGCTCGGGATGACTTTTTCCCCACTTGGGTACGGATATTAAGTTCGGCCATTGTTGTGGGCATGGATCACTCTGAAGCACTTAACTTTTTGTAGAGTTTTTATATAGTGCAAACTAGACCCGAAGGTATCAGAGCGCTTCACATGAGCACCAGTTGCATTACACACAGGCACATTCATTTTTGTACGGGGAGATTAAGTGATATGCCCAGAATAACAGAATGTTGAGCGTCCTAACTGAGACTCCAGGGGCGGCTCCTCCATGTGGGCGGAGGAGCGTCGCCCAACTGTTTTCTTGCAGTACGAGAAGCAGAAACATAAATTGGTATTATAAATACCATTTAGTTTTTCTACTTCTTGCACTGCGGGAAAGCAGAAGGGTTTAGTTGGGGTGGGCAGGTGGGTGGTCCTGCTGCAGGGCAGGGGAGGAGTGGCTTGACAACTGTTGTGGGCGCTGACTGTTTGGTCGGCCCTAGGTCCAACCAAACTAGTCATACGCACTCTCCCTTTTCTCAATGTAGGCTGCATGCAACCTACATGGAGAAAATGGCCTCCCCATGGATGCCTGTGTGGACAGCGTCCCAGCCAATCGCAGCACTGCCATTGCACCATTGTGATTGGCTTAGGGGAGAGGAGGGAGGCTGCCTGCTTCCTGCGAGAACTCGGACCAGAGACGACACAACGCGGGACCGGACCGGGCTGCCGAATGTACGTTTTTATTTTTTATTTAAAATTACCCCCCCCCACCCACTTTCCGTGTGACCCCCCCACCATCCCACCTCCGAGTCATACCGGCCAAGACTTGGAGACTCGAACCCGGTTCCCCAGCTCAAGGTCGACCGCCCAAGTCTTTAGGCCACTTTCTCTCCCCTATCTCCTACATTTCATTTCCTTGCTGAATGGGGCGGTAATCGTGGAACTACAAGCCATGGTAATGGTCTGCCTTTCAAACTGCTGACTTGAGTGCACAATAGCATTGTTGAATTCAGCCCTCTGTTCTAGGGTTTTTAAAGCATTTGTATGTATTTGTATACTCACACAGATACTCACCAAAAAACTCAAACACTGTCGCTCACACTCAGGCACAAATGCTCACACACTTGAACCCTCAGGCAGCACTACTAAACACACACAATCACAGTCAGACTCCCACCAATCTCGCTCTTTTACACACACTCTGTCACATGCACAATCCTATCCTGATTCCACTGACTCACATTGAAACACTGAACACACAATCACTCACGTACTCACACACAACACGCTCACAGTGATCTACAAATACATGCACTTCCACACTACCAATCAGCAGCTTGCACTGCTATGTAACATGTAAACAAATATTGACAAACCAATAGACTTTGCATAGGAGAAACCTATTTGCTTTGCTAATGCTTATTTGCAACAAACAACTCGTATTGACAGGTTATTAGTTAGGAAGTAACTGTGGCAGACGCTTGGGGAGTTTTTCTCGCATAGGGTCTGTTACAGGCTTAGCATCTTTTAGATTGTCTAGTGAGACCCTTAGGGCTGTCAAGAAACCCCTTATCTTCAACCAGTGGCCTCAAAGTCATCACCAGGAAGTAGGAGCCCGGGCCGGGGAAGGCAGACCCAATGGGGGCCCGGGACAAACGCCATCCGGACGCCGGAGGCCCTCCTCACCCATTTGCATAATCCACAATGGGGGGACCAGGATTGGTCACCCCCGGGCAAGCTCGGGTCCCCTCCAATCCAGGGACGAGCGGGCAAGCAGGGAGGGGGGATAAGTAGGGGCACTAGGCCTGGGAAGGGCACAAATCGCTCCTCGCAGCAGAGCAAGGAGGAGAGGAAATTCCGAGAACTCGCCACGGACGCGGACCGAGTGATGACCCCGGTGCCGGAACAGATTTGGGCGTGGGTGGACCTGGTTTGAAGACGATGCTGGACAACGCACTGGCCCCAAAAACAGAGACACATTACCGTAAGTGTTGGGAAACTTTTGTGGCCAGGACAGGGCTAACAATGGACCTGCAGGAAGAAGTCTTATACTTCATTGAGTGGGCCTTCGTGTCAGGCAAGACTAAACCGTGGGCCCAGACACAATTGAACGCAGTAGCCTATTACACAAAAATAGCAACAACTAGGGCCTTCCAATGTAGGATGGCAATGAGGGTCTGGGGCAGGTTGCAGCAAGCAAAGAAGGATACAAGGCGGCACATCCATTTTAACATACTACAGCGTATGATGGGGGTCCTAGGGGTAGTCTGCCACTGGGAGCAAGAAACCATACTCTTGCGGGCAGCTTTCGCGCTGGCATTTTTTGGGGCTAACAGGATCAGCAAGTTGGTAGCCCCAGCGGTCGGTGATCCAGGGACAGCATGCCTAAACAGGTGTGACATGGAGATATGGGACGGGTACATGGACATCCTGCTGAAACGGTCTAAAACAGACCAGGTGGGCAGAAGGAAGTAGACTAGATTAAACTGCATTAGGGACAAATCCTGCTGCCCAGTGTGCCTACTTCAAAAGTACTTGGGACCCAAGGACCACGGCCAAGAGCCACTTTTCAGGCACAGGGACGGGTCATGCCTCAGCCGGTTTTAATTCATAGCGGTGATGAGAAAAACTCTACACGCAGTTGGGCTTCCTTCTACAGCGTTTGGGTCTCACTCCTTCAGAATAGGGGCTGCCACCACAGCCTCAGGGTTAGGTTTGGGCACCGAACAAATCAAGGGAATAGGGGGCTGGGCATCCAGCGCATTTCAACGTTATATATGCCCTACGATGTACTAAGTCCGCTTTCTCCCTCCCTCCCCCGTCCAGGTCCAACCGCACTGCAGAAGAAGGTATGGATCTTGGGTCACTCCTATGTGACGCTGGCTTAAGGCTGGGCGCCAGCCAGATGCAAATTCAGCGGGATATGGTGGTGGGACACCAACGTAGTGTGTCTGGGGTGTTCAGGTATGAAATGGGATCAACTGCTTCCCGCGGTGCGGGAAGCGACGGGGAAGGTGGCAGACCGGATGCAGTGGTTGTCCACCAGGGAGGCAACGACTTGGCAGCCCTGGGGAGGAGGGTCCTCCTAGAGAATATGCAGGAAGGCCTCACAGTCATGCTTGACTGATATGCCCAGCCAAAGTAATTTTTTCAGAAATAATAGTGCAGAGGGCATGGCGTGGGGCCATGGACTTGGGGGCAATGGAAAAATCCGGACGAAAACTCAATATCACCATGGAGAAGATATGTAGGACCAGCGGATGGCGTTTCGTAAGACACGGTTTCATACATTTGAGGTCTCCGGGTTATCACCTGGAGGACGGGTGCAACACCTTACTGGGGTGGGTAGGGCAGGGGGAGCGCCCTCCGATCGTGAAACCGTAGGTAGCGTGGCGGAAGGAACACCAGAAAGGGAGAAAAAAAAGAGATAAATTACTAAAGGTAGAAGGAAGGCTCACACAGTGTACTTGGGATGTCTCATGGCAGGAGCACTGAGGGAGCAAAGGGCGGCTTACAGTTATGGAAAGAGTAGATGTGATGCTCCCGCAGGGCCCTTGGGATGCCTAACGGCAAGGGTACCAAGGGAGCCAGATGTAAGGACTCAGCCTCGGGCAGGAGGGAGTAGATGCTCAAACAAGGCCCTTGGGATACCACACAGCTGGGACCCCTGGGAGTAGGGTGGGCCCATAAAGGGCAAGCGGGACAGTACTTGCAGCCCGGGCAGGTCCTGACTGACACCCTACCAGTCGGTAACAAGTTGGAGCCCAAACCTGTGAAGTGGAGGCCCAGGCAGGTGGGCCCCACCCCTCCCTAGAAACTGAGTTGGCTGGGACCACATTATGACCAAACGTACAAAGGAATTACAAAGACAATGAAATGTGTTAACATGGATATTAAAATGACAATTGGAATGACCATGATTTTGCAAAATGTTTAACCATGTTATGTTGAATAAACTGTGACTTTTTATGGCACCAAAGCCGTTGTCCGTGGTGTAATTTGAAGGGTTAGATGGACGCAGTTTAAAGCAGGGGAAGGGGGTGACAACCCGCCTCTGGGAGGGGATGGAGCCAGGGAAGGCGAAGCCAGACCCAATGGAGACCCGGGACAAACGCCATTCGGAGGCGGGAGGCCCCCCCGCCCATTTGCATAACCCGCAATGGGGGGAACCTGGATTGGTCACCCCTGGGCAAGCTCAGGCCCCATCCAAGCCAGGGACGAGCGGGAAAGCAGCGAGGGGGATACGTAGGGTCACTGGGCCAGAGAAGGGCACACCCCCCTTCACAGAAGAACAAGGAGAATCCCACCCACCCATACCAGAAGGAAGCGGGCGTCACAGCCGCAAGGGTGGAAAGATAGAGGTGAAGTCGAAGGAACACAAGAAAGGTAGAACAAGAGATAAATTACTAAAGGTAGAAGGAAGGCTCATACAGTGTCCTTGGGATGCCTCATAGCAGGGGCACTGAAGGAGTGAAGGGCGGCTTACTGCCATAGAAAGAGTAGATGTGATGCTCCAGCAGGACTCTTGGAATGCCTAACGGCAGGGGTACTGGGGGAGTGAGATGTAAGGACTCAGCCTCAGGCAGGGACCCCTGGGAGCAGGGTGGGCCCATGAAGGGTCCAGGGCAAGTGGGTCGGCACTTGTAGCCCGGGCAGGTCCTGACGGACACCCTCCAAGTCGGTAGCAAGTTGAAGCCTAAACCCATGAATTGAAGGCGTAGACAGGAGGACCCCACCGCTCCCTAAAACATGAGTTCACTGGGACCACATAATGACCAAAAAGTACGATTGAATTGTAAAGACAATGAAATGTGTTAACATGGATATTAAAATGACAATTGGAATGAATGACCATGATTTTGCAAAATGTGTAACCATGTTATGTTGAATAAACTGCGACCTTTAATGGCACCAAAGCACGTTGTCAGTGGTGTGATTTGAAGGGTAAGGTGGACGCAGTTTAAAGCAGGTGAGGGGGGACAACTCGCCTCCTGGGAGGGGTTCAACCTCTGGCTGTTTGGTTGGTCAGTAAGTGCCATCAATTAAGTCACGTGGGATAGAGTGGAATAGCATGGAAGCAAAGTGAAATGTCAGATCTGGGCCTTGAGAAACCATCGCTGATGACAGAATTCAGGATTGACTTCCAGCAGAGTAGCTCCATGTTGACTTTATGTTGGGCGGATAGTGAAGGCCTAATACTTTCCATTTATAACAGCTGACCCTGTCCCTCAAGAAGGGAAGAGCAGTGTAAACATGATTATTTGAGCACACTTCAAGTTCAAGGAAGTCAACAGGTGGGAACCCGAATCTGAGCATCCAATCCGGACACTCCATACTCAGTGCCCACTGATGTATATTGACTTCTGACAATGGTATGGGTGGTGGGCACAGAGGCACCAAAATTAAACAAGAACTTATATGTATGGTTGCCCTCTGATTAGTGCTGGGCTGACAGAACAGGGACGAGTCTATAGATAATAGTATTTATAGAAACTGACATGGTCTGCTAAAGACTTACAGCAAACTAAGTGACCTCTCACCAGGGCCACTGGAATTATGCTGCACGAAAGGATCAATTTATACGGCAAGATTGAGTAAATGATGCAGCAAGAAAAGGAAAATTATGCGTCATAATGCAGCACATTTTCTAATTATATTACTTCATTATTACATCTTTTTTAAAGTTTGCAAAACTCAGTGGACATTTGTTGCACCCCATTAGTACCAGTTTAGCATCCAAACATAGCAATATGCAACAGAAGGGTGACCAGTCCAGCTTTGCAAAGGGCCTTTCACTTCATAGCAGCAAGTGTCTCTGCTTTTTTTGTAACTTTTGAACCGTTTGAGCAAGATTTTTTTTTCCTTTTTGATAAAATCTGCAGATTATGTGGTAGATGATGGAATATGTGGCAAATGCGGCAAATCCATATTTATGCGCAAACCGTGGCACAGTCGCATCATTTAGGTGGCCCAGCCTCTCATCCACTCCCAGCCACTGAATGGTGCTTCACCCGTGTCTGGACCACTGGTAGCCTCTCTGTGTGAGGCCGGATAGCTCTCCTGCGGCAGGCACGGGTGTAGGTAAGTCAGTGAGATTCAGGGGTGGGGTCTGAATATCAAAATTCCCGAACTAAACAACAGTGGGCCGCAGGGTGGAGGGTTCAGATGAGTCAGATGACCAAGGTTCAAGAGGGACTGTTTCAATGAGAAGCAGGCAGGCCCGGACTGGCAGTTGCGGGCACCTGGCAATTCCCCAGTGCGCCGCAAGAGTGGGGGCCGGTTTTGGGCCCTTGGGGGCCGTTTTTGTTACAGGGCTGTTTTTGCAGTGTTGCTGCAAAAACAGCCCTGTAACAAAATCGGCAAAAAAACAGCCCTGGCAAAGAGCGCGGTCGCACCCCCAACGCCCCCGGGGGTGGGGGGCCGGCCGAGCACTTTGCCAGGGCCGGTTTTGGTTCCCAGTTCGGCCCTGGAAGCAGAGTCAGTACCAATTTGCAATAGCTAGGCCTCTGCCTAGAAGGGAACTGTGGAAGGACACACAGGCAGGTTAATAGGGCGAGACCAAGTCATGCGTCTGGCTTGTCTCTAAGAGTCTGTGCATGAGCCAAGACATGAAAATATTTGGCATGTATATCGTGCAACAAACATAACTTAAAAATGTGATACAGACTCTTCAAAACGCAAAAAAACGGTATGGTATTCCTTTACCATATGGAAGCGTTTCACCTTATTACATCAAACCATATCACTGCATAGACAGGCATTTCTTTAAAGTGACAGATTTTACACTTGAACTTAGAAACAGTAATGATTACTCCCACAGACAATGCCGTAAGCGTACCAAGAGGCAAGTCAGTAGTCAATGCCTAAATGTGGCCTAGATTCTTATTAAAGAATGGAGCAATATGATAGTCTAGTAAATCAAACATAAGAGGTGTTTGTACAGCACACATCCTCAACTCAATTTTTTTTAAAGTGCTCTCATATGTGATAATAAAGAAAAGAAAGGCTGTGTGAAATAAATTATTTGCCGAGGATCACACAATTTGAGCAAGCAGGGAAGTCGGTATGGATTCGAGGTAATCTGGGTTCACGTTTTGAAATTCTCAGTCTTTTATTCTTGGCAAAAAACTTGACACAGACATAACAGACGCCCTCAGATTAAACTACAAAGTCATCAACGCATATATTTGGGGGTTGTTACACCCAAACACTACCCCCTAAAGCTGCGCCCCTGGCGGCAGCGCATGCATGTGTAGTCTCTGAGACATTTGAAGGGACGGGACAGTCCTCCGTCCTGTTGGCCAGGGCCAGACTGGTCGTACCAGGCATGGGGCATTTCCCTGGGAGGCTGGAAGGGTGAAGGCCGGTTTTGCAGTGGTGGGAGCTTGTTTTGTTACTGGGGGACGATTTTGCAGCGGTGCTACAATATCGGCCCCCCGGTAGCAAAAGCATCAAGCGTTTCCAGCCTCCCGGGGTCATACAGTGCTTCCCTAGGGGCTGGTCTGAGAAAATTGCCAAGGTCAGCTTTGGGTTCCTAGTCCAGCTCTGCTCATGACACCAAAGCACCACACCTTTTGTACCGGTGACACCCATATCTGCATTACCCGGCTCACTCAAAGCACCTGCTGAGCAGCTCCGTTGCTCAGCACTTGCTCCCAAATCATTTTTAATGTGCATCGTTGCGACTGGCTGGCCCAGCTCAGGAGCTCGAAATTGTGTGGCAAAATGTGGTAGCGCGGTGCGGACGATGGGTAATTCACATTAGTGTAACCCATGATGGGTGATACTTGGCAGGGCCGCCATCATGTGAGGAACAAATGTAAACAAGGCACTGATAAACCTATTTACTTCCTATATACTTGCCCGGAGAGGATGCTAGAGGCTATTCAGGAGCTTAAGGAGGGGCAAGGTGGAACCCTGATATGTCACTTCCGTTATCTCTAGAATTTCGTGAATCAGGCGTCCATGAAACTGAATTTGGAAGCTTGAGTAGCAAATCAGAAAAACACTCTTAAGGCCTCATTCACTGGATTCTCCAACAGAATTGTTTGAAGCCAGAACAGAATTAAAAAAAAAAAGAAAATGCAGGAAAGTAGAATCATATGGTGTCATCTATGTTTTTAGTTATGGCGATATATGGACTTTTGAAAATGCTGCAGTACAAAACTGTCTCTTACAAATGCCTCACTTTCAAAAGCGAAATAAATTCGAGGGCAGCCATAGTTAAATGGTAAATATTTATAACTTGTTTAAGATGTTATCATTCCTCCATTAATCATTTTATTTTGAAAACGTGCTTTCTCTTATTAAGATTTAAAGGCTGTCATCTCAATTTGAAATTCGCATCCAATTGTGTCCAGATGTGAGACTCTGGCTTGCGTTTGATTTATTCTTCAGGCCTCCTGTTTGTGAGAGCTGGGGATGCACACTGGGCTGTCTGTGGAGCTTATATATTACACCCTATTGGTTTTATTACTTAAAGCTTTCACTCACGCCTTTCTTCATGAACATATGCATTTGTATGCACACGAATAAACAAAGTAGTCTCTAAAGTTATTCGGTAAATATTCTCAGGCACCAGTTGCAGAAAGAAATGTTAGTTTACACATTTGTACACCCTAATTAAAACAATGTGTGGACTTTTCTAGACATGATTAACTCCAAAGGACAACCGGTGCTCCTGTTGTACTCAGGTTTTTCCAAAGGTGGTATGGTCAGGAGTCAAGGCAAACCACATCTGGTGGTAGTAGGTGGTGGCACTGGGTTTGGAACTTAGATTCAGAATGATGCAGTATTCACTAAGAATAAAGTCAAGGTTTACGTAAAACAGGCCTCTTAAGTATACGGAATGGAAAGACAATTTATAGAGCGCGATAGTTACCCTGAGGCGTCCTAGCGCTGACAGACACTGTGAGCAGAAGAGGTGAACCAGAAACCTAATTAGGCTTTAAGAAAAGAAGGGTCTTTAGTAGTTTACGGAACGCCAGCAGGTTAGATTCTGCTCGCAGGTGGAGGGGGAGGGAGTTCCATAGCCTGGATGCATTATACGAGAAGGCACGGCCTCACATCTGGCTTTCCTGATCTGATCCTGGGGACAGTAGAAATGAGGTTGATGATCTGAGCTGCCTGGCGGGGGAATATGGAGTTGCCAGGGAGCGATTAATGGGCGGGCTAGTTTCCCATATTACTCAGTGGATGGTGCATAGAGATTTGAATTCGATTCTTCGCCTGATTGGCAGCCAATGTAGGCTCCTTAATCCATCCCTAACTGATGTTTGGCGGGGGGTTTGGAGCAGTGTGCAGGCTGCACAGTTTTTCACAATCTGCAATGTATTCAGGGTCGACTGGGGGGCACCCAGATACAGAGCGTTTCCAAAGTCCAGTCTAGACTGGATAAGTCCCTGGATCATGATCTTCCTGGCCTCAAATGGTAACACGGGAAGAATCTTTCGTAATACCCGAAGCAGACCAGAGCAGGTTGCTGAGAGTTTTGAGGCTTGGGTGTTGAAGTTGAGAGCTTTGTCAAGCCAGATGCCCAAGCTCTTGATTTCATCTTTGGACATCAGGGGGGAACCTAAGGAGACGGGCCAGAGAAGCTTCAAGAAACAGGTCATTTTTTACTTGTAGAAAAGTAGGGACAGTTAATTTAAAACACAACACAGAAAACCAGAAAGCACTGGCATCCATCTTCTGAGCCAAAGATTCAATACTAAACCATACTGTAGCACTTAGAAGTTCTACACCTGGCACTATAAACTATTTCAAAAGCGATATTATTTTTTACACTTATCACTATCATTCAAGACTTTAGTGGCCAGTTCTCTGTACCATCAGACATTTCAAAAAGAATAGCTTAGGACCTGATAGTTGTAGGATGCTAGTGTCAATACTTTGAGGCTCTGAGTCGCCAAATGTAGCCAATTGAACCTTCAAAGGGGACCTGGAAGAAAGGGGCAATTTCCTTTCTGTTCTTCTTGATCTCTGGGGGAATTCATTCAGACTTCCACAGGGCTAAGAAGGAGACTTTTCTTTGGTCAACACTTGTGTACACCTTTGGTGTTCAGTATACATTGTAAAAGTCTCATTTAAGGTTTAAAGGGATATTTCATGGATGTCACTATCTTGTCTCCGCCACACTGACAGAGATCGATCCAGGATATAAAAATAATTCTGCCATGTCAGTGTTTTCCCCCCTGAAATGGCTGTTTCCATCCCAGGGGCCACTATGGGGGAAACTTCAAGGTCGAAAGTTCAACAGAACCCTAGTAGGGTACTATTAGCATGCACATTACAAGTCACTTCCCAGAAGGAACACCATCATTTGCATGTTGGTCTTTCATGGTGACAAAACAGCCACAAGATTCGGCAGCCGCTTTGCCATAATTTCTGGCACTCCTCCATGGAGGACCTGATGGCAGAGCCAAAACAAGACTTCACCAGTGGGGTATCTGCCATCCGCCACCCTTTTCAGTAGTATGATGGATCATTCTGCTTTTTGTCAGGATCCTCATTATTGCCTTATTTTACATCAGGAAGAAAGTGTGCTATAATGGGGCAAATCGAGGGCACAGTGGAGCCTTCTCAGAATGCACTTTATATTGGTTTTAATGGCATGTACTTAAATGTCAAGTAATACAGGTCTTGCAGAAATGATTTATGGCTTTTGTCTAGGCCTGCGAGGCCACTAGTTAGTTATACATGATTGAAAGTATACTTTGGCTCGTTTCTTGAAAGTTTGGGTCCTGAAACACTATTTTTCTCATGCATTTTACGATAGGAGAAATTAAACAATACAGCCAAAATGGCTAAATAGAACTACACCAAATTTGGCAGAAAGCTATATATTTACCAAGAAAGCATGCCTTTGTAATTTGGTGTAAATCTGTTCAGTAGATTTTGAGAATTTAAAGTTCAAAATGTATAGATAGACAATTGGTCCCAAAAGACTCCTGGGGGAGTTCCTCGGGACGCAATAAAAAAAAGAGCAATGTGTTTGGTCACAAGTGCATTTTTCACGTTGGACGTCTAACTCCCACGAGACTCGGGATCAGCGGGAGCAAGTGATCTGATTGGCTGGCCTCAACCTGAAACAAAATGTTGCGACCATCCTTTCAGGACAAGGGGTTTCAGTCCTGTATCCTCAAAATGTAAGTAAAATAAGATACGTAGAGTCCATGCGTCCTGACTCCTGGGCCCTATTGGGTGTCCCAGAGGGACATTAGGACCTTCATTTTGGCATTGTAGGTAAATAAAGACAAGAGCCAAAACAACACAATGCCAGCTAAATGTTTTCTTCAGCCTTATGTGGAACATGCAGAACCGCTGTAAGCTTGCTGATACCGGCCCGGCCTGGCGGGCGGGATGCATTTCACGTGGAAATCGTGAAAATCTGACACGGATTCAGCATTATTCAATGTGACAGAATTGATGTTAATATCTGCGCAGATGCCACACTTTGTCCTATTTCTACTTCCTTCAAACAATGAAGCTATCCCACCCATTAACACATCCTTCTCCTCACCATACATTCTCAGCTGTCACACCTACAGTGCATGTGAACGAAGGCCAATAGGATTTGATAAAAATCATAGCACACAAACGTGGTTTTCTGTACAAAATATATTGCAAAATAATAAATTAAGCATTTCTTTATGTAGGTTCATAATAGCAATTGATATGTATTATTAGATTAATAAGACTATCAATGAAATAAATGTCTCTTGTTTTACCTCGGCCATGTTTGTGCTTGTTGTTGATGACAATTTGTACTATGGTTCCTGATGCTTGCTGTGGGTCAGGAGCAGCCCCTCGATTGCTCCTGCCACTCGGAAAGCGCGGGATGTTGACAACTTGTCGATGGGAGATGGCCGAAGCATCATAATGAGAGCGCTGGTGAGAGTGCCTCTGCGGAAAACAGAAATATTGGAGAATGAGGAAAGGCCAAAAACCAGAGATATATTACGTTATTGTCAGCCAACTGCATTTAGGGATAATTAGCATCTCTCTCCTTATTCTTCAATAGTACAATAAGCAATCCAATCTCTACTCTGGTAGACCTAGGTCTCTACTATCATATCAGGCAACCTCCAGTTCCTAGCATGTCTGTGAATAGGAGGTTAAGGTTAACCACAGTGTACAGTCCAATGAAGTGAAAATAGAAGCCATGAAAGCCTATTAGATATCAAGTGTATGGGGTCCGGTTTTCTCTTTGTGCTTCAGATGGGTTTAGTACAAATATGGACCTATCACAATTTGTTTCCGCAGGCAGTTTCTCCAAGTTCCTATCCGAGGAAAATTACAAGGGCATACAAGAGCAGTTCGAGTAACAGCAGTTGCAAAATAAGACCCAGATTTTTTTGCATGTTATTCCCCATTAGTTCTTGTAAGAGTAATAATTAGGTTTAAAAAAACAGATACTGTTCACAAGTTGTATTCAAACCAGGGTTTCTGCATCCATTATCAGCATGTTTGCGAGGCTCGAGGCTCTTTGTTTCTGTGCCACATTTGAAAACGCAGATGATTCCTTTAAGA
Source organism: Lissotriton vulgaris (assembly GCF_964263255.1). Lineage (NCBI taxonomy): Eukaryota > Metazoa > Chordata > Amphibia > Caudata > Salamandridae > Lissotriton > Lissotriton vulgaris. Next base: position 243,484 of record NW_028252215.1, read on the forward strand.
AGGATTTGCTGCACCCAAATTCTACTGGCTATTTGGGAAAACCTGCAGTGGCATTTCAGCCTTTAGAGTCAAGTGTTGGACAAAGGGAGGCTCTGTGCTGCCCCTTTCCGTCAGAATGTGGACAAGGAATTAACGTTGTTTCTGTGTCATGCAGAGTCCTGAAGGGGTACCTCAGCTTGAATAGGACCAAGCAAATATCTTCAGAGTTGGAGACACTTTTCTTGTCATCTTCCCTCTCTCTTGGCAATAGGAAAAAGAAGCTTCACCAGCCCCTCCTAGTATGGTTTGATTTGGACCTTCCCTTTCATCAGCATATGACAGTGGTAACTAAAAGCATCTCATGCTGTTGAGAAAGGTCCACCACTGCTTTAGGTCCTCATCATATCGAGCTGACCAGTGCCCTGGTGTTGTCACATCTGGACTATTGTAATATTGTTTGTACCACAGCACTCGAAGAAGGAATATTGAAACTCTAAAAACTACACAACCAAGCAGCCAGAATGTGTTTCAATGTAAAGCAAGCTTTAAGAGACCTCCATTGGCAGACAATCAGATTATAGTTCAAATTTCTATATACTGACAACATTCTCTGTACTCTCTTTAAAGCTCAATTGTGAATGTTACCAAAATATCTCTAGTTGCTGTTCTTGAACTAAACTCCTAATTGACAACCAGTAGTGCACATCTATTCATCTAGGCCAGAAGCAACTTTCCCAACATACATTTTCTAATAAAAGTGAATTTCCATTTCCATTGAGCTCTCTACCACCAGCAAAAAGTAGGTATGACTAAAATGTCTACATAGAGTGCTGAAGAATAGTTACACACCTTGGTCCACATGGCCATCACAAAAATCGCTTGAGGACAAAGGGGACTACGACTTCCTGGCTGTCCTCTACACCTCATCAGAGTGATAAAAGTGAAGTGGCCATAGAATACTCATCAAAAAAAGTTGATGCATCAGGGAAAATAATCTGTGGCACAGCTGGCACGTCAATTGTGCCTTGGCATGATTGATCTGTCATCACGTATCTTTTCTTGGAGATCCACACCCAGATGTTTTGGATATATTATCACATGACTAAACTCTGCTATATGCTGGGAACCTTCTACCTGCATGTGGAGGACAATTTAAGATATTTTTTCTTTGTCCGACCACCGTGGTTTGGCCCAGATATGATGGGTGGTGAAAAATTGGCAACACTCCATTTGGGGTGTCCTTCTGATCCCATTTCTTCTTTGTATCATGTTTGCCGAAAGGGCATTCAAGATGAAGGTGGAACTGGATACACGGCATTCCTCTGCATTCTGAATGAGTTAACGGAACGAAGAGGAGGAACATTGGGACATCTTACTTTTATTGGCAGACGCACCATTTCCGCTCTCCTAAAATAAGTCCTTGGGTGATTCACAGCAGGCACAGCTAGACAGCCTTGCTCCCATAAAGATTTTTGACTACACCTCTTGAGATTTTATATGAAACCGCAGACTGCATGAAATAAAAAAGGCAAGGTACCAAATATGTTAAAGAGATTTGCAAGAAGGTCAATACTGTGTGAGAGACCATGTGTTATAAGGAATACAATTCCCATTCCCATTTATTATAAGAAAAGTGGTTCTTATAATATAGGTATAAGAAGGTACACAAGGTCTATAAAGAGAGTCTCCTCCGAAGGAGGAAGTCCTCTGTACTACAAACAAGTCCTCTTATTTATGACAATAACCCTCCCCCACTCTTAGCTTGCATGTTTCATCACTGGGTCCCTTCTCACATCAGGACAAATGGTGCCTGGTGTGGGTTACAATGTCATTAGTCAAGGGAGGAGCTCTTGAGGTTTTTGGTAATCAGGGCCCTATGAGAGTGGATGGTATGGGTGATGACTGCCAGATGCAGGGTATGTGGTAGGAGAAGTTAAAGCTACCTCTTGGTAGGCTGAACAATATTTTTATTTTGGTGCCCCGAAGGGATATATTAAAATTGAGAGGGGAGTGAGACTTCAACCCAATGGGAGAGGGGTCAACATGTTTCTCTCTAACTCATGACCTTACAAAGAGGTTATAGGTATTCTTCAGGACCATAATTGTATATAGTCACTCTGCCAAATATTGAGCTGAAGTGTGTAAAAGGGATGATTAGACTGATACAGACAGTGACCCAGAATAATTGTAGGAGTCCACAGACATCATCACGTGGAATAGTATAATAATGCAGAGAAAAAAGATAAAAGAAAGGCTTTCAAAATTATAGTTTACTGATCTGCATTTTATGTAACTTCAATATGTTCTTGTGGTCATGCATATGAAAATCTCACAACAGGAATGTATACAATGATTAATATAGGTAAGTGCCAAGAGTTTTGGATTTTTTCAAGAGCCAGAGATGTGGAATATAAATTATCACTGTAAAGTGGCACTCCGGTGCTGCGGTTGGTTCTTAGTAGAACCCTTGTCTAACATTAGTTTGAAGTTAGAATATTGGTCGTGGCCAAAGAGATTATGCATGAGTGAGTAGAACAGACCAGTTGTGGCCAAAGAGAGTATGCATGAGTCAGTGCATCAGGGACCTGTGAAAGCACTTACCTGCTCCGGTCCGCTGTTACTCCCTATGTGGTTTATCCGGTGAGGAAGCAGCATGTCTTACAGCAGGAAGTCTTTTTGAAGTCGACGAGGCTTTGCTCCTGATGCTGCCAACTGTGACCTTGTGGAAACATGACAGCTCATGGGGCTCGCTTGGAAATGTAGTTCCTATGGGGTCCCAAAGCTGTGATTCAGATGTCAGCACAGTGAGTTCACTGGGAAATGCAATCCTGATGCAGCCCCGGAAATGTGGTTCACAATGCTCACAAAGTAAATAAACATGGTGAGCTAGTATGCTCTTGGTGGCCATTATGCAAATGGAACATAATGTAACCTTAACTATGGAGGTGTGGATGTTTTTATAGTACTCTTATACATAACATTACTGAGGTCTAAAGCGATTGTCAAAGACCCAGAAAGATCTTGACGCCTCTCCTATTGGCTAGAAGTTTCACTCCCCTTTCAATTTTATTCCACCCATTAAGGGCACCAGAAAAAAATATTGCTTAGCACATCTAGAGGTAGTTGTAACTTCTCCTACCACATGCCATGCACTCTGCATTCCTCAGCCACACCATCCACACTCATAGTGCCCTGATTTCCAAAAACCTCAAGAGCTCCTCTTTTGACTAAGGGAGTTGTAGCTCACACCGGTGTGAGAAGGGACCCAGTGATGAAGGATACCACCAAAGGGTGAGTGAGGGTTATCGTCCTAAATAGGAGGACTCATTTTTAGTACAGAGCACACCCCCCTATGGAGGTGACTTGCCTAGTAGATCATTTGAAGATATTGTGCTATAATTGTCTTTCAGGGAATGGTACGTGTTTGGACTCTGGATGCTCCAAGTGATTCACACAAGGATGCTCGGGCCCCATATGCAATCTGCAAGAATGCCCCTCCGTAATCTCTGATTACATAGCAAACACAGAACGATAATACTTTCCTTAATACTGTTCTCCATATATTATATTTCAATGAACCTGCAGCTGTAGTTAATGCTTCATTACCAATTGCATTAGACCAACAAGTCCACATTTTTTACGTAATACAGATCACACTTACTGCTTCTCTGTTTGCTGGCTGCCGGACGGTTTCACCCTCGTGATGATCCCAGGATAGATCTCCATCTCCTAATTATACAGAAAATATTTTAATATATTTTATCAATTATATCCTAAACACGTGGGCAGCTTAGATAATATTCAGAAGAATAAGTGGCCATACACTACAGAGGACTCCCCATCATTCCCCAGAAGCAATATAAAAACAACCATGAAACACCACCTATTTTCACACTATCTACCATCTGCCAGGACATGATAGCCCCCTCCCTAACCCCCTATCTCAAGGAGTACTCTTCTAGGTCATTTTAATATCCCATATAACTTCAAGACAATTTCAATATTCTATAAATTAAGAGATCTCCACATTACATTATCTTTCTGAGCTTATTTATCTCTTAAACCACAGAAAAGACAATACCCCTAATCTCATTATCTTTTCGGATCTCCTCCCAATACTGTCTCCCCAAAAATTGTGCAGCCACTGTTAAATGTCCTTTCTATAGAATAACTATAGCAAGTACTTAAAGCATCAGCTACACCATGACCCACTCTTCTGATGATATCCTAAACTACTCCAACCAGACCATCTGCAACCACATCAAGTTGGTTCCTCTGAACTCAAGATCCTTAAAAAAAACCTCCAAGAGTGTCACTCAACTGAACATGACAAAAACAAAAAGACTAACAGAAAACAAGGAGAAATGTTGGAGATAGCTCATAATGCCCCAACGCCTTGCAAGAACTTAAAGCTTAGAGAATAATCTGAAAGTACCCTTTTCTCTTCATTAAGGTGAATTACAGTAAGAAACTCATCAAGGAGGTTAACAATAATTGAATAGCATTTTTTAAACAATTAAAGATTGCCGCTATCAAACTCAAAAACCTAACCGCTCTACCCTTCACAGAGCACCACCTAGAGGTGCCTTTTTCATTTAAATCCCATACTTGCGTCATTCACATTAACCAAAAGTCTAAATTAGAGAACAAATTGGAAAAAAGGTTTGCTCATTGGGGGGACTGTGTGAACACCACAACACAACCTGTACTTTTCTCAGACAAACCTCGAACTTATTGTAGATACTCTGAAGCACTGCCAGTTCAATCCCAGAAAAAAAACAGTAGTAATTAGATCAAGTTAAGAAGCCACAGATTTACAAATAAACCTACCAAGCTCAAATTGGAGCTTCGCCAAGAGGAAATAAAGAAAAATTATGCCCCCAAACAAAAAAGAACTACTTGAGAACAGATGCCGCCATTAAACAGTCTAAATATGCAACTTCTCTGAATAAATTCAAAATACACTTAATTTAAAGTAAGAGTTGTTTTACATGATTTTAAATTTACTGACCTCTCTCTGTATTTTGAGTAAAAGACTGGAAATAATAATTCAGAGACTGAAGAGGCAGATACACCTACACCTTTAACTTGCCCCAAAACGTAGCAGTAGAACCTCCTAGAGGTATCTTGAAGGTTTTCAAAACTACATACAAGACGCAGGAGCTGATTTAACTGTTGGTGGAAAAGATACTTCGACATGACTGCAACAGAGTACGCTTTCCACCAAACGGAAGGTCCGCCAATGCCATTTAGATTTGGGTGGACGTCCAATATGTAGATGGCAGAGACTACTCTGTCTCTGCCAACTACACACACCTCTGATGGCCTGATGAAGTAAGGGCTATCGGAGATGTAGCCATGTGTCCGCAAACCTGATTTAGAGTGGGACGACACATGGCCAGTTTTCACTGCCCGTCACTGCCATGAAAAACTGTGCAGTAGGGGCAGTGAAAACATTTAAATGGCCCCCATGCCATGGGAGAATGCTACTAAGGGGAGGGGAACATTTCACTTCTCCTTTTAAAAAACTATACCCTGCTTTGAGAGATTCTGGTTGAAAATAAAACCTAAAGTTGTACCTTAGATGTACAGCTCCACCATTTTGATGAAGCCATCTGTTAAACCTACAATTCTTTCCCAAAAAATACTAAAAGTACTCAGCCCCTCTTTAGAACAATTATTGGTCAAACCCTAGATTACAGCTCTGTTCACAAAGCTTGGAAGCAAGGTGTGCAAAACCATTGTTAAAAACCAGCATCCAGAATGGACAACTCAACCAACTATTGCCTGCCTTACTTACTTGGGTAAACGAATGGCAATCATTGTGCAACAGCAATTCCAATCCTGTACTATCAAGCATGATTTTCTACACCTCCTCTAAACAGGTTTTCAGGCAAGTCACAGAGCACCTAACTAGTCAAACATTCAGTACTTCATGACCTGCATCTCTTGGTGGACGGAGGTGGTGTCAGGTCTTGTTTTATTGGACATATATGTTGTCTTTGATACTATTGATCACAACATCCTACTATGAAGACTGACAAGAGCAGGTAATGTAGAAACAGCATAGGCATGGTTAAAATAATTTCTTGAAGACAAATTTCAGTAATTAGTCAAAATGCCTGAGTTTACCTCTCAATTCAAGTACCTTGGTGTTCCACCACATTTAATTATTTTGCCTTTTCTTTTCAACATGAATGCACAGCCAAGGGCCAACATACTCCAAGTAGAAGGATTACATTTTACAGGCATGCTGATGATCCTCAGTTGGCGTTTTGCCTATCTAAGCATCAGGCAGAGCAAGAGGGGTATTAGCAAACATCTTCCAGACTGATAGACCCTGATTCATTCACCAATCATTTGTGAAGTAAGTTAAATCCCAATAAACAATGTATTCTTCTCACCACTAAGAGTTCAGATATGGGGACCAATGTAGCCTGGCTTCAGATTATAGGTCCTGTGACTCTGCTAGCTAAATGTGTGTGCAACTGGAGTGCGATCTGTGATTAAAAAAAAAAATTCAAATTTGCGAGCTCCTGCATTTTACAAATAAAAACTCTAAAAATGTTTTTTTTAAATCAATTATGAATGTAATATACCCACGGTAAGGTTTTAATGCAATCAAAGTCAGGCTAGGACAACACAACTGGAAGTTGCAGCCAACTCTAACAAAGGATTTAACATCAATGTGGCTGTATGCTACGCTTGTAGGATCAGCGAGACGGGATGTACACAACAGTGTGCCCCAGCAGAGATGTGTGGGTGTTGAACGGCAAAAAGAATACGGTTTTATGTACTACTAGCCATGTCTTAAACATTGTAATCTGCTAACTATCTTGTTGTATTGGTTTGTATTTTTTTAAGAAACTGAAAATTAAAGGTTTACATTTTTTTGAACAAATAAAAAACAAAGGATTTAATTAATGCAAAATAACACAGCCAGGCTCATTACTGGGAAGCACTGGTGGAAACATTACTTCAATGTGCAAGTCGTTGCATTGGCTACCAATTAAACACCATAGAACAAAACTATAACAACAGCAAAGAAAATGCAACACTCATGTAGGTGTGTGACCTGCCCTCTCTTCTCTGTTGGTGTGTGTTGAAACAAGGGGTAGCCACTGTTATTCAAAGGTTCTATACACTACTGGGCCTGTGAAGACCTCTGCCAGGAGTAAGGACAGCTGTGCCTCAAGGATTGCTGCCCTGCTTGACTGACTGCTCTAAGGAACTGCTTCACTGCTGTGCTGAGCTGCCCCTGCTACCTGCTGATCTCTGCCCTGCTGAGGACAAGGACTGGATCCACCTCGCTTGAATCCAGAGTGACTCCAAGGGCTTGCTGACCTGCCTTCTGTTTTCTGAAGTCTCAGGGACATAAAAGATTTCTGGTGGTGCTACTGGACTCTGCCATCTGTGAGTCCTACCCTTGCCGGAAGTGCCCCCTCCAATTCTGGACCTCAGAACTGGGTTCTGCAGTGATTTTGCTACAAAATCGACCGATCGTCACCACTGTGCCGATTGTGCCCTACTACGTCAGCCCAGTGCCAATTCGAACACATCCCTGTGTGGCACGACAATGACGCGGGACCTGACTGTGAAGCTTGTTGATGACACAGCGCCAATCCGAGGTCCCAACTGTGAGGCTCGACTTCAATGCAGCGACCAAACTGTATGAATCAGAGTCAACGCATTGCAACCTAGACGATGACGCTTTGCTCCATCCAACGTACTTTTTAAGCTGGACCTGTTTGAGTCCTGTAGCCAGCCTGCCCTCCATGGTGGTTGACCTAAACTTTGGATTTACCGCAGTCCACCAGTCACCTTTTAGTGCTATTGACTTCTAAGCACCATTTTTATTTTTTTCGTTAAACATTCATAACTCCGGTTCCACTAATTGGATTTTTATCGCTTTGGTCTTGGATTACTCAGATAAATATTCTCAACTTTTCCCGACCTGTCTGGAGTCTTTTTGTGGTGTTTCATTGAGTTACTGTGCGTGTTGCACAAATACTTTATGTTGTAAAGTAAGTACTTGGTGAAGCTTAAGTTCTTTAACAGCTTTATTTCACATCTCCACTACTCCACATAACTCCCGCATTCTGCCTGAGCTGAGCCCTGCAAACATTCCAAGGCAAGCTTCCAGGCAACTGCCAGAGTAATAGAACAATCCAAGGTTCCAAGGGAGACAGGGGGAAAGGAACGTACTATTATACAATAAATAAACATTACACATATTCTCTTTAGATAAGCCTGCCTGCTCAGTGCCAATCTACCAGAGGGTGAGATAGGTTCTCTTTTAGTGTGTATCTAGCTTACCCTGCCTAGAGTAGTGGTTCCTGCTTGGACTGGGTGCATACCTCTGCCAACCAGAAACGCCAGGTCTAATAGTAACTCTTTTAGACATTCTTCCTTATTGATCAACTGTAGACTAAGACTGTATCCTTTCACACCCTCTTCTACTTTTACATGGAGCCTCTTGCATAAATGCAAAAGATGAAAAAATACACTAATTGGTATTGGTGCTTTTTGAAGGACAGTGCTGTGGTGACAGGCTAACCACTTTGTTCCTCAGAGTGTAGAGAAAGTTAATAAGAACGATAGGCGAGAAAAGTTAGGGAGCTATCTTCTGGCATTAAGGAGATGAGTTCTGATCCTAAAACATCCCCTCTCCTCCCCCAGGGTAGAGAATAACCCTCCCTGTCTAATTCTTTTGGTTGGCCACCTCAAAAGATTTTTTTTCTTCTGTCTGCTGTATATGAGTGTGGAGAGAGAAAAGACACTGTGATAATGGTTATTAGCTTCAGGATTGATGCCAATGTGAACAACGTCATGGCTCAATATGCAAAGTGTGTGTGCGTGTATGCATGAATATGCATGCATGTGTATGTTCGTGCATGTATGTGTATGTATATATAATCCAGTTTCAGGAGTCTTTTCAAGAGGTACAGAGATGTATAGGTATTTCTCCTACCTAACATATGTTTGTCAGATATGAAAAGTTTTTAACCGTTAATGAAAGTGGAAAAGATTTATGATTGTGCTTGTTGCAAATACAAAATGTTGTTGACATTGCTGTGTTATACACTTCAGAAACTTTGATGGGAGCTGAGCCGAAATACTCACTTCTTGAAAGACTGAGATCTCTTTCCGCTATTTAAAATTGGCAAACATGTTGTCAACTTAAGGTCTGATGGAACAGAGCCTAACATAGCCAAGTTGGTGGTAAACCAGGAGAGTACAATGTCCATGTGGAGCACATGCTAAGATTGAACAATGTGGTGACAGACTGATAAGCAGAGGTGATGAGTTTTGCAGGAAGTGATGTCAATGATGTATCTCGATGTTAGTGAAGGGTGGCATGAGAGCAAAGAGTTGCAGTTTCCTCGAAGAAATGGTTATGAACAGTGAATACTGAACTAGTAAATGTGAAGCAGTACACCATACACGGGTTTCATCTGTTGATGAGGCCAGAGTGTGTGGGGTGAAAGATATATTGCATATGGAGTAAATGTGCAGGAAATGGTCAGTAAATGTCACCACTCACTACAGGGGCAGAGTATTAAAGATGGAGCATGAAAGGCATCTAGGAAGAAGCTTGGTTGAAAGGTGCGTTCTATGTGAAGTGCAGCCAGCGATAAAGTGCTTAAAGCCGAAGTGGTGCTGTAAGAATCTGTTCTTGTTCCTGATAAGGTGTGGAATTTGAATCGTTGAGAGTTTAGGTTTTGAACATAGACAAACCTTCTGTAATCCCAGATTGGTGGAGCGAGTAAAGAAAATGGCTGTAAATATGTACATTAGTCACAGAGAAGCAATTTGTATTGGGTGAAGGATTTAGAAAAATAGTTGGTGCAGAAACTAACATGTATCCAACGTGTCAGGAGGTTTGAGGAGGGAGTGTTGATTAAAAAGAGGTTCAGTTTCGTGTTTCTAGAAAGCAATTAAGGTATTACTTGTGGTACAGGAATAAGAAGGTGAGACAGAGCATCTTGTTCAAGGTGGAAAATATGGTTCATATTAAGAATTCAAGTTTTGTGCGCGAGTATCAGTGGATATATTTAGAGATGTCTGAGTTAACAGCAGTTGATCAGAGGTGTGTGGTGCTCGCTTGGATTGGTAAGTGGGGTGTTGATAGAGTAGGCAGGATGAGTGGCTAGCTCGGAAGTTTCAGAGTGAAGTTACTCTATGCAGGTCTGCGTGGTGTACTTGTGTCAATAATGCGTTTCGTTGAATGTGTAATTAGGGGGGTGTGTTGCGGTCAGTGGTCTTTCCATGTGAATCGTTTTTATGGAATGTAGGATGTGGAAGGGCATTTCAAATGTTTTAATTGAAAATGCTGGTATGCACTGTGCAGACTAAGAATGGAACTGCATTTACAGGGCCTTTGGTCGTGATTTATTAAGAGAAGAATTATGAATATCTCCATCCCTCTGTCCTCTTTTCAATATTTAGCTTTTATTAGGGGGCACCCTGCAGGTCTCCGTTCGGGGAGCAGCTTTGGAAAACAACCCAACATAGATGATGAATCCCTGCTAAGGATAAACATCAGAACAACTCAGCCAGAGAAGTTAATAGCTATCTCTGATTAACCCCCTTTAGTGCGGTGACAATTCTCGATGTTTGTGAGTTTTTAAAAACCTACTTGATGCTTTCTCGCACCCAGTTTTCGCACCTACGTATAGAGGAAAGACAAAATAGGATGTAATGTGGGGCCAAAGTACACCTAAAAAAACCAAATTTGAGGGTCTGAAAACATTTCTCAAGTAGAGAAAACTTTAACAGTATCAGCAATGCTTAGGTCTGGGTATGGCCCAAGTTAGTGTAGACCTAAGGCAGCAGAAGTAAAAGGACCTATACTATTGGCGTAATTTCCTCTATGCATGCGTTCAAATTTATCCTAACAATCACTAATCTATGCAAACCGGAAAACGAAAACTAGAATCAGGGCTTTAAATGGGCAGGTACTATCAGCTCCCGCGTGTCTGCACTTCTGTACGTTGGAAGGGATAGTACAGGCACTTCTCATAACAACTGGTACCCTGAGAAACGTGGGAGCAGTTAGCAATAGATGGAACATAATGCAAAGTTGGCCTTTTCTTCCCAGAATTGTTTATCGAGCTTGTAGCGTTTCATAGTAAAAGCGGCTTGTGATGAAATCTGAACTATTATAAAATATGCTTGTGAACTCTATCATATTACCCAATACTGAATCCTAGGCAAGCTTTCATTTTCGAATGTATGAGTAAAACAAATCAATGGTTCAACTAATTTAATTAATTGAGTGAACACATCAAAAAGTACTAATGGGAAATATTACCTCTGCAGACTTGGCAGCATGAGTCTGGAACGGAGACAGGGTAAGCACAGGTTAGTTTGCGACACGTCCTCAGGCCGCAGTATACGTTTCCTTCCTACCAAGAAAGACAAGGCACAGTTTCAGAAGAACTTCAGAGTGTAGAAAAAGAAGAGCAGAAATAGAATCTGTGGGTAACGCTGTGGCAGGAGAGAACACAGAAAAGAAAAAGCTTTTTTTGGTGCCCTAACCAATTTTTGCTCTCTACCAGTACCTCAGGAGAACACATGAACAGGGCCAGACAGACCTTTTATTCCACCGGGCATTTCCCTCGTGGTCTGGAGCCGGCCCAATGCCGCTCCTGGTGCCTCTGTCACTTTCTCCATCTCCAGAAGTTCATTGCAGCAGGGATGATGAGAGAGCGGGAGGGCGGGGGAAGGTAAGCGATCAGAGAGTGAGAAGAGAGGGTGGAAAGAGAGAGACTATGCGAGGATAGGAAGGGACCAGGGCAGGTTTGAATAATTATGCCAGGACCGCATTTGGGGGCACATGCATCATTGTAGGAATTTGCATTTCCTAAATTGCGAAACTTAAGGAATCGCAATTTAGGAATTGCAAAATCCTATGCATCAAGAAATCCTAATTTTTTTTAGGATTTCTTAATTTTCGGAATTTGCGATTCCTTATTTGCGAATCACAATTAAGGAATGGCATTACATTGATTCCTATGGGCCTAGAGGCCCATAGGAATCAATGCCGTTTTGCATTTCTATTTTTTGGAATTCGCAATTTGTTGATGCATTGCAAGGGTGCAGAGGGGGGTCCAAAGGACCCCCCCTGCACCCCTGAAATATATTTTAAAGTGCATGTTTCACACACACATGTCCTAAGGACATGTGTGTCTGTAACATGACACTTTCCAAAATGCATTTTTGTGCTTTTTTAAAGAATTTCGCAAATTAACACTAGGGTCAACCTCGTGTTAATTTGCACTTCCTATTTCAAAATTCGCATTTAAAAAAAAATTGATGCATTGCATTTAAGGAATCGCACAAATGCGATTCCTTAAATGCATTCGCATTTTTAGGAAATGCAAAAAAAAGCGAATTTTGAAAAATTGTTTCATGCATCCCAAAAACGTATTTAGGAAGCGCAAACGGCCGAATTTACCGATTCGCACCGTTTGCACTTCCTAAATAGGAGGTTGATGCATGTGCCCCTTGGTTCCCCTGTCCGGCCCTGCACATAATGCGATTGGCTTAAAAAATAATCAAGCACAAGTGCAAATTGAAAAGTGATAGACTTTACCTGCAAAAAGTACTGTGCCAATAGTTAAAAGTCAGAAGAACCTAGGACCTCTTAGTTGGTTGTCAATTAGAACTCTGCACACATCATCAGTATGTCATTCAACTTGTACCTATTTAAACAACTTAGGCCCAGATGCATGAAGCTAAAAACCGCTCGCAAAGGGGCAGATTCTTAGAATCTGCCCCTTTGCGACCAGTATTTTTGCATTTGGGATGCATCATCCCAAATGCAAAAATCGCAAATTAAGAAATCGCAAAATTGCGATTACTTGCATTTAAGGAATCTCAAATTGAGTTTCCTTAAAAGCAATGCATTAAAGTTTAAAAAATAGCGATTTCGCTAAAAGGACGTGCAAATTACCATGAAGTTGAACTTCATGGTAATTTGCAAAAACTTAGAAAAATGCACTAAAGTGCATTTTTCAAAGTTTCATGTTGCGCACACACATGCCCTAAGGGCATGTGTGTACGCAACATATGTGCACAGATCAATTTCAGGGGTGCAACAGGGTGTCCTTTGGACACCCCTGCACCCTTAAAATCGCATTCTCAATTTGTGATTCGCTAATTGCGATTCGCAAATTGAGAATGTCTTCCCATTTATTCCTATGGGCTTCTATGCCCATAGGAATGAATGGGGATGTATTCCTTAATTGCGAATCGCAATTTGCAATTCGCAATTAAGGAATTTTAAGAAATCGCAATTTTTTAAGCGATTTCTTCATGCATAGCATTTTGCTATTCCTCATTAGCGAATCCTTATTTTTCGCTAATAAGGAATCGCAAAATGGATGCTTGATGCATCTAGGGGTTAGTATTCTAAGAGATCTGAATTTTACTAATTCTTTCACATATTGGAAGCAGATAACACTCCAGTATAGTGATAAATATAGTACATATGTGTATTCATATATTATGTAAGGTGATGATAAGGTTGGCGTTACAATTAGGGCGGGCGACCTCAAATCTGGGGGTTCAAGTCTCGGCAATGACGTTGAACATCTTGTGATTCTGGGCAAATAATGTAATCTCCCCGTGCCTAACAAAAATTTATGTATCCTTATTTAATGCAACTGATGCTATGTAAAGCGCTCTGATACCCGATTCGGTCAAGTTCGCGCTATATAAAACTCCGTAAAAATACTTTTAAAAAATACATATATAAATCAAATATGGATTTTGTAAGGTGCAGGGCGACTTCAGCTTCCCTTAAAAATTTGCTGATGACATTGAGCATGCAATGACACATCAGACCAAGGCCTATAAAACTACGAAATACTTCATTAATTCAAGTTTGTCACTCACAACACAACATCATAGTTAATACAAAATAGGATCAAGGACTAACTAGAAGTAGCGCGGGAATAAAGACAGCACTGGAAAAAACAAAAGTACAGGTTAGGGAATGGCAGCTGTGAACTAATAGACAGGTGGAGAACACACTAATGCGCTCGGTTGCCCGGCAGCTCACCACAGTTTTCTTGATGCTGCTTCTACAGCTTATGATCAGTAAATGGAGGAAAAATTACCGTCCACAAGCTTTGATTAGGTTCATTTCATTGATTTCAATTTACTGTGTCACCATTTTGAGACAGACCCGACACATAGTGTGCTGCCATACCTCCTCGCTGGGTCCCCACCAAGAGGATGCTGGGAGTCAAAAATGCCACAGAGAAACTCTTAAAGAGGACAGCAGTCTCTACCAACCTCTGCTGGCGATATTGTGGTCAGCCGCCGTCCAAACCAATGATCAGCCTACAGTTTGCCTGAGGCTGGTAATTTATGCAAAGTCTAAATCAGGGCAATGTGTTTTAGAACTGTAATGTCATGTGTTTTATACAAATGAAAAGTATGTAAAAATATGATAATCTACACACAAACTCTGCATGCGTATAAGAATATGTATCAAAGAATTCGGATTTTAAAAATACCTGGACTTGTGGTGGGGTTCTTCTCAAATTTGTAAAGTTAGACAGAGATATCATTTGGAAACATCTCTAAAAAATATCTGCCTCCAGAAGTCTTTCTGTTGAAGACTAAGTCAAGATCAGATTTATCAGGTCGTGTCAAGGAGAGTGGAAGGACAGAATAGTATAGAGTGCTGTAAGTGTTAACAAAATTCTTCTTTCCAATTGAAAAAATAAGAAACTGATATTTTTACCTAAGAAGTGGCATGAAATCCATCTGAAAGACATGATTACAATAAGGATGACGGAAAATGTGTAACCTACGAGTATGTAAATTACAGTCAGAAATCAGGCAGTAAATTTATTGTACATCATTGCATGTGTAGAGCACACCTTTCGACTGACATGATTAACGCTATTCAATTTCCATATCCATCTGTTTTCTGTAATATTCATCACACCTGGATGAGTTGTTTTACTCTGTTTTGAGTTTCCATTTGACATGCTGGTTTAAGCACTGCTAGTTAATGTACACACAATAGTCCATCAATTTTCATGTCATTTGATTTACCGCCATTTTCTCTGTCAATCGTTTCAAGTATATTTTCTTTGAATTCCATTGCCATTTAACAATTTCTGTTGTTGTTCATGTAATTTGCTAGATACCTCTATGTTATATTATCTGATATTCATATGTTGAACATGTTCAAAGATGGCCAGCATGTTCATGAACTGCACATTTGCTGCAATTATGTATTTTCTTGACTCCTCTGTCACTATTAGATTTAATGACATTTAAATATATTATCACTGTCATTACAGCCTCCAAACCTACACTCTCTGACTAACTTCATCAAACTCTTCAGTTGAATATTTTTTCTATTTTCTGGCACGGGTCTATGTTTTAACACACTTCACCCAACATGGACACCACTCTAGTTGACGGTCCATTCACTGTGCGAAATAAAACTGTGCTTCCTTACTTCCTCACAGAGCTTCCATAATGGATGTTGCATTGTGTGTGTTGTGAGCTAGATGCCCAGGTGCCTGATTACTGATTCACTTGACTTGTGCCAAGGAACCCCGCGTATCCTCGTCCCTTTAAAAACTTTGTATCACAGAGCTTCCGTTGCAGATGCTGCATGGTGTACAGTGTGAGCAAACTGTTCGGCCGCTCTATTTTCGATTCACTCGATTTGATCTTTAAAGCCTATCTTTAAAGCCTACTGTCCAAGTAGAGACAACAATCCTAGACAGGGTAAGTCAGATACACACCCTAAATTAACCTGTGCTCACCCTCTGGTAGCTTGCCACTGAGCAGTCAGGTTTAACTTGAGAGGCAATGTGTAAATAGCTGTGCAATCTTTAATCACTGTAAACACAGTGAAAACACAAAAAGACTCCACACTAGTTTAGAACAATAGAGAGTACATATCTGAGTGAAGCAAGACCAAATATTTCTATTCAGAGTAGAATTTCAAGTGGGTTGTCTGGCCTACAAATCTCTGCATGTCAACTCTTCATCCTACCTCCCCAGCCTGTTCAAACAACTGGACAGCTCAAGAACATCAAGAAACCTCCATCCAAAGCTATTCTGTTTCAAACCTCCTCAGTCCTTCTCAGGAGCAGCTTCCCTCCCTTCGAACTCACTCTTGGCAGACTTTGCAAACACCTAAAAGCACACTTATTAGGACTGAAACTATCTAGTTAATGCTGGTTGTCAAGTCGATGTCCTGCTTCTGCAAAATATCTTCTCCCTGTTTTCCTCTCCCTCTTGGCTCCTTGTTCCTTGCATGTATCCCTTATCTGCTCTCACTCACCTCCGAACCTCTCATCTACTTATCCCCCACGAAATCATCCTTGCTCTATACCGTACACTCCCTCTCTCTCCAGGTCTCTCTGTTCTCTCTCTCCCCTTTCTGACTTTCTCCTACGAGCTCACTACTCTCCAGTCCTTCAACCACTCCCTCCCTCTCTCATCAACTGCTCTCCCATTACTCCATCCTTGCCCCCTCCCTGTAATTCTTGCTCACTTTCCCCCTGTTTTCTCACCAACTCTCATTCTCTCCACTTTTTTCACACTCTTGCCTTGCTTCTCCCTATTCTACCAAACGGCTCCCTCCTCCACTATGTCCTTCTCCTGCTCTCTAGTCCTCACTTCCCACCTCTTCTCCTCCTCATCTATCCCACTTTCACTTCACCTTCTTTGCCCTACATATCTTAACGCACCTACGCACTCTCTACCATTCTGTACTTCTTTAAAGTTCTCATTACCCTCCTCTCAGGTTCTCGTCATCTGCAATTGGGGATGATATGGCCTTACTGCTAGGGTGGTCGATTTCAACGCTGAGGAACCAGGTTCGGGTCTCGGCAGGGACGCTCAACATCCTGTGATCTGGGAAAATCACTTAATCTCTATGTGCCTAACCCCAAAAAATTAATGTGTCTGTCTGTAACACAACTGGTGCTCATGTAAAGTGCTCTTATACCTTCGGGTCAAGTTTGCACCATATAAAACTCCCAAAGCAAAATTCATTATGTTGCAACTATTACCAATTATATGATTGTTGCATTGACCATCTAGATTGTTATCTGTTTGATATTCACATTGTAGTTTAGTTCCTATATTCCCAATAGGCTCTGCGCATTAGAATAATATATCCTATAGATTTGACGTAGGACTTAGGTTAGTAGGTCTCTATCGAATATACTAAACTTAATTGTGAGTGCCAGCTAGCTTAGAGGTCACTAGAAACTTTCTCAAATTCACAAGAAGGGATTAGTTCCTGACAACCGCATAAACATGACAACTTTGTTTCCCTAGGACTGGAATAACTATCTTCAGAGTCATGGAAACAATAAGTATTTCACTCAGTCAATAGTGCATGCTTTGTTTCTACAGAGTTGCAGAGAAATAGAGAGAAGGGCATTTTCAATAAAAAGGTTTATTGAACAGTCTTCTTTCTCATGCAAGAGAAGTGAACATCTACAAGCGTTATGCAGACTGCAAAGTATAATGCGTACAGCGAGAATAGTATTATAAAATAATACTGTAAGAGCATTGTATAGTTTCTAAGCCACATAAAAATACATACATAAATACACAGACTAAAATACTCAACTGGTGCTCCTAAAATACGCCTACCCCAATGCACCTAACCTAAGCCTAATACGTGGGAAGAAGTAAGTATGGTCTTTTGTATAGGTGTGGTTTTTGCCAAGAATCTACCAAAGGTTTCTCTAGGTTCTAATCCGCTCCATACCTTAGAATGAAGGATTTGGTATCTCTGTCTCGGGACTCGATTTCCCAACATCCCGCAAGGGGAGTCAGAAACACTGGAGATGGATTTCTCAGCAGAGGAGGGCAGCTTCCTGATCAGTGCGTCAGCTGGAGAGTCGGTTTCCTTCGGCACTTGCTGTAGCGAGCTGCGCCGGGTACGTAGGTCGTCGAACTGCTCCGAACCACCGTATTTTGCTATAGCAAGTGAAGGTATATTTATACCTTGAAGCTGTTTAGGAATGCCATGTTTGACGTAAAGTCGGGCATATGAACGTCATGTATGAACCCCTGGGGAATAGTTCTTCATTGTACAACTAACTGAGTTTTTGAAGAAATCAATATTCGAGCAAGGAGAAGTCCCTAACGGCTTAAGCTGTTTTTCCAAGAAATAGTTGTGATGTTTGGTGAACGAATGGAAGTAGCCATGCCTGTATTTGGATAGCATGGGTTAGGCCTAAATAAGGGCTTGATTTCTATGCCTATATTAGAGCAACATGGATTGTACCTATATAAGGGCATGAATCGGGAAATCCATTCGGAATCTAAAATGATACACAACAGCGTCACCACTGTTCTTCGTGAAGCACTATCCATAGTATCTCTTAGTCAGAAGGTTAGATTTCAGTTATTCCTAAGCCTGGTGGCACAACAATGCCATTCACTCCTACACAGTAGAATATTTCAGGACCATCAAATAAAAGGACTTAAAAAGCATTTGGTCTCAGCCTTTTCATCCGTACTGCCATTCATAATTGATGACTTCTTGGAAGAAATAGGAGCTCTACAACTATCGGTTGTCATCATCAGTAATACATTGCAAAGCATTCAGGAGACATGGTCAGATTTGTATACAAGAATTACCGAGGTTGAAGAGTGAGTAAGTGATGCACAAGATGTGATGGAAAATATTCATTTGGGCAAAGAGGTATATATTTTCAAGGAATAGACTGAAGGTTCAGAAAATAGAAATAGAAGAAGCAACTTACAGATCTGTGGTATTCTGGAAGGTGCTCAAAACTCTAATATAATTACCCTTCTGAACTAAAAACATAGTGGATATGATGGATACCTGTGATCGTAATATTGAGAGCTCAAAGAATTGGGGACAAAGCCTCACTATTTGGAAAGTAAAGGAAGTCAAGAGGCACTGTATCCTTTCCCTTCAATATACAGATCTGATTAAGACCTTTTCAGCTAAAACAGAAAGAAAGCAGTTGCTGTAATTGAGGCACAATGATTTTTCTAACAGGATATTTCCAGAGAGACAGTGAACAGAAGGAAATTTTTCAATTTGCATTCGGTGCTGAAGTCTATGAATGCAAGATCTGGTTTGGTACATCCATGCCTGTTCTAAGTGACTTAGAAAGACAGACTGCTATGGTTGATATTCCTACCAAGCTGCAAGCATTCATCCATACACATGAAGGAAGAAAATATGGATATTGTCATATTTCATCCTCAATATTACTAATAAATGTTTCAATTTACATTTGAAGATGCTTTCTAAGTATACTATAGTTTCTCTATGTGCTAGATTCATCAAGGTTAGGAGAATTTGCTCCTGCTCAAAAATGATGATACTTTTTTTTTAAATTCAACTCAAACAACTCCTTTACTGGGGCACCTAACTATCGAACTCCATGCACGAGAACCACATTTAGTAACACTGTCTGCTCCTTCCTTGACTCTTATGTTCTTAAAGCAGAAACCTTAACCATCTTAGGTGATCTGCATTTTCACGATGGTGACCCATCTGATGACAGCATTTCCAATCTTAGTGGTTCTATGCCTGAGGTTGGTTTTCAGCAACTCATAAATGATCCCACCCACATGGAGGGACACTTTTGTAGTTAATTTTTCCCAACAATAAAATGAAAAAGACTGGAAAACATATTCCTTTAATTCGGTCTGATCATGCTGATATCCCATTCTTCTCATTATCTCATCTTACTCTGACAAACCAAGAAACATAGTTATTCTTGCATGGCTCAGCCGTGCTTAAAAGTCTATCATAATAACTTCAGCTATCATTCAATCATCCCCCTCTGATTTCTCGGACATCAATATAATGGCAACTGACTTTGATGCATGGATCAACTTTGCACTAGATATCTTTGCACTTGGGGAGGTGGAGGCCGAGACATGTCAGTATGCTAGGAATCTTTGCCACTCATCTGGGCAAGATGGCAGACATCATAGGCTTTTCCGCATTATAGAAGAGAGTGGAAATTGCTCAAAGAGTAGTCACTTACATTGCCACCTAAAGCTGCAAATAGTCTGATCGTGAGTAATCTATCGCAAGCTGTTGGAAAGTGGTTTATTAGTTGTGAGAAGAAGGGACCGACCACTTGTCCTAAGACCACAAACACAATAAGAGGGGCAGCCAAGGTCTCAATACAATTTCCCTTGCTCAAGCATTGGTAGCTAACAACGAACAGGCAGGCTTAATTTAGGAGACAGGTGTGTCAAGCATTTAAAAACATCAATGCATTAAACAAGTAAGGCATGACACACTATACAAAACCCAACACTAAATTATAAAATTAGGATATATTTTTATGAACAAATAGAATATAAAATGACAAACATCCATTGTAGGGACCAGAGGTAGGAATTTTTAAATAATAAACAATTTATATTGCCAAAAACCAAAAGCGTCAACTTGGGACATTTGGTAGCGCTCGACCGGGACAAAGTCAAACTTTGAGGCTGGCTGCGATTGAGTCCTGGTTGGATACACTGAGCCGGAGGCCTCAGTCAAAATGGTATCTTTGCACTTAGAAACTTTGTGGGAGCTTTTTCCTCTCGTCATCAAGCAAGGCACTTCATCTGGCCAGATTTGTGTCAACATCGCCGGCTTGGTCCAGCGCGAACCCTCGTGAACTCCTGGAAGTCTCGTCAATGTCTGGAGCTCCAGAGCTTTCAGCAGGACAATCCTTATATCCAAGCTGGGTCATGGTTCGACATTGGCAGCTTTACTATCAGCGATGGGTCTGTCCAAGTAATGGGGCATTTTACCAGAGTCGCTCCAAATGTCTGGAATTATTTCTTAAAGTTCCTCCTGTGTGTTCAAAGTGTCCAAAACACCCAGGGGTATAGAAGTTCTGATCGGGGCCTTGGAATGTTGGGACTATGTTTCACACAATGCAGCTGGCCAAAATTCACTGGACGCACTGCAGATGGGTCCTTCTTGGTGGAGATGATGCAGGCGGAGCTTTGTTAATCTGTTGCAGCCAGGAAGTCCAATCCTTAATCCCTGTTAAGCCAGTTAAAGTCCTAGGGTAGTTCCACATTGTGCAGCATGTACAGTCCTTCAGAGTGAAATCCTTGGGGTGCAGATTAGGGTTCCAACAAGGCAGTCCTTCTTCTCCTTGTTGTTTTAGGCAGGGATCTGAGTTGCTGGGCAACACTCCATATTTATTCACAGTTCCTGGGTGTCAAGACGGGGAGCCCCCTTGACCAATATAGGTGCAGGGCACCACCCTCAGGTAGGACAACGTCCACCAAAGTGTGACATATTCTTGACCCGAAAGCACTATTATTCAGAAATCCAAAATGGAGAAACTCTCTCCTAGAGGTTAAGCTCTGGTGAAGCCATTCCGCTGTTGTGGCAGAGTTTCCCTAACACTCGCCTTCCAGCCCCTCTGCTAATCTAATTATGGGGGCTCCTGTCTGGCTGGGGGTGTAGGATGTGGGTGTGAGCATATACTGTCCTAAACTGTCATTCTCTCTTTGAAGACAAGTTTGGCTACTCCACCCTCATCCTGCCTTTTGTCCTGCAACTTGCAGTTCTCCTCTCACAGGAAATCCTTTGTCTCTAGTCAGGCCACTTCACACCTCTTTAACACAGCTTGACTCAGCCTGGCAGAGGCTGGCCAATCGCGGGCAGGGCTGCTGGAAGGTTTGATTTTGGCTAACAGAAAAGAAAGTTCTATAACATATTTTCTGTGATAGTTATGATAAATCTAACAGTGGCAAATTGTTGGACTTATTGCATCATCATGATACTTTAAATTACATGTTTAGCTCCTTTCTTTTAATAGTTACACTTTAATAAACTATTTCCATGTTAGCCTATGGAGTCATTGTTCTACAATGGAGAAAAACGAGATTTGCAGTATTTACCTCACCAGGGCTTATAAAACATATTTTACCATGTCCCTGCTTATAGTTTCAAGGCACCCTAACCCCAGGGGGCACCTAGGGGAGACCTTAGGGGTGACATATGTAAAAATAAGGTAGTTTGAGACTTTAGAAGTACCTTTAATTCCACAGTCGAATTTGCATATAATTTAAGTTTAAAAGCAGCCTGCAAGGGAGGGCTGACTTGTAAAATGAAAACAGACACCACAATGGTGCACATTCAAGTGAAATAAATTTACTAGGCCCCTAGAACTACATGCCCTACCATATATTAGGGACTTACAGGTAGGGGGTCAGTACCAATTGTAATTATATTTAATTACCATGTACGTTTAATCAGAACACAGACCCTGGATCAGGTTAGCAGAGCCCAGGGCACAATCATGGATAGAAAACCATCATCTAGTAGTCAAAATGGGAGTAGAAAGTGGGGGGCGACTCCAAACAGGTCCTGGCTTCTCACACTAGCCCATAAAAAACCTCCTCAAACAGCATGAACTATAGCCACGTTTATGGGGATTCATTGTTGTGACTCCAAAGTCAACCCCCTGGTAGCTATGGTACAAATTAGGTAGGTTTAACTTAGGGTAATGTGGAAATTACTTATGCAGTACCAAAATAGTAATTGTCAAAACATCAAACAATAAGTATCACAAACCAAATTAGAACGATAGAGTACAATTTAACAAACAAAAATGGCACCAAGAAAATAAACATCCAATATGGGGAACCAGTGATTTGAATTTTTTAAGTTTTAAGATTAGTAGCACCAAAAATCAATAAACATCAATATTAGCCCATGGAAGTGAAAGACCGGTAACTATGTCGAATTTCAGGTGAACCTCAATGGAGCGTGGGTGAGATACACCAAGTAGGTTCATCCAGGTCATATTTTACCTTCTGACTTAGTCTCAAAATTCTCCAGTGGGGTCAGCCGGAAGCTGCATCGAAGGTGGTCCATCGGAATCAGATCATTGACAAAATCAGATGGTTGGCAAAACAACAATGAGCTAAAATGTTGCCCGAGTGATTGCCAGTAGTTAAACGTATTGCACGCAAATTTGCCTCCAGGCAGGGCTTTAGGGAGGGTAAAGATAATGTTCAAAAAGCTACTTAAAAAAAATATTTAGTAGAAATCTAACTCCACCAATCAATAGCCTTTGAATGTCTATTTAAGCTGTTTCCTGTCAAAAGCTACAGACTAATGTTTAAAAGCTGTAGTTTGACATTTTCTAAGAGCCAGCTACAGCCTCACCAATAGATAATAGTTTTGTGGCTTGTCACCAGATGGAAATGCTGACTTTAATTTAGCGCATGTTCCAATTCCAAATATCAGGCACAAAACCTTGTATCTGACAACGTGTCCTCAGTAGTGATTATTAATATTTAAAAGCTAGGTTTGTCTGTTAAAAAGGATTATTGGGGGGCGTGGCCAAGATGGCGGGGTGAGCGGACGCTTCCTCCCGTAGCTCCTCCGGCCCGGCTCAGCTCGAGCCCCGTTTTCTGCGCTTCTCTCCCCCCGCAGCTGCCCTGCGGGTGAGAGGACTGTGCCGGAGTTCCTGGTGCACATATTGATACTACTTTGACTCATATCGCCCCGGAGGAAGTACCCCGAAAGTTTGCTCAAAGATCGGAGCATGGAGGAGAACCTAGGAGGCGGAGCGAATTGCAGTGCTGTCCGGGCGCCTCGGCTGGGCCTGGTGCTGAAAGCTGGCGATCCCGAGGGATCGGACCCGCCGCGCTCCGAAGAATACCAGAGCCCTCCGGCCGAAGCCTACGCGACCGTTGTCGCCGATACACAGCGGACTCTGGACCTTAGCTGGCGCTTTGGCCCTTCACTACCGACGACGGTGCATGGTGCGGCACGGACCCCGGCTCTGGTGGCGAAGGCCGGAGGCATCTACACGGCAGCCGGCCTCGGTGGGCCCGCCGGTGCAACTGTGGGACACTGGCTGCGGACTTTCCTTGATTATTGTGCCCCGGGGGTCGCCGGTGGTCTCGCCAGCCCGGGCCGCTCTCCCTGGCCCCGCCCTGCCGCCATCTTATCCCTGAAGAGCTGGAGTTGGCGACCTCCACCCGTGCCTCTGGCGGGCGGGTGCCTACTTTAGCCTTGGCTCCTGAACTAATTTGCTGAGGGGTGCACTGCTGAGAGACCCTGACTTTGGCCCCCGATCGCCACCTTGGTCGGCATCACGACTGTCTCGCCCCGGCCTGAGCCGCCATTTTGTCGCTGGTGTCGCAGCACCCTTGTCTTCGGCAGGGTCTCCACATCTGGTGCCCGCGGACGACTGGGCGCATCTGCGGCGGCCGGCCCTGAGCCTTGCCCACTGCAGCAGCCACGATGACTGGGAGAGGAGGCTCGAAAAGGGGAGACCGCACCCTGCCGGACATGCTCAGCAGGGCCCAGCAGCTGCGGGACAGAACACAACCGTCGCCGGGATCCTCCCGGGCCTCGGCAGACGCAACTGGAGGCGAACCGCCGGTCACGAGGTCCTTCATGGAGGACTTATTCAGCTCCCTCAAGGAAGACTTCCAGACACTAAAGAAGGAAGTGGCCAGCGAGGTCCGAGAAGTGCGCAGGGAGGTAGAGGGCCTCGGCGAGCGTGTTGACACGGTGGAGACGGCGGCCCAGCGCCGAGATGAGGAGATAGTCCATCTCCAACAGGACGTTCTCCGCCTCCGGGAGCAGTGTGTCGAGCTCCAGGCCCACTCTGAGGACCTCGAGAACAGGTCCAGACGGAACAACATCCGGGTGCGGGGTGTCCCGTCCGCAGACGAGGGGACAGATTTGGTGGCCTATCTACAGGATTTGTTCCGGGAGATTTTGGAAGAAGATGCAGATTTCCCGATCCGCATAGACAGAGCGCATAGAGTGGGCCGACAGCGCCAGTCATCAGCACCCCCCCCCCCGGACATTCTGGCGTTCTTGCCCGACTGTCCCTTGAAGGAGCGCATCATGGCAGAGGCCCGCAGGAAGCAGCCTTTAACTTTCAGAGAGCGGCCAGGACCTGTCCGCCATCACGCTGCAGAAGCGCAGGTCCTTCAGGATTGCTACGGCCTTTCTGCGGGAACACGAGACGCCCTACTCCTGGGGACACCCCTTCCGTCTGATCTTTAGATGGAACGGAGTGCTACACCAGCTGCGCTCCCTCCAAGACATCTGCGGAGTGTTGGGACTCACGGCCACGGAAGAAGACGGAGCGACGCCCACATGGAGGCGCTCAGAGAGACGGAGCCGGCGGAGATCGACGAGGAGACAATCGCCGGCGACTGCGAGCCGCCCTGATTCCCCTACCATCAGGGCGGATATGGCGGAAGCTCTGAGAACGGCGGCCAGGAACTTGCCTGACTCCAATGGCGTGGCCTTGTCGGCCTAACTTCACTCCGGGGGGAGAGATTCTTAGCCCCTACGATGCTGGGTTGGGGCTGGGGGTTGGGAGGGAGCGGTTGGAGGTGAGTGGCTGAACGTCCACTTGATTGGTTTCTACGGACTTGCCCGTTCGGGCTGGACTGAGACAATGGGGTGTTTTTATTTGTTTGTGGTTTTGGCTAGTTGCCATGGGTTGGTTTTGGGAGGGTTTAAGAGTTGTTTTGTTGTTGGTGGGGTCCCGTCCGATATTGCCCAAGCACACGTGTGGCCTGTCTTGGCCCTCCCTGCGCGCCAGCCCCACGCGCCCCCTCCGCTGATCCCTCGCTTGCTACACAGCGCTTCGGTTCCCCGGGGGAGATGCCATTCTTAAAAGTAGTGACCCTTAACGTTAAGGGTCTAAACAACCCTGTGAAGCGCAGAGCGATCCTATCCCTGCTAGAAGGGACGCAAGCGGACATATGGCTTCTGCAGGAAACTCATCTGCTACCAAAAGATTGTCATAGGCTGCGCTCTGCCAAGTTCCCCACCCAATTCTTCTCTTCGGCAGCGACCAAGACTGCAGGCGTAGCCATTCTTTTAGCTAGCTCTTTCAGGGGCAAGGTGTTGTACAAATATGCTGAACAAAAGGGGAGGCTCCTAGCATATCGCATGCGGCTTGGGGGTATTGCCTTCACGGTTGGCTCCGTTTATAGCCCGAATGATCACCAGGATCGCTTCCTGGAATCAGTGTTGGTGGACGTCACTGCCTCGCCTGATCGCCATATTGTCTTGGGGGGGGACCTGAACATTGTCTTCGACTCGGCTATGGATAGGTCTGCACAGCGCTCCCCACAGACGGGGGAGCTTTCCCGCGCGGTACAAGACCGGATTGCAGAGATGGATCTGCACGACCTCTGGCGCGCTATGCACCCCCACCGATAGGGACTATTCCTATTTCTCCCATGCGCACCGCACTTATTCGCGGTTGGACTACCTCCTGGTGAGTGGACCGCTCCGCACAGCCGCCCGGTGTCCGGCGTCTTTGCATGGCCGGCGGCCTCCCCCTCTAGAGGGATGTGGCGGCTTCGGGATACTCTTCTACATAAGAAGTCGGTTGTGAAGCGAGTGGAGGAGGTCATTCAGGATTATATGGTCCACAATGGCAACTCCAACACGTCTCAAGCGACGCAGTGGGCAGCCTTGAAGGCGGTCCTCAGGGGGGAATTTATCTCCATCTCCTCGGCCGAGAACAGGGAGCGGCAATATAAGAGGGACGAACTGACTGCGCAGGTCAGGGAACTTGAGCAGGTTCACCGCCGTACAGGGGCTCCTCGAGTTTGGAGGCAGCTGAAAGCGGCGAGGAAACTCCTTTCTGCGCTGGACCTAGATCGGTCGGAATATGCTGCGTTGCGCCTGAAGCATGCCTTTTACACGGGCGGGGACAGATGTGGTAGGCTCCTGGCCCATCGGCTCAGGGCTGCACAGCAACGCAATGTGGTGAAGGAGCTGGTGGGTGCAGACGGGGTTTCTGTTTCCGGTGACGCAGAGGTGGCGGACTCCTTTCGTAGCTTCTACGAAGCGTTATATGCCGCGGAGCCCTCCTCACCGAGGGACGCTGAGGACTATCTGGAGTCTGTGACCCTCCCGGTGCTGGAGCCCGCCCAGGCGGACCACCTGGAGAGGGACATCCATGTGGAGGAAGTCATCTCCGCTATAGCACGATTGAAACATGGTAAAGCCCCGGGCCCGGATGGTTACACGGCCTTGTTCTACAAGACCTTCTGCTCAGCTGTGGCACCAATCCTGACTCGCCTGTTCAACTCCTTCTCCGAACCGGGCGCTATCCTGCCGGACCTTCTTTCCGCGACTGTGTCGGTTATTCCGAAACCCGGGAAGGACCGGACCTTGTGTGGTTCGTATAGGCCTATTTCGCTTCTGAATGTTGATCTTAAGCTCTATACGGGGATCCTAGCGTCCAGGCTTGGACTGCACCTACCGGGCCTGGTTGAGGCAGACCAAGCTGGCTTTGTACCCGGTAGACAGACAGTGGACAACACCAAGAGAGTGACGCACATATTGGAAAAGGCCTCGCGCGTCCCGGGGGAACGGATGTTGCTGTCGGTCGATGCGGAGAAGGCCTTTGATAGAGTTCATTGGCCGTACCTTGAGCTGGTTCTCAGGAAACTGGGAATCGACGAGAAGTTCCGCACCATGGTCTTCAATTGTTATAAAAGACCATCAGCATCGGTACGGGTCAATGGGCATAGCTCTGGTAGTTTTGTCATTGAGCGCGGTACGAGACAGGGCTGCCCCCTCTCGCCGCTATTGTTCGCCCTCTACATGGAGCCGTTTGCCCAGAGGATTCGCGATAATCCGGACGCTATTGGGGTTAAAATGGGTCAGTATACCCATACTGTTAGCCTTTATGCGGACGATGTCCTGCTGACCCTGGATGACCCCAGGAGGTCACTCCCCGCTTGCGTCCAGGAACTGAACGCCTTTGCACGCGTGGCCGGCTTTAAAATGAATATGACCAAATCGGCTGCCCTGGACGTGTCGCTCGCCGCGGACACCAGGAGAGACCTCCAGCGTCTCTTCCCCATGCAGTGGTCCTCGTCCACGGTGCCATACCTGGGGATCCTGCTAGCGCCTTCGCTGCCTGAAATGGTTAAAGCTAACTACTCTTCCCTTAGCAAGAAGATTAAGGAGGAACTCGGCCGATGGAGCAAGGGCCTGCTTTCGTGGCTGGGCCGTATCGCAGCGGTGAAGATGACGGTGCTGCCTCAGATCCTGTACCTTTTTCGCGCTCTACCTCTCCAGCCCCCTGTGGGTTGGATACAGCAAGCGCAGGCTGACATCTCCCGTTTCGTCTGGCAAGGCCGCAGGCCTCGGATGAAGAGGGTTCTCTCCATGCTTGCTCCGGAGGCAGGGGGTCTTGGTATCCCGGATCTCCGGAAGTATTTTCAGGCGGCGCAACTCCGATATTTGGTGGAATGGAGCAGGTGGGAATCTGATAAGCACTGGCTCTTTCAGGATCAGGCGGTGGCGGGCCGTACCCTTCAGGAGGTTCCATTCCTGCGGCGCGCGCATCGCCCGGCTAATCTTTACGCCTCCTTTGTCACCCGGGTCCCCCTGCGGGTGTGGGATGCGGTTTGCGAGCCCCGCGAACTGACTACCTTCCCATCACCGTTTACGCCCATAGTTGGTAACCCGGACTTTACTCCGGGCTTAGAGCCGGGAGCCTTTTCCCACTGGGTGAGCGCAGGTTGCAGAACACTTTTTCATATTTCCAGCAACTCCGGCAGGAATTTGGTCTGACGGAGGTAGACAGATTGCGCTACATGCAGGTCCGCCACTGGGCTCTCCAACCCCAAGTGCGCGACGTCGCAGCCCGTCAAATCACACCTTACGAGCGGTGGCTAGTGACCCGGACCTCGGACACCAAGCTCATTACCGACCTGTATAAATTTCTCCAACCCCCGATGTTTCATTATCATAACCCGGGGAGGGAGCGCTGGCACAGAGAGTTGGGCAGGACCCTGAGTCACAAGGAGTGGGACAAGATCGCATATCGGGCGAGGCACTCTGCGTACCACACTGGGCTGACGGAGACCTTTACTAAGGTGTCCACCTACTGGTATTACACCCCGGAGAGGCTCTATGAAATGCACAAACTCACCGACAAGGGATGTTGGCGGGGCTGCGGACAGGAGGGTACTCTATCGCACATTCTTTGGGATTGCCCGGTACTGACTGCTTACTGGAAAGAGGTTTTGGATGAGGTGGATAGACATTTTGAGATTGAACTGCCGCGCTTCCCGGCGTATGTTTTGCTAGGCCTTCCCAACGACCTAATGTACCCGCTGAAGTCCCGCAGGGGTAGACAGATTGCTATTGCGCTAGGCTCAGCGGTCCAAAATATCCTTGTCCACTGGCGCACCTCCACTGCCCCCTCCATCACTGGTTGGCTACATAGACTCTGGCAGGTGCTGGGTATGGAGAAGATGTCGCTTACAGTGGCTGGAAATGTAGATCAGTTCGAGGAGCTATGGCACCCCTTCCTGGCACTACTGTCCACAGAATTCCGGGAGCTCACATGCCCGAGGTACCTGCGCCTTCTTAGGCTGACACCACCGGCGGCCCCGGCGGATTAGGATGAATGGGGCTGGGGGGATTAGGGGATGGGGGTAGGCTGTTTGGGGCAGATTTTTCTATTACGGGCTATTGGACGGGGATGTTGGGGTATTGTTTCCTTCTTTTTCCTTTCTTCTGGGGACGGGGGGCTCGGAGGGACTGCGTTGTGTTTTGCTGTATTGCAGGAAGCTACTCGCGCTTAGCTTTGGGTGGGAGGTTGGGGAATATGGGAGGGTTGTGCGCACTGCCTTATTGCCTTACAACTGATGTCTTCCCTTCCCCTCCTAGACCACCGACCTCCCCCTTTTGACCAGAACTGCTGCAACACGTCTTTTTTTCTTTTCACTGTATTGTATGTAACCTTGACCTCCTACTTCCCTTCCCCATGTTTCTTTTGTTTTAATAAAAATGCTTTAAACCTAAAAAGGATTATTTTGACAGGTTTGATAGCAGGTTTTTATACTGCTGCAGTCAGACTACAAATGATACCAGGGGCGGCTCTAGGCTCATGGCGGCCCTGGGCAGGGAGTGTAGGGAGGGGGCCCCGGAAGAGGGGGTCTGGGCGAGGCGGTGAAGGGGGGGTCAGGGTGTTTGGAAGTGGAACAGAGCCGGAGGCCGCCAAATCCCTGCCACTGGGGCCGCCACGCAAATATGTATCCATCCTCAGAGGATTATTATATTAAGGATAAATATTGGCGTTCTGCCCCTGGGGTTTGGCGGCCCTGTGCAGGTTCACAGCTTGCACGTGCCTAAGGCCGGCCCTGATGGTACGTCTGAAGCCATGTTTTAAAGGCCAACCCTGGGGATGGCACCATAGGTGCTGTAGTCCACAGGTGGCCCTGGGTGTATTTCCTGCACCACATACTAAGAACTCATAATCAAGTTAATGTGTCAATCCGAGGTAAGCAAATTTAACCATGTTTAAAGGGGGAGAACGGGCACTTTACACGTGTTTAGCACAGATAAAGTGCACAGAGTTAAAAACCAGCAAAAATAGGGTCCAGGCATAAGTGAAATATCTTGGGTGTCCAGGCAGAAAAGGCAGATTTCATACAGTGACTCATTGGTAAATGTATCTGAAACTAAATCAAGTGAGGCAAAGAAAGAAAACATGTACACTCCAATGGGAAAATGGAAAGACTCCATATCCTCATCCTGAGGCTCTAAGTTACCTTGACCTATTCATGTCAACTTTTAAAGCTGACAGAGACATCTTTTTTGTATACACAGACATGACTTCAAAAAGACAAAGAGAATTTAAACTTCTAATTCCTGAATTCAAATCAGTTGTAGCCCAAGCGTGGAGTTTTCAACAGGCAATAGTGAAAGTGTTTGTTGAACAGAAATAGTCACCTTTTTCTGACGTCTTGAAAGCTAAGAGTATTTGAGTCAAGTAGACCAAGGAATGTCTTTCTTGAGGTTGTCTTGGATTCGGTGGCTGTTTTATATACATAATTAGTGCAATGATGTAGGCTCTGATAAATTCCGCACAACATAGTGCCCTTCTAAACTAATGAAGTTAAGTGGTTCTAAAGTGGAGTGGATTTTGTGTCTATGAAATAGCAAGTCTGTCCATCAACTGTGTTTTTTGCAATTTTCACCCCGAGTGGGCTGGGTATGCTCAGACGTGATTCCCATGCTCTCCACATTACTGGAGTCAAGCTATCCAGGCTGAAGAAGGCTGATAGCCAGAAACCGGTCCTTGGATGCTTGATTCTGGTCTAGGAAAGACATGGCTTGGTAGTTCGGGCTGGACTGTTCCCATGAGGCACAGGGTCAAGGCTGATTTCCATATAGCCAGTGTCTGACCTAGGGTGGTGTGGAGAGCAAAAAAACGATGGATTTAGGCCCAGATCTTTGTACTGGGGTGAATGTAAGACATTGTTCTGCATTCTGCCCATCAACTGTGTTTTTTGCGATGAAATAGCAAGTGGCACCATCACACGAGTGGAGGGTTTACAGGGAGAAAGTGGTTAAACATTAAGTCATCATGTTTCTTCATTAAGCACCTTTTTACACTTCATGGAAAGGTATTAGGGACCATTGGACTTGAAACCTTATGGAAGGGATTAAGCATTTTTTGCATGACAGACTTTAGACAATGATAGTATGAGTGATCATGCGGACCAAAATTTGCTCTGTATCTGTCAGTTAAAAAACAAGACTCAACTTCGACGAGGCGGACTGGCAGACAGCATTGTCCTCCCCACGGGAAGTGGCAATACCCTCTAGACTACGACTAGTACAGTTAAAAATATGACATTGCGTATACTACACGAGGGTCACACTTCACAACATAGGGAGGGCAGCACATCACTTTTGCCTCAGGGGTTGCGGGGAGGTGGGAAGATTCTTTCAAACTATATGGCAATGCCCCAAAATCTAGGGTACTTGAATAAAATCATGAGAACAATATCGCAGGTGGTCGAAGTATAAGTTATCCCGGAGCCCAGATGCTGCCTCCTGAATCTGTGGGTACCGAATGATCTAACCCACCCCGCTCAGGACTGGACGACGATGAGTGTAATGTATGCCAAACGCAATATAGCTAGATGTTGGGGGTCGGGGGGGATACCAACACTTAAAGATTGGTTTATGGACCTGGACGCAGCAATGATGGCAGAGAGGGTGTTTTATCTGCACCATGGATGCCCCTGGAAATGGGAGAAAATTTGGGGGGGCCTGGAACAAGTACAGAGGTCATTTTTGTGAACCACCTGCAATGGAAGGAGGAAGTGAGTCTGAGTAAATACTGGGTGGGAGGGACGGACCCTGATAATGCACCAATGGGGATGTGTTCCTTGCCGCTGTTCATAGGGAGAGATATATTGTCGCAAAGGTTTAATGCAGAATATCATACCCAATGTATGTACCCTATGATTGCCGTATGCCCTGTATTGTTTTCAATAAAAACATTATCCAAAAAAAAACAAGATTCAGATAAAATGTCTAATGTCAAGTATTTGTTTTCCTTTGATGTAAATGGATTGTACAATGGACTTAAGTGTAAGCTAGTGTAGGCTGGGATACTATTTCAGAATCTGTTTGAATTTTTTATTACAAGAAACATACACCAACCAACAAATTAGAACAGTTCTTTACTATGTAAACCTTAGCCGCTGTATTAGATTTTTTTGATTTACTATTGCCACACATAGAGAAGCAGCCATTTTTAGTTCTAAGAAATTAGATATACACAACCAGAAGTTTGAAGCAGGTATTGTGACAAGCTCTTTTAGGGTTAGTTGTACCATATGCGCGAAACAATTTGTTTTGCTAACATCTACGTCTGTATGCACAATAATCATTCACAAATGTCATATCTTTTTCTTGCCCTAATGCCATTAAAAGGAAATTATGTTATTGAAGGAGATTTCAATTCGATCAAAGCCATTAGGATGGTTTCCTGTACCCAAAATAGGAAACAAAACAAACTGAAAACAGTGAAAATAATTTCACAATATCGAAAAGACGTAGACTTGAAAAATCCTTCGTGAAGAGAGACTCCAGACAGAAATTAATTTACTTGTATCTCTTTCCGGCATAATACTGTTGAGTGGCTGCACTTTTTTTTGATAACTACTTCTCTCTAATTCGAAGCACAAGTATTTCATCCAGATGATTTCCCAGACCATTCAGCCATAGAACTTCATATTAATATAACCAAAGCTGTCAGTTTATAGTCAATGATGTCAATATATGTATTGAGGAGCTTTTTGAGTGGAAATGAGGGTTTGACTAATTATTCAATAATTTGGGATGCATTTCATGAATTTTTGTGAAGCTTTTTGAGTGGAAATGAGGGTTTGACTAATTATTCAATAATTTGGGATGCATTTCATGAATTTTTGTGAAACATTGTACTATATTTGTGTTGTGCAACCTCACAGTGTAATACATTTACAAGTCTGTTTTAGGTCCACTCAGGCTCGTTTGTAAAACCGTAGCTCCACCCTGGATAGCTGTGTCTTCAAGCAGTCAGGCTTTTACAAAGGAACTAGTGCAAAGCATTTAGGAGTATTAAAACAGATGAATAAGAAAGAAACATCTCTGATTTTTGGGGGCATGGTAATGCACTCTCAGTTGAATTGATTGTGTATCTTAGTTCTTTTTATTATATTTTTCATATACGTCGTTGGTGCATAGGTAGGTACCCTACTGAGCCTTTAGGGTATACAGATACAATGTTTGACATGTGTTTCCTGTGGACACAGGACCCACTCCTTCCTTGCACTCCTTTCTCTTTCATTCAATTATTACTCAATTGTTTTGAACCACTGTTTGTAAATTTTATTGTCATCAGTAAACTGAGTACGTATTTGCATATAGGAATAAGTGCATATTTACTTCAATGAGACTATTGAATTACGCTCCGATCTTGATATGTAAATATGCACTTATTCCTATATGCAAATACGTACTCAGTTTACTCATACATACAGTTCAACAGTATGCCCCTGTATATATATTATACCATATATCGCAAACATGAATTACATGGCATTTATAGATTCCCCAGACACACTAGTATAACACCAACGTAGGTAGCGTAGTGATTACATTTACCAAAGAGCGGGTCACTTTAAATTTTAAGTAAACAATACACGCACACCCACGTAGTCACGTGAGCGGGAGCAAGACATAGAGCTGCAACCGGCACGAAGGGATAGAGCGACGAACGCCGAGGTAGCGAGGAGGGAACAAACTTATCACGCACCGGGTAAGAATAGAGCTTTGAACATCGCGTATTAGTACACGTTATACTTATAGAGAGTAAGTGATTTACCAAAGGTTTTCTGTCCCCCTTACAGCATGGCAGTTTGAAAGTTAAAGCGAAGTCTTCAAGGTTAGTGTAACACGCGCGTTATCAAGTCAACAGGGCTATAAGGTACAACACGTATGAGGTTTACAAACACCGGCTCATTTGCGTTTTTCGACATTTTTTAAAAGGCATACACTGTGAAAAGAGTACGATATAATGGGCACTAGCAAGAATATGTACAAATGTTTAATTTAGTTTCAGTATGCACGCATATGGTAAATGACCAAGAACTCAACATGACGTATTATATTTTCAGAGAAAGTAATCCCCTGATGAAGAGCAGATTGCTTGAAATGCATTGGGACTTAGCATAAATATGAAAAGAAATGTACAAAATAAGGAAAATGAAATATATCGATTGAAAAACTCGCTACA
This sequence comes from Lissotriton vulgaris, assembly GCF_964263255.1. NCBI lineage: Eukaryota > Metazoa > Chordata > Amphibia > Caudata > Salamandridae > Lissotriton > Lissotriton vulgaris. The sequence continues at coordinate 278,070 of NW_028252215.1, forward strand.
AAGTAAAGTTTGGAAATGATAATAAAATTTACAGACAGTGGTTCGAAACAATTGAGTAATAATTGAATGAAAGAGAAAGGAGTGCATGTAAGAAAGAAAAATGACACAAAGGAAACCGGAACCAATTTATAAACATAGATCTTATTATCATGAATTTTTAGACACCAAAATGAGCAACATCCACTGGAGGGTTCCAGAGTTATAAATTATAAAGCAAAATAACTTGTCACTGAGCTTTCTCCGGTGGAGGCCCAAAGATATGGAATTCTCTTCCACTGGAAGTACGCAGAATGTCTTCAATGAAGGCTTTAAAATGGGAAGCTAAACGATTACTAATGAACAGATTCTTACCCTAAGGGATAGGCTCACTTGCTCGTTGACATTGTTCCCACTATCATGGTACCTCCATTGTAACAGCTCTTCTTTAATGCACACTCTGACTCCCCCTCATTGCCCGTGTACACCTGCTTATTGTATTACACTCCTGGGTGCAATTGTCGTGCATTCTGCGATCATTCCAGTCTTTTTTTTTTCTCTCTACCAGATGTTGATATTGCATTAATGTTCTTCCTTCCATCATATTTTAATGCGTTCTAATATCCTTCGGGACCTTGTTTGCGCTACATAAAACTTTATAAATAAAAATAAAATATTATATCACTGCTTTTCACTCAAATCTGAAACAAGCATTGGGAACTGCCACAATTAGCGGTCCTGACAAACAGTTTTGAAAGCTTTTGTAAAGATGTGTTTGGGCAACCAACTTCGGCAGGGAGCGAGTCACAAGGGACAATAAGGATTGGTAGGACAGTAACCTTGCAGTCAAAGCAGTCTCCAATCCAGTTGCAGGTTATGTAGGCGAACCACTATAGACTTCAATGCAGTGGTACTGATGCATGGGACACAGGATTCTGAAGATGCTGAAGGATGCTGAGAATGCTTATCCGGAGAGGACGTTCTTCATGGGGCCACCCCTCAGTCCATGAACATGGTGGGGTAACTTTGTAAATAGGAGCTGATGCCCCTCGAGGACTAGGCGAAGTCCAAGCCAAAAAGCAATTGCCACTAGTCTACTGGTCTCTGGATAGAGAGAAAGCAGCAGTTCTCTTTCACAGAGGCAAGTGTTTGTCTTGGGTGACCAAACAGCACTTTGAGGATTCTCCCAGGTCCGGCAGACTCGCGTGCAACATTTGAGCATTGGAATTAGTCTCCCCAGCTGCGCTTCTACAGTCAACAGCAAATGTGGCTACCAACTCATCTAGGCAGGCTTCTTCAGCTTTTGTGGCCCTCTAGCTGTAACAGCCAACTGAGTCTCGGAGTCACTCTTTCTGTCTAGGGCTTAGGATGAGCATTCCTTGAGCAGTGCACCACAGGCGTAGCCCTCTCTTTGCTAGCCCCAGAGCAGAAGGTGCAGTTCTTTCTTTGGTGCAAGCTCTCTTTGCCAGGTGCAGAGAACAGCATAGCAGTCCTTCTTCAGTCCTCTCTCCAGTGCAGATGTGATCTGAGGTATGGGTGCCAAGATTGCCACTTTTATGCCCAGAACTTGCCCTTAAGGAAAGGCAGTAACTGCTAGCTAATGGGCTACCAGTTCTCCTCCTGCCCTATAATGACTGCCAGAAAGCTGAGGTAACTAGCTATCCCAGAATGCAATATTCTACCCACCCCAAGATGGCAGTACCCCGTCTCAGATTGTGAAGCTTGGTAGCCCACCCTAGAGGGTTTGCTACCTAAGGGCTGCAATCCCACGAAAATCTGGTTGGACAACTGTTTCCCCCTCTCTGTCCCTGATGCCAGCTTTTCTAACATAACAAAAGAGCAGCCCCTGTCGTGTGTGTCCACCATTTGCCCATCAAAGGCAGCTTCCCCTTTGAAGCTTCCCTATTGGGTTAAAACCTTGTTTGGCCTTCCTGCCAGTGAGAGGTAACACCTCTTACAATGACCCTTTTGTTTTCCTTCCTGAGAGTCATCCACACCTCCCCCCAGGAGGGCAGGAGGTTGTTTTATGGCCAGCAATCATAAAAAGTCACCGGAAATCTTTGGGCAACAGAGTGGCAACTGTCTAAAGTTACCATTTACGTAAGAGTTACATTACATTTGACTTGGGCATGGAGTTGGGTTTAATATATCAAGTCTGTTGATGCCTTGAAGTACCAACTTTAGTAGTCCCATTCAGCAGTTAGAGCAGCTAACTTGACAGCATGTACCCTGTACTCGCCAATGGGGATACTAGCTTTTCTACTACAAAAATGACAATTTGGGGGTGTTACCATGTAGAAAAGGTAGAAACACATGCTCTACTTTTTAATATACTGTACCCTGCCTTGGTGCTCAATAGGCCTGCCTTAGGGTTTACTTACATATATTTCAAAGGAAGATCTGGACTTTGATATTATTTTAAATGCAAAGTTGAGTTAGCAGTATGAAAATTACTCTGCCAGCCAGCAATGGTAGGCGGGTGGGAAGCTTTACCTTGTCACACTTGTGGTGCCACAATAAGTGCTGCAGTCCACAAGGGACAGTTTACCTTACAGGCCCTGGGTACCCCTGGTAGGATGTATGATGTACAACGTGATCATTTAGATCGCGGTACATTACATCGCTGTTTTTACCACGCAAGTCGTTACAACGACTTACGCTGAAGGGCGCCGGACTTAGGAATAGTATGATTTACTATTCCAACTCCAGACTACATACAGTAGGAAGGTGTTGGAATAGTAAATCACACTATTGCTTAGTCTAGAGCGCCCTCCAGTGCAAGTTGTGGTAACAACTTGCGTTGTAAAAGCAGCAATCTTTTATTTATTTCATTTATAGAGCGTGCTGTCACCTAGCAGGCATCCTGGTGCTGACATTCCCAGAGAACAGTTTAAAAGTGAGCCCAAAGGCTTACAGCCGAGTTAGACTTTAGGGAACAGGCAGGTTTTTAGTCTTTTTCTAAAAAGAAGGAGATCACTGACTTGTCTCAACTCCAATGGAAGTCCATTCCGGAGTCTGGCGGCTGCTACGCCGAATGTTCTGCCACCTGATTTTACTTTCCTAACTCTCGGTATTCTCACCAGTCTAGCCGATGAGGAACGAAGGCTTCTTCCTGCAACATACCATACAAACTTTCTCTGCATAGAGACAGGTCTAGACCCATGCAAAGCTTTGAACACTAGACAGAGAGATTTAAACTGGATTCTCTGTCTCAACGGGAGCCAATGCAGCTCCGCCAAGGCCGATGAGGAGGAGGAACCTTTGGGCCATCCTAAGGCTATCTTGGCTGCCGTTGACTGAATCCTCTGAAGTCTATCCAGAAGATATTTTGGGGATTCTAACAGCAACGCATTACAATAGTCTAATCTGCTTAAAATGGGACTTTGTACCACTAGCGTTTGCGCGTGAGAGGGCAATAGGGAGAACATTTTCCGCAAAGACATAATAATAGCGAAACAACTTCCCGCCGTTTTGGTAACCTGAGCCTCCATTGTGACCTTGTTGTTAAATATAACGCCCAAGTTACGGACCTTCTCCACCGTCTCCACCGGCCTCAATGCGGGTGTTTGCTCTATGGGCCAGAAGTTTCCATGCAACACGGAAGGAACCTTACCCACTGAACAGTAGAGCACCTTGGTCTTTCCCGCCATGAATTGCAGAGAGTTGTCCCTCAACCAGTGAGCTGTGGCACGCAAGCAGCCATGAAACACTTCCAAAGATGTCGACTGATCTCCCTCTAAGGAGAGAATCAGCTGCGTGTCATCTGCATAATTTACGATGTTAATATTATGCTTTTTAATTACCGCAATCAAAGGTTTCATATAGATATTAAATAAAATTGGGCTGATAGCCGAGCCCTGAGACACGCCATGCCTAATGTTGGTAAAGGAAGATTGGTAACGGGGGGAGGACACAGCTTGTCTCCTGTCTGAAAGAAAGGACTGAGACCAGCTCAGAGCCCAGCCCGACACCCCCACCTCCCTCAGCCTTCTCAGCAGGATCCCATGGTTAACCGTATCGATTGCGGCAGACAGGTCAAGCAGAATAAGAACTGCTGCTTGACCCCTGTCTGCCTGCATGGCCGAAAGCCAAACTGTACATCCTCTAGGAGATTATTCTGTTCTAGATGTTTTGAGAGAGTACCACTGACCACTTGTTCTACAATTTCGGCCGGGAAAAGCAAAAGGGAGATTGGCCTATAGTTTTTAGGGCAGACCGGGTCAAGTGTGGGCATCTTTAAAAGAGGTGTTACCAGTACCTGTTTCCAGTGGGACGGGACCACTCCATTAGAAAGAGATTTGTTACAGATTAACCAAAGTGTAGGAAACAACTCTACCTCAAACTCTATCCAGATTTTCTGTGGCAGCGGATCCAGAGAAGATCTGGAAGGGATACCTAAGGCTACCCTGCTAAAATCCTCCACTTTCAGTGGCACAAAGACTGTTAAGCTGTTAAAATCCAGGCTCTCAAATCTGCAGGTAGAAGCAGCAATACCACTTCCAGCATTATCAGTAGAACCATTAGTGTCCAGGACGCCAGACTCAGGTTGCTGGTGGTCCCCACCCAGGTCGTCAATAATAGTTTTAATTTTATCATTGAAGAACCTTGCCAAACTATCACAAAGGTCTTGGGAAAGAGGTAACTGATTCTTTGTACAGTCAGGACTGGTTAAACTATTCAGAATGTTAAAAATACTTCTAGATCTATTAGGAGCGTTAGGAATAGTACTGGAGAAGTATTCTGCTTTAGCCATGTTAATCTCTTTCTTATAACATACAATCATGGTTCTCCAGATATGTTTATGCTTATCCTAATATCCCCCTCTCCACTTTCTCTCAGACTGTTTACACTGAAGTTTCAATTTTTTAAATTTATCATTAAACCAAGTGGCCGATGGTCAACCCCCTCTCCTATGATTTTTTTAAAGGAGACATTGAATCGCAGACCTCAGTAATCTGTACGCAGAGGGATACGTAGTTCTCCTCCACCTGCTTATCTAACGAGAAGCAGTCCTCCACCTGAAACAGGGGGCCTGCAGCCCTCTTTTGGAGAAGAGCCTTCCACTCCCTACTAACGGACTCGCTCAAAATACAGGCTACCTGATTATTATGAATAGCATTATCCACGTGGAATTTGATCAAAGAATGATCAGACCAATTCATAGGCAAAATGTCCCCAATATTGAGGACTAAATCCCCTGAAAAAATTAAATCAAGTTTATGCCCTCCCTTATGTGTAGCCTTAGCCACCCGATGAAAAAGGCCAAGCCCTTTGCAATATTGGAGGATATTATAATATCCTGAATCAAGGGTTCCATTCGGCCAGAGATTGAAGTCACCCAGAATCACTTATCTACTATGAGTGGCAGCTAAGTTGGTGATAGTCTCCAGCAATGATTGCTGCTGCTACACGCTAAGGGCCCCCAGGGTTTTATAGAAAACAATCCCTGGTAAAATATGACCATGATCATTCTTAATGGCAAAGCCGAGTAATTTAAATTCTTCAATGTCATCAATATCAATGGTAACAATGTTCCAGGAGTCTTTATAGATCACACCGACCCCACCACCCCTCCCACTCAGTCTGGGTTTGTGGCAGATTTTGTACCCAGGCAGGCAAGCCCAGCCTGGATCTACTTCACATTCTAATGGAGTCCAGGTTTCTGTCATAAACAGTGCATCCAGTTCATAGAGTTCCAGCAGCAGCTTAATTTCCACGCTGTGTTTGGGCAAAGATCTCACATTTAACAGAACACCATTTTTTAAGAAGGCTGAAGCCAGAAATGCAGTCTCGGCGAGTGTAAATTCCCCCCTGTCTTTGCCCAGCTCACCAATATTATGTAGCTCCACACTAGTGTAGCTTACAAAACGGCAGGCTCCGTCAGAACCCCTATTTTCTTTCCTAAAGGGACAGCATGGCTGGCGCTGAGCGCATCCTTAGCGTGGACGGGCGCAGACTGGCTTGCCTTTGGTGCCCCACCGGCGCGCCTTCTGCTCCGCGTGTCTGCTGCGCGTCTGCGCCAGCATCTCTGTTTATGCTGATCTGTTCCCAAGAGCTGTAACACTAACTGCCAAGATGGCGGGTCCGCTCGCACGGACGGACACCGCCAATCAAGAGGATCAGCCAATTCCCACCAGGTAAGTGCAGTGTTCTTCACCTCCCGAGCAGTCAGGTATGATTAAATTAAAAAGGTTCCCCAAAAAAAGACAGCAAAATCCCTGTTAAAACAGTATGTGCACGGCGAGCAGAATCGTGATAAACAGCTCCCCGATACTTAAAATATTGCCATAGAAATGCCTTTCAAATGCAGTGCAGTGTTTTGACCGCTTTGTTAAGGTTGTCTCCCCCCTGTCGGTACCATATACTAGGGACTTATAAGTAAGTTGAGTTAGGCCAATGGTGGGTTAACCATTCAGACATGCTCATTTTAAGAGTCGGAGTATTGGCACTTAGGTCCGGTTAGCAGGCCTCAGTGCACTTTTGATGTCCAAAGAAAAGCACCATCAGTCCAAAACTTTGGGGTGAACTTGCAAAAAGACGCATTTCCTCACAATATTGCAAACAGAAAGAGTAATATAGTGCATGTAGCAGATTTAGAGTTAAAGATTAGGCACACCGAAAAAAAGTCACTAGCGGCTGGCAGGGAACGAGAGTGGAGAGGCGAGGGTGGATACAAAATACAATAAATAAGTAAAAACCACTTACCTCCTCGCCGTGTCTCTTGTCCATCATACCTCTGCTCTGGCCAAAACCAGGAAGCACACCAAGGCTCCCCTAAGTCAATCAGAATGCTGCCATGCAGTGTTCTGATTGGTCTGAGTGCTGTGGTTTGGTGCTCAAACAGACAGTGGGAGCCTGAGCATGTTCCTGACCAGGGTGTGCAGTACAGCCTGGTGGGGAACATGCAAAGTGTGGATGACTGTTTGGCAAGCCCAATACGGCCGGCCAAACCGTCATGCACACTTGGAGTATGCAAAACACTCAAACCCCTGTGGCACCAGCCCCCCCTCTCTAACCCAGCCCAAAACCTACCAAACATAAAATGATAATAACCACATTATTATCATTTCATTTTTCCTGCTCTGAGAGCAGTCGCCCCTGGAAAAAATAATTCGCTATAATGCCCCAAAACAGAGCGGGCTGGATTAAAGTGAAGAAGGAACTAAAGAAGCACAATTAAATGAAAATAAATTTTTGCAGAAATATAGAAATATTCTTGTTAGACCTGTCAGCCTTAGGGTGGTCCTCTTCCAAACATTTTTACCTGTTTCCCTCAATTATTTTTGCTGAATTTCGATTTTGTTGGCCTTAGGGCTCTGTGTACTTTACCAATGCTAACCAGTGCTAAAGTGCTTGTGATCACTCCTCTAAACATGATTACATTGATTTAAACCTGATTGGCATATTTAATTTACTAGGAAGTCCCTTGCAGATTGGTATCCCATATACTAAGGACCTGTAAATGTAGTACTTCTATTGGGCCTGTAGCAAATATTGAGACCCTTAAAACATGTCCTAGGTCTGCCATTTCAGCTTGAATGCAGTTTTAAATTGACAATTCATCTTGGCAATATTACCCCCTGGCCAAGCCTTAAACTTCCTTTTTATTGCATATGTCACCCCTAAGGTAGGTTCTAGGTAGCACATGGGACAGTGTGCATTGTAATTTAAAGGTTGGACATGTACTAAGTTTTACATGTCCTGGTAGTGAAAAATTACTTTTTCACTACTGTGAGGCCTACCTGTCTCATAGGGTGCATTGGGTTGTCTTATTACATTTAATAAGTGGTAACATTTGATTAGGGACAAACAAGTCTTTCATGTCTGGTATCTATGAAATTGTAATTAAAAATCCTCTTTAATTGTAAAGTCAGATTTTAAATTACAATTTTGAAAATGCCACTTGTAGAAAGTTTAAAGCACAAAAAGAACAAATGATGGACGGAATGCTGAACAATACAAACAATCACTCTAGTCACAAAGATCTGGGTTTAATCCATTTTCTACGCTCACCACGCCATCCCAGTTTGGACCCAGCCATCTGCAAATCAGTCTTGACCCTGCATCTCATGGGAACAGCCCAGCCCAAACTGCCAAGCCAGGTCCTCCCTGGGGTAGGGTGTTTAAATATTGATTACAAAAATATAGTTGACAAAAATATAGTTGTATAAATATCGTTTACAAAAATATCGACACCCTATACCTAAACAGGTAAGTACATAAATATCTACTCAAAAATATCGATGTAATAAATATAGATGTGAAAAATATCGACTTTTTAAATTAATTAAAATTACAATTAATAATTAAAAAATATAAGTACTATTAACAAAATACATTACATTACTTTTATATTTTAACTATTTATAACAAATTAACTAAATGTTTTCGTTATAAACTTAATAAATGTGTACATATACATATATTTAACATATAATTATATAACAACAATAACACATACAATTATTTAATATATAAAAAATATTATTAGTTAAAACATTTGATAGCGAAGGGATAAAAATTACTATTCCCACTCCAGAGGGTGCTAAAGTAGGGAAAGCGTTGGATAGCGTAGGGGTAACAATTACTATTACCACTCCAGAGGGTGCAACAGTAGGGAAAGCGTTGGATAGGGTAGGGGTAAAAATTACTATTCCCACTCCAAAGGGTGCAACAGTAGGTAAAGCGCTGGATAGCTCAGGGGTAAAAATTACTATTCCCACTCCTGAGGGTGCAACAGTAGGGAAAGCGTTGGATAGCGTAGGGGTAAAAATTACTATTCCCACTACAGAGGGTGCAACAGTAGGGAAAGCGCTGGATAGCGTAGGGGTAAAAATTACTATTCCCACTCCAGAGGGTGCAATCGTAGGGAAAGCGTTGGATAGCGTAGTGGTTAAAATTACTATTCCCACTCCAAAGGGTGCAACAGTAGGGAAAATGCTGGATAGCGTAGGGGTAAAAATTACTATTCCCACTCCAGAGGGTGCAACAGTAGGGAAAGCGTTGGATAGCATAGGGGTAAAAATTACTATTCCCACTACAAAGGGTGCAACAGTAGGGAACGCGCTGGATAGCGTAGGGGTAAAAATTACTAATCCCCCTCCAGAGGGTGCAACAGTAGGGAAAGCGTTGGATAGCGTAGGGGTAAAAATTACTATTCCCACTCCAAAGGGTGCACAGTAGGGAAAGCGCTGGATAGCGTAGGGGTAAAAATTACTATTCCCACTCCAGAGGGTGCAACAGTAGGGAAAGCGCTGGATAGCGTAGGGGTAAAAATTACTATTCCCACTCCAGAGGGTACAACAGTAGGGAAAGCGCTGGTTAGCGTAGGCGTAAAAATTACTATTCCCACTCAAGCGGGTGCAACAGTGGGGAAAACATTGGATAGCGTAGGGGTAAAAAATTTTATTCCCACTCCAGAGGGTGCAACAGTAGGGAAAGCGTTGGATAGCGTAGTGGTAAAAATTACTATTCCCACTCCAGTGAGTACAACAGTAGGGAAAGCGCTGGAACTCAAAAAAAAATAATAAACCATCTGTCAAATTTAGTATTAAATTTAATGTAGATTATAAATGTATTTAATATATACATTAAAATATATTATTATTAACAAACACCTACACACCTAAAATTAATTACTCAATTACACTTAATATTTACTAATTAATTATTGATTAGTATTGTATTTTCAAAATATTTACTTAATTAATTAATTGACAGCTTTCAAACCATTTACACTTATAAACACCACAACACAAACTAAAATTTATTTACTCGTTTATGAATCATTAATTATTTAATTATTCAATTAAAATGTAATTACTTCACTACATTTTCACTTAAAAATTCCAGTACACACACCTAAAATGAATTAAACAATTAACATAATTAATTAACATAATTAATTATCAATTAACTAATTGAAATTAATTAACTAATAATTATTAAACTATTTTATATTAAATTAACACATTAATTAATCAATTATTTTATTATTTTTAAATTACTTCCCACCCTGTTCCCCTATAAACCCACAACCCGCTACGGAACTATTAACACTAACTTCAACATAAAATACATTATTAACTAATAAAATGCTGATAAATATACTAATTTCACAAACAATACTCATTAAAAACACTAAATTACTTATATTTATTAAAAAAACGATATTTTTGTAAGCTATCTTTTTGTAAACGATATTTATTACAACTATATTACTGTTATCGATATTACTTACCTGTCTGTCGATATTCTGGTCAAACTATATTTTTGACATCGATATTTCTTCTTGTAGATATTTCTGCGGCGATATTAAGGTAACTCGATTTTTTCCCGCCGATATTCCCGCTCGACACCCCTCCCTGGACCCTAAACAAGCATCCTGGGAACGATTTGGGGTATCACCCTCGTCAGCCAGGCTAGCTTGAATCCAGTGGGACAGTGGGACGTACGTCCCTACGTCTGGGCATTCCCTTTCCACTTAGGGTGACACAAGCAAAAAGAACAAAGGATGGACGGAATGATTGGTGTCAAAGATGATCTCAAGGTTCCTTACTTTGGGGACAGGTGTTAGAATGCATCCCAAAGACTGAGGCCATCAGGATTGATTCCGAATGCAAATGCTACTTACCAGTATGCATCTGTTCTTGGCATGTAGGGCTGCTGACATTCATATCTGTGCATAGATCGCCGCCTAGTGTTGGGTCCGGATGATTGCACATTGTTGTCCTGGAAGAGTCTTCGAAGTATCACGAGATAGGTGGCTCCTCCCCTGGACTACAGTGCGCATGGGCATCGCCTCCATCCCCAGATTGTTTTTAGACATTGTGGCCGAGATGGAGTGAACCATGTGAGTGATGACCATGCTATGAGCATATACATGAATACTGCAGCTGCTACAGGCGCCGGGGAGGAGGGCGGGCGATATGAATGTCAGCAGCCCTACATGCCAAGAACAGATGCATACTGGTAAGTAGCATTTGCAGTTCGAGGCATGTGGGCTGCTGAATTCATATCTGTGCATAGAATACATAGCAGTCCCCCATTATGCGTGGCTGCCCGTGCCAGCTGCAGCAGTTTGGAAAAGTGTCTTGAGAACAGCCTGACCTACAGCTGCCTGTGTTTAGAGTGCACGTCTACACAGTAGTGTTTAGTAAATGTATGTGTGGTAGACCATGTGGCTGCTCTACATATATCCTCTAAGGGAATGTTCCCAAGGAAAGCCATAGAGGCCCCCAACTTTCTGGTGGAGTGGGCCCTTGGTGGAATTGTAAGAGTGCGTTTAGCCTTAGCGTAACAGATCTGAATACATTTCACGATCCACCTAGCAATACCAGCCTTGGAAATAGCGTTACCCTTGTGGTGTGATGCAAAGGCAACGAAAAGCTGCTTAGTCTTTCTAAAATCCTTTGTCCTGTCAATGTAATACATTAGGGCCCTTTTAACGTCAAGGGTGTGGAGCATCCGCTCCGCCAGCGACTCAGGATTTAGAAAAAACACCGGAAACTCGATTGTTTGGTTTATGTGGAATTGAGACACAACCTTGGGTAGAAATTTAGGGTTAGTGCGGAGCACCACCCTGTTAGCATGGACTTGGAAAAAAGGCTCTTGGATGGTGAGGGCCTGCAACTCGCTAACCCTCCGTAGCGATGTAATTGCTACTAAGAAAGCCACTTTCCAAGTCAGAAACTGAAGCTCACAAGAGTGTAGTGGCTCGAAAGGAGGACCCATCAGCCTTGTAAGAACCACATTGAGGTTCCATTCTGGAGCTGGTGGTGTCCGTGGCGGAATGACCCTTTTGAGTCCTTCCAGAAATGCCTTGATAGCATGTACCTTGAAAAGTTAAAGGTGTCGCCTATTCTGGAGGTATGCGGCCATCGCAGACAGGTGAATGCGGATGGAAGAATACGCCAAATTGCATTGGTACAGATGGAACAGGTAACAGATGATGTTCTGAATGGAAGCATCCAGCGGGTTAATGTCGTGGTTCGCGCAATAAATGACAAACCGCTTCCATTTAGCCGCATAACATGCTCTAGTAGTGGGCTTTCTTGCCTCCCGAATGATGTCCATGCAATCCGGGGGAAGATTGAGGTAGCCAAACTCTAGGACTTCAGGAGCCAGATCGCCAGGTTGAGCTGTTGCGGATCTGGGTGCTGAATGTCGCCATGGCTCTGCGTCAGAAGGCTGGGGGTGAGATGAAGCCTTTGATGCGGTACCACGGAAAGTTCCAGAAACGTGGTGTACCATGGTTGGCGAGCCCACGTTGGAGCAACCAGGATGAGAGTCATCGAGTGCTGCCTGAGCTTGCGCGCCACCAGCGGTATCAGAGGTGCTGGGGGAAAAGCGTACGCAAATCTGCCTGACCAGTTCATCCATATCGCATTGCCCTGCGATTGCGGGTGTGGGAACCTGGCGGCGAAGCTTTGGCATTTTGCGTTCTCCCTTGTGGCGAACAGGTCTATCTCTGGACGACCCCACCTTTGGAAGTACGGTTGGAGTACTGATGGATGTATCTCCCACTCGTGCATTTGGTGGCTGTGCCTGCTGAGCAGGTCCGCCATCTGATTGTCTTTGCCTGGGAGATGTTCTGCCATTAGGAAAATGTTCCTCTGAATGGCCCACTTCCACATGCTCTGAGCCAGATGAGACAGCTGCGGAGAGTGTGTGCCCCCATGTTTCTGAATGTAGTACATGGCCGTCATGTTGTCCGTCCGGATCAACACGACCTTGTTGCACAGATGTACTTTGAATGCCTTTAAGGCCATGAAGATCGCCATCAGTTCTAATACGTTGATGTGCATCTTCCTTTGCTGTAGTGTCCATAGTCCCTGCACTGTGTAGTGGAGTACATGCGCTCCCCATCCCTGGAGAGAAGCGTCCGTCGTCAGGATAATCTGTGGCACAGGCTCTTGGAACGGTCAGCCCCATGTTTCTGGTGGCTCCTCCCCTGGACTACAGTGCGCATGGGCATCGCCTCCATCCCCAGATTGTTTTTAGACATTGTGGCCGAGATGGAGTGAACCATGTGAGTGATGACCATGCTATGAGCATATACATGAATACTGCAGCTGCTACAGGCGCCGGGGAGGAGGGCGGGCGATATGAATGTCAGCAGCCCTACATGCCAAGAACAGATGCATACTGGTAAGTAGCATTTGCAGTTCGAGGCATGTGGGCTGCTGAATTCATATCTGTGCATAGAATACATAGCAGTCCCCCATTATGCGTGGCTGCCCGTGCCAGCTGCAGCAGTTTGGAAAAGTGTCTTGAGAACAGCCTGACCTACAGCTGCCTGTGTTTAGAGTGCACGTCTACACAGTAGTGTTTAGTAAATGTATGTGTGGTAGACCATGTGGCTGCTCTACATATATCCTCTAAGGGAATGTTCCCAAGGAAAGCCATAGAGGCCCCCAACTTTCTGGTGGAGTGGGCCCTTGGTGGAATTGTAAGAGTGCGTTTAGCCTTAGCGTAACAGATCTGAATACATTTCACGATCCACCTAGCAATACCAGCCTTGGAAATAGCGTTACCCTTGTGGTGTGATGCAAAGGCAACGAAAAGCTGCTTAGTCTTTCTAAAATCCTTTGTCCTGTCAATGTAATACATTAGGGCCCTTTTAACGTCAAGGGTGTGGAGCATCCGCTCCGCCAGCGACTCAGGATTTAGAAAAAACACCGGAAACTCGATTGTTTGGTTTATGTGGAATTGAGACACAACCTTGGGTAGAAATTTAGGGTTAGTGCGGAGCACCACCCTGTTAGCATGGACTTGGAAAAAAGGCTCTTGGATGGTGAGGGCCTGCAACTCGCTAACCCTCCGTAGCGATGTAATTGCTACTAAGAAAGCCACTTTCCAAGTCAGAAACTGAAGCTCACAAGAGTGTAGTGGCTCGAAAGGAGGACCCATCAGCCTTGTAAGAACCACATTGAGGTTCCATTCTGGAGCTGGTGGTGTCCGTGGCGGAATGACCCTTTTGAGTCCTTCCAGAAATGCCTTGATAGCATGTACCTTGAAAAGTTAAAGGTGTCGCCTATTCTGGAGGTATGCGGCCATCGCAGACAGGTGAATGCGGATGGAAGAATACGCCAAATTGCATTGGTACAGATGGAACAGGTAACAGATGATGTTCTGAATGGAAGCATCCAGCGGGTTAATGTCGTGGTTCGCGCAATAAATGACAAACCGCTTCCATTTAGCCGCATAACATGCTCTAGTAGTGGGCTTTCTTGCCTCCCGAATTATGTCCATGCAATCCGGGGGAAGATTGAGGTAGCCAAACTCTAGGACTTCAGGAGCCAGATCGCCAGGTTGAGCTGTTGCGGATCTGGGTGCTGAATGTCGCCATGGCTCTGCGTCAGAAGGCTGGGGGTGAGATGAAGCCTTTGATGCGGTACCACGGAAAGTTCCAGAAACGTGGTGTACCATGGTTGGCGAGCCCACGTTGGAGCAACCAGGATGAGAGTCATCGAGTGCTGCCTGAGCTTGCGCGCCACCAGCGGTATCAGAGGTGCTGGGGGAAAAGCGTACGCAAATCTGCCTGACCAGTTCATCCATATCGCATTGCCCTGCGATTGCGGGTGTGGGAACCTGGCGGCGAAGCTTTGGCATTTTGCGTTCTCCCTTGTGGCGAACAGGTCTATCTCTGGACGACCCCACCTTTGGAAGTACGGTTGGAGTACTGATGGATGTATCTCCCACTCGTGCATTTGGTGGCTGTGCCTGCTGAGCAGGTCCGCCATCTGATTGTCTTTGCCTGGGAGATGTTCTGCCATTAGGAAAATGTTCCTCTGAATGGCCCACTTCCACATGCTCTGAGCCAGATGAGACAGCTGCGGAGAGTGTGTGCCCCCATGTTTCTGAATGTAGTACATGGCCGTCATGTTGTCCGTCCGGATCAACACGACCTTGTTGCACAGATGTACTTTGAATGCCTTTAAGGCCATGAAGATCGCCATCAGTTCTAATACGTTGATGTGCATCTTCCTTTGCTGTAGTGTCCATAGTCCCTGCACTGTGTAGTGGAGTACATGCGCTCCCCATCCCTGGAGAGAAGCGTCCGTCGTCAGGATAATCTGTGGCACAGGCTCTTGGAACGGTCAGCCCTTGCAAAGGTTTTGTGGATTCCACCAATGCAGAGAGTTGTACGCCCGACCGCTCACCAACACTAGGTCTGTTAGTTGCCCGTGAGCCTGAGTCCACTGACGTGCTAGGCACTCCTGAAGCGGACGCATATGTAATCTCGCGTGCAGGACGATGGAGATGCAGGAGGCCATCATGCCTATCAACTGCATGAACACCTTCGCTGGAAGCGAGTGCTGAGGTCTGAATCGTTGGATCAGCGTCTGAATACTGGCGACTCTCACTGAATTTGGCTGCGCAGTGGCCGCCAGAGTGTTTATTGTCGCGCCCAGATACTGCCGTATGTGGGCGGGTTGGAGATGGGATTTTGGGTAATTCAGTGAGAATCCCAGATCGTGCAGGAGATGAATGGTGCGGGACACGTGGTCGGCGCACTGTTGTTCCGACTTTGCCTGAATGAGCCAGTCGTCCAGATAGGGGTAGACGTGGATGTTTTGACGTCTTAGATGCGCCGCCACAGTCGCCAGGCACTTCGTAAAGACCCTGGGCGCTGTGGTGACCCCAAAGGGCAGAACCCTGAACTGGTAGTGCT
This sequence comes from Lissotriton vulgaris, assembly GCF_964263255.1. NCBI lineage: Eukaryota > Metazoa > Chordata > Amphibia > Caudata > Salamandridae > Lissotriton > Lissotriton vulgaris. The sequence continues at coordinate 293,722 of NW_028252215.1, forward strand.
GGTCGTGAATGGTGAACCTTAGGTACTTCCTGTGTGAAGGATGCAGGGGAATGTGAAAGTATGCATCCTTGAGATCCAGAGTAGCCAGGAAGTCCCCCTGCTGAAGCAGAGGGAGAACCTGCTGCAACGTGAGCATGTGGAAATGTTCCGACAGAATGTACCAGTTGAGGGGCCTGAGGTCCAGGATGGGCCTGAGGGATCCGTCCTTTTTGGGGATTAGAAAGTACAGAGAGTAAACCCCTGTTCCCCTTTCTTGCAGTGGAACGAGCTCTATTGCCCCTTTTTGCAGCATGGCTTGGACTTCCTGCTGCAACAAGTTCAAGTGCTCGCCGGACATAGGACAGTTTCTTGGAGGTATGTTTGGTAGAGTGGAAGTGAGTTCCAGACAGTAACCGTATTGGATAAGTGATTTGACCCACCTGTCCGTGGTGATGGATTTCCACGCGGGCAGGAACTGCTGGAGTCTCCCCCCGACTAGTGTTGTGTGGTCGGTGGGCAGTGACAAGGCGTCACTGTTTGCTGGCGGTGGAGGACCTGGAGCTGTTATTTCCACGTCCTCTGCCTTTGACATTGTTGCCCCGGTAACCACCTCTACCCTTGTTGGTGTATGAGGATTGGGTGTTGTTCTTATAGTATGGCGTGGATTGTGATGCCTGACCCCTGGAGGTGCCTTTGTTATTGGAGCGGCGAAAGGAACCACCCCGAAACTGCTGAGACTGCAGGCACCCATAGACTTAGCAGTGTCAGTGTCTTTCTTCATCTTTTCAAGGGTTGCATCCACTTCTGGCCCAAACAGGTGGTCCGGATTTACTGTTTGGTTTAAGATGGTAGTCTGTATGTCTGGTTTAAAGCCTGATATTCTAAGCCATGCATGCCTACGCAGTAGCACGCTAGTGTTTATAGCTCTGGAGGCGGTATCAGCACATCCAGTGCGCACTTAATTGAAGCGTTGGTGATAAGCTTCCCCTCCTGAATTAACATTTCAGCTCCCTCCTTGTACTGATCAGGTAAGTGCTGCAGAAGTGTTTCTAGGGTGTCATAGTGTGCCCTATCGTAGCGTGCAAGTAGGGCGTGAGTGTTTGAAATGCGCCAAATATTAGCTGCCTGCGCAGCAATACGTTTCCCTGAGGCTTCAAAGACCTTCGATTCTTTGTCTGGGGGAGGAGCATCACCCGTGGTCTGTGAGTTTGCCCGCTTCCGTGCGTTGGAGACAACCAAAGAGTCCAGTGGCAACTGTCCCTTGATGTATGTTGGATCAGTGGGCGCCGCCTTGTATTTTTTGTCAATACGAGGATTGATGACTCTTGCCCGGGTGGGCTCCCTGAAAACCTCAGGCGCATGCTTTAGCACTCCTTTGAGCATTGGCAATGTCTTGACAGTTTTGTCAGCCACAGAGAAAGTGTCAAACAGAAAATCGACATCCACTGGGTCCGCATGGAGGTCGACATCATGATTGGCCGCTGCTCTTTCAATTAGAGCGTTGAAGGCTGCAGAGTCCTCTGTTGGGGAAGTTTTTGCAGCAAAAAGCTGCGGCTCGTGTCCTGACTGAGGGTCCTCAGGGTCGCCTCCAGCAGACCATGGCTCATTGACCTCCTCTGGATCCGAGTACGCTGGATAATTGTACTCCTCCTCCTCGTCCCCGTCACCTTCCCCAGCGTTAGAGTGAGTGGGCGAGAGTTCCAGACCTTGTGGAGATGCAGGCTCCATAGGGACAGAAGTACCCGCAGAGTCCAACTTCTTTTTAAGTGGAATATGAAAATGCTCCAACACAGGCTCCGGGGTGATCTTCCTTTTAAGGAGAGAGAGCTTGCCTGTGTTGGCATCGATGACAACCTCTCGACGCTCTTCGTCCGCTAGTGGTTGATGCCGTGGCTTCGGCACTACCAAGGATGCTTTAGGCGTAGACACCAGCTTCAAGGGCACCCCTGCCCCATGTTTCGGAGCGAAAGCCTTCGGCGCCGTCTTTGGCGGCAGCGTGAAGTGGATCGGCGTTTGCGCCTTCGCCGGTTTCTGTGGAGGCTTTGGCGCCACATCCTTCGGCTCGAGAGCCACTGCTTCCTTCCGAATACGCTGAAGGGACTCCGCAACCTTTTTGGTAAAGGCGGGGGAGGGCTCGAGCGAGTCCTCCGAGTCCGGATTTGGGTCGGCGATTAAAGGCGCAGTCTTCGGAGCCGACACAGCACCTCCCTTGGGTTTGTCGACCGGGATCGGTGCAGCCAGAGACTTGGGGTCGTCCTGACGCTTCTTCAAGGCTTTTTTAGGGTCATCGACCTTCTTGGCGTCGACGCGGCTCTTCAGAGCGTCGACCAGCTTCGGCGCCGACGCAGGCTTGTTGGGCGTCTTCGCTTTTGGCTTCGACACGAGGGTCTTCGGCCATTTTGGCGTGGCTCTTGATCTCGGCGGCCATTTTGGATTTCTTCGGCGCCGAGGCCTCTGGAGCCTTTGATCCCACCAGTGCGACTTGCACTTTCGGTTTCGAAACAGATGGTGCGGACCCTGATGGCTTCACTTTCGGTTTCTGTACCGGGAGTGGCGCATCACCAATGTCCGTGGCCGTGCCCGGAGGCGGGGCCGTGGGACGAGTATTTGGGTCTTGGGTAAGGCCCGAAGGCGATCCCTCGACCTGGGCCTTATGCTGGGGTTCGGCCCCAGAGTCAGTATGAGGATGCTCTTCCTCCGAGCTATCCTTCACGGTGGCAATGGCCCCATCGTCGTCCCCTACCTCCTCGACGACTTCCTCGAACTCTTCGTCTCCCGCGTCGTAGTTTTCATCCTCCGACGCCGGGTTAGAGTCCGAAACCTGTAGGACGGTGTCGTCTTCAACATCTTCTTCAAAGATGTTGGCCGGTGGGGGTGCCGATAACTGGGCCTGCAGTCTTGCGGCCCGACGTAGCTTGAGAGTTTTCTTCGACCGGAACTTGGAGCAGGCCATACACCTGGCCTCGTCGTGGTCCGGCGACAAGCATCTGCTGCACACTGGGTGCACGTCGTCTGGAGCGTCGTGTAGGCCCGTCCGCGCCGACAGCACGCGGAAGGGCAGCAAGTGTTCGGAGCCGATGAATAAACCAACCCGAACGATACACAATACCAACGCGAGTCCTAAAGACCTTTTGGTCTCAAATAAGGAAAGTTAAACAACTATCGATTCCGACAGAGGGAACCGAAACACATCCGAACCCAATGGCGGAAAAAAACAATTTGGGGATGGAGGCGATGCCCATGCGCACTGTAGTCCAGGGGAGGAGCCACCTATCTCGTGATACTTCGAAGACTCTTCCAGGACAACAATGTGCAATCATCCGGACCCAACACTAGGCGGCGATCTATGCACAGATATGAATTCAGCAGCCCACATGCCTCGAACATGTGTTATCTATTCTAAAATAAAAGAACCTCTGTTTCGTGGGAATTAGGCACTAGGCAATTCCTGCTCATTCAACTACAAATGTATTTCATACAGGTGTTAAAACAGCCTATAATCTCATCAGAGTTGTTTGAGATTTATGCCACAATCTGTGTATCATCAGCATACGCTATTGTGGCAACGCCAAAAGAATAGATAAGTCTGGCTTTGCTCCATAGCGGTCGCTCCCCTCACTCACTGCCTTTCCTAGAGACGCTTTGCTGCTTGCTGACCACATCGCCTGCCCTGATTGAGCTCCTGGCTACCCATACATCGCCTGCAACTCAGAGCGCTTCGACTAAAACATAGCGCCTGGTATCGTTCGCATTTTATTTATTCCTGCTCATTGGCCCTGCATTGCGGTGATTTGATAACAGGCTGAATAGTGTTTTGCTGATCTGTGTGTTACTGTACCTTTGCTCTCACTCCGGCTGTGGCCCTGCTTCGATTACGCTACCGTACTGCCATTTTGTTGTGCTGTTTACTTGTGGCCTGTGTCTCCTCCCCGCTCCCGCCTCCCAGCTGCCCCTCCCACACACTGTTATAGTAATCTAGCCCCGTCCTCCTTCCCTCTGTGACCGTCTGGACTTGTTCCATAGCGGTCGCTCCCCTCACTCACTGCCTGTCCTAGAGACGCTTTGCTCCTTGCTGACCACATCGCCTGCCCTGATTGAGCTCCTGGCTACCGATACATCGCCTGCAACTCAGAGCGCTTCGACTAAAACATAGCGCCTGGTATCATTCGCATTTTATTTATTCCTGCTCATTGGCCCTGCATTGCGGTGATTTGATAACAGGCTGAATAGTGTTTTGCTGATCTGTGTGTTACTGTACCTTTGCTCTCACTCCGGCTGTGCCCCTGCTTCGATTACGCTACCGTACTCACATTTTGTTGTGCTGTTTACTTGTGTCCCGTGTCTCCTCCCCGCTCCCGCCTCCCAGCTGCCCTTGCCACACACTGGTATAGTAATCTAGCCCCGTCCTCCTTCCCTCTGTGACCGTCTGGACTTGTTCCATAGCGGTCGCTCCCCTCACTCACTGCCTGTCCTAGAGATGCTTTGCTCCTTGCTGACCACATCGCCTGCCCTGATTGAGCTCCTGGCTACCGTACTGCCATTTTGTTGTGCTGTTTACTTGTGGCCCGTGTCTCCTCCCCGCTCCCGCCTCCCAGCTGACCCTCCCACGCTCCGCCCCCTTCCACCCTCCATTTAAGACAGATGAACCTTCGCGCAGCGTCCACGCGCAGCGGTCGCGCCGAAGGTGCGCCAAAGGTAAGCCCGTCTACGCCCGTCCGCGCCTGGACCGCGCCCAGCGCCAGACCCCCTGTTGCCCGCCGTACCCAGCCCACTAGATTCACATATGATGCCGCTACTCTCCTTGCCCTCAACCCCGGACGCACACCACAATGCTACAATGCCACCCCAGGACGTACCCACGGCCCATTCGCCTGTAACACCTGCAAGTTCTCCTGCTTCAGGACCCTCACCAAATCCACTTCCTCCAAACACAGCTCCGACTCTAACCACCTGAAGTGCATCCTGCTGAACACCCTCTCGGTCCACAGACACGCCACTGAACTCTGGGACCTACTCGACACCGCGTCACCGGACATCGCCTTCCTTACAGAAACATGGATGAACACATCATCAGCACCCGACATCGCTATAGCCATCCCGGACGCTTACAAGATCATCCGAAAAGGCCGCACCAACCAAACAGGAGGAGGCATCGCCATCATCCACAGGAACTCCATCAAATTCACGACCAGCTTCAACGATAATCTTGCAACCGCCGAACACCTCCACTTCCAGGTCCACACCGACCCTAGAACCACACTCAGAGGTACCCTCATCTACAGGCCTCCAGGAACCCGCACTCAATTCAGCAATGACATCACTGACTTCATCAGCCCACATGCCCTCACCTCCGAGAACTACATTCTATTAGGAGACCTCAACTTCCACCTTGAAAACAAACACGACTGCAACACCAACTCCCTTCTGGACAACCTGGCCAATCTCTGACTCAAACAACTTGTCGACACCCCCACCCATGTAGCCGGCACACGCTCGACCCTATCTTCACCTCCAGCAAGCACATTTCCTTCGACCGTACCACAGCTCTCCATTGGACGGACCACAGCTGTGTTCACTTCAGCTACAAAACCACCTTGACCCACAACCTATTCCTCGGAGAAACTGGAACAAAATCACCTCCGACCAACTCCTCACATCACTCAACCAAAACCCTCCCACCCTTTCATTGGACCCAAACCAAGCGGCCACTAAACTCAAGCAATGGATCACCCACAGTGCTGACGCATTAGCACCCCTGAAAAAGCACCAGATCAATTCAGGCAGCAAAAAGGCTCCCTGGTTCAATGATGACCTTAAAAATTCTAGAGAAAACATGGAGAAAAAACCCAACCACCGACAACATGGCCACCCTCAAGGCAGCCACCAGCAAACACCACCAGTTGATTAGATCCACCAAGAAATCAGCATTCAAGGATCGTCTCGACAACAACGCCCATAACAGCAAGGAACTTTTCAACATCGTCAAAGAATTCACCAACCCCGCCGCAGCATCTAACGACATCACTCCCTCCCAAGACATCTGCGATGCGTTATCCTCATTCTTCTACAACAAAATTGCTGACATTCACAACAGCTTCGAGAACACTCCCTGCGAACAACCATCCCCACCCCCCTCAGACCCCACACCGCCAACTAACAACCTCAGCGCCTGGAACCCAATCACCACCGAAGACACCATCCGCCTAATGAACTCAATCCACTCTGGCTCGCCAACCGACCCCTGCCCCCACCACATCTTCAACAAAGCTGACTCCGTCATCGCACCCCATCTCCGTGATGCCATCAACTGCTCGTTCAACTCTGCCACCTTCCCAGAAAGCTGGAAACACGCCGAACTCAGCGCCCTCTTGAAGAAACCCACAGCGGACCCCTCTGAACTTAAAAACTACCGACCCATATCCCTCCTCCCCTTCCCCGCCAAAGTCATTGAGAAAGCCGTCAACAGCCAGCTCGCCGCCTTCCTTGAATCCAACAACTCCCTCGATCCCTCTCAGTCTGGATTTCGAGCCAAACACAGCACCGAAACCGCCCTCATTGCAGCGACTGACGACATCCGAACACTACTGGACAACCGAGAAACAGTGGCCCTCATTCTACTCGACCTCTCCGCCGCTCTCGACACAGTCTGCCACAGCACCCTTATACAACGCCTCAGCAACATCGGCATACAAGGAAAAGCCTTGGACTGGATCATCTCATTCCTCGCTGGGAGAACTCAAAGAGTCCGACTTCCCCCATTCAACTCAGAGGCCACTGAAGTCATCTGCGGAGTACCACAAGGATCTTCACTCAGTCCCACCCTCTTCAACGTTTACATGAGTCCACTCGCCTCCATCGCGCGTCAACACAACCTTAACATCATCTCTTACGCCGACGACACCCAGTTAATCCTTTCCCTCACCAAAGACCCTAACACCGCCAAAACTAATCTTCACGAAGGCATGAAAGAGGTAGCCGATTGGATGAAACATAGCCGCCTAAAACTCAACTCAGACAAAACAGAGGTGCTCATCCTAGGATCTTCCCCCTCTGCCTGGGATGACTCTTGGTGGCCTTCCGCTCTGGGCACAGCACCCACACCCACAAACCACGCACGCAACCTGGGCTTCATCCTAGACTCCTCTCTCTCAATGTCCAGACAAGTCAACGCAGTCTCATCCTCCTGCTTCAACGTACTTCGTATTCTCAAAAAGATCTTCCGCTGGATCCCCCTCGAAACAAGAAAGACAGTCACCCACGCAGTGGTCACGAGCCGACTGAATTATGGTAACACACTATACGCCGGAATCTCAGCAAAATTACAGAAAAAACTCCAACGCATCCAAAACGCATCAGCGAGACTCATATTGGACATCCCTCGCCAAGATCACATCACCGGACACCTAAAAGACCTCAGCTGGCTTCCCGTCAACAAGAGAATTACATTCCGTCTTCTTACCCACACACAGAAGGCCCTCTACAAACTTGGACCCGAATGCCTCAACACTCGACTGTCCTTCTACACACCCACCCGCCAACTCAGATCGTCCAATCAAGCCCTCGTCGCAGTCCCGCGCATCCGAAAATCCACCATGGGTGGCAGATCCTTCTCCTTCCTGGCGGCCAAAACCTGGAACTCACTCCCCACTCACCTCCGCCTTACTCAAAACCACATCTCCTTCAGAAAAGAACTTAAAACCTGAACCCCCCTTCCCCAAGCGCCTTGAGACCCCCTGGGTGAGTAGTGCGCTATATAAATTCATGAACTTGAACTTGAACTTACGGGATCACGTATACATTAAATACAGTAGGACTGAGAGAAGATCCCTGCGGGACCCCATAAGGCAAGGTAAAGGGTTTAGATCTAAAGTCCCCAAGGGTCACCCTTTGTTCTCTGTTAATAAGAAATGAGGAGAGGAGGTCTAGAGCTAATTATGAACAGTTTATTAATTGATTGATTAAAGATGTCATTTCGACTTGAATTTTTTTTAATACTACGATTGTGAAGTAAGTTATTGTCAATTTAGCTGGATTAGGAAACACTTTTTTTTTATTTTCCTATGTATTTATTAACTACCTTACAAAAATAATTAAATCAACCCCAAATGCCAAGTCAGATCTAAAATACAAACACTTGTGCCTTTCTTCTTGGACCAGATCTGGGAAGTGAAAAAACACTTCAATATATTAGAACGAGAATGGAGGAAACTCTGTGGTGAGAAGCTGAAATCCACTATAGAGGTGCTATATGAACCTACAAACCGCACTTTAAAACTTGCAAGGCCTCTTAATACACCTCCTTAGTTACCATATGGAAATCTCTCACTCATAATCTACTTGCGTTTAAAACAGTTTAACAATTTAGAGGTTTGCAAAATTACTATCTTTCTCACTCTGTCACTACACGACAGTCTAGCAATAACTGCAGACTAAAAAAGAGAAAACATCTACATTTTAGAAGAGTTTACCCCTGCCTGAAGATCTGATCTCTGACCCAATAGATGCTATCTAATCTGCTTCCAGGCCACTGCCGCTCTCTCTCCTCCAATCATGCAACAAGCTGCCAATGAGATTGACTCAACTCCGACCAATATTTACAATCTTTCTCTTGAAACCACTTTGGTCCACACCAATTGGAATAAATCCATGATTGCACCTCTCCTAAAGAATCCCTCTACAGACCCTTATCAAATTTCCAACTAGCATACCATTTCTTTATTACCTCTTCCGTGAAAATCATGGAAAAGCTGTCCATGCCTAAATGTCAGCTAGTCTAGAGAAACATCACCTCTGGATTGCTTCCAATCTGACTTCTGACCACGTTACAGTACTGAATCAGCCATCCTGTGTATAAGAAATGATCTCAGGTTCCTTTTGAATCAAGGAGCACTGCTGTACTCATCCTTGTACACCTCTCACAGGCCTCAACATTGTTTCTCACTCACTGCTCATATCCAGGTTACTTGATACTCAAGGTTTCTGGCAGGCAGGTTTACAATGTTTATTTATTCCCCATACCTCTCATCTTTTTGATGCTTATCGGTAGTGTGCGAAACATCCTTTAGCTCAAACGTCTTCAGCTTCTATTTATCACCTCTGGCCCCTCTAGTGAGATCCTATGGATTCAACATAATTTCATTTGCAGATATCACTCAGATCGACATCTCTATCGTCACTCCATCAAATCTCAGTATTGACAGGTGGTGGACCTGGCACGATTGGTGTGGGTCTCTCATTTTTTGCTCTTGCCTCCTGTGTTTTTGCTATGTTAGGTGCTTTGGGCACTTTGCCACCGCTGTTCCATGCCAAACTGCAAGTGCTCCCTATTATACATTGTTGTAATGGTTTGGTGACTCCATGATTGGATTATTTGATTTACTTGTCAGACCCTAGTACCATGCAACAAGTGTGCCCAGGGCCTGTAAATCAAATACTGCTGGTGGGCTTGCAGCACTGATTGTGCCACCCGCAGAAGCAGCTAGTAAAATGTGGCTCAGTCCTGCCATTGCAGAGCCTGTGTGCAGCCCGGGACTGCCATGTCGATTTGGCAAGTGCACACACTTGCCAGTCAGTAAACCTTCCCTTTTTTACATGTTAGTCACCCCTAAGGTAGGCCTAAGGTACCCCTGTGGGCATGGTGCATTGTATGTGAAAGGTAGGACATGCCCTGATGTGTGTGGCATGTCCTAATAGTGAATTACAGCCAATTTCGTTTTTCACTATTGCAAGGCTATCTGTTCCCATAGGCCAGAATGGGCAGTTTGATTATAACATCTTATAAACATAACTGACCCAGCGAACAATGATAGGAAAATGAAATTTAGTATGCCTGAACTCAGAATGTTAAAGTGCATCTTTTAGTGTGGGTGATTTTAACATTCTGTGTTTGAAAATACCACTTTTAGAAAGTAGGTATTTTCTTGCCTAACAATCCAGTGTGCCTCTGCAAGGTTTATGTATTGCATGTCTGGCTTATGAGTGACAAGAGATGGGAGAGGGTTGCGGCTCCGGCAGTGTGATAAGTCAGGGCTTGGCTGAATGGGCCCTGGGTTGAATTTAGAGTAGGGGGAGGAGATTTCATTTAACCTGCCCGGGTCACGTCTGCTTTCAACAATGCTGTCTCCACCTCCTGCCAGGAAGCTGCACCAGTGAAGACAGAACTGGTTTAGGCTGGGTACAGACACTCTCTGCCTTTAGAGAACAAAGAAATTGTGTGTATAAAAAGAGGGGCCCAGACCCCAGAACTTTAGATCTCTTCTGGGAAATCAGGAAGAACCTTTGCCAAGGAGAAGAGCTGGAGAAGCTGAAGGAAGATTACTGCCCCTGGGCTGTTTGCTGTTGGGGTTGGCCTGCAGTGGCTACTTCTTTGCCAAGGAAAGGAGAAAAGGACGTTGCTGTGTTTGCTTTGTCATCCTGAGGAAGATCTCCAAGGGCTTGAAACTGAGCTTGCCTTCTGTTCTGAAGTCCCAAGGACACAAAGACTTCACCACCATCTACCCTGAATTTCCTTGCTGGGAATTCTATCCAGCATAGAGGTGCCTACTACTGTTTAGGACCTCTAGAGACTGCTCGTCGCTGGTAGCGGGAAAGTCGATGCAACAAGGAAGTAGCATGTCGTCGCCGCTGCTGTAGCTGCATCAACGTGGAAGGATGTAAACGCCGCCACAACTGTTGCCGCCGCATCACCGAAGAAGCAAGTTGCCGTGCCTGTCGCGGCATAAGAAGTCGTAACACGACGCAGCGGGTCTGTCGATCTCTGAAGACCAAGACCGGCGCACCGAGTTCAACGCAAGGCCGCTGGGCATGCACACATCAACCGAGTAGTCGCACCACATCAAGACACCATATTTGTCGCATTGCACCGGATCTTCGCATCGCATCGAGGTGCCCTCTTGTCGCATCATCAACGGAACGCAGTAAGAAAAAGATGCATCAACTCCCCACACAGTAGGGAAGCGACGCATCACCTCCCCTGCGCTGCAGTAAGGAACAGACACATCCACTTCCCTGAGTGTAAAGAACGGCGCATCAATTCCCTGCGACCATTTTCTTTGCTTTACGTAACGCATCGAGGTACTTTAAGAGAAACATGTTGCATTTACTATCTGCACTGCACTTAGTTCTACCATTTGAGAGTCATATTTTTGATACTGTATTGTGGATTTTTGTCGTTTGGTCTTGTTTAGATAAAGATTACTTATTTTTCTAAACTGGGGTGGTGTCCATTTGTAGTGTTTTCACTGTGTTACTGTATGTGTTCGCAAATGTTTACACACTGCCTCTGAGATAAGCCTGTCTGCTCGTGCCAAGCCACCAAGGGGGTGAGCAGGGGTTATCTAGGAGTGTATCCCCCTTATCCTGAGTAGAAGCAAGGGTCCCTATTTGGACAAAGGTACCTTCCTCTGCCAACTAGAGACCCCCATTTCTAACAACAGGGTAACTATACATAATAACCTTATAAAACGAAAATTATTGGACATTCCCTAGAAAATTTGACAACATATGTAACACAACACCTAGCAAGAAAAGAAAAATGAAACTAACATCTTATACAAAATCTTTAGGATATCTTGCTAACTAACATCTTAAACAAAATATGTAAGATATTGTGGTTTCCTTCTGTACCTTACTTTCTCAACTCCAGTAACTCAAGTGTCTCCTGTGGAATTCTTATTCATAGATTTTCCTTTTAACTATTTTCTTTAACTCGTTTTCTCCAATTATCATCCCTGATACATTCACCCAACCTTTTTGTCATTCCATCCACCCTGCACCAACATGGAATTATGTTTTCTTCCCCTGATTAATTCAAAAGGAGACTGTTCCAGGGTAGACTGATGTGTAAAATGGTGAATCACCAAGCTCTTTTGTAATTATTTTCCCAATCAAGACCATTTGTCTTTGCCAATTGTATGCATTACTTAATGGTCTTATTAAATCTTCCCACCTTGCCACTGGATTGTGGATGATATAAGAACAAAATTAAACTTAATTGTCACTAAGTAAACTCTCAGGAATGCTTTCTCACATTTTCCAAAACCCTTGAAACTTATTCAGAAGTGATATTGTGCACACACATAACTTCTGACCAATGGCAAAACAAATCAACAACAGGAATCAAATAAAGAATAACAATATCACCCCTCAGAGGTCGCACAGTATCTACAGCAATCTAATCTTTGGCAATTCCCAACAGTCTAAAAGGGCAACTCTAGTGGTGTATATGTTATCACTTTACAAGCATTCAACAGATTTAGTTACTTTCCTCTAAGTTTTTAATATGAATAAAGACCAAGCCATCAAAAGCCTTCCCTAGTTTTGGCAACATCTAAATGTACAATCTCAAGTTGAAAACTCCTAAAGTAACATGCAGGCGCCTCGAACAAATATGCAGGGCAGACTACAGTATACCAGCCAAAAAGAGCTATAATCTAGCCACTCACAAGCTACAAAACAGCTACCATTGGCGTCAAAAAGTACTTCTATACAAGTAGAATTGAGGGGGCTAAAAATTCTACTAGTGAACTCTTCAAGGTGTTCAATGCGTTATCCAAACTCCAGGGTGACGCCTTCACTCCGGATCAAGGGCTGTGTGACAAAATAGCTCTGTTCATTCATTTGAAGGTCCAAACAATATACCAGGAATTAGAGAGCCTGAATATAGTACAGTCCTCTCGGCAGGCATCACCTGAAATGGAGGTATCCTCCACAATTTGTTACCTAACTAGTTTCTCCCCCTGACCACCAACATGATAATTACCCTGTTAACCTCAATTAAATCTGGCTCCCCCATAGACCCTTGCCCACCAGATATTATTCATGGGGTCTCAAATATAGTCAGTACGATGTTCACCCCTCTTTTGAACACTGCAACTAGTAATGGAATTTTCCTGACCTCTTGGAAGAAGGCATGTGTAAGGCCTATCTTAAAGAAGCCTTCTTTGAATCCTCTTGAGGTGACCAACTCTCGCCCAACCTCTTGTCTGCCCCTTGTAGCTAAGGTTCTGGAAAAAGCAGAATACCTAGAAAACAATGAACACTTAGATCAAACCCAAAATGGTTTCCGGTCAGACGCCTCCACAGAATTGGCACTCATTATGGTCACTGAAGAAATATGGTGGTAGATTGATGGGGTGGAAGGGCTATTCTGATCCTACTGGAACAGCGTTTGACACAGTTAACCATACCATTCTCACGCAAAGGCTGAAGGCAGTAGGTATTAGGGACACCTCCATTGCCCTTCTCACCTCTTATCTCTCTGATAGAGACCAAAGGGTCTGTTGGGAGAATTTGAAATCTGCCAGCTTTTACCTGCCTGGTGGAGTACCACAGGGATCAGCACTCTCTCCAACTATGTTTAACATCTTTGTCTCCCCTTTAGCCAAATTGATTAGGGACCTTGGTTTCTCACTTGTATCATTTGCAGATGATACTCAAATCATCATATCAATGTCATCAACAACAGATCCAATTGCAGACAGATTCCATAGCTATCTTGGTCACATCATGACCTGGATGCACAAAAACTTCCTAAAACTGAACACTAATAAGATGGAGGTCATGGAATTTGGTAATGGACCTCCAATCTGGACCCTATTGTGGTGGCCTGCAGAGGTGTGGTGCCTGCTCGGTTCCTGCCACCAAAATCAAGAACCTATGAATCATGTGTGATGCTCAATTGACCTTCTCAGGACAAATAAATCAACTGACCTCTGCCTGTTACCGCCTTTTACAAATACTCCAAAAAATTCTGCCCTTATTACCTATGTAGTTGAAGAAAACTGTAGTGGTAGCCCTCATTCTCTCTTGCTTGGACTACTGTAACCCTCTGTAGTGGGGCGTAAACAAATGTCAGTTGTCCAAACTCCAATCCCAGCAGAATGTGGCAGCATGCAAACCTTCTCAACATTCAAAAATTCAGGCACATCTTGGACAACATCAGAAACTTACACTGGCTCCCAGTTGAGCAACAAATTAAGTGTAAAGCTCTTTGCCTTGATCATAAAACCATGCATGGAGGGGCACCCAACGACTTTTAAAAACGTTTCCAATGGCATGGACCTCGCCGGGAATTAAGATCGGCTAATAAAGCGCAGCTCTCCGTGTCCAGAGTTAGAAGAGCCAGGTGGAGAGGCAGGTGCCTCTCCTTTCTGGCATCAAAGTTCTGGCACGAACTTCCTTTAAATATTAGGCTACTCTTTTCCAGATCTCAGTTCAGGAGACAGATTAAAACGTGGCTCTTCCCTCGCAATCAATGACCAAGACCTTCATGACTTTTCGTACCTTCTTTCCTTCTCAGCACCAAGACACCTCGGCATTCGTGCGCATTATAAGAATTTACTTACTTAGTTAAATGTCCAACAATCTTTTTCAACAATTTTTAGGAACCACTAATCCAGAACCCCTGAATACCAGGCTATCCTCCAGAGATAATTCATCTTTGACAGCCAAAAATTGTTTAAAACCTTCATTCACCAAAAGTCTCTCAGGCCGTAACAGTATAATATATTTATCACATTCAATTTCTTCCTTCCACACTTTCTCAGACATTGATTCACAAGTTAATTCACAAACCCTTTCTTCAGACCAGATGTCCTCATCACAAGAACTAATGTCTTCATCTGCCAATTGTTTTCTTAATGTTAGCTGACAGGACAACCAAACACTTCTTTAGAAAAAAATAAGTGTGATAGTCTACAGGCAGACCTTACTGTAAAATTACCACCCCACAAGAAACTCCTAAACTTCTTAATGGCCCAACAAACTGATAGGACTTCTTTCTCTGTGACTAAGAAGATACTCTGAGTGCTGTAGAAGTACACAATACATTTTTTTCTCTTCCATCCTCAACTTGAAGTAAAATAGCACCAAGCTCTTTACTGCTCTCTTCGGTCACTAAAATAGTTTCCCTTCCAGGAAAAAGGACCTTAAAATTGGAAGCATTCTTATGTTCAGATTAAATGAGTTTAAATGTCTCATTGCATTCATCTTTCCGTAGAAACTCAACTGCCCTTCTACATAAACTCCTTAGTATCTTCAGTGTATCCAGTGAAGTGGAGAAGTGTGGCTCACTGGTTAGAGCAGGCAGACCCTGAAGCAGAGGTCAGACCCGGGACCAGGGTTCAATTCTCGACCTGGCAGGGTCTTGAGCTCAAATGTCCACGGACTCGATAATTCTCGCTTCGGTGCCTGACCTAATCATGGGTTCACACACTGCAACGCTGGGCATTAAGCTTGCTTAATCTCCACAACGGCACCCCGTTGCGGGATGCCTGGCTTTCACCTTGGGGATACCCTGTATGGGCTATCTCACAGGGAAAAGCCAGGACGGGTTCCCAAGGCAAGCGCTTAGAGACCCCTGGGTTATAAGCGCTATATAAATCCAACATACAATACAAGTGCAGATGAACCGGCTGTAGAAATCTACAATCCCAAGCAAAGTAGCCACTTCCTCCTTGGTATCTGGCACTCTTAGTTGGCAAATAGTCTCTTCTAACTCACTTTTCAATGTTGTGCCATCACTGGATAAAGTATGTCCAAATTATGATATTGTTTCTTCTCCAAAAACAAACCAGAACATTCAAGGTCAAATCAACATCTCTCAATTTCACCAACATTTCTTTAACTCTTGAATCATGTTCCTTCCAGACCGAACCATACACCAGCGAATAGTCCTGAAAACACTTTGCCCCGTTTATTTCACACAAAACTAAGTTCATCAACTCCTGAAAAACATAAGCATCTTCTGCAAGCCCAAAAGGCATCAAAATAAATTCAAATTCACCCACAGATTTATTAGAAGATTTTATTCTGTGGATCAATTTGCAAGCGAGTTTGATAGTAGCCTAACATCATATCTAATGTGGTTAAATATGGAACCGCGGGCGGAATGCTCTGCTCCGCCCGTGGAGTGTGGGGAGATTTGCCTACCGCGGAGTAGGTAAATCTTTGCACACTCCGGCATACAGCAGAGTTGACCAGCCCCCGCCTCCCACCTGCCCTATTAAAAATTGCTTACAACTTTTAAAAAACGTCTTTAAAGAAAAAAAACACCTTACCTTAGCTGCAGCATCCCGGGTCTGCCCCCTCCTCTTCATCGCTTTCTCTGGAAAAACTGTGAGAGAATACGATGAAGAGGAGGAGGGCAGCCCAGGGACGCCGCAACTAAGGTAAGGTGTTTTTATTTACTTTAAAGTCATTTTTTAAAAATTGTAAGTAATTGGTAATATGGCGGGTGGGAGGCGGGTGGCTTAGCGGAGCTCCACAGAGTTTGTTCTCAACTCTGTGGCCCTCCATGTAGCCCAACTACGCCCGGGGTTAGAAATACGTAGCATCAGACAACAATGGCAAATTACCACAATGTTGAGGACTGGAAATCTGCCCATAATTACTTCTTAGTTGAGAGCTCATAGATGAATAGACCCAATGGCCTTCTGTGCCACCACTATTGCGCCAACCAATAAGTTGCTTCCACAGCAGTAATTACACCAACCAGCTGCAACTTTTCTAATGCATTATGTACAATATACTGAATGTTCAGAGGTATTGTCCTAACTTTAGCTAATACAGGAATTGCACCAACAGACCTGGGCAAACACCTCTCGATTTTATCCAAAGCCTAATGCTAACGACATGGCGCATCATCACCCCAGAAGAAACTGCCACCTCTTTGGACCCCTGCCCCCACCACGCTTACTCCAGAGGACTACTTCCATCAGCGCCATGCTCACAACCATCCTAAATGTCTCCACTTCTTCTGTGAGCTTCCCAGATGCTTGGAAACACACAACTGACCTTCCATTGATGAAGAAATCCCTCACAGACCCTTCAACGCTCGCCAATCACAGACCAATCTCCCTATTACCATTCACTGTCACCGTTTCAGAGATCAAAATCATCAACAGACACCTCACCAGATACCTCAACAACCTCCAACACCTCAACATCACTTAGTCTGGTTTCAGACCCAACCACAGACTAGGAACTGCCCTTGCCGCTGCCACAGATGACTTCTCTATGAATCTGGACGAAGGAGACAAAGCACCTTTCCTCCTTCAGACCCTCTTTGTAGCGTTTGACATGGTATCCCACCCCATACTCAACCAACATCTACATAACATAGGAATCCAAGGTCAAGCACTCCGATGGATCTATTCCTCCCAGACTGGAAGGGCCCAATCAGTCAGCCAGGCACTGTCAACCTCAAACACCTGCGACCTCATGTGTGGAGTTCTACAAGGATCGTCCTTGAGCCCAACTGTCTTCATCGCTTACAAGATCCTTCTAGCCAGAATCATCCACTCTCACGACATCAACATCCTTCACTGCGCCGACGATAAGCAACTCATTCTCTCCCTCAAAGACAAGGTGTGCGGTACCCGGATCACGTTCAATGCCTGCATGACTCAAATCGCCCACTGAACTCTGATCAACTTCCTGAAGCTGAACAAGAGGAATGGGAGTAGCACTGCAACACTAAAATCCACCAAGTGGCCAACAGAGATAGGACCAACACCCACCCGCACATCCCACGCCAAGAACCTTGGTATCATCATCAATAGCAGAATCAACAAGAACGCCCACGTAAACATTGTCACCACCTCATGTTTCCATACCTTGAAGATGCAGAAGAAGATTTTATAAAGGCACCCTATTAGCACCCAGAAACCTGTCACGCATGCAGTTGTCACAAGCAAGCAGAACTACAGGAAGATCCTCTATGCTGGGTCAAGAAAAAAATCATCAGAAAACTACAGATCATTCAGAACTCGGTGGTCAGAATCCTTGTCAACATCTAATGCTGCAATCACAATATACCAAACCTGAAGGAGCTCCACTGGCTCCAAATACACCAAAAACACACTTTAGACGCCTCACCCATACTTTCCTGGCACTATATAACACTGGCCCAGCATACCTCAACAATCGAACTTGCTTTCACAAACCTTCCAGACAACTCTGATTGTCCAAACTCCTACTTGCACACATACTAAGCATACTGAAAACCATTCCCTGGAGTGGCCTTTTTTCGTGTCGGTTATGCGCCGCATGGGCATGCCAGTGGGATTCATAGCCACCACTGCGCTCCTATACCGCAACCCCACAGCGAGGCTTTGCCTGAACGGCACACTCTCCCGACCCATCCTTTTATTCCACGGCACACCACAGGGCTGCCCTCTGTTGTCTTTATTATTTATCCTTGCCATGTACTCTTTAATTCGTCATTTCCAGGAAAGGCATCTACATAGAGGCCTGCAATTCAACACCGGGACCCTTCTTGTCTCACTTTACGCGGACAACACCATCCTCTATGTTAGAGAGCCCCAGGTTAACCTTGAGCCACTCATTAGAGAGATTCTCCGATTCTGTCAACATTCCAGCCTGTGCATCAACTTGTGCAAGTCAGTTATTTTCCCCTTAACCCCCAGTACAACTCCATGAGAATTTGAATTCCCCCTCGAGTGGTGCACTAACTCTGTTAAGTATTTGGGCATTCACATCCACCTTGATACCGCCCAAATCCTCTGCCTCAATTACGGGCAGGCAGTCGGCGCCCTCGAAGCCCAAGTGGAGAGATGGCTACGGCTGCCACTGTCCATCGCCGGCAGAGTTGCAATCATCAAGATGGTGGTGCTTCCCAAATTTTTACATTTCTTCAATAATATCCCCATACCCCTCCCGAACAGATTCTTTTTGACGCTGCATTCTCATCTTATACGACTGGTCTTGGGGGGCAAACAGGCGAGCATACGCTGGCAAGTTCTCACGCTACCATATGAAAGGGGAGGGTATGGAGTGCCGGAACTACAATTATACTAACTTGTGGATCAATGCAGCTACGCCTTTGCTTGGTTCCACCCCATCGCCAGGATTCTGTTTCTCCGCCCTGAGGTGGATTTCGTTCTTCCTGAGCAGCTATTCTCTGTATTGCCGAAGGGCGTTCCCAGAGACCCTAATGATATACAGACGGTTTCCACCACCAGCTGGGTCTGGGGTAAGCTAAAACGAATCACCGGCACCTCGACATTGTACTCCTCTGCTCTCCCCTTCCCTAACTCCCGCTGGCTCCCAATAACCGGTGAAAAACTGGTACAGGGCACTTTGGCTTTGGATATTACACGACTGGTAGATCTGTATCCAGATGGGCATATCTTCTCTGTGATAGAGGATGTCCGTTTTCATTTATGGATAGTTTCATTCTGGGGTGGCTTTGATTGCCTTTACATGCAGCACTGCCTGGGTTTCCCACAGAACCTGACTCGTTCACTCCACTCTTGTTCATCATTGAGAGCAATAGTGGGGTTCACCTCATATCTACACTCTATACGGCATGCTCGGGCATGATACCGGTCGACGATAGCAGAATTCGCAGCTATTGGGAGGGCAACTTGGGCTGCCCCATCACAGACGATCAATGGGCCAAATGTTGTGCAGTGACAAAGGAAATTTTACTAAACAGCAGGTATAAACTCCTACATTTTAAATTCCTGCTTAGAATATACATCACCCCTGCCAAAGCCCATAGATTAGATCCATCTAGACCCCACACCTGCCGTAGATGCGACGCCCCACACGCTGACTTGCACACCTTACCTAGACCTGCCCTAAACTACAGCCATATTGGGAGAAGATGCACAAAACACCAGGTGACATGACCAAGCTATCCCCTCATCCCCATGCCTGAAGTGGCACTCATGGGTTATGTGGTTAACTTCCCCAAAAGCATTAGGAAATTTGTATCCCTTTGTTTGCTGCTGGCCAAGAGAGAAATCCCTATACACTGGGGACATAGGACAGTTCTACTTTGTAGAGTTGGCTAAATAGCATGGCTTATGTAACACCAGTAGCAAAGTATATTCCAGCACACTGCCTAGCTCCTCCCGTCCCAAGGAAATTTGGGGACCATACAGGTCCTATCTGGAAACTATTCGACAAGCCGCTGACTCGCAACTGGAACGGGGCATAGTCCCTGCCGGGGTGGGGTAACCTGTTTTGTTATTTCCAATTGTTCGCCATCCATTGCTATTCTGCTCCCTGTAGGTACTGCATCTCTTTGACTATATGACCACACTTGTAACTGTTGGGTTTGGATGGGCTTGCTGTCCTGCTGCTGAACGGTGGGTGGTTATGCTCAGAGATGAGACCAGGCTTTTGGGATTGTATTCTAAAGCTTGGCTGCTTCTTCTCTTATTATTGATACATGCCAGGACAACTACTGTATTGATACATCATGCGTCATCTCATCTTTTTCAATTGTAACGTTAAAGACAGTGAACAACCGTGATTGCTTTGTCGTGCTGTACTACATACAGAATACCAGTTTCAGCAGTCAAGCCTTTTCCCAGATCGTTCCTAAAGCATGGAATGGCCTGCTGCCACACATAAAATCCTCCTCCTCACTTCTTGAGTTCTGCAAGAAGCTTAAGATGTGGCCTTTTGAACAGCCCCACTAGGCACTAGGATTGCCTAGACTTACACCTACTCCTGTGGCGGCTGCAGCCAATCCAAAGTGGTGGGGTCGCGTGTGGGGGAATTGCTGAATAAAAAATTTTAAAAAGTGATTTACATGCCCCCATGCTGCCGGCCACCTCGGTGCTCCTCTGCATGGTCCAAAAGCACAGGGTCCCCACTCAATCCACATGCTTCTCTCCTGCTATATATAGCAGGAGAAAAGCACCAGATTGGCCTGAGTGGGCTGTTCTGGCTCTCGCTCAAGCACAGGGAGCCTATGCCTTTTCTCCAAATGCTGTGCAACACATCTCAGGTTGGCGGCTGCCCAGGGCCTGGACTGGGAACTACAACCGGCCCCGGCAAAGTGCTCAGCCAGCCCCCCTCCCCACTCGGGGGGTTGGAGGTGCTGCTGAGGTCTTTGCCAGGGACGGTTTTCGGCCAATTTTGGTACAGGGCCGATTTTGCAGCTAAGCTGCAAAAGCGGCCCTGTGACAAAAACGGCCCCCAAGGACCCAAAACCAGCCCCCACCCGCGCGGCGCACCGGGGAATTGCCCGGTGCCTGCTATGGCCAGTCCGGGCCTGCGGCTGCCTAAGTCATGCACACCTACAAGCCCACCCCTCATCCCTGCACTTGCCTGGCCCACCCCGCCCTAGATTACTCCATCAGCTTCAGCGCTCAGTCAGACAGTGATAAATAAAATGATAATAACATTGTTTTATTATAATTTTATTTATCATCTTCTGGCTCTGAGCAGTGGGGCAACACTCCTTCGCCATTACAGAGTTGCTGCCTCTGACCTGCTCAGTGCCCTGATACCCGCCTGGGAGATGGTGCCCTCTACAAATCTGCATAACACAATTTAATATAATTCAATAACACCAGCCATGAGTTTGACTTTGTGCACATAATTCTTAACACAATCTCCACACCTCTCTTCTACATGGTGAGCACAGATGTGTGGATATGCATTCAGGTCTAAATAAACACCAATCTCTCTTTGGTTCAACCACCATAAACTGTCATCAGAAATAACGCTGAGTCTGGAATATGAATCAGACATCATATTCGATGCTATATTTTTATATCATTAGTACATCTATGGGATTTTCTACACTCTTCTCCAATCTACAACTCCACTTCTTCACATACTTCTTTCACACCAATTACTTTACCAATGTATCTGCATTCCTACAGCAATTAAACAAAATGGTATCTCCTCCCACATTTATAACACACAGTCTTTATAGCTCACCACTCTGTTATTGACGACGTGATCAAATCTGTCCACATTTATAGCACTGGCCTTTACATTTCCCTTGTACTTTTGGCATTTTTAAAAACTTTTTTATTTCCACATGTTTTATTAAATTGTTTATACAAGAACACATAAGCAATTCTGTTACAGGGTTTTCGACGATTCATCCACTCGCTTTTAGCCTATATAATTCTATGCATTTCCTACCTCTCATAAAAGTCAAGAAGGGAAGGAAAATAGAAAAAAGCATGAAAGCAATGGGTGAAAGAAGAGATAGAGGGCAGGTGCTTGAGATTCACATTGCTTATACATTACGTCTGACATTGGATGGGGTCACTAGCTGAGAGGTTAATTCTTGTAGCTGCTTGGGCAGAGTGTACCTTCCCAAGGACAGAGTACTGTCCAGACAGAATCATAAAAAAAAGTAACATTTTATGTGCTGAGAACAGACATTATGAACTTTAGAACTCCATTCATCAGCAACAGTGAGAACATTTTAAAATGTATTCCATTGCAACTGCTGCTATTTGCCTGTTTTCGATTGGTTATGTGTATTTTACTCATGTACTAATGTAACCTATTTGTACTATAACGTTACTGAGTTATGTTATGTTATGTTATGTTATTATGAGCTTGTAAAGCGCTATATCACCCAGGGGTATCTAAGCGCTGTCAGCGTAAACACAACATCCGTAGACGAAAAAAGCGGATCACAGAGGTCCCCATGCCTCTGCGAAGAGCACTGTCTTCAGCTTTTTCCTGAACAGCAATAGATTTGATTCCTTCCTGAGTTCAACCGGGAGAAGGTTCCATGCCTGGGGGACAGTGCTAGAAAAGGCTCTGCCGCCCTTGGATGTGAGATTGTACCGAGGGCAGATTAGGTTACATGCCTCAGCTGACCGTAGAGACCTGTTGGGAAAATACCTAGGGAGCCGATCTTTAATGTATTTGGGGGCTGAGCCGTAAACCGCTTTGTGAGCAATGCAGAGACTTTTAAATTTAGTTCTTTGGGCAATGGGTAGCCAATGCAAGCTGTGAAGTAGGGGTGTGGCCCGAGTGTACCTAGGTTTATTAAAGATGAGTCTTGCTGCATCATTCATTACGATCTGAAGTCGGGCCAGAAGGTTGTTCGGGAGGCCATAGTACAGAGAGTTGCCGTTGTCCAGTCGTGCCAGAATTAAGGCGGAGTCCGCCAGCCTCATGGTGGAACAGGATAAAACTGAGGAGAGTTTCCTCAGCTGGCGGATCAGACTCACACAGACGCCGACCACAGATGATACCTGCTGAGTCATTGATAGTCGGGCATCAATTTTGATGCCCAGACTTTTGACTGCTGGGGCTGGGGCTGGAAGTGGGCCCAAATCAGCCGGCCAAAACTGGTCGCACCATGGGTTGGCAGCTGTGGTAATTGCCAGGACTTCGGTTTTGTCAGAATTTATTTTTAGAGAGTTGTTCGACATCCAGCTGATTATAAATTTGAGAGTGTTCTGCATTCTCAAATGAGCCTGAGCGGTGTCCTCGATCTGAATCAGGATTTGTGTGTCGTCTGCATAATTGTAGACTCTGCAGTCCATCCTATTTAATGATGCAATCAGTGGCTGAAGGTATATATTAAACAGTAGGGGTGACAGGGCCGAGCCCTGAGGCACGCCGCAAGTCAGTTTTGCTGGTTTAGATACAAGATCAGCAAGCTGTACTCGTTGCGACCTGTCTTCCAGGAAAGATGTTAACCAGGCGAAGGCTGTACCCTGAATCCCCAGGTCCTGTATCCGCGACAAAAGTTGGCAGTGATTAACAGTATCAAATGCCGCGGATAAGTCCAAGAGGATCAGGGCACAAGGTTTCTTATTGTCCGCTTTGAGTCTTAGGTCATCCAGCACGGATAGCATCACAAGTTCCGTGCTGTGGTGTGCTCTGAAGCCCGCCTGGTTGGGCTCAAGAAGATGGTTACTTTCCAGGAAGTGGGTAAGAGAATGTAGAACATGTTGCTCCAGGATCTATGCAAGAAAAGGGAGCTGGGAAATTGGCCTAAAGTTCTTTAGGTTTTTTGGGTCCGCACCAGCTTTCTTCAGTAGCGGAACTACCCTAGCCTCTTTAAAATTAGAGGGCACCAGTCCCTGCTCGATGGAGTGGTTAAGTAGCCTAAGGACATTGTTCTCCAATCCCGGCCAACCCAGCTTAAAGATCTGCGGTGGACAGGGGTCAGCTGGAGAGCCTGATTTCACCCGGTTCAATATAGTTGCTAGGCACTCCTTAGTTAGAGCTGGTAGGACTGATAGTTTTTGTATGGTGGGTCTGATGGGAGGTGGGACAGGTTCTGCAGGGCACGGGAGGATTGGAATCTGACTAATTTCTGAGACCAAATTCTTAATTTTGTTCATAAAATAGTCTTGGAAGTCCTGACAGTCTTTGGAGTCAAAAGAAGGTTTTGGCTCTTTGATGGTACGTAGATCATTCAGGACTCTAAAGACCTCTCTCTGGGGATTAGCTGCCGTTGAGATGGCTGTTTCATAGAAATCAGCCTTTCTCAAACGAATGGCTTTTTTATAAAGTGCTAGCTGCTGTGTGTAGGCTTCATGTTCCAAGGGTTCTTTGCTGTATTCTATATTGATGTGTATGCTTATTAATTTCCCAATCATGGGATCGGTTTATGAATTTCTGTACTTTATTTAATTGAGAAAATCGTAAAAGTGAGCTCCTTGTCTGTCATACTTTGCCAGAAAAGCACATTTTGGGCCAGATGTAGGAGCCCTAATACCGGTCGGTAACGGCCGAATTCGGCCGTTACCGACCGGTATTAGGGTTTCCAGATGTAGGGGGCCTATATTTTACCGATTCTGTAAAGTTACCGAATCGGTAAATTTACAGAATCGGTAAAATACTGAATCGGTATATTTACCGAATCGGAAAAACCACATGTAGGTGGCACTCCTAAGAGTGCCACAGGCCCTTAAAAATCGGTATTTTACCACCCAATCCTATTGGGTGGTAAAATACCGAATTCAGGTGTGCATGCACATCTGTGAAAGCACACCTGTGCAATGTGGCACACAGACATGCCCTTAGGGCATGTCTAATGTGGCACACAGACATGCCCTTAGGGCATGTCTGTGTGCCACATTGCACACAAGTCCAGAATTGGGGTGCTAGAGGGTGTCAAAGTGACACCCCCTGCACCCTTGCAGGATTCGGTATTTACCGATTCTGTAAATACCGAATCTGTATTTCACATTGATTCCTATGGGCTTCAAGGCCCATAGGAATCAATGGGAAATACAGATTCTGTATTTACAGAATCGGTAAATACCGACTCTTACAGATTCGGTAATTTTTTACCTACATCTGCCTCCTTCCAATTTACCGACTTTTAAATACCGAATAGGTATTACTCGGTATTTAAAAGTCGGTAAATCGGATTTACCTACATCTGGCCCTTTGTATCTTCGGTATATTCCTTACTTTGCTTCTTAAGACAGATAGGTGCAGTGGGGAGCACCAACGTCTGGTAGGGATGCAGCACCCCCAAT
This sequence comes from Lissotriton vulgaris, assembly GCF_964263255.1. Lineage (NCBI taxonomy): Eukaryota > Metazoa > Chordata > Amphibia > Caudata > Salamandridae > Lissotriton > Lissotriton vulgaris. The sequence goes on from NW_028252215.1 coordinate 318,936, forward strand.
CCATTACCAGTACACTGAAAAGAGATTTAGGGCCAGATGTAGGTAGCCCTATACCGGTGGGTAACGGACGAAATTATCGAATTTCGGCCGTTACCGACCAGTATTAGGCATTTGAGATGTAGGGGCCAAACGTAAGGATTCGGTAATTTACAGAATCGGTAATTTAAGGAATTGGTAAATTACCGAATCCTTAAAATACCGATTCAATAAATGACAGAATCCGTAATGTAGGGAGCACTCAAGTGAGTGCATTTCTGAGTTAAGGATTCGGTATTTACCAAAACCTTTGAAAAGGCGAATTTTACCGATTCGGTAAAATTTACCGAATCAATACCTACATACCATTTACCGATTCTGAAATACCGAATCGGTAAAATTGGGCATTTTAGAATCGGTAAACTTGGATTACCTACATTTGGCCCTCAATATGTGGGTTTCTACACTGACCGATCTGGTAGCAGACTGATGTTCTGACTGAATGCGCCAAGAACTGATCAGACCTGTATAGGTGTGTTGGCTACAGGACCAAGAACTGTACCTTCATTTAATGGGTGGTCGTGCCCCGAGATTAAAACATGACCCAGTCCACACCCCAATGCTAAAAAGAGACTATTGTGAAGAGACAAGGTGGGTCATATGGTAAACCCGAAAACAACGAAGTGCGCATCAGTAGGGGAAATTGTGTGTGTAAATGAGTGTGGAGTGAAAAGTGGCACATTCTGGGCTTTATAGTGCGGAATGGAGCGTTGAAATGCCGTGGACAGACTTTGAATTAAACTACCATGTGGCTTTGATCCTTGGATTCACAGGGACAGTAGTTATTGTTTTCTTAATTTTCTTCATGGATTTTTGAAGATTGCGCTGCTTAAATCACTTGTCGTGGTTTTTGGTAATAGGTACTTTAGGTGTAATTGGGAGTACTGACAGATTACTGTATTGTCTGCTAAGGTGAGGTGTATTTTGAATCGCTATCAGTCACACCATGATAGAGGAGTAACTTTGCTACTGTGTGTAATTAATCGAGGCTGATTGTCGATCATTCCTAGGTTCATGGGAGTGAGCATGTTGGTCAGGGCAAACTTTCACAGGTCAGAAGTCTGCGAATGAATGAGCGTTGTTTTAAGTAAGCAGCTCTTGTAGAAGTTTCATTTCACATAGAAGAAGCATACAGAGTTAAAATTGGGAGAGAACGAGAGAAAATAAGGCTCAGAATAGTTTGACAGAACCTAGGCTGTTGATGTTATAAGGTGCCACGCAGGGATAGTCCGGCAAAATGCTGATAGCCGCACTGCGAGTGGCTAAAATTTGGCTTGGTCATGCTGTGATTGCAGAATTAACTGAGAGCTTTGTGAGTGAAAGAGACAGGAGTGAAAGGCGAGAAAAGGTCATAACTGACATTAAAGACTAAAATCATGGGTATTCTGGCATAGAAAGGGCAAAAAGAGTTAGAAAAAGAAGAGAAATTTGAGGATCTGAATCTTTGGATCTAATGGTGAGTGAGAAACATATTTAGAGAATCGCAGAATAATGAGAGGCAGAGAAGGTGTGTGGAGGAAGTAATCAAGAGAGCTGGCAATTACCCATTGATAGACAGTTTGGCTCTGAGGAAAGATACCACTACCCCACCAAAGAAGCCCAAATAGGAACCCGAATCAAAGAGCGACAAGCAGGAAGCCTTTATAGAGGAACTCCTGAAGTCCAAACATCCCGTATTATGCTGCTCCAGTAGCAGAGAATCCTCCCCAAATCACATAGATAATGAACCGATCGCACGGACTTGCTGAGGCAAATGCACTTCCGAGCTACACTGAGATAGGAAGTACACAGATCCCATTGGACCTAAACATCCCTTCAACCACATTCCAGACCCCAATCGACATGAGGCTCTTGCCAGTCCCCTTAACCATGAGTGCTCCTCAAACTCAACCCATCCTAAACAACCATGTGGCCGCAGAATCCATTAATGTTCTATTTCCTGAAGACCAAACAGGAGGAACCTTAGGTACCCCTTAACTGGCCACAGTTCCTGGAGTGACTTCAGTACCCAGTGGATCAACTCCACAAAGAGTAAATATCGACCAACTGAAAACTGAACTCAATGAGATAGTGAAGGGGAATGTGGGATTTGATTTCCTTGTTTGCTACACTGATAAAAAGTTGATATACATAGGTAAAGAAGCTACAAGAATGGCAGGAGAGGCGTATTCAACAAGCATTGGTCTAGCCAATAGGTCTCGCCTTTGGGACCTTATAATTCTTTAGTTATGGCTTACATTATCGTGGGTGAAAGCTAACATATTATAAGGCATATTATAGAACTGCATTGACACCTGTGGTGTCACTCATACATACACACATAAAACCACCTACGCACAGAGTCACTGACAGAGAAGATGGAGAGATACACAACACTAAAAGTGCCACCGACAAAGACATATGTCACTGATACAGAACACTGATATACTCGCAACATCGCTGTCAGACAGAGCCACACACTGCTTCATTTGCACATCCAATGAGAGAGAGAACACAAAAACCTTCACTGATACAGACACGCCCAGTTACATCACTGACAAAGAAACGTGTACACGCTCTCATCACTAATACATAGAACTGTGCAATGCGGAGGTGGCCCCCGTCGCCTAAAGAGAAGTTTCTGTAGCTCGGAGCGGGGCGTGCTGAAACGTTTCAGCCTGGCCAGGTCAAATGTTTGCCCGGTGTGCGCCTGCTCGGGCAAGCCAATACTGAATTGTCACAGGACAGCCCGGTCAGTAGTTCTTGTCCCCGGCTGGCAGCACTTAGGAAGATACAGACAAAGCAAAATGCACACACTGACCCCGCCTTCCCCCCACACACAAACACTGCTCTCCCACTCACTCACTCCGCCCTCCCTCTCCAAAGCTTCCGCTGTCTACAATGTGTGCGCATCTTCAGCCACACAGGCAGTAAAAATGATACATACAAGTGTAAGTATATATGCTGACTGTGCCAAAGGAATCAGCTCCTGTGACTGCTTCCAACACCTTTTTACCTGTATTTTGGGAGATGGTTTAACTTTGCGGGTGATTTTAATCTGGAAGAAAAGATTACAACAGCAAGTCATTAGCATGAACTAGGGTCCCGATCGGGTAGCGAAGTTTACGAGTAGCCGGATAGGTAACAGATTAAGAGTAATGACCGAAACTAGCCCTTGAGGGAGAATCAATCAATCAATCAAGAATTTGTAGAGCGCACTAGTTACCTTTGAGGGGAAAAAAGGGGGGGCTACTGGTCGAACAGCCAGGTCTTGAGTAGCCTCCTGAAGGTCAGCAGGTCTTGGGTCTGTCGTAGGCTCAGTGGGAGGGTGATCCAGGTCTTGGCGGCAAGGTGGGAGAAGAATCTGCCGCCGGTGGTTGTTCTTCGGATGCGAGGGACGGTGGCGAGGTCGGCGGAATGGAGCTGGCGGTTGGGGATGTAGAAGAAGACTCGTCTGTTGAGGTAGGCTGAGCCGGTCTTGTTGGGTGCCTTGTGTGCGTGGATGAGGAGATTGAAGGAAATCCTCTTGTTGACAGGGAGCCAGTGCAGGTTTCTCAGGTGGGGTTGATGTGGCAGTGGCGTGGTATGTCGAGGATCAGGCGTGCAGAGGCGTTTTGAATGCGTTGCAGTCGTTTGATGAGCTTGGCCGGGGGTCCCGCATAGAGGGTGTTTCCATAGTCGAGTCTGCTACTGACGAGGGCCTGGGTGACTGTTCTTCTTGTATCTGTCGGGATCCACCTGTAGATCTTGCCGAGCATGCGGAGGGTGTTGAAGCAGGAGGAGGAGACTGCGTTGACTTGCATGGTCATAGAAAGTGTTGAGTCGAGGATGACTCCCAGGTTGCGTGCGTGGTCGGTGGGTGTCGGGGCTGCTCCCAGTACCGTAGGCCACCAGTAGTCATCCCAGGCTGAAGGGTTGGAGCAGAGGATGAGGACCACCGTCTTGTCCGTGTTCAGCTTCAGTCGGCTGATCATCATCCAGTCAGCAACAGCCTTCATTCCTTCGTGGAGGTTGGATTTGGCGGTGAGGGGGCCCTTAGTGAGGGAGAGGATCAGTTCAGTGTCATCGGCGTAGGAGATTATGTTGAGGTCGTGCTGTCGGGCGACTTGTGCGAGCGGGGCTATGAAGATGTTGAACAGCGTCGGGCTGAGGGATGATCCCTGGGGTACGCCACAGATGATCTTGGAGGCTTCGGATCGGAATGGGGGGAGGCCGATGCTCTGGGTTCTGCCAGAGAGAGGAAGGAGGTGGTCCATTCCAGGGCCTTGTCTCTGATCCCTGCGTCGTGGAGGCGTATGCATAGTGTGCGGTAGCAGATGGTGTCGAAGGCGGCGGAGAGGTCCAGAAGGATTAGGGCCGTGGTCTCACCATTGTCCAGTAGGGTCCTGATGTTGTCTGTGGCAGCGATGAGGGCAGTCTCAGTGCTGTGATTGCTGCGGAACCCTGACTGGGATGGGTCCTGGATGCTCGTATCTCCGAGGTATCGGGTTAGTTGTCTGTTGACGATCTTCTCGATGACCTTGGCTGGGAACGGAAGCAGGGAGACGGGCCGGAAGTTCTTGAGATCTCTCGGGTCCGCCTTGGGTTTTTTGAGTAGGGCGTTGATCTCGGCGTGTTTCCAGTTCTCTGGGAAGGTCGCGGTCTTGAAGGAGAGATTGATGACGTTGCGCAGGTGGGGTGCGATGGAGCTGCTAGCTTTGTTGAAGATGTGGTGCGGGAGTGGGTCTGACGGGGAGCCGGAGTGGATTGTGCTCATGGTCTTGATGGTGTCATCTATGTTTACGTTGGCCCTTGCTGGCAGGGGGTCATGGTCGATGGTGTGCGGGGTGTCTGGAGTGTCGATGTCTGTTGGGGCTGTCTTGCAGTTGAAGCTGTTGTGGATGTCAGCGATCTTGCGGTGGAGGAAGGTGGCGAGGGAGTCGTACAGGATGTGCGACGGCGGGATGTCGTTGGTGTAGGAGCTGGGGTTGGAGAGTTCCTTTACGATGTTGAAGAGCTCCTTGCTGTTGTGTGCGTTGTTGTCGAGGCGGACTTTGAAGGAGGTCCTCTTGGCAGACCTGATGAGGTGATGGTGTTTACGGATGGCGTCTTTGTGGGCTGTGAGGCTTTCCGGTGTCTTTTCATTGTGCCATTTCTTCTCTAGTTTCCGGTAGGTTCGCTTGTACACTAGGAGTTCTGGGGTGAATCAACTAGCTCTCTTGCTGGTATCTCTGTTGGTGGGTTTCTTCAGCGGGTGAGGGTGTTGGCGCAGTCGTTTATCCAGCATCTGAGGTTGCAGGCGTCATCGTCGATGTTGAAGGTGTCAGTGGGTGGGCTGACAGCGAGGTTCCCATGTAGTTGGTCTTCCGTAATTTTGCTCCAGCAGCGGCGGGGGATCTGTTGAGTGCGGTGGTGTGTGGTGAAGGAGACGTGGGAGCTTAAGGAGAAGACGGGGTCGAGCGTGTGGCCGGCGAAATGGGTAGGCATTGTGACGAGCTGCCTCAGTCCGAGGTTGGCGAGGTTGTCGATCAGGGTGGTGGAGTTGCTGTCGTTGTTGTTCTCAAGGTGAAAGTTCAGGTCTCCGAGGAGGATGTAATTGGTGGAGGTCAGGGTGTGCATGCTGATGAAGTCGGCAATGGAGTCGCTGAAGTGGGGTCGAGGTCCGGGGGTCTGTAGATGAGGGTACCTCTGAGGGTGGTGTTGGGGTCTGTGTGGATCTAGAAGTGAATGTGTTCGGGGGTGCTGAGAGTGTTGTCGGTGTTGGTCGAGACCCTGACGCTGTTCTTGAGGACGATGGCGATTCCTTCTCCGACTCCGTTGGTGAGGTCTCAGTGGGTGATCTTTTAGCCGTCTGGGATGGCTATGGCGATGTCAGGTGTGGAGGAGTCGTTCATCCAGGTCTTTGTCAGGAAGGCGACGTCCGGGGATGATGTGTCGAGCAGGTCCCAGAGCTCAATGGCGTGCTTGCGTGCGGAGCGGGTGTTCAGTAGTATGCATCAAAGGTGGTTGCGGTCTTTCTTGGTGGGTAGTTCGGCAGCTCTGAGGCTTGTTTAGGCGCAGTTCCGGCAAGTGAAGGGACCATGTGTGCATTTCGGTGTGGCCTTGATGCAGGTGTGGGTCCTTCCGGGGTTGAGGGCGTGCAGTGTGCTGGCATCGTAGCGGCAGCGGTCAATGTGGCGGGTGCGGGGCCAGGGGTTCTGGAGCTGGGCACGGTCCAGGAGCGGACGGGCGCAGACAGGCGTGCCTTAGGCACGCCTTCGGCGCGCCAGCGGCGCTGGCGAACAGCAGCTGCCATATATGGGTAGGTGGGGGGGAGGAGCAGCTGGGAGGCGGGAGGCGGGGCAGCGAATAGGCAGTCAGGGGGATGGGGCCGAGGGGGACACAACGGCAGGACAGAAGCAAGAGCACAGAATCCTGGGGGCAACGGAGGGGACAGAAGGCGACAAAGGCACAGAATCACTGGGGCAGCGAAGGGGACAGAAGAAGAAAAAAAGGCATAGAGTCACGGGGGCAGCGAAGGAGACAGAAGGTGAAAGGCACAGAATCACGGGAGCAGCGAAGGGGACAGATGGAGAAAAAGGCACAGAAACACGGGGCAGCAAAGGGGATAGAAGGAGAAAGGCACAGAATCACGGGGGCAGCGAAGGGGACAGGAGAAAAAAGGCACAGATTCATGGGGGCAATGAAGGGGACAGAAGGAGAAAAAAGGCACAGAATCATGGGGGCAACGAAGGGGAGACAGACAACAGCAGTCACGGACACCAAGAGAGTGCAATACAATGGAATGACAAATGACAAACAAACCTAACATCTCAACAGCCCGAAAACAGCAAGGGTTATAATTATAAATACATACTGGAGCTGGCGTCACATTGGCTGTGAACTGGCCCTCAGTAACCTTTCGTTGAAAGGGTGACTTCCATACAGTGCAGAGTCTAGTCAACGCCACTTAAGTATGCTGAGACACACTTGTGTGCGTGTGCACATTAGTTTATTCTCAACTTTTGGGAAAGTGAAAGTCTGAGAACCACGGCCTGCACGAGGGGGAGAGACACTGCGTGGCAGACAAGCGCAGGCATGCTTATCAAAAACAGATGGCCCCTGCGCGCCGCTGCTTGCTCCCGAGAGCAAAACGCTCTGGGAGTAAACTTTCCTCGTGCTTCCCTGTCAGAAAGGGGGTTAGACAAGGTTGTGTGCTATCCCCCACATTATTTTGTCTTTACATCAACAGGCTTATTACCTTCCTAAATAATATAAAGGATACTAATGCACCTAAACTGGCCACTGGGAAAATACCTGCATTGATGTTCGCAGATGATACCTTGTTATTGTCCAAGTCACCTTTAGGCATACAACACATCCTGGATGGGTTTGCCCAGTTCTGTAATTTGAGAGGGCTAGAGATAAATGTATCCAGGACCAAATTCATGGTCTTTAACCCTCCAAAGAGTACGCATCCAAACCCCTCTCTAAATGGCATTCTCCTTGATAAAGTAAGGACATTTGATTATCTGGGCATAACATTGTCCGAACAATTCGGGTGGGGCCCCCAAATGACTAACAAAAGGGGGTGGTGATGAACAGAGTGTCTGAATTGAGCAGACCACTCTTACCCAGTCCAAAGATCAGGGCTTGATCCATCACCGTTATTTATCTCACTGCCCCATCCCAGCTCAGAACCTGGCTATATGCAAATCAGTCTGTCCCTGGCCCAGTGCATCATGGGAACAGGGCAGACTAAACTACCAAGCCAATTCTTTACCAGAAAGGAGACAAGCTACCGGGGACCGGTTTCTGGCATTTCAGCCTCTTCGGCCCGGCTTGCTTGAATCCTGATGGAGCAGTGAGAAAGGGACTCATGTCTGAGTATACCCTGCCACACCTATAGTGGCCAAAATCGATTTACAAAAGGGGGTGGTGATGAACAGAGTGTCTGAATTGAGCAGACCACTCTTACCCAGTCCAAAGATCAGGGCTTGATCCATCACCGTTATTTATCTCACTGCCCCATCCCAGCTCAGAACCTGGCTATATGCAAATCAGTCTGTCCCTGGCCCAGTGCATCATGGGAACAGGGCAGACTAAACTACCAAGCCAATTCTTTACCAGAAAGGAGACAAGCTACCGGGGACCGGTTTCTGGCATTTCAGCCTCTTCGGCCCGGCTTGCTTGAATCCTGATGGAGCAGTGAGAAAGGGACTCATGTCTGAGTATACCCTGCCACACCTATAGTGGCCAAAATCGATTTACAAAAGGGGGTGGTGATGAACAGAGTGTCTGAATTGAGCAGACCACTCTTACCCAGTCCAAAGATCAGGGCTTGATCCATCACCGTTATTTATCTCACTGCCCCATCCCAGCTCAGAACCTGGCTATATGCAAATCAGTCTGTCCCTGGCCCAGTGCATCATGGGAACAGGGCAGACTAAACTACCAAGCCAATTCTTTACCAGAAAGGAGACAAGCTACCGGGGACCGGTTTCTGGCATTTCAGCCTCTTCGGCCCGGCTTGCTTGAATCCTGATGGAGCAGTGAGAAAGGGACTCATGTCTGAGTATACCCTGCCACACCTATAGTGGCCAAAATCGATTTACAAAAGGGGGTGGTGATGAACAGAGTGTCTGAATTGAGCAGACCACTCTTACCCAGTCCAAAGATCAGGGCTTGATCCATCACCGTTATTTATCTCACTGCCCCATCCCAGCTCAGAACCTGGCTATATGCAAATCAGTCTGTCCCTGGCCCAGTGCATCATGGGAACAGGGCAGACTAAACTACCAAGCCAATTCTTTACCAGAAAGGAGACAAGCTACCGGGGACCGGTTTCTGGCATTTCAGCCTCTTCGGCCCGGCTTGCTTGAATCCTGATGGAGCAGTGAGAAAGGGACTCATGTCTGAGTATACCCTGCCACACCTATAGTGGCCAAAATCGATTTACAAAAGGGGGTGGTGATGAACAGAGTGTCTGAATTGAGCAGACCACTCTTACCCAGTCCAAAGATCAGGGCTTGATCCATCACCGTTATTTATCTCACTGCCCCATCCCAGCTCAGAACCTGGCTATATGCAAATCAGTCTGTCCCTGGCCCAGTGCATCATGGGAACAGGGCAGACTAAACTACCAAGCCAATTCTTTACCAGAAAGGAGACAAGCTACCGGGGACCGGTTTCTGGCATTTCAGCCTCTTCGGCCCGGCTTGCTTGAATCCTGATGGAGCAGTGAGAAAGGGACTCATGTCTGAGTATACCCTGCCACACCTATAGTGGCCAAAATCGATTTACAAAAGGGGGTGGTGATGAACAGAGTGTCTGAATTGAGCAGACCACTCTTACCCAGTCCAAAGATCAGGGCTTGATCCATCACCGTTATTTATCTCACTGCCCCATCCCAGCTCAGAACCTGGCTATATGCAAATCAGTCTGTCCCTGGCCCAGTGCATCATGGGAACAGGGCAGACTAAACTACCAAGCCAATTCTTTACCAGAAAGGAGACAAGCTACCGGGGACCGGTTTCTGGCATTTCAGCCTCTTCGGCCCGGCTTGCTTGAATCCTGATGGAGCAGTGAGAAAGGGACTCATGTCTGAGTATACCCTGCCACACCTATAGTGGCCAAAATCGATTTACAAAAGGGGGTGGTGATGAACAGAGTGTCTGAATTGAGCAGACCACTCTTACCCAGTCCAAAGATCAGGGCTTGATCCATCACCGTTATTTATCTCACTGCCCCATCCCAGCTCAGAACCTGGCTATATGCAAATCAGTCTGTCCCTGGCCCAGTGCATCATGGGAACAGGGCAGACTAAACTACCAAGCCAATTCTTTACCAGAAAGGAGACAAGCTACCGGGGACCGGTTTCTGGCATTTCAGCCTCTTCGGCCCGGCTTGCTTGAATCCTGATGGAGCAGTGAGAAAGGGACTCATGTCTGAGTATACCCTGCCACACCTATAGTGGCCAAAATCGATTTACAAAAGGGGGTGGTGATGAACAGAGTGTCTGAATTGAGCAGACCACTCTTACCCAGTCCAAAGATCAGGGCTTGATCCATCACCGTTATTTATCTCACTGCCCCATCCCAGCTCAGAACCTGGCTATATGCAAATCAGTCTGTCCCTGGCCCAGTGCATCATGGGAACAGGGCAGACTAAACTACCAAGCCAATTCTTTACCAGAAAGGAGACAAGCTACCGGGGACCGGTTTCTGGCATTTCAGCCTCTTCGGCCCGGCTTGCTTGAATCCTGATGGAGCAGTGAGAAAGGGACTCATGTCTGAGTATACCCTGCCACACCTATAGTGGCCAAAATCGATTTACAAAAGGGGGTGGTGATGAACAGAGTGTCTGAATTGAGCAGACCACTCTTACCCAGTCCAAAGATCAGGGCTTGATCCATCACCGTTATTTATCTCACTGCCCCATCCCAGCTCAGAACCTGGCTATATGCAAATCAGTCTGTCCCTGGCCCAGTGCATCATGGGAACAGGGCAGACTAAACTACCAAGCCAATTCTTTACCAGAAAGGAGACAAGCTACCGGGGACCGGTTTCTGGCATTTCAGCCTCTTCGGCCCAGCTTGCTTGAATCCTGATGGAGCAGTGAGAAAGGGACTCATGTCTGAGTATACCCTGCCACACCTATAGTGGCCAAAATCGATTTACAAAAGGGGGTGGTGATGAACAGAGTGTCTGAATTGAGCAGACCACTCTTACCCAGTCCAAAGATCAGGGCTTGATCCATCACCGTTATTTATCTCACTGCCCCATCCCAGCTCAGAACCTGGCTATATGCAAATCAGTCTGTCCCTGGCCCAGTGCATCATGGGAACAGGGCAGACTAAACTACCAAGCCAATTCTTTACCAGAAAGGAGACAAGCTACCGGGGACCGGTTTCTGGCATTTCAGCCTCTTCGGCCCGGCTTGCTTGAATCCTGATGGAGCAGTGAGAAAGGGACTCATGTCTGAGTATACCCTGCCACACCTATAGTGGCCAAAATCGATTTACAAAAGGGGGTGGTGATGAACAGAGTGTCTGAATTGAGCAGACCACTCTTACCCAGTCCAAAGATCAGGGCTTGATCCATCACCGTTATTTATCTCACTGCCCCATCCCAGCTCAGAACCTGGCTATATGCAAATCAGTCTGTCCCTGGCCCAGTGCATCATGGGAACAGGGCAGACTAAACTACCAAGCCAATTCTTTACCAGAAAGGAGACAAGCTACCGGGGACCGGTTTCTGGCATTTCAGCCTCTTCGGCCCGGCTTGCTTGAATCCTGATGGAGCAGTGAGAAAGGGACTCATGTCTGAGTATACCCTGCCACACCTATAGTGGCCAAAATCGATTTACAAAAGGGGGTGGTGATGAACAGAGTGTCTGAATTGAGCAGACCACTCTTACCCAGTCCAAAGATCAGGGCTTGATCCATCACCGTTATTTATCTCACTGCCCCATCCCAGCTCAGAACCTGGCTATATGCAAATCAGTCTGTCCCTGGCCCAGTGCATCATGGGAACAGGGCAGACTAAACTACCAAGCCAATTCTTTACCAGAAAGGAGACAAGCTACCGGGGACCGGTTTCTGGCATTTCAGCCTCTTCGGCCCGGCTTGCTTGAATCCTGATGGAGCAGTGAGAAAGGGACTCATGTCTGAGTATACCCTGCCACACCTATAGTGGCCAAAATCGATTTACAAAAGGGGGTGGTGATGAACAGAGTGTCTGAATTGAGCAGACCACTCTTACCCAGTCCAAAGATCAGGGCTTGATCCATCACCGTTATTTATCTCACTGCCCCATCCCAGCTCAGAACCTGGCTATATGCAAATCAGTCTGTCCCTGGCCCAGTGCATCATGGGAACAGGGCAGACTAAACTACCAAGCCAATTCTTTACCAGAAAGGAGACAAGCTACCGGGGACCGGTTTCTGGCATTTCAGCCTCTTCGGCCCGGCTTGCTTGAATCCTGATGGAGCAGTGAGAAAGGGACTCATGTCTGAGTATACCCTGCCACACCTATAGTGGCCAAAATCGATTTACAAAAGGGGGTGGTGATGAACAGAGTGTCTGAATTGAGCAGACCACTCTTACCCAGTCCAAAGATCAGGGCTTGATCCATCACCGTTATTTATCTCACTGCCCCATCCCAGCTCAGAACCTGGCTATATGCAAATCAGTCTGTCCCTGGCCCAGTGCATCATGGGAACAGGGCAGACTAAACTACCAAGCCAATTCTTTACCAGAAAGGAGACAAGCTACCGGGGACCGGTTTCTGGCATTTCAGCCTCTTCGGCCCGGCTTGCTTGAATCCTGATGGAGCAGTGAGAAAGGGACTCATGTCTGAATATTTTTGTCCACCCTAAGCGTGGAAGGGTATTCTCAGATGTGAGACCCTTGCTCATTGCACCATCAGGATTCAAGCAAACCGGGCCGAAGACGGCTGTAATGCCAGAAACCGGTCCCCGGGAGCTTGTTTCCTTCCCAGTGTAAGAATTGGCTTTTGTAGTTTGGTTTGCCCTGTTCCCATCATGCACTGGGACAGGAACAGACTAATTTGCATACAGCCAGGTTCTGAAACTGGGATGGTGCAGTGAGCTAAAAAACGGTGTTGGATCTAGCCCTGATCTCTTGACTGGGTGAGAGCTTTCTGCTTAATTCAGAGACTCTGTCCCTCACCACCCCTTGTTGTAAATATTTTTGTCCACCCTAAGCGTGGAAGGGTATTCTCAGATGTGAGACCCTTGCTCATTGCACCATCAGGATTCAAGCAAACCGGGCCGAAGACGGCTGTAATGCCAGAAACCGGTCCCCGGGAGCTTGTTTCCTTCCCAGTGTAAGAATTGGCTTTTGTAGTTTGGTTTGCCCTGTTCCCATCATGCACTGGGACAGGAACAGACTAATTTGCATACAGCCAGGTTCTGAAACTGGGATGGTGCAGTGAGCTAAAAAACGGTGTTGGATCTAGCCCTGATCTCTTGACTGGGTGAGAGCTTTCTGCTTAATTCAGAGACTCTGTCCCTCACCACCCCTTGTTGTAAATATTTTTGTCCACCCTAAGCGTGGAAGGGTATTCTCAGATGTGAGACCCTTGCTCATTGCACCATCAGGATTCAAGCAAACCGGGCCGAAGACGGCTGTAATGCCAGAAACCGGTCCCCGGGAGCTTGTTTCCTTCCCAGTGTAAGAATTGGCTTTTGTAGTTTGGTTTGCCCTGTTCCCATCATGCACTGGGACAGGAACAGACTAATTTGCATACAGCCAGGTTCTGAAACTGGGATGGTGCAGTGAGCTAAAAAACGGTGTTGGATCTAGCCCTGATCTCTTGACTGGGTGAGAGCTTTCTGCTTAATTCAGAGACTCTGTCCCTCACCACCCCTTGTTGTAAATATTTTTGTCCACCCTAAGCGTGGAAGGGTATTCTCAGATGTGAGACCCTTGCTCATTGCACCATCAGGATTCAAGCAAACCGGGCCGAAGACGGCTGTAATGCCAGAAACCGGTCCCCGGGAGCTTGTTTCCTTCCCAGTGTAAGAATTGGCTTTTGTAGTTTGGTTTGCCCTGTTCCCATCATGCACTGGGACAGGAACAGACTAATTTGCATACAGCCAGGTTCTGAAACTGGGATGGTGCAGTGAGCTAAAAAACGGTGTTGGATCTAGCCCTGATCTCTTGACTGGGTGAGAGCTTTCTGCTTAATTCAGAGACTCTGTCCCTCACCACCCCTTGTTGTAAATATTTTTGTCCACCCTAAGCGTGGAAGGGTATTCTCAGATGTGAGACCCTTGCTCATTGCACCATCAGGATTCAAGCAAACCGGGCCGAAGACGGCTGTAATGCCAGAAACCGGTCCCCGGGAGCTTGTTTCCTTCCCAGTGTAAGAATTGGCTTTTGTAGTTTGGTTTGCCCTGTTCCCATCATGCACTGGGACAGGAACAGACTAATTTGCATACAGCCAGGTTCTGAAACTGGGATGGTGCAGTGAGCTAAAAAACGGTGTTGGATCTAGCCCTGATCTCTTGACTGGGTGAGAGCTTTCTGCTTAATTCAGAGACTCTGTCCCTCACCACCTCTTGTTGTAAATATTTTTGTCCACCCTAAGCGTGGAAGGGTATTCTCAGATGTGAGACCCTTGCTCATTGCACCATCAGGATTCAAGCAAACCGGGCCGAAGACGGCTGTAATGCCAGAAACCGGTCCCCGGGAGCTTGTTTCCTTCCCAGTGTAAGAATTGGCTTTTGTAGTTTGGTTTGCCCTGTTCCCATCATGCACTGGGACAGGAACAGACTAATTTGCATACAGCCAGGTTCTGAAACTGGGATGGTGCAGTGAGCTAAAAAACGGTGTTGGATCTAGCCCTGATCTCTTGACTGGGTGAGAGCTTTCTGCTTAATTCAGAGACTCTGTCCCTCACCACCCCTTGTTGTAAATATTTTTGTCCACCCTAAGCGTGGAAGGGTATTCTCAGATGTGAGACCCTTGCTCATTGCACCATCAGGATTCAAGCAAACCGGGCCGAAGACGGCTGTAATGCCAGAAACTGGTCCCCGGGAGCTTGTTTCCTTCCCAGTGTAAGAATTGGCTTTTGTAGTTTGGTTTGCCCTGTTCCCATCATGCACTGGGACAGGAACAGACTAATTTGCATACAGCCAGGTTCTGAAACTGGGATGGTGCAGTGAGCTAAAAAACGGTGTTGGATCTAGCCCTGATCTCTTGACTGGGTGAGAGCTTTCTGCTTAATTCAGAGACTCTGTCCCTCACCACCCCTTGTTGTAAATATTTTTGTCCACCCTAAGCGTGGAAGGGTATTCTCAGATGTGAGACCCTTGCTCATTGCACCATCAGGATTCAAGCAAACCGGGCCGAAGACGGCTGTAATGCCAGAAACCGGTCCCCGGGAGCTTGTTTCCTTCCCAGTGTAAGAATTGGCTTTTGTAGTTTGGTTTGCCCTGTTCCCATCATGCACTGGGACAGGAACAGACTAATTTGCATACAGCCAGGTTCTGAAACTGGGATGGTGCAGTGAGCTAAAAAACGGTGTTGGATCTAGCCCTGATCTCTTGACTGGGTGAGAGCTTTCTGCTTAATTCAGAGACTCTGTCCCTCACCACCCCTTGTTGTAAATATTTTTGTCCACCCTAAGCGTGGAAGGGTATTCTCAGATGTGAGACCCTTGCTCATTGCACCATCAGGATTCAAGCAAACCGGGCCGAAGACGGCTGTAATGCCAGAAACCGGTCCCCGGGAGCTTGTTTCCTTCCCAGTGTAAGAATTGGCTTTTGTAGTTTGGTTTGCCCTGTTCCCATCATGCACTGGGACAGGAACAGACTAATTTGCATACAGCCAGGTTCTGAAACTGGGATGGTGCAGTGAGCTAAAAAACGGTGTTGGATCTAGCCCTGATCTCTTGACTGGGTGAGAGCTTTCTGCTTAATTCAGAGACTCTGTCCCTCACCACCCCTTGTTGTAAATATTTTTGTCCACCCTAAGCGTGGAAGGGTATTCTCAGATGTGAGACCCTTGCTCATTGCACCATCAGGATTCAAGCAAACCGGGCCGAAGACGGCTGTAATGCCAGAAACCGGTCCCCGGGAGCTTGTTTCCTTCCCAGTGTAAGAATTGGCTTTTGTAGTTTGGTTTGCCCTGTTCCCATCATGCACTGGGACAGGAACAGACTAATTTGCATACAGCCAGGTTCTGAAACTGGGATGGTGCAGTGAGCTAAAAAACGGTGTTGGATCTAGCCCTGATCTCTTGACTGGGTGAGAGCTTTCTGCTTAATTCAGAGACTCTGTCCCTCACCACCCCTTGTTGTAAATATTTTTGTCCACCCTAAGCGTGGAAGGGTATTCTCAGATGTGAGACCCTTGCTCATTGCACCATCAGGATTCAAGCAAACCGGGCCGAAGACGGCTGTAATGCCAGAAACCGGTCCCCGGGAGCTTGTTTCCTTCCCAGTGTAAGAATTGGCTTTTGTAGTTTGGTTTGCCCTGTTCCCATCATGCACTGGGACAGGAACAGACTAATTTGCATACAGCCAGGTTCTGAAACTGGGATGGTGCAGTGAGCTAAAAAACGGTGTTGGATCTAGCCCTGATCTCTTGACTGGGTGAGAGCTTTCTGCTTAATTCAGAGACTCTGTCCCTCACCACCCCTTGTTGTAAATATTTTTGTCCACCCTAAGCGTGGAAGGGTATTCTCAGATGTGAGACCCTTGCTCATTGCACCATCAGGATTCAAGCAAACCGGGCCGAAGACGGCTGTAATGCCAGAAACCGGTCCCCGGGAGCTTGTTTCCTTCCCAGTGTAAGAATTGGCTTTTGTAGTTTGGTTTGCCCTGTTCCCATCATGCACTGGGACAGGAACAGACTAATTTGCATACAGCCAGGTTCTGAAACTGGGATGGTGCAGTGAGCTGTAAAACGGTGTTGGATCTAGCCCTGATCTCTTGACTGGGTGAGAGCTTTCTGCTTAATTCAGAGACTCTGTCCCTCACCACCCCTTGTTGTAAATATTTTTGTCCACCCTAAGCGTGGAAGGGTATTCTCAGATGTGAGACCCTTGCTCATTGCACCATCAGGATTCAAGCAAACCGGGCCGAAGACGGCTGTAATGCCAGAAACCGGTCCCCGGGAGCTTGTTTCCTTCCCAGTGTAAGAATTGGCTTTTGTAGTTTGGTTTGCCCTGTTCCCATCATGCACTGGGACAGGAACAGACTAATTTGCATACAGCCAGGTTCTGAAACTGGGATGGTGCAGTGAGCTAAAAAACGGTGTTGGATCTAGCCCTGATCTCTTGACTGGGTGAGAGCTTTCTGCTTAATTCAGAGACTCTGTCCCTCACCACCCCTTGTTGTAAATATTTTTGTCCACCCTAAGCGTGGAAGGGTATTCTCAGATGTGAGACCCTTGCTCATTGCACCATCAGGATTCAAGCAAACCGGGCCGAAGACGGCTGTAATGCCAGAAACCGGTCCCCGGGAGCTTGTTTCCTTCCCAGTGTAAGAATTGGCTTTTGTAGTTTGGTTTGCCCTGTTCCCATCATGCACTGGGACAGGAACAGACTAATTTGCATACAGCCAGGTTCTGAAACTGGGATGGTGCAGTGAGCTAAAAAACGGTGTTGGATCTAGCCCTGATCTCTTGACTGGGTGAGAGCTTTCTGCTTAATTCAGAGACTCTGTCCCTCACCACCCCTTGTTGTAAATATTTTTGTCCACCCTAAGCGTGGAAGGGTATTCTCAGATGTGAGACCCTTGCTCATTGCACCATCAGGATTCAAGCAAACCGGGCCGAAGACGGCTGTAATGCCAGAAACCGGTCCCCGGGAGCTTGTTTCCTTCCCAGTGTAAGAATTGGCTTTTGTAGTTTGGTTTGCCCTGTTCCCATCATGCACTGGGACAGGAACAGACTAATTTGCATACAGCCAGGTTCTGAAACTGGGATGGTGCAGTGAGCTAAAAAACGGTGTTGGATCTAGCCCTGATCTCTTGACTGGGTGAGAGCTTTCTGCTTAATTCAGAGACTCTGTCCCTCACCACCCCTTGTTGTAAATATTTTTGTCCACCCTAAGCGTGGAAGGGTATTCTCAGATGTGAGACCCTTGCTCATTGCACCATCAGGACTCAAGCAAACCGGGCCGAAGACGGCTGTAATGCCAGAAACCGGTCCCCGGGAGCTTGTTTCCTTCCCAGTGTAAGAATTGGCTTTTGTAGTTTGGTTTGCCCTGTTCCCATCATGCACTGGGACAGGAACAGACTAATTTGCATACAGCCAGGTTCTGAAACTGGGATGGTGCAGTGAGCTAAAAAACGGTGTTGGATCTAGCCCTGATCTCTTGACTGGGTGAGAGCTTTCTGCTTAATTCAGAGACTCTGTCCCTCACCACCCCTTGTTGTAAATATTTTTGTCCACCCTAAGCGTGGAAGGGTATTCTCAGATGTGAGACCCTTGCTCATTGCACCATCAGGATTCAAGCAAACCGGGCCGAAGACGGCTGTAATGCCAGAAACCGGTCCCCGGGAGCTTGTTTCCTTCCCAGTGTAAGAATTGGCTTTTGTAGTTTGGTTTGCCCTGTTCCCATCATGCACTGGGACAGGAACAGACTAATTTGCATACAGCCAGGTTCTGAAACTGGGATGGTGCAGTGAGCTAAAAAACGGTGTTGGATCTAGCCCTGATCTCTTGACTGGGTGAGAGCTTTCTGCTTAATTCAGAGACTCTGTCCCTCACCACCCCTTGTTGTAAATATTTTTGTCCACCCTAAGCGTGGAAGGGTATTCTCAGATGTGAGACCCTTGCTCATTGCACCATCAGGATTCAAGCAAACCGGGCCGAAGACGGCTGTAATGCCAGAAACCGGTCCCCGGGAGCTTGTTTCCTTCCCAGTGTAAGAATTGGCTTTTGTACTTTGGTTTGCCCTGTTCCCATCATGCACTGGGACAGGAACAGACTAATTTGCATACAGCCAGGTTCTGAAACTGGGATGGTGCAGTGAGCTAAAAAACGGTGTTGGATCTAGCCCTGATCTCTTGACTGGGTGAGAGCTTTCTGCTTAATTCAGAGACTCTGTCCCTCACCACCCCTTGTTGTAAATATTTTTGTCCACCCTAAGCGTGGAAGGGTATTCTCAGATGTGAGACCCTTGCTCATTGCACCATCAGGATTCAAGCAAACCGGGCCGAAGACGGCTGTAATGCCAGAAACCGGTCCCCGGGAGCTTGTTTCCTTCCCAGTGTAAGAATTGGCTTTTGTAGTTTGGTTTGCCCTGTTCCCATCATGCACTGGGACAGGAACAGACTAATTTGCATACAGCCAGGTTCTGAAACTGGGATGGTGCAGTGAGCTAAAAAACGGTGTTGGATCTAGCCCTGATCTCTTGACTGGGTGAGAGCTTTCTGCTTAATTCAGAGACTCTGTCCCTCACCACCCCTTGTTGTAAATATTTTTGTCCACCCTAAGCGTGGAAGGGTATTCTCAGATGTGAGACCCTTGCTCATTGCACCATCAGGATTCAAGCAAACCGGGCCGAAGACGGCTGTAATGCCAGAAACCGGTCCCCGGGAGCTTGTTTCCTTCCCAGTGTAAGAATTGGCTTTTGTAGTTTGGTTTGCCCTGTTCCCATCATGCACTGGGACAGGAACAGACTAATTTGCATACAGCCAGGTTCTGAAACTGGGATGGTGCAGTGAGCTAAAAAACGGTGTTGGATCTAGCCCTGATCTCTTGACTGGGTGAGAGCTTTCTGCTTAATTCAGAGACTCTGTCCCTCACCACCCCTTGTTGTAAATATTTTTGTCCACCCTAAGCGTGGAAGGGTATTCTCAGATGTGAGACCCTTGCTCATTGCACCATCAGGATTCAAGCAAACCGGGCCGAAGACGGCTGTAATGCCAGAAACCGGTCCCCGGGAGCTTGTTTCCTTCCCAGTGTAAGAATTGGCTTTTGTAGTTTGGTTTGCCCTGTTCCCATCATGCACTGGGACAGGAACAGACTAATTTGCATACAGCCAGGTTCTGAAACTGGGATGGTGCAGTGAGCTAAAAAACGGTGTTGGATCTAGCCCTGATCTCTTGACTGGGTGAGAGCTTTCTGCTTAATTCAGAGACTCTGTCCCTCACCACCCCTTGTTGTAAATATTTTTGTCCACCCTAAGCGTGGAAGGGTATTCTCAGATGTGAGACCCTTGCTCATTGCACCATCAGGATTCAAGCAAACCGGGCCGAAGACGGCTGTAATGCCAGAAACCGGTCCCCGGGAGCTTGTTTCCTTCCCAGTGTAAGAATTGGCTTTTGTAGTTTGGTTTGCCCTGTTCCCATCATGCACTGGGACAGGAACAGACTAATTTGCATACAGCCAGGTTCTGAAACTGGGATGGTGCAGTGAGCTAAAAAACGGTGTTGGATCTAGCCCTGATCTCTTGACTGGGTGAGAGCTTTCTGCTTAATTCAGAGACTCTGTCCCTCACCACCCCTTGTTGTAAATATTTTTGTCCACCCTAAGCGTGGAAGGGTATTCTCAGATGTGAGACCCTTGCTCATTGCACCATCAGGATTCAAGCAAACCGGGCCGAAGACGGCTGTAATGCCAGAAACCGGTCCCCGGGAGCTTGTTTCCTTCCCAGTGTAAGAATTGGCTTTTGTAGTTTGGTTTGCCCTGTTCCCATCATGCACTGGGACAGGAACAGACTAATTTGCATACAGCCAGGTTCTGAAACTGGGATGGTGCAGTGAGCTAAAAAACGGTGTTGGATCTAGCCCTGATCTCTTGACTGGGTGAGAGCTTTCTGCTTAATTCAGAGACTCTGTCCCTCACCACCCCTTGTTGTAAATATTTTTGTCCACCCTAAGCGTGGAAGGGTATTCTCAGATGTGAGACCCTTGCTCATTGCACCATCAGGATTCAAGCAAACCGGGCCGAAGACGGCTGTAATGCCAGAAACCGGTCCCCGGGAGCTTGTTTCCTTCCCAGTGTAAGAATTGGCTTTTGTAGTTTGGTTTGCCCTGTTCCCATCATGCACTGGGACAGGAACAGACTAATTTGCATACAGCCAGGTTCTGAAACTGGGATGGTGCAGTGAGCTAAAAAACGGTGTTGGATCTAGCCCTGATCTCTTGACTGGGTGAGAGCTTTCTGCTTAATTCAGAGACTCTGTCCCTCACCACCCCTTGTTGTAAATATTTTTGTCCACCCTAAGCGTGGAAGGGTATTCTCAGATGTGAGACCCTTGCTCATTGCACCATCAGGATTCAAGCAAACCGGGCCGAAGACGGCTGTAATGCCAGAAACCGGTCCCCGGGAGCTTGTTTCCTTCCCAGTGTAAGAATTGGCTTTTGTAGTTTGGTTTGCCCTGTTCCCATCATGCACTGGGACAGGAACAGACTAATTTGCATACAGCCAGGTTCTGAAACTGGGATGGTGCAGTGAGCTAAAAAACGGTGTTGGATCTAGCCCTGATCTCTTGACTGGGTGAGAGCTTTCTGCTTAATTCAGAGACTCTGTCCCTCACCACCCCTTGTTGTAAATATTTTTGTCCACCCTAAGCGTGGAAGGGTATTCTCAGATGTGAGACCCTTGCTCATTGCACCATCAGGACTCAAGCAAACCGGGCCGAAGACGGCTGTAATGCCAGAAACCGGTCCCCGGGAGCTTGTTTCCTTCCCAGTGTAAGAATTGGCTTTTGTAGTTTGGTTTGCCCTGTTCCCATCATGCACTGGGACAGGAACAGACTAATTTGCATACAGCCAGGTTCTGAAACTGGGATGGTGCAGTGAGCTAAAAAACGGTGTTGGATCTAGCCCTGATCTCTTGACTGGGTGAGAGCTTTCTGCTTAATTCAGAGACTCTGTCCCTCACCACCCCTTGTTGTAAATATTTTTGTCCACCCTAAGCGTGGAAGGGTATTCTCAGATGTGAGACCCTTGCTCATTGCACCATCAGGATTCAAGCAAACCGGGCCGAAGACGGCTGTAATGCCAGAAACCGGTCCCCGGGAGCTTGTTTCCTTCCCAGTGTAAGAATTGGCTTTTGTAGTTTGGTTTGCCCTGTTCCCATCATGCACTGGGACAGGAACAGACTAATTTGCATACAGCCAGGTTCTGAAACTGGGATGGTGCAGTGAGCTAAAAAACGGTGTTGGATCTAGCCCTGATCTCTTGACTGGGTGAGAGCTTTCTGCTTAATTCAGAGACTCTGTCCCTCACCACCCCTTGTTGTAAATATTTTTGTCCACCCTAAGCGTGGAAGGGTATTCTCAGATGTGAGACCCTTGCTCATTGCACCATCAGGATTCAAGCAAACCGGGCCGAAGACGGCTGTAATGCCAGAAACCGGTCCCCGGGAGCTTGTTTCCTTCCCAGTGTAAGAATTGGCTTTTGTAGTTTGGTTTGCCCTGTTCCCATCATGCACTGGGACAGGAACAGACTAATTTGCATACAGCCAGGTTCTGAAACTGGGATGGTGCAGTGAGCTAAAAAACGGTGTTGGATCTAGCCCTGATCTCTTGACTGGGTGAGAGCTTTCTGCTTAATTCAGAGACTCTGTCCCTCACCACCCCTTGTTGTAAATACCCCAAATGACTAAAGCATGGCTTAGGCTCACCCAGACATCAGGGGGGATATTGAAAATTCTTGGAACGTTCACTTTTAAGCCAGCTGCCCCTGTGGTGGAGATATACAAGGCTCAAGCAAGAGAATGGCCACCTTGTATTGGGCGGAGCTTTGGGGGGGACAGTTCTACCGTAGAGCTTATGAAATTAAAAAACAATTTAATGAGGCAGCTCATAGGTTTACCACTCAGCACCCCACTGGTCCCCCTCCGCATGGACTTGGGTATGACGCCAATTGATCAAGAGATCGCCCTTAGGCCCTTGTCATTTTGGAAGAGGTTATGGGCAACTCCCGAGCTAAGTGCGTTTAAAGAAAAGCTGAAAGGAGTTCTCCCCAAACTCAAATCCTGTAAAACCCCATGGTTGGCCTCCGGTCTCCCATCCCTTGTGTATAGGCTTGGGAGACCGGAACTCTGGTTATCTCCTGAGCTAATCTGTCCCACAATATCAAGGGTGGATCTCGTGAAACAGTTTAGGCAATCCAATCTGCTATTATTACAGGAGAGCACTAAAGAGGGCAGGTTGACCAGGGAGTTTCTACAGGTAAAGGACATGTATATGAAGGAACCCTTTCTGGATGAAATTCTGCCACCCATGACGAGGAAACTGTATAAACAATTTAGATGGGGGAACATATCCTTGGCTGACTACACTAGTTCATTGGCTAAGGAGAATTCGAGTATGTGCCCTAATTGTAAATTAACGTCTGAAACTGATCTGCCTGTCCCATTCTTTTGCCCGGGATACGAGCTACCCTGCAAACGCTGGCTAACCCAATTATGTAAAAATGTAGGGTTTACCCGCCGTGCCGAGGCTTTTAGAGTTTGAAAGTACGATACTGATCCTCTAATTGTGTTCACAGTATCACGGTTCTTAAACGCCATGTGGCACGTCAGGAGAAGTCTTTTAAAGTATGCATAGGGGAGGATTAATTAGAGACACCCCTTTTGTTTCTTTTATCCTTAAAGTGCATTTTATTTATTGCCAATTGATTGCAAAATTGCATTTTGTAGCAAGTGTTTTTTAATCATGTATATATGTATATATTATGAAAATGTAATTGCTGTATAAATTGTGTATATATGTGTGAATTGTTTATCATGCACTTTTATGGCTTGACCGACCGAAATAAAGTTTTTAGAATATAGTTTGTTTTGATTACACAAATAGTGGAGTGAATTGACTATGATAACTGTGATATAATTAGGGATGGATGATAAACTCTGATCCACAGGCGGAGTTGGCAGAGTTTGGGCTAAATTCCACCAACCACCATGTGGCATAGTGTTTTCTTGCATGTGGCTCGCCAACGGTAAGTTGGCGAGAGAGATTTGGTATTCCCTAGTGTGCTTTTTGGCGCATGATTTTCGGTCACTAGGAGGGCACCTGGCAAGGTTTTTCAAATGCGGGCTGTCATAACTGTTAATGGTACGAAAGCTGCAGCTCAAGTAGAAAATCTGTTTAGGCAGCAGTAAAATCAACTTGAGAAGCAGCACCCTCTGACGTGCTGCATGGTTCCCTTTGTGATGATTATCCCACATGGAACAAGCTCCCATGCACTAAAAATTAGAGCCCATTCACAAAAGTCCCCAGAATCTCGTGCAGTTTTCATGTAACTCCCTGGTCTTCCACAGAATGAAACTCGGCAAGCTCCTCCTACCGCTAGATATAATGCAGCCTCTACAGTCTCCTCTTTCTGTTAATTTAAGGAAAGAATTAGGTTTATCTACTTTTATTTAATTTAAAGTTTTATACAGTGTGTAGATGACTGTGGGGTATCAGATCGCTATACTCTATACAGAGAATGTTTACTTGTACAAAAGTGTTTACAACAATTCTGTTACAGATATGTTTTCTACATTTTAAACATGTCTGCTAGGATTACTATCTATTGTGTCACCATTTCTGCGTTTCACCCATTTCTAGGTTGCTGCTGATTCAAAGTTTGTAAATTCTTTGAGGAGTAGGCAGTTTGCTATATCTCTCCAAAGATCCGTCTATGTGTGACTCCAAATCTATCTTTAGATAACACATTGTTTTGAGGTTCTCAGTAGTAACCACTTCTTTGTTGGGTTGGAGAGCTTCTTGGTACAAGAATTGTGCTTTTTATTTCTCATTAGCGTCTAGTTAGAACCCGTGATATTATGTGATAAAGTTGTTGCGGTTTGGGGGAACTAAAGACAGCTATATTCTTATTTTATAGATGATCTGTTTCACTCTCAGTTTTGTTAGAAATTGCTTGCGGGTGACCTCTGACCCTCTGGGCCGGTCACTCCACGCACCGAGCTCACTCCTCCGGGTGTGAGTCCAGGCTGCCCCCGCTCCCACCAAGTGCCGCCACTGCCCGTAGCTGTGCCCCTGGTTCCAGGCGAGTGCGGCCGCTGCCCGCAGCGGTGCCCCTGGTTCCAGGCGAGTGCGGCCGCTGCCCGCAGCGGTGCCCCGGATCCCCGGCCGCTGCTTCTGGTTGTGCCCTGCCTGCGCTGCTTGCTCCTTCTTCTCCCTGTTAACTTTTGTTCCGCTGTAGTTAGCTGTTTGTAGCCTGTATTCTGCATCTGTATTTCTCCCCTACGTTGTAAGTTTTTTTCTGCCTTAGTCCGCTGTTGTCCCCTGTCTCCCCTTGTTGAGCCCAGCACCTGCCGCGTTTCCCGCCACCTCCCCGCCGCTGCCCCCCTGCGGCCCCGCCCACTACCCTGTGTCGCCCTTCCCATTCGGCGCCCCGCTCCCGCTCCCAGCTGCTCCTCCCACGCTACACCCCCCCACCCTGCACTAATGGCAGAGTGCCTATCGCGCACCGGTGACGCGCAGCGGGCGCACCCTAAGCACGCCGAAGGCGCGCCAAAGGTAAGCCCGTCTGCGCCCGATCGCGCCTGGACCGCGCCCAGCGCCAGACCCCCGCAGACACCAGCCCACCCGCCAGACCTACGACGCCGCCACCCTCAACGCACTCAACACCGGCCGAACCCCGGGATGCTACCGAGCCACCCCGAGACGCACCCACGGACCCTTCAGCTGCCACTCCTGCAAGTTTACCTGCATCCGGACCCGCACTGCACCCGCACCCACCAAGCCGAACACCAGCAGCAACCACCTGAAGTGCATTCTGCTCAACACCCGCTCCGTCCACAGACACGCCATCCAACTCTGGAACCTCCTCGACACCACATCTCCAGACGTCGCCTTCCTCACGGAAACATGGATGAACGCCTCCTCAGCGCCGACATGGCCATCGCCATCCCGGAGGGCTACAAGATCACCCGGAGAGACCGCGCCAACCAGATAGGAGGAGGCATCGCCATCATCCACAGGAACACCATCCGCATCACGACCAACACCGACGACACCCTGACAACCGCCGAACACCTGCACTTCCAGATTCACACCGACCCCAAGACCACCCTCAGAGGCACCCTCATCTACAGACCCCCGGGACCCTGCACACAATTCAGCGAAGACATCGCCGACTTCATCAGCCCGCATTCCCTCCCCTCCGCTGACTACATCCTCCTCGGGGACCTCAACTTCCACCTGGAGAACAGCAACGACCGCAACACCACCACCCTGCTTGACAACCTCGGACTCAAGCAGCTGGTGACCACCCCCACCCACTACGCCGGACACACACTCGACGCCGTCTTCTCATCCAGCAAAGACATCGCCTTCAGCCACGCCACCGGGCTCCACTGGACGGACCACAGCTGCGTCCACTTAAGCTTCAGAAGGACCACGATCCACCACCACCAGCAACAGGTTGCACGAAGAAGCTGGAACAAGATCACGGCCGACCAACTCGCCGCATCCCTGAGCCAGCACCCTCCCGCCAGCTCAGCGAACCCCAGCCAGGCCGCTGACAACCTCAGGAAGTGGATCAGCATCTGCGCAGACGACCTCGCCCCACTGAGGACCCCGCCCAGCAGACCCGGCAGCAAGAAGGCCCCATGGTTCACCGACGAACTCAAGAGCTCCAAGAAGAACTGCCGAGCCCTCGAAAGAGCCTGGAGAAGAGACCCAACACCAGACAACCTGACCACCCTCAAGCTCGCCACCCGAAAGCACCATCAACTGATCCACGCCACCAAGAAAACAGCATTCAAGGAGCGGCTGGACAACAACGCACACAACAGCAAGGAACTCTTCAACATCGTGAAAGAGCTCTCCAACCCCAACGCCGGAAACAACAACATCACACCATCGCAAGACCTCTGCAACTCCCTCGCCTCCTACTTCCACAACAAGATCGCTTACATACACAACAGCTTCAGCACACAACCAACGCTCCCCACGACCGCACCAACGCCCCCCACCACCACCCTCAGCGCCTGGACGGTGATCAGCACCAAAGACACCATCCGCACGATGAACTCCATCCACTCCGGATCTCCCACCGACCCCTGCCCCCACCACGTCTTCAACAAAGCCGACGCTGTCATCGCACCCCATCTGCGAGACATCATCAACACCGCCACCTTCCCTGAGAGCTGGAAGCACGCCGAGCTCAGCGCTCTACTTAAGAAACCAACAGCGGACCCCACCGAACTCAAAAACTACCGCCCCATCTCGCTCCTCCCCTTTCCAGCCAAAGTCATCGAGAAGACCGCCAACAAGCGACTGGCCGCCTTCCTCAAGACGAATGGATCCCTCGACCCATCTCAGTCGGGCTTCAGGGCCAACCACAGCACCGAGACCGCCCTCATCGCTGCCACCGATGACATCCGAACCCTGCTCGACAACGGAGAAACAGCGGCCCTCATCCTCCTAGACCTCTCCGCAGCATTCGACACTGTCTGCCACCGCACCCTAGTGCAGTGCCTCAGCAACGTCGGAATCCAAGAGAAGGCACTAGAGTGGATCATCTCCTTCCTCGCTGGAAGGACACAGAGAGTCCGCCTACCCCCGTTCAGGTCAGAGGCCACCGAAGTTATCTGCGGCGTTCCTCAGGGCTCCTCGCTCAGCCCCACCCTCTTCAACGTCTACATGAGCCCCCTTGCGGCCTTCGCAGGCCAACACAACCTCAACATCATCTCCTACGCCGACGACACACAGCTGATCCTCTCCCTCACCAACGACCCCACCACCGCCAGAACCAACCTTCACGAAGGGATGTAAGACGTGGCCGAGTGGATGACGACCAGCCGCCTGAAACTGAACTCAGACAAGACGGAAGTTCTCATCCTGGGCTCCTCGCCGTCCGCCTGGGACGACTCCTGGTGGCCACCCGCCCTGGGCTCCGCACCCAAACCAACAGACCACGCACGCAACCTGGGCTTCATCCTGGACTCCTCCCTCTCCATGACCAGACAAGTCAACGCCGTCACCTCGTCCTGCTTCAATATCCTGCGCATGCTACGTAAGTTCTTCTGGTGGATCCCCACCGAGACCAGGAAGACGGTCACCCAGGCCCTCGTCACCAGCCGACTGGACTACGGCAACACCCTCTACGCCGGAACCACCGCCAAGCTCCAGAAGAGACTCCAGCGAATCCAAAACGCCTCAGCCAGACTCATCCTCGACATCCCCCGACACAGCCACATCTCCGGACATCTGAGAGATCTGCACTGGCTCCCGGTCAACAAGAGAATCACCTTCCGTCTCTTCACCCACGCACACAAAGCCCTACACAACCAAGGCCCGAGATACCTCAACAGCCGCATCAACTTCTACACTCCCACATGCCAGCTCCGATCGACCAGCCACGCCCTCGCCGTCGTCCCCTGCATCCGCAGAGCCACAACAGGAGGAAGGTCCTTCTCCTACCTGGCCGCCAAGACCTGGAACTCCCTCCCAACCCACCTCCGCCTGACCCAAGACCACCTCGCCTTCAGGAAGCAGCTCAAGACCTGGCTGTTCGAGCAGTAGCGGACCCCCCCTCTCCTAGCGCCTTGAGACCCTTCGGGTGAGTAGTGAGCGATATAAATGTCTTTGATTGATTGATTGCTTGCTTAACTGCATCAATTCTACTTAAATAGGTTAATTCAATGAATATTCTACTATTATGCGCTACTATGGAATACATAAAATTACAGCAGTAGTAAAATCTACGTTATGTTATGTTAAAGGGTTCTTGGTATAGTACAAACGACTCGCCCCCGGAGGGGCTGAGGTGAGAGACAAATGGAGTAGCAGCTGGATAGACCAACCAGGTCTTGACATTTTTTTGAAACCAGAGAGATCAGTGCATGCACGGATGAACAAATGGAGCCTGTTCCAGTGGTAGGGGGCAAGATAAGAAAGCAATAGGCCACCAAATTTTGATGCTCAGATGCGCAGAAGGCATAGAAGAAGTAGATTTTTGGATTGGTTTCTGTCAGGGTGGTAGAGTATGAGTCTATCCTGAAGGTATTTAGGGACTTTGCCCGACAATGATTTGTCTGTCAGACAGAGTAGTTTAAACAGTGCTTCTTTTGTAATGGGGAGCAAGTGAAGGCCTTTGAGTATAGGAGCTGAAGGCATATATGGAGGTAGTTTATTGACCAGGTGGCTGCAGTATTTTGGACCATGTGCATTTTGAATAGAAGGGATTCGTTGAATGCTAGAATGAGAGCATTACCATAATCAATGATTACCAGTGCCTGGGTGGGAATCTTTCAAGAGCTCAGAGGAAGCCACAGAAAGATTCTCCTGAGGAGGTGCATTGCTATGGAATAAGTGCCACAAGTGGACGTGATCTAGTGTTTTATTAATATCTTGTCATCTAGAAGTATATCCAGGTTCCTGGTTGTTTTGGTATATGTGAAAATGTACGTTTCTCTTGGATTCCAAATCGCCAATGGTCAGTTTTACAACATTCAGCCATACAGAGGGCATTCACATCATCTCAGAACCCATAAACCAATTATAAACAAATAAAAAAACTTTCATAAGTATCACAAAAGTTAATTCATTAAAACCAATAATCAATTTAAACCAATTGTTTCTAAAAACGTTAAAAATGTATTCCGACAGATTTATGCATATGACAATTGAATTTCACTGTGCATGTGAGACAAACACATGGGACACATTAAAAATCATCATAAACACGTTAATTCGCCTGAATCAGTTCCTTTGGAGTCTATTAATCCTTTTATAATTAGGCTCAAACATTCCTCGAATTTAACAATATCAATAAAGAGGCGTTGACGCGTTTCGGTGAGCTATATGTTTCTAAGCCATCTTCTTCAGGACTCTAAGTCTTACTGTCTCTCTAGCATAATATCATCTATACCTTATAATAGTGCTATTCCATCACAAAGAAATATATTTTTAATCATATTTCTTACTTGGTATATAGAGTCTTCTTATTACTTGAGGTTGTTGATTCTTGAACTTAAAATTTCACTGGCTTATCAAGTAATGTACTGCTAAAAATCCGCTATTTCCGTACTAATATCAATAATTCAAGAAGCGGGCCAATATGAACAAAGATCACCAGGGTTGATAGCCCTCCAGTGATGGCACTTTTCTATCAAGAGGCTAATCAGTCCTCCGCCTGATATAAAGAGGTTTCAAGTTTCCCTCAGTCATCAACAGTTGTCTCCTGGTACTTTTCATGGGATTCTTTTAGAAGATAAGTCCTCAGCATGAAAGAACGACCGGTACCGTTCCGCAATAGGAAAATGGAACAGAGCATACTCCCTCTATTTTTTCTCCATTTAACTGAAGACAGTTAAGGGACATGCAAGTGGCAATTTTTCTCATGCAGATGACAAATCGCTGTTTGACATTCTCAATGTCATGCCCAAAGGAGATGACTAATTGGGTGTCGGCTGCATAAGAAAATATCTCAAAACCACAGGACTTTACAAAGTGGGCAAGGGGAGCTACATAGATGTTAAAGGGCATGGGGATCAAAGAGAATCCCTGAGGATCCCCCTTGCCCAGGGAAAGGGTTTTAGATTGACATTGCAGGAGTAGAGTGTAGAACAGAGTGTAGTAGAAAAAGTGAGGAACATTTTAAGGTAAGAAAGAAATACTGTTTGCCTAAAAAATACATCTTTACATAATTAACCTTAACAATAAACATCTATCTATTGTTTAAAAACGTATAAAAACTAGTTAGCAAAATTACTTATAAAAGAAAAATGTGATCTACAGTGATGAAAAAAAAACATGACTCATTGCTCATAGGGTCCCTTAGGCCTGCTAAACCTGCTAAGCCGCTTAATTCACAAATCAGGCCCTACCGCTAAAAGCCCGTTCTGACTACTTGGCTATGCACAAGGCTGCCACTGTTTTGTCAATAGGACATGTCAGAATGTTTTGTCCTTCAAAAAATGTGTAGATGTGTGTACTGCTACAACTGTTACATTAATGAATATATGATGGTTGGGGAAGTACAGTTTTAATATTCACACACCAGAAGGTTTCTATGACCAATCAGACACAGCATACTCACAGCTTGCAATCAAAAACCACCACTGGGTCTGGGCCCCCAACAGCAAGGCTGAGCCACGAAATGCCAATGAACAACAGAGTGCCAATGTCGTCACAATTTTCTTTCCTAAATCACATGACCATAAGAATTATTCACTATGGTAGAATGCCATACTGGTGTCAAGAATCAATCTTTTTATTTTCTTTTGAATTTTTCTTTTTCAAGGATTATTGGTTATTATTTCACCAATTTGTCAAAACATAACAAGACCTCAAAATATACATATATATACAATATTCACAAAACTCTTTTATACAATATCAATAATGTACAAATTAGCATAAACTATTCGTAAACACTCATACCCTCATTCATTCACATCCATACATATCATCATATATTTACACAAAAACCTGGAATCAAAAATATTCACCGTAAGCCATATACAAAAATTATTATAAATGATAAGACGTTTTCAAAAGTTTTTAGCTACTCCTCCTTTGCAGCATTATAGTTTCATATCTCAAGAATGAGTTAAATCCCGCACAGCATAATTATTTTGTGGTAGCAATTTTTAGGTAATATTTACTACTTAAGTACACAACAGGCTAACACATACAACTCTTTAAACTGGTTTAAAATATCTGTGTTGCATTACAGAACAGGATAAAACATACAACTCTTTTAACTGGTTGAAAATATCTGTGTTGCTTTGAGATTTGACAGATTTACTTTTTGTTGAGGTTATAATAGATCATTACTTCTTCTGAGGCTAAGACCATTTACATTAGGATAAATGGACGGGTTGACAGCTGTTAAAAGATTAATTCCCCTGGTAGAGAAGCATTTATCACAGTATTTTGTCAGTTCTGTTTACTAAAGAGGTCTGCCTGGGAATTCCTATCAGCAGCAGGGGGTCTCATAAGTTTATGTTGCATGGAAAAGTGCAATGTCTTTGTTATCCTTGAGAGAAGCTTGAGTGTTTCTATTGAGAACTTCTTTTATGCGTCTTTCCATTTGTGACATCCCTCACTTTTGGCTCAACGCAGAAGTTTCTAGAGAAGCTATGCAACAACAAAGTAAGTCTCAGTCCTTAGTTACCTCATTTTGGTGTACTATCAATCAGATGAATAACTTAAAGGTATAGCATTAAAAGACAATATCAACCTGTATTTATTAACCCATTCCATGCTGGGCCGTTTCCGCCGCTGTGCGGTAAACAAAAGAACAGGGCGGGGCCGTGACGAACCCCAGCCGTCATCAGCACACGAGCGCCGCAGAGCGTGACGGCTGGGGTTCGTCACCAGCATGGAAGGGGTTAAGTCAGTAAACAAGGCCTATGGCCATTTGGTTGGACGATGGGCATGGGTGCCAATAGTTAATGCAGAAACATTACCATTCTTCATTGTCCATTAAGCCATTTCAAGACATAAGCACTGAATTGAAGCTACTTACCGAGCAGCTGCACTGTGCACATTGATTGGACAGCTTGTTTTGAAAAAGACCTTCTCCTGCAAACGTTTCCCCATGATGGTAGGTGGTGCCATTATAGTCACAGGGCTTCCCAGAATGTTTACTGTTTATTGTAGAAACTGTATCTTCTGTAGAAATATAAAACAAAAAAGAAACATAGCACTATTTGAGAACAATTGTAATAATTCATATTAACATTGCAGTGTCTTGTGTAAAACATGTTAGAAAGCAAAGACTTTCTTGTGAGCAGGAAAATATTTACTTTCACTATATATTACATAATTCTATATATGTTGATCAGTTATTTCATTCTGCACACTTTAAAAGAACCAAATAAAACATGATGATAGGGCAAGCATATGGGTTATATAGTTCAGATAATGTTATCATTCTTTTTATTGTGAAATTCTTTTTAACTTTTCTGTAAGTATGTTCAGCGTACACATGGCTTGCTCTCTTTCAGCTTTTTTAAAGCTGGAGTGAAACATAAAATATAATCTGAATTGTTTTACAAATGATTACATCGAGGCTGAAATGAAAACCAAATATACAAAGAATTGTTTTAGAAAGGCTTGACTTGAGTCTAGTAAAATATAGTTGTTGCAGGAGCTTAAGGCACTTGAAATTAGGACTAAAATACAATTATCTGATCTTTTCTTTTGATGGTATCTATCAAAAGTTATCCAACATAATTTAACCACACTTGACTAGTTATACTGAGTGGGACTATTTTCATATTACAGAAGCTAGGCGATTCACTTCACACAAAAAATAATCTAAATATTAATTTCACCTAACCATACGCCAAAATATTTAATCATTATGAGTGAGCTCTGTTCTTTTTGTCTTCTATTGAATAAATATTCACTATGTTGAAATGCTTTAAAAACATATTTACTCATTCTAAAGCAAGGTGCAATATCCCGTGGGTACAGATAATTTGAGCCACTGTAAACATGCTGTCAGAGCATGAGCTTGCCTGGTAGTGTGAGTGCAGAGTGACACATCTTCAGCAGAACAGCCTATTATGTGACCCCGAGTGGGATGGGTATGCCCAGACGTGGGTCCTGCGCTCTCCATGCCACTTGAGTTAAGCTATCCAGGCTGATTAGGGGTGAAACCCTCAAACCGGTCCTAGGATGCTTGTTTCCAGTCCAGGGAGGACCTGGCCTGGAAGTTCAGGCTGGACTGTTCCCATTGGGCGCAGGGTCAAAACTGATTTGTATATGGCTGGGTTCAAACTGGAATGGCACGGGGAGCAAAGCAACAATGGATTTAACCCCAAATTTCTGTACTGGAGTGAAAGTATGATATTGTTCTGCATTCTGTCCATCAATTGCTGTTTTTGCATTTACCTTTTTAGGATGGCATCTGCTGTGGTAGAATAATTTAATCTACCAAAAGTTCAGACATTTATTTGGCCACCTTCCACAGCAATAACAAATGCAAGCTGGGAATGAGTATATGTCAATACAAAATTGCACAATACCACTGCACTGGTTAGGTATTCTGGACACTAGGACTGAAAAACAGTAGGGTTGTTTGGAGACATGTGAGTGAATTTGGTTGGAAATGAATACCTAGGAAAAGAGGCTGAGTGGGATAAATAAAAAATGAACAGACTGACTAACCAAGGAAAATGTGTTTGATTCTGTTAAGACCATGGAGTTAAGGAAATCCCACTCCAAGAGACTCCATTTCCAAAGAAAGCTGGTGGCACCATTGACCGTAGTGAACAATCCGTAGTTAAAACCCTGCACTGGCTCCCTGTTCGCCAAAGGGTGCACTTTAAAGCAATGTGTACCACACACAAGCTCTACAACGGTTCCGGCCCAGCGATCCTCAGCAACATGATTACACCCTATACAGCAACCAGAGTGCTACGATCGCAAAACGAGAATCGAGTCCACATTCCCAGATTCAAAAAAATCCGCACGGGAGGCCGTCAATTCTCCGTTCAGGCGGCCAAGGGCTGGAACGCACTCCCTCTGGCCCTCAGATTGGAATCCAACTTCCTTGCGTTCCGCAAGAAACTTAAGACCCATTTGTTTCCCAAGTAATTCCCTTCGACTGCCGCCCGTCTCAATAGGTTCAAGCTACATAGCGCAGGGATACCCTTGGGTCACCAGGCGCTGTAGAAATCGCTAACATAAATAAATAAATAAATAAAAATAATCCAGCAATATAAAAGGCATTTCAGCAATGAAACAGAGTTGCAAGTAATATACCTTAACAGTGAAAAGAAGGTAAGTGTTGAGGTAGATTACAATTGAGAACACCTTAACATTGCAGGTACCTCGGATCCAAACATGGAATATATTTTAAATGAATGGCAGAAGGACATGCTCCAAAAATTCTTGATGTCTGGATTAAAACCATTGAAGATCCTCATTAAATCAATGCTCTAAGAAACAGAATATGCACTATTTATCTAATAATCAACAGCTTATGGAAATCATAAGAGAAGATCTTGACCTGGTAGCTAGCTGACATACATTACATCTATAATATCAGGAACGTACCTTCTTTATGTAACATCATCAATCATTTTCCAGAATTCAATATTTTTTGGTTAGCAGAACAATATTAACTCATTTACAAGCTCAGGATAATGCATGAACCGTGTGAGACCATCTAAGTATGTCACTGACTCTATCATGCTCCAGTAAAATTCATGAAGATAGACTGCAGATAATGAACATTTCAAATACAGAGAATTAATTAACCTCACACTGCATACAATTTAAGAATGTCTAATAATAAATGTTTGATCTGCAAACGTATTTGCCATCTAGGATACCTTACAGGCATGTGCATGGGGTGAATCACAAACAAACAATGAAAGAACAGCCTCAAGAAGAATAGTTGAAACTTATGCAAATGAATTAAATTACTGGATATGAAAATTGCTGGAACAGGAAGACTTTTTGTACATCTCTAGAACTGTGCTGAAGTAAAGGAACGTTTGTAAAGAAAAATCTCACTGTAATTAAACGGTTACGAAATGCAGGGCCTTGAGTTGCAAAGAGTGGTCCTCTTGGTAATGGGGATCTCTTTCCCTGGAATAATGACATCCTATTACATCAAGTTTTGGGCTCTCTATATCAATGATGCACATATAGTCACTATATGGAAATATTTGCTATTCTATTGAAACGTAGATGGTACCAGAATCTGTAGGATGCTTGAGTTATGAAAGAAACCAACAAATCACACATTTGTTGACTCATATTCATAGGAAGTTCCAGGGCGGCTTGGCAAGCAGTGTTGAATTTATTGCTATAGGTTGAAGCTGCTTAGGGTGTACCATAAACTAGTAAGCATTGATTCTAGTTAAATATGTTAAATATGTTTGTCTAGAAATGCAGCTATGCATCATATATGAATTGGGAAATTGAGACTCCAAGGAAGTTCACAAACTTGTCCAATTATATCAGGAAACGCTATGTATGCCACCTACATATCTTTTAAGGCACAGGGAGGAAAAGAATGTATGGGGAATTAGGTGAATTGACTGTCATTTGTGTTGATGTTTTATTAAAAGGTAAAATATTTTCACGCAAAAAACAGAAAGAAGTATGAGAGATCCTCTGACCAATAAGACTATTGCCCTCTGTGCTGCTTTTTCCGAGTCCAGGCAGTCTTCGGCTATTGACACTGTAAAGTATGGGCCGCATGCACTAAGAATTGATTCACAAAAAGTGGTTACACATCAACTTTTTGAAAATCAATGCTGATTGTGTGAACCAACCAATGTACTAATAGGTTGGTTCACAAAATCACAATACGGAGCGAGTGGCAATTTTGACTCACCTCATCAATATTCATGTGGTAGATCGTGACTCACTTCACTAGGATGCCATCACAGATATGTTGGTCTAACACGGTCAGACCAAACAAGCACAATAAAGTACCTGGGTCTAACAGCTAGATTAAAGATTTAATATTGAAAAAATCACTGAGAGTGGATGTTTCTGACAGACAAAAAAAGAAGGACAGAAGGAAGAAAGAATGAATTCTTTAGGATGTGACCCTTCACTCACCCTGAGGTGGCATGCTTCACCATAGGGTTCCTTCTCACAACACAACACCGTGTTGTGATGTGGTCCACAGTTCCTAAAATTGGAGGAGCTCTTGGATGTTTTAGCCTACCCTATGAGAGTTTGGGCAGAGTGCAAAAGTGACGAGTGATGAAAATAATACCATTGCCTAGTCAGACCCTCCAATTTTATTCTGTCTACCAGGGACAGGAATAAAACCAATGGTGTGGAGCAGGGAAGGAACTTGTCCCTTACTCTAAGAAAAGGTTAACAAGTTTCTAGTCTCAAATTGCCAAAGAGCAGGTGCAATGGGCATTTGTCAGGACCTATTTTAGTCACTCTGCTACAAAGTGCTTAATTGATATATGATACCATAAAGATGCTGATAAAGATGGTGGTCACCAAAACGTAGTGGTAGCAGAGGCGTAGCTAGATCTTGTGGCGCCAGGGGCTATCCCTCAGGTTGCCGCCCATGGCATCCACAGCCCTGTGATTGTGTGAGCTTAAGTCTCAGACTCAAATTTTGAATCTCACCTCACTGTCAAATTTCGGGCACAAATATTTCTCATATGTATCATTTGAATGCTAGTTTTACATTTTTCTATTAACTAGTGCAAGTAAGTGTTAACTATCTGAACTCGCAGTTGTAGAGGGCTGTGCACAGCACCCCGGGGCCACTACCTTAATTATACTGGTGTGATTTTTTTTAATACTTTTAAAAATATTTATCATCCTGCCTGACTGTAACCTATGTGTGTCGCGCCGGCTCTCCCGAGGCTTGCCCAGCAATCATGCTATTACACACATGCTCACTATGGCGGCGGTGGTCCTTAAGTCAGCTGACTCTAATTAATTTATGGTATAGGCCTGAGGCAAATGAGATTTGTGTTAGGGCCTCTCACACCCTGTTATAGTATGGGCCCAGGTCCCATGTGGGACAGAGAGAGCAGCATGGAGTTTATTGATTCTTCTCTCCTGGTTTATTATTTGAGCTCTCTCCAAACAGCCGCAATGCCACATGTTCACAGACCGGCGCTCTCCTCAGCGTGCGTTGTGACTGTCACTCGAGACAGACTACTTTTGCACTCACCTGGATCTGAAGGTAGGGGGTTGGATTTAGGGGTCTTTCGACACTTGATGTGCTGTAGGCTTTAAACAGCAATGCAGGATGGACTGAATACCCGACTGTAGACCAAGCTGCTTCTGTGCCACGAGCAGAAATCAAAATGTCAATCTTTGTTTGAAGTGTCGTTTGGTGTATATACACTTGGTGTGTAACTTGTCAGTGGCTGTGCGACACTAGAGATCTAGAGATATTTATGCCAGGTCATCAGGGCAGGTTCTGGTGATGCCCATGCCACTACTACTCTGAATGCCTTATGTGCACCCAGCAATACCCCTTCGACATTGGTGGGGTCCAGTAAAGATCTGTGTTCTCTACTAAACTGTTGTCTTGTAATGTCAGAGGCACAGCTTCGCTCCAGCGGTTCTACAGCCTAACCGCAGGTCCTTGCTCTTTTTGGTGTTAATTCTTAGTGGAGCCATGTGACCTGCTTTCTAGATGTCCATAGCTGTTCTTTTAATTATAGTCAGCTGCAGCAGGCGTTTGCAGCAGTTTTAGATCTTCTGAGAGTTTCTCGTTGCTCAAATGGGTCTAATTTCTGATATTTATGTTTCCTCATCTTTATTCCTTGATTTTTGCTCACAAGAAAGTGTCAAATGTCACTCATAACCACACTGAAATTATGTACATGTCACACATAGCAATCTGAAACCTAGGCAGCTATGGATGGCACGTGTCATGATGTCATTTGCTGACTGCATAACTTGGTTAGTCCCCCCTCACATAACAGACCGTTTACAAACCTCGGGTAAGCGAAGAATGGGCTAGTCGATGAAACATAATAGCTTACTTAATCTTCCCAACGGCCCCCAGTGCCTAGAGACCCATAGGGGTGATTAGTTCACACTTTACAAGTACTCAATTTTACTAAATGTAAACAAAAACAAGAAATACAAAGCAGTATCGAGCAAAATACAACTCAAGAGTGTTAGTTCACTCACATATGTCTCATAATGCGTATATGTTCAATATGAAAACTCTTACTCGTATGTGCCTTAATGTGCAATTAGACATCAATTACGATGTTTTTCTAGCATCTGCTTGAAGACCACTAAAGTGTCGTATCGGTGGCGGTATTTACATGCATTTTTAATTAACTATTGTTCTGTTTCATGTTGTACCCTACTTATTTCCGCTGTACCATGCCAGCAGAGCAGTCATGTTCTGAAGTTGGCACAACAAAGGAAGGATTATAGATAATAGTAGAATCCTCTCCTGTTAGAGTTAACTTGTATCTGAATTCCAAGGTCTTTTCACATGCCTTCCCACAAGGAGACATTGGCACTTGCTCATTAAAGACTATCTACAAGTTACATTTCTTTCACGTTCCCACTTCCATTCAATTGTATTGAGAAACTCTGTAGAAGTGTAACCGCAAAAAGTGTGGATTTTAGTATTACATGCCCCAAATCATCTTGGGCGAAGCTGTGATCTGTGGAATTGGCAATTGCCTTGCTTAATTTTTGAATGTTTGGAAACCATCTTTCATTAACTGCATGTTAGACTTCTATGAGCGACAAATCACATAAGGCAGAATATCCCACATACATCTAACACAGCATAGGTATAGGGTGAATTCTGCAATCGTATTGCTCCTAGACGCACCATGCGCCATGAGATGATATACACAAAAACAAAAGACCATGTTAGGCAAACACCACACAGGTTCAACACTGCTCACACCTGGCACATACAGATAATAACATGTACATGCTAACCACAGGGCAATGAAACCCCATGGGCTGCATCACACCCACAATATAACCACACTTTCCAAGTCAATGACCGAGACAATACCAGTCAACCATCTGCCACAACCGCACAGAACCCCTACAAGTGAACCCAGAAATGTGCCTCCACATTGCTGAATAAACACACCACAAACTTGGGGATGGGCCAATACTCAATAACCAAAACACACCATCATCTAACAATTCAGAATATTTTTCAAAGAGAACACTGAACTACGGGAAAACCCAAATATGTGAGGCCAAATTAACAGCATACATGTGCTAGATAAATGATGAAACCTTTGTCATTTGCTTGATTAAAAAAAGTTACTGCACTACACAAAACTCATATCTGACCCTGCAGAGACCAGGTCCAAGAATGTAGCAGAATACTGTATCTAAGCCCATGAAATGCAACTAATGTCTCTGTTAAGACTAAATAACTATTTACATGGATGACTTAAACTGAAAAACCTACTTTTAAAAGCCATCATGACATGGTCTGGTGAGTTAAGAGCTCCATCAAATAGGATCCAAAGCTAGCGAGCTACCAAAAAAGAGAATATTTTGCAAATATAAACAATCTTATTTTTGTGGTAGGGGTCAAGTATTTGATACTTGACCCAATGTTAGAAATTCAATACATACTCAGTTAGGCCGCTGATACATGCTGTTGTAATTGAAGACATCCATCGACTCCGGTCTGCACTCTACAGAGGTGCAAACAAGGCTGGCTGCAGGCAGGTTCAGGCCGTGAGTGAAAGCGGGCCCCGGCGCGGCAATTTGAATTTGCCGCCCTGGTCCGGCCTTCCTCCAGTGATAGGCGTGCTGGCGGCCACTCACGAGAGGTAAGCGCGTGCGTGGTGGTGGAGCAAGTGACTCGAGTGAGGGCTGGCCAAACATAATGATTGGTAGCGCTTTCGCGCGCTACCAATGACGGCCCTGGGACGGGATCCAATCCACTCCCAAACACAAACGGCCCGGGTAAGACACAAATGCTGCACTGCAGGCGGCATTTACAAGGTGCACTTGTTCTTCATACGGGGGTCGCGCGGCACTGGCGGCAGCCTTTATAATTTATTTTATTGTAGAATTTGAGTGTCCCCAAATAAATTATAAAGGCCCCCACCAGTGCAGTGCAGCCTCCGTGTGGAGAGCAAGCGCACCTTGTAAATGCCGCCGCCCCAAAAATTGTGCCGCCTGGGACAGACCGACCACCCCCTCCAACCCCCCCTAGCTACGCCACAGAGTGGTAGCTTCACCTCTCGATGTGCCTCTGAAAAAGAATAAAAGTCAGAGCATAATTTCTTCAAAGATGTTAGATTGACATATGCATAGCATACCTTAAAAGTCTACGCATGCCTCCAGTGCCCCCAAAACACAGTGAAAATCATGCTCCCTGTGTATATATAAAAAGATGAATATGTGACTCAACAGCTAGTACATTCTTACCCGTTGTTGTCAGGTATGCTGCCTCCATTTGAGGGCAGCCTGGCAAAGGACTCAGGGCTTTGGCTACAGAACCCACAACAAAATCATCAAAAACACATTCCTTGTGTTATTAACAAGTAACAGACCTACCCAGATGAAACCACCAAAATAGAAATGCCCTTTAGAGGGCACAGACTTTTAGAGTCACTTACAAAGCCCCGTTGGAATTCTGGTTTTATCTTATATCATGCCATCAAATTCACTAGAATAACTAGTGTCTCCTTAAACCATGTAGTGTGAGGACTGTAATGGGGTATCTGATGCCCCTTTTCCTTGTATACAACAATCCTGACATTATTAGCAATTGACCATCATAGTAAGAAACACGTTCGGGAATTCTTTAGGGACCATATCTAGCATGTACAGGTGTAAACCCAGCACTCAATTAAGAAAATGGAATCAACAGGCGTAAGAAAAAGGAACTCGCTCAATCTGTAGGCGGAACCAGAAATCGCTGTTCTGGGCGTGTCTTTTAATATGCCTACTGGACCTGAGAACAAAGTGGGAAGAAGCAGGAAAGTGGACTGTTAGACCTGACAGCCTTAGGGTGGTCTTTCCCCAAACTGATTGTCTACCTCCTTCATTTTTCTGATCTCGTTTTTGCTGGCTTTAGGACTCTGAGCACTTTACCACTGCTAACCAGTGCTAAAGTGCATGTCCTCTCTCGCTAAAACATGGCAATATTGTCTCTTGCCCGATTGGCATATTTAATTTACTTATAATTCCCTAGTAAAATGCACTACACATGCCCAGGGCATGTAAATTAAATGCTACTTGGAGGCCTGCAGCTCTGATTGTACCACCCACATAAGTAGTGCTTTAACCAAGTCTCGGACCTGCCACTACAGAGCCTGTATGTGCAGTTTTACACGGCTGGCTATGTCGACCCGGCATGTAAAACTTCTTTCCAGGTCTAAACCTTCCTTTTTAATACATATAAGTTACCCGTAAGGTAGGCCCTGGACAGCACTAAGGGAAAGGTGAAGTGTATTTAAAAGTTGGAAACCTGCTTTTAAGTTTTACTCGTCCTGGTAGTGAAAACTATCTGTCCCATAGGTTAGCATTGGACTTGCCTTACTACATCTCATAATTGTAATTTACAATTGGGAAAAGATGGAAATTTTGAGTTTGGTGTCTGTGGACAATTTAAAATCACAACTTGTGGTCAAGTCGGATTTGAAATTGTAAGTCTCAAAATGGCACTTTTAGAAAGTTGTCATTTTCCTACTTTAACCATCCTGTGCCTCTGCCTGTCTCTGAATATACTTTTAGGGTGGGGAACAGCTGGGCTTTGAGCAATCCCTCTAGACAGCCACAACAAAGAGAGCACAAGTGTTTATGATGTGCCATTCACATCCTGATAACCCATAACTTATGGCTGATGGGTCTTCCTGAACTAGATGGGAGGGAGAAGCTAACACCTGCACCTGAATAGGGCTGTGCCTGTCCTCACACAAAGAGCTGCAAACTCACCTGTAGTGAGTCTGGAGCCGCGGCAGGAAGGAAGAAACCTTGTGCTTTCACAGCTTTTCTTTGAAGTCTCCTCCACTTCAAAGAACAACTGGGTATAAGTACTGGACCCCTGACACCATCAACTCAGTACACCTCTGGCTACTCTGCCATGAAGACAAATGGCTATGCTGCTGAAAGGACGGCCACTCTGCTAGACTACTGCTATGCTGAACTCTGCCTTGTTATGCGCTTGCCTTGCTAAGCTGCGCTGCTGCCTGCTGTTCAACTTCCTGGGTAAGAAGGTCAGGACCTGCATCTCTTGAACCCGGAGAGACTGCAAGGGCTTGCTGGCTTGCCTTCTGTTGCCTAAGTCTCAGGGACACAAAAGACTTGGAACTCTCCTTTTCTAACCATTGGGTTAATCTCGTGGTGAATCTGTCCTGCCAAGAGGCACCAACCCAGTGCTGGAACCTTGGATGTGGATCCAGGGGTCTGCTGCAGTGTTATTGACGTATCGCCTGCTGTCGCTGGAATCGGATCGACGCATCACACCGGAATCACTGCATTGCACTTGGACCTGCCGCACACCGGGACCTATGCTTCGCCTATGACCCTTGTGGTATCACTGCTGCTGCACTGGGGATCACTGACGCATAGCCGAAGCATTGCTTGGCTGCACCCCACCTCTGTTGACGCAAACCTAAGATCAAGGTATTTTGGTTCAGGGGGCCTAAGGGGGTCCCTATATCCAGCCCGCACTCCCTCGCAGTCGGCCTGAACTCTTGACTTTGTCCTGGTCTGGCATAACCAGTTAACCTCTAAGAGCAAAATGCTTCTAAGCACTACCTTGACATTTATTCCTTCAAAATTCATATATGCGACTTCTACTGGATGGAATGTTGTCATTTGGATCTTGTTTTATTTACAAAAATCATAATCTATTTTTCTAACTTGCTGTGGAGTCTTTTTGTGGTGTTTACCCTGCTTTACTGTTTATGTATTGCACAAATACTTTACACATTGCATCTTCAATTAAGTCTACCTGCTCTGTGCCAAGCTACACGGGGGCGAGCACAGGATAATTTAGGTTGTGTAGTGACTTACCATGACTAGGGTTGTGGCTCCTGCTTGGACCGGGTGCCTACTCTGCAAATAAGAAACCCCATTTTTAACATTGACCATAGCACTCGCAAATTTGCAGCACCTAATTCGCTGTTCTTTACCAGGTGGGAGGAAACGACTGAGCAGCCATTTCCGCCTCTTTCGTCAGTAGACCACCATGTCTGTGATCACATTTTAATAAAGTATATATATTTTTAATGCTGCTTGTTTTCTTTAAAATAAACTGGTCTACGTTTAAGAAACATATTTACTTTTTTAGAGAAAAGTTTGTTTAGGAGTTGAGATTGGTCCCATCTACCTCTGCCCACTCCCAAACAAACTTTTTTTGAGATTCGCAAAGGGGAAAGGGTTGCAGGTGGGTTATCG
Organism: Lissotriton vulgaris; assembly: GCF_964263255.1. Taxonomy (NCBI): domain Eukaryota; kingdom Metazoa; phylum Chordata; class Amphibia; order Caudata; family Salamandridae; genus Lissotriton; species Lissotriton vulgaris. Next base: position 362,173 of record NW_028252215.1, read on the forward strand.
CCTGCTTTAAGGAGTAATCTTTCAATGATTCGCAGGGGAAACTGTCATCCCCCAAAATATGGTTTGCAACCATAATTGCAGTAGTAAAAAAAATTGATACTTAGCATTCCAAATCACTATTTGGAAGGAGTGGCCTAAACATGTTTCTTCCAAATTGTGATTCGGAAAGCATTTCTGAACCCATTTCGCAATGGGACGGGATCCAATCCACTCCCAAACACAAACGGCCCGGGTAAGACACAAATGCTGCACTGCAGGCGGCATTTACAAGGTGCACTTGTTCTTCATACGGGGGTCGCGCGGCACTGGCGGCAGCCTTTATAATTTATTTTATTGTAGAATTTGAGTGTCCCCAAATAAATTATAAAGGCCCCCACCAGTGCAGTGCAGCCTCCGTGTGGAGAGCAAGCGCACCTTGTAAATGCCGCCGCCCCAAAAATTGTGCCGCCTGAGACAGACCGACCACCCCCTCCAACCCCCCCTAGCTACGCCACAGAGTGGTAGCTTCACCTCTCGATGTGCCTCTGAAAAAGAATAAAAGTCAGAGCATAATTTCTTCAAAGATGTTAGATTGACATATGCATAGCATACCTTAAAAGTCTACGCATGCCTCCAGTGCCCCCAAAACACAGTGAAAATCATGCTCCCTGTGTATATATAAAAAGATGAATATGTGACTCAACAGCTAGTACATTCTTACCCGTTGTTGTCAGGTATGCTGCCTCCATTTGAGGGCAGCCTGGCAAAGGACTCAGGGCTTTGGCTACAGAACCCACAACAAAATCATCAAAAACACATTCCTTGTGTTATTAACAAGTAACAGACCTACCCAGATGAAACCACCAAAATAGAAATGCCCTTTAGAGGGCACAGACTTTTAGAGTCACTTACAAAGCCCCGTTGGAATTCTGGTTTTATCTTATATCATGCCATCAAATTCACTAGAATAACTAGTGTCTCCTTAAACCATGTAGTGTGAGGACTGTAATGGGGTATCTGATGCCCCTTTTCCTTGTATACAACAATCCTGACATTATTAGCAATTGACCATCATAGTAAGAAACACGTTCGGGAATTCTTTAGGGACCATATCTAGCATGTACAGGTGTAAACCCAGCACTCAATTAAGAAAATGGAATCAACAGGCGTAAGAAAAAGGAACTCGCTCAATCTGTAGGCGGAACCAGAAATCGCTGTTCTGGGCGTGTCTTTTAATATGCCTACTGGACCTGAGAACAAAGTGGGAAGAAGCAGGAAAGTGGACTGTTAGACCTGACAGCCTTAGGGTGGTCTTTCCCCAAACTGATTGTCTACCTCCTTCATTTTTCTGATCTCGTTTTTGCTGGCTTTAGGACTCTGAGCACTTTACCACTGCTAACCAGTGCTAAAGTGCATGTCCTCTCTCGCTAAAACATGGCAATATTGTCTCTTGCCCGATTGGCATATTTAATTTACTTATAATTCCCTAGTAAAATGCACTACACATGCCCAGGGCATGTAAATTAAATGCTACTTGGAGGCCTGCAGCTCTGATTGTACCACCCACATAAGTAGTGCTTTAACCAAGTCTCGGACCTGCCACTACAGAGCCTGTATGTGCAGTTTTACACGGCTGGCTATGTCGACCCGGCATGTAAAACTTCTTTCCAGGTCTAAACCTTCCTTTTTAATACATATAAGTTACCCGTAAGGTAGGCCCTGGACAGCACTAAGGGAAAGGTGAAGTGTATTTAAAAGTTGGAAACCTGCTTTTAAGTTTTACTCGTCCTGGTAGTGAAAACTATCTGTCCCATAGGTTAGCATTGGACTTGCCTTACTACATCTCATAATTGTAATTTACAATTGGGAAAAGATGGAAATTTTGAGTTTGGTGTCTGTGGACAATTTAAAATCACAACTTGTGGTCAAGTCGGATTTGAAATTGTAAGTCTCAAAATGGCACTTTTAGAAAGTTGTCATTTTCCTACTTTAACCATCCTGTGCCTCTGCCTGTCTCTGAATATACTTTTAGGGTGGGGAACAGCTGGGCTTTGAGCAATCCCTCTAGACAGCCACAACAAAGAGAGCACAAGTGTTTATGATGTGCCATTCACATCCTGATAACCCATAACTTATGGCTGATGGGTCTTCCTGAACTAGATGGGAGGGAGAAGCTAACACCTGCACCTGAATAGGGCTGTGCCTGTCCTCACACAAAGAGCTGCAAACTCACCTGTAGTGAGTCTGGAGCCGCGGCAGGAAGGAAGAAACCTTGTGCTTTCACAGCTTTTCTTTGAAGTCTCCTCCACTTCAAAGAACAACTGGGTATAAGTACTGGACCCCTGACACCATCAACTCAGTACACCTCTGGCTACTCTGCCATGAAGACAAATGGCTATGCTGCTGAAAGGACGGCCACTCTGCTAGACTACTGCTATGCTGAACTCTGCCTTGTTATGCGCTTGCCTTGCTAAGCTGCGCTGCTGCCTGCTGTTCAACTTCCTGGGTAAGAAGGTCAGGACCTGCATCTCTTGAACCCGGAGAGACTGCAAGGGCTTGCTGGCTTGCCTTCTGTTGCCTAAGTCTCAGGGACACAAAAGACTTGGAACTCTCCTTTTCTAACCATTGGGTTAATCTCGTGGTGAATCTGTCCTGCCAAGAGGCACCAACCCAGTGCTGGAACCTTGGATGTGGATCCAGGGGTCTGCTGCAGTGTTATTGACGTATCGCCTGCTGTCGCTGGAATCGGATCGACGCATCACACCGGAATCACTGCATTGCACTTGGACCTGCCGCACACCGGGACCTATGCTTCGCCTATGACCCTTGTGGTATCACTGCTGCTGCACTGGGGATCACTGACGCATAGCCGAAGCATTGCTTGGCTGCACCCCACCTCTGTTGACGCAAACCTAAGATCAAGGTATTTTGGTTCAGGGGGCCTAAGGGGGTCCCTATATCCAGCCCGCACTCCCTCGCAGTCGGCCTGAACTCTTGACTTTGTCCTGGTCTGGCATAACCAGTTAACCTCTAAGAGCAAAATGCTTCTAAGCACTACCTTGACATTTATTCCTTCAAAATTCATATATGCGACTTCTACTGGATGGAATGTTGTCATTTGGATCTTGTTTTATTTACAAAAATCATAATCTATTTTTCTAACTTGCTGTGGAGTCTTTTTGTGGTGTTTACCCTGCTTTACTGTTTATGTATTGCACAAATACTTTACACATTGCATCTTCAATTAAGTCTACCTGCTCTGTGCCAAGCTACACGGGGGCGAGCACAGGATAATTTAGGTTGTGTAGTGACTTACCATGACTAGGGTTGTGGCTCCTGCTTGGACCGGGTGCCTACTCTGCAAATAAGAAACCCCATTTTTAACATTGACCATAGCACTCGCAAATTTGCAGCACCTAATTCGCTGTTCTTTACCAGGTGGGAGGAAACGACTGAGCAGCCATTTCCGCCTCTTTCGTCAGTAGACCACCATGTCTGTGATCACATTTTAATAAAGTATATATATTTTTAATGCTGCTTGTTTTCTTTAAAATAAACTGGTCTACGTTTAAGAAACATATTTACTTTTTTAGAGAAAAGTTTGTTTAGGAGTTGAGATTGGTCCCATCTACCTCTGCCCACTCCCAAACAAACTTTTTTTGAGATTCGCAAAGGGGAAAGGGTTGCAGGTGGGTTATCGCCTGCTTTAAGGAGTAATCTTTCAATGATTCGCAGGGGAAACTGTCATCCCCCAAAATATGGTTTGCAACCATAATTGCAGTAGTAAAAAAAATTGATACTTAGCATTCCAAATCACTATTTGGAAGGAGTGGCCTAAACATGTTTCTTCCAAATTGTGATTCGGAAAGCATTTCTGAACCCATTTCGCAATGGGACGGGATCCAATCCACTCCCAAACACAAACGGCCCGGGTAAGACACAAATGCTGCACTGCAGGCGGCATTTACAAGGTGCACTTGTTCTTCATACGGGGGTCGCGCGGCACTGGCGGCAGCCTTTATAATTTATTTTATTGTAGAATTTGAGTGTCCCCAAATAAATTATAAAGGCCCCCACCAGTGCAGTGCAGCCTCCGTGTGGAGAGCAAGCGCACCTTGTAAATGCCGCCGCCCCAAAAATTGTGCCGCCTGAGACAGACCGACCACCCCCTCCAACCCCCCCTAGCTACGCCACAGAGTGGTAGCTTCACCTCTCGATGTGCCTCTGAAAAAGAATAAAAGTCAGAGCATAATTTCTTCAAAGATGTTAGATTGACATATGCATAGCATACCTTAAAAGTCTACGCATGCCTCCAGTGCCCCCAAAACACAGTGAAAATCATGCTCCCTGTGTATATATAAAAAGATGAATATGTGACTCAACAGCTAGTACATTCTTACCCGTTGTTGTCAGGTATGCTGCCTCCATTTGAGGGCAGCCTGGCAAAGGACTCAGGGCTTTGGCTACAGAACCCACAACAAAATCATCAAAAACACATTCCTTGTGTTATTAACAAGTAACAGACCTACCCAGATGAAACCACCAAAATAGAAATGCCCTTTAGAGGGCACAGACTTTTAGAGTCACTTACAAAGCCCCGTTGGAATTCTGGTTTTATCTTATATCATGCCATCAAATTCACTAGAATAACTAGTGTCTCCTTAAACCATGTAGTGTGAGGACTGTAATGGGGTATCTGATGCCCCTTTTCCTTGTATACAACAATCCTGACATTATTAGCAATTGACCATCATAGTAAGAAACACGTTCGGGAATTCTTTAGGGACCATATCTAGCATGTACAGGTGTAAACCCAGCACTCAATTAAGAAAATGGAATCAACAGGCGTAAGAAAAAGGAACTCGCTCAATCTGTAGGCGGAACCAGAAATCGCTGTTCTGGGCGTGTCTTTTAATATGCCTACTGGACCTGAGAACAAAGTGGGAAGAAGCAGGAAAGTGGACTGTTAGACCTGACAGCCTTAGGGTGGTCTTTCCCCAAACTGATTGTCTACCTCCTTCATTTTTCTGATCTCGTTTTTGCTGGCTTTAGGACTCTGAGCACTTTACCACTGCTAACCAGTGCTAAAGTGCATGTCCTCTCTCGCTAAAACATGGCAATATTGTCTCTTGCCCGATTGGCATATTTAATTTACTTATAATTCCCTAGTAAAATGCACTACACATGCCCAGGGCATGTAAATTAAATGCTACTTGGAGGCCTGCAGCTCTGATTGTACCACCCACATAAGTAGTGCTTTAACCAAGTCTCGGACCTGCCACTACAGAGCCTGTATGTGCAGTTTTACACGGCTGGCTATGTCGACCCGGCATGTAAAACTTCTTTCCAGGTCTAAACCTTCCTTTTTAATACATATAAGTTACCCGTAAGGTAGGCCCTGGACAGCACTAAGGGAAAGGTGAAGTGTATTTAAAAGTTGGAAACCTGCTTTTAAGTTTTACTCGTCCTGGTAGTGAAAACTATCTGTCCCATAGGTTAGCATTGGACTTGCCTTACTACATCTCATAATTGTAATTTACAATTGGGAAAAGATGGAAATTTTGAGTTTGGTGTCTGTGGACAATTTAAAATCACAACTTGTGGTCAAGTCGGATTTGAAATTGTAAGTCTCAAAATGGCACTTTTAGAAAGTTGTCATTTTCCTACTTTAACCATCCTGTGCCTCTGCCTGTCTCTGAATATACTTTTAGGGTGGGGAACAGCTGGGCTTTGAGCAATCCCTCTAGACAGCCACAACAAAGAGAGCACAAGTGTTTATGATGTGCCATTCACATCCTGATAACCCATAACTTATGGCTGATGGGTCTTCCTGAACTAGATGGGAGGGAGAAGCTAACACCTGCACCTGAATAGGGCTGTGCCTGTCCTCACACAAAGAGCTGCAAACTCACCTGTAGTGAGTCTGGAGCCGCGGCAGGAAGGAAGAAACCTTGTGCTTTCACAGCTTTTCTTTGAAGTCTCCTCCACTTCAAAGAACAACTGGGTATAAGTACTGGACCCCTGACACCATCAACTCAGTACACCTCTGGCTACTCTGCCATGAAGACAAATGGCTATGCTGCTGAAAGGACGGCCACTCTGCTAGACTACTGCTATGCTGAACTCTGCCTTGTTATGCGCTTGCCTTGCTAAGCTGCGCTGCTGCCTGCTGTTCAACTTCCTGGGTAAGAAGGTCAGGACCTGCATCTCTTGAACCCGGAGAGACTGCAAGGGCTTGCTGGCTTGCCTTCTGTTGCCTAAGTCTCAGGGACACAAAAGACTTGGAACTCTCCTTTTCTAACCATTGGGTTAATCTCGTGGTGAATCTGTCCTGCCAAGAGGCACCAACCCAGTGCTGGAACCTTGGATGTGGATCCAGGGGTCTGCTGCAGTGTTATTGACGTATCGCCTGCTGTCGCTGGAATCGGATCGACGCATCACACCGGAATCACTGCATTGCACTTGGACCTGCCGCACACCGGGACCTATGCTTCGCCTATGACCCTTGTGGTATCACTGCTGCTGCACTGGGGATCACTGACGCATAGCCGAAGCATTGCTTGGCTGCACCCCACCTCTGTTGACGCAAACCTAAGATCAAGGTATTTTGGTTCAGGGGGCCTAAGGGGGTCCCTATATCCAGCCCGCACTCCCTCGCAGTCGGCCTGAACTCTTGACTTTGTCCTGGTCTGGCATAACCAGTTAACCTCTAAGAGCAAAATGCTTCTAAGCACTACCTTGACATTTATTCCTTCAAAATTCATATATGCGACTTCTACTGGATGGAATGTTGTCATTTGGATCTTGTTTTATTTACAAAAATCATAATCTATTTTTCTAACTTGCTGTGGAGTCTTTTTGTGGTGTTTACCCTGCTTTACTGTTTATGTATTGCACAAATACTTTACACATTGCATCTTCAATTAAGTCTACCTGCTCTGTGCCAAGCTACACGGGGGCGAGCACAGGATAATTTAGGTTGTGTAGTGACTTACCATGACTAGGGTTGTGGCTCCTGCTTGGACCGGGTGCCTACTCTGCAAATAAGAAACCCCATTTTTAACATTGACCATAGCACTCGCAAATTTGCAGCACCTAATTCGCTGTTCTTTACCAGGTGGGAGGAAACGACTGAGCAGCCATTTCCGCCTCTTTCGTCAGTAGACCACCATGTCTGTGATCACATTTTAATAAAGTATATATATTTTTAATGCTGCTTGTTTTCTTTAAAATAAACTGGTCTACGTTTAAGAAACATATTTACTTTTTTAGAGAAAAGTTTGTTTAGGAGTTGAGATTGGTCCCATCTACCTCTGCCCACTCCCAAACAAACTTTTTTTGAGATTCGCAAAGGGGAAAGGGTTGCAGGTGGGTTATCGCCTGCTTTAAGGAGTAATCTTTCAATGATTCGCAGGGGAAACTGTCATCCCCCAAAATATGGTTTGCAACCATAATTGCAGTAGTAAAAAAAATTGATACTTAGCATTCCAAATCACTATTTGGAAGGAGTGGCCTAAACATGTTTCTTCCAAATTGTGATTCGGAAAGCATTTCTGAACCCATTTCGCAATTTTTACGGATTCGCAAAACGGCCTTAGTACATAGTAAAAAGCTATTTTGGGTTATAAAAAACGCAGTGATTTAGTGAATAACAGGTTTTGGGACTGCTAAATGGCTTCGTACATCTGTCCCTTTGTCTTTTGTGATGTCCGTCTTTGGTCCACAGGTACTTTCTGTCAACTACCACATACCCTGGGGGGATGACTTTCCTCAGAGAGAATTTAGTTAATCGTTTCATCTGAATATGATTGTTTTGTAGGAAACAGTCCACAGTTGTTTATTTACTTGATTAATTTGTCTTTGAATAAAATAAAATACTGAAACAAGATCACAGGACTCACCTCATTATACGCAAGAACGAGGCTCTCCCGACTGGAAGCAGTACTCTCTCTTCAAATTAGCATTTTTAGCTCCAATTCCTGCTTGACATGCACCTCAAAATAATGTACAAAATATATTCTAGCTTTACCAAAACCTACCCATATCAAATTGTACAGTGTGCTAAAATGTTATTGTTAATCAATACACAGTACAAAACTGGTTTGTCCAGCAAAACCTTCATAGAACCTTCAATGGTTTTGTGCAAAAGTGGTTTTTTTTAGATAGTGGTCCAGTGTACACCACGAGAATTCAAAATTCAAAGTGCATGACAGCTACATTTATACTGAATCTACCTTTCAGATCCACGAAGGCCTATAGCACTAGAGGTTGTCAATCAAACATTATTCTCCTTCAAGTGGGTGAACCGAGACTGGGCAGAAGAAGACACAAAATGCATAGGTATTCACAGGTGCGGGGGACATCAATCAATTAATTTTCTTTTGTTTGAATAACACTATTGAAACATGGCAGTCATGAATATGTGTGTATACCAGATGGCCATCTTTAAATATGTTTTCTTATATTTAAAGAACATTCATTAAAAAATGTCCACCAACCATAATCACTCACTCTTAGCTGCCATCTTTGAGTGAATTTTCTTAAAGTATAAGAAAAACCATCTCAAATGGCCATCATACATGTGAATGGACGTGTTGTGACCATTTTTTTATGTTTTTCTTGAAACAAAAGAAAATGCCAAAGATTGTTACTTGTTGGACTCGATCTGACAAAAATGAGTAGAACCACCTTATGGAGTCACCAGTAGCCACAAGCACATTGATGACTCGCTTCAGTAAGAGACAGCGTTCCACCGTGTTGATGGCCGCCAATAAATCCAGGATAACCAGAAGCAACACAGAACCCTCCGCGATAATCAGCAGACTGTCATCCCAGCATTTAAGTAGAATGGATTCGGTTCCAAGCAGTGTCATGAATCTTGATTGAATAAGCACTGAGAGGTCATTATTCTCAAAGATAAGCTGCAGTTGCAAGACCACAGCCTATTCTATAAATTGAGCTACAGGCTATGTGGAAATTGCATATGAATCAGCTGGTTTAGTTGTGGAAGGATATTTTTCCATAAGTAGGGTTATCACATATATTCTTTAAATGATTTAGGAACACCTAACAAGATGTGGTATTACAAATGAAAATGTTTTTGGCGATTATGTAAGGAATTAAAAGGGTACAGGATTACAGAATCATGAACTTAAGGTTTTGGTGAAGTATTAGCATCACTAGTCAAGGCCGCTTAATGTTTAACAGCTGTGTCCATTAAAGGCCCGCTCCAGCATTAAGGCCCGAGCCGAAGGCGAGGGACTTTAACAAGGGAACAGGACTTTAATAGCCGGTATAGCCCTGCTACGAAGGGCTATAAAGCAATTAGAACATTCTGCCACTAGAGGTCAGAATGTTCTAACAAATAAGACAAAGGCCTCTCGAATCTCAAGGGGATTTAAATCCCCTCGAGCTGCGAGAGGCCTTTGTAAAACATTGGAATGTTGCTCTGCGGGCCAATACCGCCCCGTAGAAGCAGGGAGCACTCCATTGTCTACAATGGAGGACCCAACATTCCAATATTCTAATATAGCCTTATAGCCCGCCGTAGAGGGCTATACCGGCTATTAAAGGCCCTCTCCAGCATTAAAGGCCCGACCCGAAGGCGAGGGCCTTTAACAAGGTAGAGGGACTTTAATAGCGGTATAGCCCAGCTACGAAGGGCTATAAGTAAGGGTGGGAGTAGTTCGTGTAGTAGCGCTACGCGAAGCTACGCGAAGTGCACTTCACACTACGCGAACTTCACGTAGCACTACGCGAGCTGCGTAGTAGCATGTTCGCACTGTGCAAGATGCGTTTTCAATGATTGCACAGTGCGGACAAGCATCCGGCACTGTGCAATCATTGAAAACGGCATCTTGCACAGTGCGAGCTGTAGTTTTCTGCTGCTCAAGTAGAATATTACTCGAGCTGCAGCTTTCTCAAAGCAAACTGGTAGTTTCTCATTGAGAGCGGTCGCGAGCATGCACAACCCCTCACAATGAGAAACCTTACCTCCCTGCGTTGAGAATCTCGCTGGGATGTAATTTTGTTTGCTCGCGGTCGCGAACATGACGTTCAGGACCGCGAACAAGCAAAAAATGAGCGCTGCACTACGCTACGCTGCACTACGCATGTTCGCACTGCGCTACGTGCAGCTCGCGTAGTGCGAAGTTGCGCAAACTTCGCAAACTCCGGGAGCGTAGCGTAGTGCTTCGCCCAGGCCTAGCTATAAGGCTATTAGAACATTCTGCCACTAGAGGGTAGAATGTTCTAACAAAAAAGAACAAAGCCTTTTGGGAGCGTGAGGGGATTGGAATCCCCTCAGGCTCCTTAAAGCCTTTGTTCACCTCCAGGGCTGTGAACAAAGAAACATTGGAATGTTGGAGCTCCAGGCTTATACCAGCCATCATAAGCCCAGAGCACTCCATTGTTTTCAATGGAGCGCCCAACATTCCAATGTTCTAATGAGTGCTATTAAATGATGGGCTTGCATAGCAAATGTGGAAACCTGGTATACATAGGTCTTCATGGTGTGGGAATTGAGTCAAATGAAGATTTGTGGTCTTTAAAGCTCGTGGGTCCAATACTCAGGAGTGCTCCGTGGTTTTTGTTAACTGATGTGCAGGTGGAGAAATATCACTTTAAGAGTTTGTTAAGGAACTGTGCGAAGGTGAAGGGACAACAGCTGTCAATAAGGTCCGGATCAGTTTTTGGATTAGTGAATATGAAAAAAAACATCATTTTGGGTAATGCTTTCCCCAGACTTTCATCTGGTTTATTTTCTAATTGGTTCAGGACTTTGACTTCTACTTAACATTATATCGCTCCTCAAGTATGCTTCGTGCTCAGATGCACTTCATGCTTGGGCAAACAGCTGACTGAATTGGACAAATTATTTTCTTCTATTTTTAACTGAGACATGATTAAAATTGTACTCCACCCATGTCCTGAACATACCGCACACTACAGAATTTTCCACAATCCTCTTGAATAAGGTGTGAAAACCCGAAGGAGAAATGGCAGACATTTATGGAAATTATTTCACTTGTGATATCCAGTTTTCCTTCAGTATGTCACTTACAAGATGAAAGTGTCAGCTGTCAAATGCTATCTTCTTGTCAGCGAAAATAAAGCATATCTTTTATAGATTTAGGAATTTTTGATCGAAGTTATTTGCTTCCAATTTTAACTTCGATTTACTTAATCCATTTTAAGTACTTTATTGCATTACACAAGTGTCTAACTCTAAAGAATCACGTTGGCTGGACTGCATTACGTGCAGTTCACTGAAGAGTGAGTCTTTTTGCTCCAATAGATGTACAAACTGTTGCCTACATTTGCACTGAAGCAGATTTATCAAAACTCCTCTAGGGCAAGTCATGCAAAATGGTGAACACTGGTGCAAAATCTTGATAAAGTACTTACTTTCCAGTTCTTAAGATATGTTTTTTACACCGAAAAGTAGTACAAATAGTGTTTTGTTCCACTTTCCCTCAAGGTGGGGGCGAGGTGGCATCGATGGTATGTTGGTGTTCCCATATTGCCACCCCTGGGTTTAGACACAACGCCGTATTTAATAAAATTGGTAGGCAGGGTTTGCACTAAAACACAATGACTCCTTGAAGCAGGGCCCAGGCGCTACCCAGGACAAATATTACTACTCTTACAATAGTCCAGGCTTATTCTTGACTACCAGGAATACGACTGATTTAGCCCTGAAATTGAGGTTTAAGCCAAGTGCCCTACAAGAATAACTTACACATAGCAAATTGTTTGTAAATTGGGTCATCTGTTGTCAAACATTTTGAGTTTGACAATAATTGCAGAATGAGCTGTGCTTTGTGTACTAAATTTAACTACCACTCTTATTTGTTTCAATGTTGGCCTTTGCCAATAGTAATCAAATATGTATGGGTAGCTAGTGGAAATGCTGTTCCAGTAGGCTGTGGTGACAACAGAAAACGGGAGCATGAAGTAAGGGAAAAACGTCAACCTCCACAACCGTCCTGCAACGCTACTACCCAACTGTAGTGGACTGCTGGTGCAATGAAATAATCTGTATTGATTCCACCCAGCTCTGTGGCTACCACAGGTATGGAACATTTCATTTAAAGTAACATTTCTACAACATTTTCTATCCTCAGTGAAACTAGGAAATAAAAACATACTAGAGTCCACCGCGGAGGGCTATACCGATTGATAGCAGCCCTGAATCCAGGCCACAGATGAGGGCCTATACCGAAGGACAAGGCCTTTACTAGCTGGTACAGCCTGAAGCAGAAGGGCTTTAAGGCTTTTAGAACATTCCAGCGACTAAGACTAGAATGTTCCATATCAAAAAGGGAGAAACACAAACACAAACATTAGAATGTTGGAGCAGAAGGCTTACACCAACCATTATTAGCCCAGAGCCACTTTATTGATTTCAGTGGCACTCTCAACATTTAAATATTCTAAAAAAACATAGAATAAGTTAAAATATCAGAACTGATTGACAAAACACAAAATCACAAACGTTATAATAATAACAGAACAAATGAATCTGTGCAGAATCTTCTTGGGTTTCTTCACACCCTTGAACTCTTGCCTCCACCAAACTTCCAGGCATTTAACTATTTCCTCCTAACCTACTCCCTTACAACACTGAGTATCCTGATGAACTCTGACTAAACTCTCCATGTTCCTCCACTCTATTTCTTTCACCTTGACAGCAAATCCTCTCACAGCTTCCACTCAAAACGTCTATTTAATTCTCCTTTTTTTTTGCTTTACTACATGAGCAAGATCTTTAATCTATTCTTAACCTCCTACTCCACTCTTGCTACTGCATTCCTAAACTCTGTGCCTGGTGTCAAAATCTTGTTATGACCTGCTCTGATATGCTCTGACCTTCATCTGATCATCACACCCATCTATTTTTGATGTTCCATTTTCTGATATCACTTCTTCATTAATGCTGGGTAGAGCTGGGATCACGACAATCTTCATAGTACAACCTAAAATGGTACTTCGTCCTCTAACAATGTTGGCCATAATATGGTAGGACCATAGCATACTATGGAAAACTATATAATCATTCAATCTATTCCTGATTGACTACTGAACTCATTCCACCTTCTGGTTGGTTCATTTATTCAACTAACCTACTTGCATGTGAATGGTGAAGAGCTATCCTGTGATGTGTGTTACCTCATAGGCCTACATTTTAACACATCTGCTTGGAAGTGAATCCCATTATCCGACACTATTTCCTTGGGATAATCTTCCCTTATGAATATATTTTTAATAGTCAAATGGCAGATCAAGTATTTGGATCGAGCTCAAAATCAGTCTCCTACCATTATCTGCAGTAATCAGCCACCACTGAGGCAAATCAATACTTATGTGGCAATTAATTGAAAGGTCCTATAAAATCAACAGCTAGTAAGACCCTTCGACGCTCAGACAATTCTACAGGCTGCATAGGTGGAGTAACTGTCTGGAAATGTTTAACACCCCCCATGCATTCTACATGGTCCTTACAGCTCCATTGACTTTGGAACCCATGCCCAGCCATTGAAGACTGAACGTATCTTCCTTTTAGTTAAAGTTTTCATAAAATGGACCTCATGGCCGTATCCAATAAGCCTGTTCCTCATACCACTGGGAAGTTCAAACTTCACTCCTCAAATTGCCAGTCGGCCTCTCTCAAGAGATGATTTTCCAGCTTCTTTTACAAAAGGTCGAATCGCTGTGAGGCTGGATCTACCCCACAGACAACCTTCCGTGACATCACTTTGCACTACCTTTGGCTCTCAATCATCTTCCATTGACTGGGACCCCAGTCCTCTTCTGATATACCACTCAACTGACATGCATTAATAGCACCATCAAACATTCTTCATCCTCATTCAAAATATCACCCTCCTCTGCTGATCAAGGAGCCCTAGATAGGTAATCTGCTCTGATAGTCTTTTCACCGGATATAGGTTGCACCTCACAATTGTTTTGAAGTAACAAACTACATTCCAGTGCTTAATTTGAACCAGTGGTTTCCGGTGCTCGGCCCCGGCACTTAATTGTCAACATCAGTGCTTGTGATGTCGGCCACATGGTGGTGCTCCTCATCTAATTTATAGATGAGCAAAACAACGGTTGTTTATAAATACAATAAACATTAAAAATGACTAATATCTGCCTTCCCAGCCATTCCTATAACTTTGAAGAACTGGAATAGTCGGAACTGCCACACTTGCAGGAGAGAGATGGTTACTTGTTGTTTTGGAACCGTCACTGGCAACGAGAAGAGCCGCAATAGGTGGTGCAAGCTGCAGTGGCCTCCTGGTCTGGGCGCTGTTACTTATTATTTTACACTGCTGGATCCATTTTGCTGGGCATGTGGGGGCAGCATTCTAACCTCATTGCAAAAGTATGAAGACAAAAGAAAACAGGAGCTCCAAGCCACAAACTGTATTCAGCAGAGCCCCATTGCAGCACCAGGAATAAACATTAGTGGGGTGCTGGCAGGACACAATAATTAACATCACACCACAGAGAAGTGGCTAACATAGGTAGGGACAAACAAAACAAGTGATGGACAGAATGTGGATCAATGTCACACATTCACCCCAGTCCAAAGATCTGGGCCCAATCCATCGTTTTTTTGCACTCCACACCACCCTGGGTTTGACAATGGCGATATGCAAATCAGCTCTGACCCTGTTGCCCCATGGGAACAGTCCAGTCCGAACTACAAAAGCCATGTCCTTCCCAGAACGGAATCAAGCATCCGAGGACCGGACCGGTTTCGAGGTAACACCTCTCATCAGCCCGGCTAGCTTGACTCCAGTGGTGTGGAGTGCCTGGGACCCACGTCTGAGCATCCCCAGCGCACTTATGGCGGCAATTGCAAACAAAACAAGTGATGGACAGAATGTGGATCAATGTCACACATTCACCCCAGTCCAAAGATCTGGGCCCAACCCATCGTTTTTTTGCACTCCACACCACCCTGGGTTAGACAATGGCGATATGCAAATCAGCTCTGACCCTGTTGCCCCATGGGAACAGTCCAGTCCGAACTACAAAAGCCATGTCCTTCCCAGAACGGAATCAAGCATCCGAGGACCGGACCGGTTTTGAGGTAACACCTCTCATCAGCCCGGCTAGCTTGACTCCAGTGGTGTGGAGTGCCTGGGACCCATGTCTGAGCATCCCCAGCGCGCTTATGGCGGCAATTGCAAACAAAACAAGTGATGGACAGAATGTGGATCAATGTCACACATTCACCCCAGTCCAAAGATCTGGGCCCAATCCATCGATATGCAAATCAGCTCTGACCCTGTTGCCCCATGGGAACAGTCCAGTCCGAACTACAAAAGCCATGTCCTTCCCAGAACGGAATCAAGCATCCGAGGACCGGACCGGTTTCGAGGTAACACCTCTCAACAGCTGATGAGAGGTGTTACCTCGAAACCGGTCCGGTCCTCGGATGCTTGATTCCGGTCTGGGAAAGATATGGCTGTTGTAGTTCGGACTGGACTGTTCCCATGGGGCACAGGGTCAGAGCTGATTTGCATAAAGCCATTATCTGAACCAGGGTGGTGTGGAGTGCAAAAAACGATGGATTTAGGCCCAGATCCTTGTACTGGGGTGAATGTAAGACATTGATCTACATTCTGTCCATCAAATTGTTTTTTGTAATTTTCTCCCTGAGTGTACTGGGGTAGCTCAGACGTGGGTCCCAGAGCCTCCACACCACTGGAGTCAAGCTAGCCGGGCTGATGAGAGGTGTTACCTCGAAACCGGTCCAGTCCTCGGTTGGTTGATTCCGGTGTGGGAAAGATATGGCTGATGTAGTTCGGACTGGACTGTTCCCATGGGGCACAGGGTCAGAGCTGATTTGCATAAAGCCATTATCTGACCCAGGGTGGTGTGGAGTGCAAAAAACGATGAATTTAGGCCCAGATCCTTGTACTGGGGTGAATGTAAGACATTGATCTACATTCTGTCCATCAAATTGTTTTTTGTAATTTTCTCCCTGAATGTACTGGGGTAGCTCAGGCGTGGGTCCCAGAGCCTCCACACCACTGGAGTCAAGGTAGCCGGGCTGATGAGAGGTGTTACCTCGAAACCGGTCCGGTCCTCGGATGCTTGATTCCGGTCTGGGAAAGATATGGCTGTTGTAGTTCGGACTGGACTGTTCCCATGGGGCACAGGGTCAGAGCTGATTTGCATAAAGCCATTATCTGACCCAGGGTGGTGTGGAGTGCAAAAAACGATGGATTTAGGCCCAGATCCTTGTACTGGGGTGAATGTAAGACATTGATCTACATTATGTCCATCAAATTGTTTTTTGTAATTTTCTACCATAGGTAGGGAATCATTTTATTTAACTGGACATTACTAGAACATGACTCTAGTCACCCTTTCCTCATGCTTCCACATGTACAATGCTGTATACTGCTGTCGGACCGGTTTCTGGAGACAGGCTGAATTGCCAGTTCACACATACTTCCAGCTTTCATCTTCAGGCACTTATCCAATGCAGCTTTTAATTATGTACTTTCTGCTGCATGGGCTAATAATGTAAACATGCTAGTTGGATCTTGGTGCTTCAGTTGTGGGAAGAAGCTTAGGATAGAACAAGTAACATTTGGAAACATCTGGACTTAAGAAGTGGCCTAGTTCTCAAAACGTTGTAGGTGGTCATGTTCAATTTGTGAGGGCAAATACATTATTTAGCAAGTGAAAAATCCCAATCCTGATTCACAGAATAAAGATTGGCAGGGTTTTAGAGTAGCAGATACGATTAAAGATAGATTAAATTCTGCCAGTATGGTGGCTCTGCATTCACAATTCAAGGGCGAGAGACTGGCTTCTGAGTTTTGCAAGTTACCACCTTGAACAATAGTTAAACATCCACAAACTCATTTGTATGTGAGTCTTGCTGTACCCATTGTAGGCAGTCATCGACCATGGAAAAGCAAGCGAATTGACTAGGGTCAAGAGTTAGAGACCATTGGGGTGGAGGATGAGGGATCCGTCTAGATAAATGTGCTGAAACAAATTTGCATCAGACTTCTGATGCAAAATGTTCCCGCTACTGGAAATTCCACATCAATATATTTATGTAGGTAGGTACACCTGGAAAACGTAAACGGTCATTATTTTACCAGGAGTACGTCTGGAATTCTTTCATTAGTCCATTAAAGTAATACAAGTGTTCCAATGGTAGACATAATCCTCTGGTAGAAACATTTCAAATTTTTCTTTCCTACCTTTCGAGAATCATGCCTAGTGTGTAGTCTTAATTCGGAATAATGATTCTAGTCTGCCTACATATAACATAACATATTAATGTTTTGCTGTCTCCAAGAACTGTAAATAATATGTGTTACTATAGCCCTATTTAATTGCACCCAATTGACTAACCTTGGAATGATGGAAAGCTGAGTTGGCCTTCCCAGAATTCAAATACATCACAGCAGATGTCAGCAGTATAATTAGAGATCAATTCACTCTGCAATACATAGTAAATACAACGCAATGTTTGTACACATCCAGCTCTGAAAATATTTGACAATCTATTTACTTTACATTTTTGTAATCTATTGAGAGGTTAGTCAGTGTGCAAAAATAACAAGCTTTTGCAATGCAATAGGTCTCGCATTTACAACAGTTTGAGTTATTGGCATTGGAAATGACACTGCCTTTCATTTATGTGTTGTTTTAAAAACAGATAGATAAAAGGCATTGTCATTTACAATGCCAATAACTTAAAATCTCGCAATGCGAGACCTTTTGCATTGCAAACGCGTTAGACGCCCGTGATATGAAGATTGTAAAAAAAAGTGTTAGGAGAGTGTGTCCTCTTGCAATAGAAGGCAGGGCAAAGCTATTTGAGAAAATAGAGCTCAGAGGCTGTAATTAACGCCTACCGAGTAACAACACATGTAACAGGGGGTGTCCTCATGGGAGGTTACAAAATGAGACAAGGCGGTACTGAAGGGGACTACTAAGCCTGTTCACTAATGAAAATGCACAGTTTACAGTGAACATTGGCACAAGCCAATACAAAATATGGGCGGAGAGAGGGTGGAGCTTCAAGTCCATAGCTGAATATAGCATGACTCACAGAGCAGCGCATGCGCTGTCCAGTCTCGCCCTAAAAAAGCAAGTCACCTAAATCAAGCAGTTGTGAAGAGTGTGAGCATGTGGCAGTTTCTAATGTGTAGTTATGGTTCAGCCACACTTCGTGCACTTATCTGCAGGGGGAAAAAGTTGTGGAGGGTCCAAAAAATATATGTTTTTCCATTTTACCTTCCATATGAAATTTTTATTACAGCTGCAGCAAAAGAAAACACTGAACAAGTTTGCGCCAAGCACATGAAAGTAGAATTGTGCTCAAAAACTGTGCTTTGCGCGCGTTGCTGTAAATCCATTTAATCATTTTTCAGATAATAACATTTGAAAGAAGGTGCCACCTGGGCTTGAAGTTTTGAGGAATGGGGTTGGGTGATGAGGAGGGAAAAAAAAACTTTTCAACATGTTGACAATTGCAATTTTAGTTAAAATTGCACTTTTAGTCGCATTAGGAAAAATGAATCAAAGGGGGTGCATTATGATAAGGGGCCCTCAGAGGTGTGGAAAAGGGGCAGGAACAGATCAAATAAACAATTTGCCCTAAACAAATGTGATTCTGATCAATTTCACGGTCAGGCGACCACCATGTTTTGGCACTAATTTATCTAATGAGCAATTGTCAGATACATCGAGAAAAGTAAAACAATCAGAGCCATGGGTGGGTGAAGTCTCTGGTTGAATGCATGGGTGGTGGTGCAGGGCTTGGCCGCAGGCGAGGTTATGTGGCCACCTTCTGTGCAATGAGGGTTGTCTGCCGATAGGGCTTGCGTGCAGGGCCCAGACAAAGACCAGATTTGGCAAATAATTGCAGATGATTGCTGAAGCTCACAAAACACCCAAGGAATTCGCTGAAGAAAAATTAGTTATGGTTCAATAAACACAAACACAAAAAAGCCACAAACTTTGCTGTTATGGCTTGCAACACACACCATAACACTCACCGACCTCTGTCTACCAAGAGCAAAACACCTACACACAAAGTCTTGGTTAAACATTTTAAGCAACATGCAGACTCACAAATTGCCTCATACAACAGCAGCTCTGCAGAGATAGGTACTTAACGTGTGTGGCAAGGTGCAGTCTGTTTTTTTCCCTGTGTCACTACCGGCACAGGTGGCATTCCACAGCTGAACAGGTGGGGCACAATGTGGGCCAGAATACATGGAGCTGGGCCACTGCCCCATTCAGCACACCCCCTTGACGCAGGTAGGGGGCAAAGGTGTTGTTCACCGCAGCATCACCATAGAAGTGTCGCGAGGCCAACATGCTGCCTCCATAATCTACTGACTGCTGTCCAGCTGTTGAGTGTTCTTATAACGAGGCAGAGAAAGACTGGCAGACATATACATGCCGCCACCTAGCACTGGCAAGAGGCTGCGGGTTAACGTTAGGTGAGTTCAAATTAGTCATGTAAGCAAATCCTATTTTTTGCTGTGTTCCCCCCAATTATTTTCCGCTTGACAGCTTGTATTGTGTTCTCTGTAGAGGGTACAGGCCTCTTTCATAGGTGCTATCTCTAAAGGATATCAATTTTCTTTTCAAACTGACCTAGCTGGCACCCTGGCTAGGTTGAAATGGGAAATAGGAGGATAGAATTAGCATATAGGCTTCTACAACATAGCTTGTCATTTTATATTGCATGTTTTCCTGCTATGTATTTACGTCATCTATGTAACATGCAATTTGGTCCCTTCCCACCTGTGCCTGGAAAATTAGATCCATCAGTGTATTGGTATATGGACTATAAACTCCAGTCGTTAAGCAGTGGGAACCCTGGGTAATTGTTTCAGCACTGGCTAAGTGTCACTATCAAATATTGGATTATTTACCCTTTAAAACACCTGACGACTCACTCCATTTAGAAAACTGCCTGGTTCTTAAGAGGAAAGAAAACGTATTCTTCCCCTTTACAAGACATTCTACATGCCAGAGTGCCAGAGAAGCATCCTCCTTTGCCTGAACATCTGCAGCCAAGATGTGCTACAGGACTGCCGAAGCCACGGATGTATATCGTTACTACGCATGCTTTTACAACGCATGCCTTTACCACGCAGGTTATACAACGCAAGTCGTTACAACGACTTGCGTTGGGGGGCGCTGGATAGTGAATAGTTTAATTTACTATTCCAACTCCAGTCCCCGTGGATAGTAGGGAAGGTTTTGGATAGTAAATTTAACTAATCCCTATCCTACAGAGCCCCCCAGCGCAAGTCGTTGTAACGACTTGCGTTGTAAAAGTTGCGTGGTAAAGGTACTGCGTGGTAAAAGTTGTGTTGTAAGCGCTGTTTCCCGAAGCCACTTACCTCTTGGTTAAAGAGATTTGTAAGTCAGCAGTACTACAAAAGTAGGTCCGTTTGTCACTGTGAAGTGGATTCTTTTTTTTTTTACTTACTTCAAAAAAGTAATTCATCAGCCAGGCGTGATTCATTGGAACCATTATGACAAATCCTAACAATTTATTTTCTTAAGATTTAGAGAGCAATTCATGGACAGGAGTATTGCCAGGGGCAGATGTTGAAAAAAGGCAAAACTCCTAACTACCTGTGCACGGAGGACCTGATTCACAAAGGTAAACTTAAACTTACTTGTGCAAGTCTGATAGATTGTAATTTTCCTTTATATGATGTTGTACATATGTTAGCCTAATGTGTCATAAATTAATATGCAGTTACAACCTATTATTCATGTGCTGCAACCCACTGAACTATTTTTCTTTATATGCAAGCTTCATTTGGATAGAACTGTTTCTGTAATGGTTAAGTTTTTGTCTTATTTTTGCCTTCTAAGTTAGAAGACTTGCTGTAGTACATTGCCTTCTATCTGTTAGGGTCCCATTGTTGATAATTTTGTATACTTTCTTATAATAATAAGAAGCTTGCCTATGACAGGCAGATTTCTAATGCTGACATTTGCTCTGCAGCTCAATGTCTCATGGTACAGTTTTCCCCCTCCCTTATGAGCAGAAAGTCCCTGTTTCAGCATTTCTTTCCTCAGAGCTTCGGCTCTGTGGCCTTGAGGAGTGATAACACTGTTGCCTTCGCAGGTGCAGATGCCTCATGTATGAGGTAATTGTTCTCCCTCTGCTGAGCCCAGTACTTTTCCAGTCTGGGCGTGGTTTTACTCTACCATGCTATGTGATAATGTATTGCTGTGAGGAGAGTCCTCAGTCCTCTCAATGCACTCTCTGGAGTGTAGAACTGACAGGGCCCATCTGCAGATGAATATTAGATAAATAAATATGTGTCTAACTCTTCTCCACTGCCTGGCTGGATTATTTAATAATTAGTGATAGATGAGTGAGGTAAGTCGCTCAGGTGGATTTGAGCCACACTTATCAGATGGCGCCCGGAACAGGGACTCCGCGATAAGGATCTTTCTCACCCGTAGGTGGGTAGCAGAAGGCCAGGGACCCTCTGGTCGGCACGGTGGGTCTGGGTACCCACTTTGATGCCGAGCTTGGTTCTCGCAGCGCTGCCCCACCCTGCTGATCGGGAGAGGTCCCGGTTCATGATCCTGCGCCGGGGTCCAGAAGGCGGAACTTTGGAGCTGACCGTGTTGGTCCCAGCAGCCAGCAGCCGGCGGTGGAGAACAGTGGATGTCGGGTTCCGCGGACAGGAGGTGAGTGGTCCGACTGGTTATTGAAGGAGCTAGGGTGCTCCAGGGACTAGTGTGTCCCCAGTGGTTAAGAGACCGGTGTGTCTCTAGTGGTAAAGGAGCCGGTGCGCTCCTGGGGCTATTGTGCTCCGGGGAACTCTGAGTGCGAGTGGTGCTCTGACAGACTTAATGGAGGTTGGGAGGACATTTGTTTTTGGTCATCCGACCGGGTGGTACTGTGGTGGAGGCGTGGCTCATTGCGGGTGGGCTCCGGAACTCACCCCGAACCCCTAGGGTGGCGGTTCGGCGGGAGTGGGTCCTGGGTCCCCTGTGGTAAAGTGCGCAGCGATCTTTAGTGCCACCCGGGTGGCGGATGTGTTCTCCATCCTCAGAACAGTTAGTGTACTGTTCGGTCTGCGGTAGGGTCCAGGTTCCCCAGGACTTGGTCGACGGGCCTTGTCCCATTATGGTAACACGTGTTTGGCAGGGACTTAATGCATAGGATGTATGTGCGTGGGCGAATGTAAGTGGTTGTGTGTGGAGATAGTTGCTTGGTCTTTTGTGTCCGGGTATGTGCGGGTTCCTTGGCGGTATCTGATTGAGTGAGTTTGGTGGTGTTTGATTGAGGCTGCGAGATGCCGCGTTTTAGTAAGTTGCAATGTTTTAGGTGTTGCTGCAGTTCAACTGATGTCAGATTGGCCGAGAGCCAACCCGCTCCTGTAAAAGACTCTTTTAATTCGAAGATGTATGTGAATATAGATTTATCCTGATTTTGCTTAATATTTTGATGCAGTTAAGATAGATTACTTACAGGAGAGACTGTTCGCTATGTACAGCTGTCAGAGCATGTTTAATTCCTAAGGTTGTGGCAGAGAGAGGTTCAGCAAAGACAGATATGAGGACTTATGATAGCCTAGAATATGGACAGATCAACAGTTTAGTTTTAAAAGAAGACAAAATGTGTACATTTGAAATGTGCAAGGTGTTCCTATTTAAATGGTCCTTGTGAGCTACCTGAGATGGTTGCGCCTGGCTATCAGTGTGTTGGACATATGTTCAAAGAGGCCACCCTTAACGTCATGTATATTTACAAGGATTTTCCATACTACCTGCCAGCTTGAAACTCTCTTCTCTCATTATGTATAGCCAAGCTTCCTCTTCTTGATGTGAAATATCCTCAGCAAAATATTTTTTCTGTTGCAATCATAGCTTTGTAGAGGTTAGTTTCCTGCTGCTTCCCATAGTACATGAGCATGGTCATGAGTATAAAAAAAAGTGAATATTAGAAGTGTTTGATGTTTTGCACAACAGTGAGGGTTCACAAAGTAGACGCTGTGTGCATGCTATAGGAATAGCGTCTCAAGAAAATGTTTTGCGGGAATACAACATGTCTGTGTTGTTTTATTTTTTCTCTTCTCTTAGAATTAACGCATACGTCCGACCACAGGTAATACAATGGAAAAGTCAAACATGTAATATATTACCTATTGTTAGCACAAATTTATTGATAGGCCTGAGATGTTTTTTTCATTCAAATCCACACAGCCCAGCAAATGTTTGTGGTGTCTTGAGACCAAATTGTTTTAACCTTTTGTATGCTTTGACTAAAGATTTTCGTTCTATTCATCAATAGGTAGCAGACACCCTGAAGCCGTTGCCGGAGGGGCCTGGACACAGCCACATGAGGACTGCGTCGACATCCGAAGATACCAGCGGAAGTTTTACTTTGAGCCGAGAGGAAGGTGCTGTTACCACCCAAACAGCACTCAGGATCCTGGCTCATGAGTGAGCACCTAGGCCAGCCGTGTAAAAAAGGGTCTAGCTTCTGTTGCCCTATGAGTGGGAGTGGGCGAGAAAGGGCGTCGCTGATGACAAATACGCTTCTCAGATGCTTTATTGAGAGGTGACGAGCCTGATCAAAAGGATAAGAGGCCATCTCTGATTGATGGTGGTGAGGTCTCTCTTGATAACAGTGAGCAAAGATCAGCAGATAAGTCCCCTGCAAAATGAGCCCCCCATTCTGTTCACAGATCCAGAGGTGCGAGGGAGCACTCGATACAAGCTGTGGCCCAAGAAAGGAGAGCAGGGCACCGGAAGAAGGGCTGAGTAAGGGAAGTAGGGAAGGACTAAAGAGAGTGTTAGGGATGGACTGCTGGAAGAGCCCTGGTGCACTGTTGAGACATTGTCAGGTGAGACACTAGGACTGCGCCTGGGCCCAGATTAAGTGCTCCTCTGTCACAGCTGCTGTGTGACAAGCGACGTGGGATTAGGGTATGAACGGTAAAAGCCTGCCTGTGAGGCTTTGACGGACACAGGGAGAAGATCCCTTTTCAGGGTTGAAGAACCCCTCTGGCCAGTTAAGGACTGTCTGGGACAATTTTTTCTAGTTTAGTTTCTTTTTCCCTTTTTTCCTTTTTGCTTGTTGGATTTTTGGTTACGTTCCTTTTGGTCGTCCTATCCCCGATGAGGAGCAGCCCTTTGCGGCTCCTCGTAGACCTGAGCCCGCTTCCCCCTGGTTGGCCTCAATGTGAACTGTTTTTCCCTTAGTTTACTTTGGTCTTTTAGCTAGGAAAATGAGTCCCTTTGAATGTTCCTTTTCCCCAGGAGGAGCTGCCTCTGCGGCTCCTTGTCCAGATGCCCCTGCCCATATTTAGTTCACATGGTCTACAAATGTAATAATGTGTTTGTTTTTGGGAAGTTCATTAGGATGATGTAGTATTCTATTGTTGCACAAGACACCTGTTACTTATAGTATTGCAGATTATTGGGTGTGGGTCGTTGCCTTCAAACACACAAGGGTGAAAAAAAAAATGTTGCTTTTAGTCTTGCCCTATGGAAGTAGCTGTCAGGGTTAGTATACTTTGAGTAGTCTAGATGCAAGTGAACACTGAGTATATGGTTCAATAGGGCGTTTTCTCTGATCAATATTATTGCATTACTTCCTGCTCATGACTTGAACTGTGATGTCCTTTTTAAGTTGTCCAATAATGACATAATGTTATAGAGCAATGGTACACCGGGAGAATATGCTCAGATTAGTCAAAAAGGAGGGTGCCTCACACCCAGAGAATAATAATTGTTTTAGTAGGTATTGCAGGGGTTGTTCTTTTATTAGTTGCCTCTGCACTTCCTGTCCTATAGTATGCTGCGCTACCTCTATGACTATGCTCATCCTAGTATTTCCTTTCCCGACATTTGATTGATGAGTGATGCCGTTCCCGTTCTCTCCTTTAGAATTGCACAGTCCCTACTTTGAGTAATAAAGGATGCACTTATGTTAGCCACATTAGGCTAAAAGGAGGGTCTAATAGATTGTAATTTTCCTTTATATGATGTTGTACATATGTTAGCCTAATGTGTCATAAATTAATATGCAGTTACAACCTATTATTCATGTGCTGCAACCCACTGAACTATTTTTCTTTATATGCAAGCTTCATTTGGATAGAACTGTTTCTGTAATGGTTAAGTTTTTGTCTTATTTTTGCCTTCTAAGTTAGAAGACTTGCTGTAGTACATTGCCTTCTATCTGTTAGGGTCCCATTGTTGATAATTTTGTATACTTTCTTATAATAATAAGAAGCTTGCCTATGACAGGCAGATTTCTAATGCTGACATTTGCTCTGCAGCTCAATGTCTCATGGTACAGTTTTCCCCCCTCCCTTATGAGCAGAAAGTCCCTGTTTCAGCATTTCTTTCCTCAGAGCTTCGGCTCTGTGGCCTTGAGGAGTGATAACACTGTTGCCTTCGCAGGTGCAGATGCCTCATGTATGAGGTAATTGTTCTCCCTCTGCTGAGCCCAGTACTTTTCCAGTCTGGGCGTGGTTTTACTCTACCATGCTATGTGATAATGTATTGCTGTGAGGAGAGTCCTCAGTCCTCTCAATGCACTCTCTGGAGTGTAGAACTGACAGGGCCCATCTGCAGATGAATATTAGATAAATAAATATGTGTCTAACTCTTCTCCACTGCCTGGCTGGATTATTTAATAATTAGTGATAGATGAGTGAGGTAAGTCGCTCAGGTGGATTTGAGCCACACTTATCAAGTCTACAATTTTTTCCAATTCACAAAGCAATGTTATGAGTAGTATCTTTACGACTGTGTAGTCTCCGCACTCGTGGCAGAGACTTCACACATGAAAAGATAGGCAGTCGTAAAGATACTATACGTAACATTCCTTTTTCAATTGCAAAAAATTGTGAACATACACAAGAGTTTGAGTTCATCTTTGTGAATCAACTCCTCTATTTCCAGGTGTACTTATATTTACTCCTGGAATTCATAAGTAAGGGCCTGATTTCGATTTCAGAGGACGGGTTCGTCCATCATATCCCGCCGACGGAAAAATAATTTTTGTAATATCTTATGGGATTTAAATTTTGGCGGATGGAATACTTCGCCACCGTTCTGACGATGTAACTTGCCCACTGAAATCTAAACCAGGCCCTATGTCACAAGTAGTAGAAGTGTAAATCACATATACTTACCGCTAGTTTCTTTGAATCGGAGGGTGCTTTTGTGAATGTAGAAAACAGTAGTGTAAATGTTTGAGGTTACGGACAAAATTATGAATTTGTATTCTTCTCGATCTATGCACTGCCACAAAACATATAACTCACATGCAACCATCTGCTTAGTGACCATTCCACAGTTGTACCATCTGCATACGGAAAATTCCATCTATCTTTGCTCTGTGAAACTGGATCTGCAATTTCATGTAGCAAACACCAGCTTTTGTATATGTTCCATTCCGTTATGGTAGCAAACAAGTGTATGAATCAACACAGATTAACCCACAAAGTAACCCATAGCCAGTTTAGGCATGAAATGTTGATTGCACCACACCAACTTTGTTTCATGTAGACGATGGAAGCCTTCTTGAGGTATCATGGAATGATGTTTGACTTTCCACAAACTAAGCAGAGGTACCACAGTACTCCAAGTCTCCCTATATGACTATCCCATGGAAGGACATTAATGTATGGGTTACATGGAAGTTTTTAAAGTTTATTTAGCTGTCAAACAGACCTAATGCTAGCACTACACACGTGGCCCAATTGACAATTGTCTTTTTACTATGTAAGGTAGTGCAACATTAGTACTTACTTACTATAGAATGCAATTCTGAAACGCAAGAGTGGAAATATCCCCCTCCACCACACCTATCTTTCTACAGGGAGAGCGCCACACATGTAAGTTTGATACTTGGTAGCATGTGTCGGAGGGACAATCAATTTCAAAATTACAAAATGGAAGAGGTTTAAAGCAATGTAAGGAGGAGGCACTAAGAAGGTACAGGCTACTACAAAGACCCACCAATAAAAAGGTAAGCACACTGTGATTCACAAACTACACTTTTAATCTTAATACAGGCTTAAAGGTGACAAAACATTAGTAAATGTACTCCAGCCCAGACTTGGAGTAAGTCAAGCACCCCACAAGGCCACACATGTACTGCAACACACTGCCATAAAAAATAATAGACGCAGGTACTTAAAATAACACCCTACAGGAAATAATGTTACATGAATAAAATGAATTCTGCTTTTAATATATATATATATATATATATATCACGCTCCAATTCCTCCTCTAATACGAGAAAGATGACAGCACTCGGGGGTTACTTATGAAAAGTGCAGATTTATTGTTCCTTGCAGGCACCCTCCACAAACGCGTTTCGGCGTGCTGCCTTCGTCAGTGTGGTATATATATATATATATATATATATATATATATATATATATATATATATCTCCCATCAAAACTTGCCCTGTTGCAAGGATGAACTCGGCAGCAGAGTGGACCATTTATTACATAAAACCGGCAGTAACATTCTGATAGTCTCTATCTCCTGACGCGTTTCGGGGCTGGCATAGCTCCTTAATCATAGGGAACAATCTGGAACTGCGCTGAAAAGCTCAATTAGGCACCATTACAGCATGCACATTTAAATATTCCCCAGTGGGCCTTTCGAGTGAGTCACGCTATCAGGCATGCTGGTACCTGTGGTCTTTTTCATCCTTGAGCAAAACAATTCTTCCCCAGTGGGATCAGCGTACACCTCCAAGTCTTTAGTTAAAAATTAATGACCCCAGTGGGCCTCAGAATGCCAGTAGCCGGTAATTCACACCTCCGCTGCGCCCCAAGGTATCGAACAATTCCAAGCCTTTTGAGCCCCAGCAAAGTCCTGCAGTGGTTCGTCCTCTACGGCCGGCCTGCCGTACTCAATCCCATCAAAACTTGCCTCGTTGCAAGGACAAACTCGGCAGCAGAGTGGTCAAAAACACCATTTATTACATAAAACCGGCAGTAACATTCTGATAGTCTCTCTCTCCTGACGCGTTTCGGGGCTGGCAAAGCTCCTTAATCATAGGAAAACAATCTGGAACTGCGCTAAAAAGCTCAATTAGGCACCATTACTGCATGCGCATTTAAATATTCCCCAGTGGGCCTTTCTAGTGAGTCACGCTAGCAGGCATGCTGGTACCTGTGGTCTTTTTCATCCTTGAGCAAAACAATTCTTCCCCAGTGGGATCAGCAGGCACGGTCCGTGCCGGGCGTTATACTGGGGCAGTGACGTCAGGCAGAGGAGGGTCAGGGTGGGGGGTTGTAAAATGCGGCATATGGACCATTAGAGGTAAGTACCGAAAAAAAAAAAAAAAACGTATTTCGTTGCCCACGCTGCATCACATTCGGCGATGCAGGATGGGCAACGAAATTCGTTTGTTTTTTTCGGTACTTACCTCTAATGGTCCATATCCCGCATTTTATAAACCCCCACCCTGACCCTCCCCTGCCTGACGTCACTGCCCCAGTTTAACGCCCGGCACAGGCCGTGCCTGGGAATCAGTGCACACAACTCCAAGTCTTTAGTTAAAAATGAATGACCCCAGTGGGCCTCAGAATGCCAGTAGCCGGTAATTCACACCTCCGCTGCGCCCCAAGGTTTCGAACAATTCCAAGCCTTTCGAGTCCCAGTAAAGTTCTGCAGTGGTTCGTCCTCTACGGCCAGACTGCCGTACTTAATCCCATCATATATATATATATATATATATATATATATATATATATATATATATATATATATATATATATATATATATATATATATATATATATATATATTCACAGAAAAAACCATAGGTTATAGTGGATATATAGTTAGGAATTTGCATTTACAAAACCTTGAAAATTCAATGAAAAAACCATTGGTTTTAGGCCATATATAGTTAGGGATTTGCATTTACAAAACCTTATTTTACTCGCATAAAACCATTGAAATTCCATATATAGTTATAAGCGCTAACTATATATCGCGCACCCGCAATCCACTGCTGATGATGTCACATATTACATCATTCATGACATGGTTAGTGACATCACTGATGACATCACTGATGACATCTCAAATGACATCACTGATGACATCACTGATGACAACATCCAGTGACTGTATGTTTCTGTAAAGTTAAAATATGGCTTACATATTGAAGAATGAGTGGATGTATAAGTGTCTGGATGAAGGATTTAGTAGGTGCATGACTGACTGTATGAGTGAGTGATTAAATGTGTCTCACTGAGTGCATGGGTTAGTGACTAAACTGTTTTAATTTGTGCATCATTATATCTGTTGTTCTACAAACTGCTGCATATGTTGATCAGTAGCTATATGAGTAACTGTATGGGTTATTCATTGGTTGTCCAAGTATTTGTATGGGAAACTGAGTGTGTGTGTATGGGTGGCTGGGAGGTGTGTGACTGTACATAGATGTGTGAGTAGTTGATTCACTATATGTATGGATTCAAAAGTGTATGTGGAAACAGCTGTATGGGCGGTTGACTGTGCATGAGTGTATTAGTGAGTGAATGGATATCTCAGTGCTACATGTCAAATTAAGTACATATGTAAAACACAGTACATGTGAGAGTTGACATCTATAAATAACTGTGCATAAGAGCCAGTGAATGTGTGAGTGGCTGTATGGATCATTGTGAACATGTATCAGAGATTGTATAAGAGAGTAAAGTAAATATGTGTTAGTATATGTTTGAATAAGTAAGGTGTGTATAACTGTATAGTTGAGAAAATTGAGGTGTGATTGATTTTTGGCATAACTGACTAGGTGTGTGAGTAACTCCATGGATGAGTGACAGTCTGTGACTGTCTGTTTACACTGATTGTATCTAAGGTTATATTAGAGTCTGAAGAGGTTCATGGTATTATCACATGAATGATATCATCAGTGATGTTATCAGTCATGTCAAATGAGATGTTTTCAGTGATGTCATCAGTGATGTCATTTGAGATGTCATAAGTGATGTCATCAGTGATGTCACTAACCATGTCATGAATGATGTAATATGTGACATCATCAGCAGTGGATTGCGGGTGCGCGATATATAGTTAGCGCTTATGACTATATATGGAATTTCAATGGTTTTATGCGAGTAAAATAAGGTTTTGTAAATGCAAATCCCTAACTATATATGGCCTAAAACCAATGGTTTTTTCATTGAATTTTCAAGGTTTTGTAAATGCAAATTCCTAACTATATATCCACTATAACCTATGGTTTTTTCTGTGAATTTCATTGGTTTTTTAATAGCAAATATGAAAAGCTTTAAAATGTCAAGTACGTAATAGATAAAAACATTTTCGTATTTATGCACGCTGATGTGCTTTGAACGCTGCCCCCCCCCCTCTTTTCTCTTAGTAGTACTCTCTCTTTGCAGATAGTGAACGGTAGTTAACGCAGGCCTTTGCCCCCGTTGTAATCCGTCGTGCCTGCTTGTCTCTCCATTTGATTGATTGTTATCCAAGCATTTACTGTTTTAGAATTGGTTCTCTTTGGATCATTCTCTATTTACAAACAAGCACAAAGTCGCAATACTCTGTTTAGTCTTTGCAGATAGTGAAAAATCGTGTAAAAAAATAAAAGTAATCGAGCAAAATCAGTAGGCCACTAATTGGATCTCTTTTTGACCTCGCTAAAATAGAAATATTAGGAACAACCCTTCATGAGAAATACGAAAATAGTGAGATGAACTGAGCTCCACACCATGAGGGCTGCAAGACAGCTCGACTCCGTCACCCACCCCGCCCAAAATAACGACAAACCCTATGCAAATATTAAAAATATAGACAACACACCAGCAAAGAAACAGGGTAAAACATTTTATTAACTAACTATTTACATAACTATTTTATACTTTTTATTGCCCGATCCGGCTAGCTCAATCGATCGAGCATGAAACTCATGCACTCTGATAGCAAGCGTTGCTACTGATGCTATGCAGACCAAAACTGGTTTTCAGTTTGTACATTTTTCTAGATTTTTCAATCCAAGGTTGGTTGACTTTGTAGAACGATGGCTTCAGATTTTCAACATACGGTGTGGTGGCGCGGACTGGGAGGGGGCGCTTCGCTCCTGCCCCCTCCCCAAGTAAGTTTTTCATACGTGAAAGTACGTTAATGGTTTTGGTCCCTGAGTTGCTTCAATGTCACTGCCATTCTCAAATGGCATAAGTTCTGGATGTTGGGTGCCATAGTTAAGAGTTCTGAGCAGTGCTTGTAACACTGTCTGAAGCTTATTTCCACCTACTGCAGCTTCACTATTCTCAAAGTAAGTGAGTGTCGTTTGTGGACCTGACTGCATTAGAAAACAATGTGATATGTTACCTTCCTAAACAGCTTGACGGAGGCCCCTGAGGGGCGGTGTGATGGCCATGGACTCGGAGAAGACGCTTGGCTCCGACACCCTCCCCAAGTCTTATAGCACTGGTGTAGCCTGAGATCGCCCCCGACATAAGCGGCCGGCTCCCGGGGTCCGGCGGAACTTTTTGCCTTTTGATGACTCTTCAATTCTGGACCTTGTCCCACAATCCGTTTGACCTGAAGACACGCTGTAGTGGGGCGCCCCTTTACCGTTTCAGTTGCCATTCCGCCCGCTTTTGCTACACTGTGCCTCTTCCGCCATTCTGCTGTTTACCGCCCGCTCTTGCGACTACAGCGTCTCGCTCATCATGTAGTTGAGTTGCTCCCGCTCTTGCGGTGCAACGATAGGCGGCTGCCACAGGACTCTCAAAATGGCGGCCGGCTCTTCGGTTTTGGGCCTGGTCCACTAAAATGGCCCTGGGACACCTTTGAACTCGGACGCTTCCCTGATAGGGCTTGGGTCCCATTCTCGAAAGCGTCCCCTCAGCCGTGAAGATTCTACAAAAGTCTTGGGGGCCTCCGACTCCCGCAGGCTTCTGGTGGGGAGCGGCTGCCATGATTGCTCGTGGAATGGCCACGACGGAGCTACGAGATGGTAGTGCTCTCATGCTGACGCCAGCTTTAGTCTGAAACATCCAGAAACACTGTAGACTACCAATTCGATCAGTTCCGGTAGCGCCCCAACATGACCCGGAAGAGAAGAACTTGCCCTCCCCTCTTTGACTGATGGTTCTTGTTGCCTGTCCCCTCTGTTGTCATTTAACAGAACTTTTTGGACTGCTGAAAGGGGGTTGTGTTCCGAACGCTGGTTGGTGGAGACATTTTGACTATATTCTTGACCTACGTTGTCGCGTAATGCGTTATATGACACGCCGCGTTAGCGCACCCGGAAGTGACCCGAGGCACGGCGCGCAGCGCGTAACGTAAGCATAACAGGTCATGTGACTTGTTAATAAAACTTTTCATTGGTTCATTTTGCTTTTGTTATTTTAATGATGAAAAGCTTGGTCATATGACCTAAAAATTACGCTTTTTTATTGTTTTCGAACATTATTTTTTTTAAAACATATATGTTATAATATTCCAGGCTAATGTACTTTCCCGGAAAATTTACAACTGTCCTGCAAGTAAAATATATTCCTTTTTCGAGAAAAAGGGCGTTTCTTCGTTCCATGACGGAGCCGTTGAGTAAAAGAGACTCGGCCTGCTGTCTTAGTCGCCGATACGCCTGATTATCAGATTCTTATCGATCACTTTATGTTGCAGAAATGAAAAACACAACTGCCCTTGACCATTTATCTTTACTGCGTTCCTACATATTATACCTTTTATCCGTCATGTAATTGGACTGCTTTATTTCACTTGCCTTTTACTGATTCGAAAACAGTGACTAAAAGTAAAAACTTTACCAATGTAAATACTACTACCGTGTTTTGTTTTAAAAACCTTTATTGTGAAAATGTCAGTATACAAATACGGGCCTATAACCACGTGGGCCGGCCACGGAGCAAACTGAAATCATATATGATGAGGAGACATTTACACTGTAGAGGAACGTAACGGGCGGGCCAT
Organism: Lissotriton vulgaris; assembly: GCF_964263255.1. Classification (NCBI taxonomy): domain Eukaryota; kingdom Metazoa; phylum Chordata; class Amphibia; order Caudata; family Salamandridae; genus Lissotriton; species Lissotriton vulgaris. Next base: position 395,144 of record NW_028252215.1, read on the forward strand.
TAGGTTGCAAGAACTAAGGTGTCTAACAGTTGCGGAATCGGTGGACGTACATTTTGTAATTAAAATACGACAGGGCCACTTACAATAAAATTTTCTAGATATACATTTGCGGGCAAGGAGTTACAAGTCCCATTTATACCGGCGCCATTTTGGGCGAGGCCGGGCAGGTCCAAGATATAGTCAAAATGTCTCCACCAACCATCGGCCAGACCAGAACCCCTTTCGGCCCTTTATGCTACAAGATGGTGTCTTCCATTCAGAAAATATTGTTGGCAGCATTTTGAAAGGAAACAGAAACAGCCGTTCTCCTAGTGAGTTTCACATTGTTACATTTAGGAAGAATGTTGAAGAGTAGTATGTGGAAAATCTGAAGCCATTTTTCTACAAACTCTCAATCAGACTTGGATAGAAAAAAAAATCCTGAAGAATGTACAAACTGAAAACCAATTTTTGTCTGTATAGCATCAACAGCAACGCTTGAGTCAGCTTTGTGTCAAGCCGCCATTTTCATTCAATCAATAGCGTCCCCCTGCACACATTCAGGGACCTGGTCGTGTCTTCAGATGAAACGGATTGTAGGAAAAGAAGCAGAAAGGAAAAGGAAAAAAGTTCCGCCGGACCTCGGGAGCCGGCCGCCTATGTCATGTGCGACCTTTGGCCACACCAGGGCAATAGTGAAGCTGCAGCAGGTGCAAATAAGCTTCAGACAGTCTTACAAGCACTGCTCAGAAATCTCAACTGAGGCACTCAACATCCAGGACTTGCCATTCGGATCTTGGCGCCTTGTGCTGGTTCCGACCTATTCACACATCGGTCCACTACTGACATCACCTCATAAGCCAACGGGGCACCCCACGCCGACTTTCGGCGCAGCATTGTAGGATGGCCACACCAGTGCGGCAACTTGCTGGACACAACCTCGGTGCCATCCGGATCTCGGCGCGTTCGACTCACTGTACCGCAAGAGTGACCGCAACGCAGCTGGACACGCCGTCTTTCGGCGCAGCATTGTAGGATGGCCACACCAGTGCGGCAATTTGCTGGACACCACCTCGGTGCCATCCGGATCTCGGCGCGTTCGAGTCACTGTACCGCAAGAGTGACCACAACTCAGCTGGACACGCCGTCTTTCGGCGCAGCATTGTAGGATGGCCACACCAGTGCGGCAATTTGCTGGACACCACCTCGGTGCCATCCGGATCTCAGCGCGTTCGAGTCACTGTACCGCAAGAGTGACCGCAACTCAGCTGGACACGCCGTCTTTCGGCGCAGCATTGTAGGATGGCCACACCAGTGCGGCAATTTGCTGGACACCACCTCGGTGCCATCCGGATCTCGACGCGTTGTGCTGCCTTCGGCCTATTCGCACATCGGTCCGCTACTGACGCCGCCTCACGTGCCAACGGATTTTCTACGCTTTTTGTAGCCCTATGCCGCATAACAGGTCATGTGACTTGTTTATAAAACTTTTCATTGGATCATTTTACTTTTGGTTTCCTAAAGATGGAAGGCTTGGTCATATGACCTAAAAATAACACTTTTCATTGGTTTAGAACATTTTTTTTTCCCAAACGATGAAAGCCCCACCTTGTTTCTGGATCATTCAGACTGAAGCTGGCGTCAGCATGAGAGCACCACCATCTCGTGGCTCCGTCGTGGTCATTCCGCGAACAATCATGGCAGCCGCTCCCCACCGGAAGCCTGCGGGAGTCGGGGGCCCCCAAGACTTTTGTAGAATCTTCACGGCTGAGGGGACGCTTTTCGAGAATGGAGCCCAAGCCCTAGCAGGCAAGCGTCCGAGTTCCAAGGTGTCCCAGGGCCATTTCAGTGGACCAGGCCCAAAACCGAAGAGCCGTCCGCCATTTTAAGAGTCATGTGGCAGCCGCCTATCGCTGCACTGCAAGAGTGGGAGCAACTCAACAACATGGTGAGCGAGACGCTGTAGCCGCAAGAGCGGGCGCAACTCAGCTGGATGGCCGCCACCTGGGGAGGCCCGTTCACGCCGCATCCCCCACGACCCCCCCCCCCCCGGGCCGCCGCACGCAAATTTTCGGAGCAGCATTGTAGGATACCAAAACCAGTGCGGCAGTTTACTGGACATCACCTGGGTGCCATCAACATCTCAGCGCGTTCTGCTGCCTTGGGACTATTCGCACAACATACCGCTACTGACGAGGCCTCCCCCCGCCCCACCCGGGACGCCCCACGCCAATTTTCAGAGCAGCATTGTAGGATCCCAAAACCAGTGCGGCACCCAGGCGACATCACCTGGGTGCCGTCCAGAACTCTGCACGTTGTGCTGCCTTGGGACTATTCGCACAAAAGACAGCTTCTGACCATTGTTGCTTTTTTGGGTGAAAAATGTTTAAATGTTTTTACAGTTTTTGTTCCGTTCATTATAGTTAAATGTTAATAAAGTTTTAAAATCTAACTTTGTTGGAGTGCTATATATGTTTAAAAAATCGGGTGAATGGGGCCTTGAATCAGGTTATTGTCATGTGTGGGCTTTGCAAGTGTACTGCTACAAGATCGGACATTTCAAACTCAAATGCACGTTCTTTTTCTTACCTTTCCGAAGCATGGAGCGCAATAGCAGGCAGAGAAAGGGTGATGCACGTGTTGAACACTGCCTGGCCTGGCAAGTTGCTGGCAGTGCCCCCCCCGCCCGCTCCTGAAAGAGGGCACACACACACCGCCGCCCCGAGTACTTCACAAATCTTTAAAAGACCATGCGCTTGTTCATGAGGCTTAAATGGTTTATCACCCCTTCTAGAACCCCTGCATCGACCCTCTGACGTTTCCTGGAAGAATTAGCACGTAACACAATACCAAGCCCTGTCAGCTGAAACCCCCGAGAAATCATGGGGCATATTATCAAGGGGGTTTATTTCCGCTTTTTGGGCTTTAAAAGCCCAAAAAAAAAGAGATAAAATTATCGCCCTATTACCAAGCTGTCGCTAACACCAGTTAGTGACAGCTAAAAGGTGATAGCGACCATCTTGGGCCCCGCTTTGCATATCAGTGATATTTATCACTAATGACATGCAAAGTGGGCGTGCCAAGATTTTAGCGACTGGAAACAGTCCCTAACCATCGCTATCTCCTATTACAAACTTTTGGAGATATTCGCGCTAAGCGCGAATATCTCCAAAACCTAACACCTGCCCTGAGCAGTTTTAGCCATGTTATCCAATGGGAAGTGGATAACATGGCTAAGAGCATTTGCTGGATAATGCATGAATATCGCTGACTTTTCAACGATATTCATGCATTGCGGCCGTTTTTTATCGCATTTGCGATAAACCTTGCTAATAGCATGGTTTATGTGCGATAAAATTCGCCGATGTGCGGCGATAATTTTTGTCTCTAAACAAGTTAGAGACAAAAATTATCGCTAGTTGTTGGTAATATGCCCCCGGGTTTTTGCTTGCAGGAATCGGGAGGCGGAAGACTAGCACTGAAATCAGTAGTCTCACGCCTGAATCGGGAGGGTTGGCATTTCTGGATACTCTACAGCTGGGGCCATAAACTACATCCGCAGGGCTAGGTGATAGCCTAGGTCCGGCCTGGACAATCGGACACAGAGGAAGAGGAGTGTCAGAGGGTGCGGTAGTGAATAGGGTGAAAGGGAGGTGTCGGGCGGGCACAGGGTGTGATTCTCAGAGAAGACCAGCGCAGATGGGGGGAAGTATATGGCCCATGCATGAGAGAAACAGCGGGGGTGACCAGTGCGTGGGGGAGATGCTTGCGAGGGTGGGGAGCCATGCTGAGGATCGGCGGCGTGCAGAGAGTGGCCCTGGTCAAGGCATCTAAAATGGCTGCCGTGCACGACAAAATTGTGGCATTGGACAAAAACGCAAGATGGCGCAGACAATGTTTATCAATAAGGATTCATTTATAACAAAATATTTACTCGCAGTGACAAAATGGTGGTCAACACTTCCTGATTTCCATCGAATAGAACGTTAACAAACGTCACACAGCAAAAAAAAAAAAAAAAAAGCTCACGCACAGAGCAGTTTTTAGCCATGTTATCCAATGGAAGGTGGATAACATGGCTAAGAGCATTTGCTGGATAATGCATGAATATCGCTGACTTTTCAGCGATATTCATGCATTGTGGCCGATGTGCGGCGATAATTTTTGTCTCTAAACAATTAAAACGAAGCACAAAATGGCGAATTCCCGTTTCGCTACCAGTTTGCGGCCCAGTTCGCGGCCCGTGAAGCGCTTCTACCGTGAAAAATCATTTTTTTTTTATTTTCCCCACGGGACCCTTTAATAACCCCAACAACAATCCTAGGGGGTCAAGAGGGGTATACCTTGCCCCCTTTCAATAAATTCCCCCTTCGTTTTTCACCTCTTCTTCTCTCTCGATCCTACCGAGAGATAAGATGGCGGCCGCTCCGGACTGTTTAGAATGTTGACAGACACCGGAGAGCCAATCAGCTTTCTGTTATCCAATGGAAGGTGGATAACATGGCTAAGAGCATTTGCTGGATAATGCATGAATATCGCTGACTTTTCAGCGATATTCATGCATTGTGGCCGATGTGCGGCGATAATTTTTGTCTCTAAACAATTAAAACGAAGCACAAAATGGCGAATTCCCGTTTCGCTACCAGTTTGCGGACCAGTTCGCGGCCCGTGAAGCGCTTCTACCGTGAAAAATCATTTTTTTTTAATTTTCCCCACGGGACCCTTTAATAACCCCAACAACAATCCTAGGGGGGTCAAGAGGGGTATACCTTGCCCCCTTTCATTAAATTCCCCCTTCGTTTTTCACCTCTTCTTCTCTCTCGATCCTACCGAGAGATAAGATGGCGGCCGCTCCGGACTGTTTAGAATGTTGACAGACACCGGAGAGCCAATCAGCTTTCTGAGCGCAAAGTTCCGTTTCGCGAAAAGTAAGCGGACCGGATCGCTGCCCGGAGCGCTGTTACAGATATATATCTTGTTATGAACGTTAATTTCTCAAAAACTACTGGAGCACATATATTGAGACCTAGCAAAGGCACATCGGGCTAACAGTCCCTACAATTTTGCCAAGTTTCGTGCAAATCCATTCAGCCGTTCGAGCTAAAAGTGAGTCCAACCGCCCCATGGAAAAATGAATGGGAAAAACGCGTTTTGGGACCCCCCTTTTTTCTCGGCCCCCCCTTGACGAAACCCCACCAAATTTCCAGGGGCTGCTCAGAAACAAAATGTGCCATTTTCCTGAAAATTTCAGCCGATTCCGTCCACAAACGCCAAAGTTATTAGACATAGAATTTTCAAAAATCCCATAGGGAAAAAATCCTAACTATATATACCTACTGGCGATAGCCAGTAGGTAATATATATATATATATATATATATATATATATATATATATATATATATATATATATATATATATATATATATATATATATATATATATATATATATATACATATATATATATATATATATATACACATATGTATATATATACATATGTATATATACATATATATATATTTTGTTTCATGTAAACAAATCAAATGTTTTCATATTTTTCAGAATTTATAATAAGCTACATAATTACATTAACATGAATTAAATTAAACTTTTAACCTTTGATTAGATAAAAATAAGTAACATTTGTTCAATACATAATGTGTAACAAAATGTAATAGATATGAAATGAAGAGAAAAATGTTACTTTGGCTGAGAATGTGTTTAAATTAGTCTTTAAAATATAATTCATAAATGAAATAAACATATTTTAATTAACAAATACGCATTTAATTTAACAAGCTAATATTCTATAAGATTTTATTAATTCTATGTTAGTAATAAATATTTTATTTGCATTTTACATGTATATTTTACATGAAAGTAGTTTAATATTCTTTAAACAATAATACACTTTTTTTCCTAAACTTTCCCATAAGGAGATCTCCACATACATGTGAAAAATTACTAAAAGTAACTTTAAAGCCGTACATTTGGCACTCAATGTTTGGGGGGAAGACATGTAAGTCTACATTTTGAATTAAATGTACGCTTTGTCATAGGTCCCGCAGCCCTTTGGATTTCTTCGACCACAATTTGTCAGCTATTGGCTTGAGCTTTGCCATTCAGTCAGTCAGAAATAACTTTTTTTTCGACCAACACAATGAAGGCATAAAAAGTATACTACAAATAAATATTTCATTAAAGTTAAAATACAAAGATAACAGCGATATTTCTAAAAAGGGAAACATGTTAAAATATATTACTCCTATTGTAGAGATAAAAAGATGAAATTCATACACACACAGGTATTTAGCACAGTTCAATAAGTCTATTCCTCTATTAAGTATAAAATGTATCTAATTGTGCGTCTATTTTTTAGGGCAGATAAAAGAAAAGATGCCAATGATAGGCATATAAAAGGGTCAGATATTAATTGCAGGAAGTAAAGGGCCACACAACACTGTTTAAAATCCATTTTACACTTAAGAGGGACAATAAACCTTTTTCTTTCATCACAATACAATTTACAGAAAGTGCAAATAATTCTGAAAAGATCGACCATCAAATGTACAGAATGGGAGATCGGAAATTACATAAATATTACGAGGATGGCCCAACATTAAAGGAATGCAATTTAACTGAAATCTCACCAGAATATATTGGTGGTGTAAGTTAGTGACGAACGATAAATATGTAGAATTCATATCCATTTTCATTATGCCAGGAATGCTCTAACTAACGAAAGCTTACTATTTGAAAACTTCAGTTTTGTCTGCAGTCTAGATAGTAAGTTAGTGTTGTATCCTGTTTTACACTTTATTACCTTGCTATGTTCCCTTTGCTTTTCCCTGTCTGGATCTGCTGCCTGGAATGTATGATGCGTGCCTGCATCTTGCATCCTGGGTTCCAGATTCCAGACCAACTGTATTATAGTATCTGTATCCTGAACCGATGTGCTGTGCTTCAACTCCTGTTCAAGAATTAAATTCATACATTTAATTCATCTATATGCCTCTGTGGATTTTTATATTGGCGACGGGGTAAATCTTGCGATTTCTGCCACTATACTTGAAGCACAGGAGCAGAAATTCGAAGATTTTAATTTTGAACCCGACGGAGAAAAGAAGAAAACTTGAAACTATCCATTGATTCACTCTCCCTTCAAAGAAAACACTGACTGATTCTACTACGTCGTAATGGCGAAGATTTACGACCTACCAGTGTTCTACTACAAATTTTCACAGCTTTTCGTGTTTACCAACGGAAAAAAGAAAACGACAAGCATCACGTGAAAATCACCGCTTCTACCTTCTTCTGTTGCGCGCATTCTTGTGGTTCCAGTACACCTACTCCCGCGGATTGGTGATGTAGAAATCCATTTTTATTGAATTTTGTGCCTTTTTTCAATGTTGGTACCATATGCACGTATTGTGCGCGAGGCTGTCTGCAAACTCGAGGCATCTCCTGACGTACGTCTCTCCAACACGTGTTGTGTCATCATCACGTTGTACGTCTCAGCCGTCATCACGTTGCACGTCTCAGCGCCATTTTGTGTATCCATAGTAACAAGATACACAGTTTTACCGGAGACGCCGAGAAGTTTATGACAATTTCTACTGGACCGCACTACATTAATTTACATGCCGGAAGGTAAAATATTATTATTATTTCTCCGTTTTCCTTCATCCTTCGAGTATTTCGATCAAACTTACGTTTTTTTTTTTTTTTAAAAAGAGATTTCGCTTTCTATTTCCAATACTTGACTATTACCCTACTACCACCTCGTGGTCTAAAAAGCAATATTTTTTTTTAGCTTCATTCATTTTGTTATAGACTATTGCTCTTGCTCTTGAAGAACTCCAAACATTTTTAAAAGGGTATACCTGCACCTCTATTCAACTCTAGCCAAAATGCAATTTGACCCACCTTCAAAATTTTTACAAACTAAAGGAGATCCGCCCATCCCTTGGACTAGATGGAAAGAAGAATTTTTTACCTACCTCAAGGCTATGGATGGTGAGAGGATGTCGGCGGAAAGGAAAAAAAACATTTTTCTACATTGTCTTGGGTCAGAAGGGCAACTTGTCTTTAGAACTTTACCTCCTGTGAGATCTGGGGGTGATACAAGTGTTTATGATGAGGCTGTGCAGAGAATAGAAGGAAGATTTAAACCAGTAACCAGTGTAGCGTTAAATAGGTTTAAGTTCTATACCAGAGTACAAGATGAAAATGAATGTTTCGATGAATTTTTAACTGCTTTACGTGCACTTTCTCTGCATTGCAATTTCGGTTTAATAACTGACGAAATGATCAGAGATCAAATTGTTGTGCATGTAAAGAGCAAAAAGGTACAAGAGCAATTGTGGATTTTAGGGGATCCAAGTTTGGAAACTGCAATAAGTACAGCTAAAGCTTTAGAACAATCCGACAAGTGGATTAAATCCTTAGACAAGGTTTCTGTTCATACTACCCCTTCCACATCCACTGGTGAAGTTAGCACAGTCAATGTGCGAGAAATGAAAACTCAAAGTTCCAATAGATATGATGGTAAAGGTAAACAGTTTTATTGTTTTAGGTGTGGAAGTCCAGATAATATAGCTTCTTTTCCACAGTGTCCTGCTTTAAATAGACAATGTAATAAATGTAGTCGTACAGGACATTTTTCCAAATATTGTAAAACTTCCGTTAAATCTTTTAACGATTACAAGAAGCCTTCTTTTAATACTCCCAGACGTCCTAACAGTAATGTATCTTATGTTGCGGAAATAGAGAGTAATGATTCTTCTGTTAAAGAATCAGGTATTGTAGTCTCTGTTCAAACCACGTTTGACATAACACTAGCTGATAGTTTGCCATCGCCTAAGAGTCTAGTGAGTATTTTAGGTAAAACCCTCGAACTCATGGTGGACTCCTGTTCTCCATGGACTATAATTACTCGTGATTATTGTCTGGAGTCATTTGGAAATCTGATTGATGTAAATTCCTTGTGTAAACCAGACATTGTTGGCTATAATTTTGATACATCCAAAATCTGTTTTATAGGTTTTAAAGAAGTCCCTATCATCGTTAAAAATAATTCTGCAATCATTAAGATGTATGTAGCATCTAAAGGTGTAAATGTCTTAGGTTGGAGGGATCAAGCTAAGTGGGGAATTTCTTTGAATCCTAGGTTGAAAGATCCTGTATGTGTACTAGCTATATCTGATGGAGACTATGACATAGCATCTATGTCTAAGGAGATAGCTGACTCCTTTCCTAATGTCTTTTCTGAAAAACTCGGGATGTTGAATGGTTTTACACACAAAATTAAAGTCAAACCCAATACTGTTCCTCTTAAACAAAAGTTAAGGGGCGTTCCCATTAGTGTCAGGGAGGAGCTCAGAGTCATGCTTGACACCATGGTCAAAGATGGTGTCACCGAGGAGGTAGAATCCTCTGAATGGGTTTCGCTTATTGTTTTGGCGATTAAACCCGACAAAACTATTAGGTTATGTGTAGACCTGAGAGCGTTAAACAAATGTTTGGTCATAGACTGTCACCCATTACCGAACATAAATGAAATGTTGTGCATGTTAGATGGAGCCTGTGTGTTTTCCACATTAGATCTTAGGTCTGCATATCACCAGATAGAGCTCACAGAAGACTCAAAGCACTTCACCGCTTTCATCACTCCCCATGGATTGTTTCAATTTAAAAGGATGCCTTTCGGCCTGGCGTCGGTCGCTTCAGTTTTCCAGAGGGCAATGTATCATATACTTAAGGATCTGAGTGTCTACGTCAAATGCTTTCAGGATGATATCCTTGTTTTTTCAAAGAATTTCTCTGAGCATGACAGTCATCTTAAGGAAGTTTGTTCAAGGTTGGAGAAGTTTGGTCTGACTATCAAAGCTAGCAAGTGCAAATTTTTTTGCAAGACAGTAGATTATTTAGGTCATTCTCTTTCAGGTGATGGAGTTGTACCGAAAAAAAATCTTGTTGACGCTATTGTTAAGGCTCCTTCCCCAGACAATAAGGAAAAATTGCTTTCGTTTGCAGGGCTTTGCGAATACTATAGCAAGTTTATCCAAAATTTTGCAAGCAAAATGGAGCCCCTTAGGGAATTAACAAGGAATTCAGCCAAATTTATTTGGTCTGAGAAGCAGGAACAAGCTTTTAAGCAAATCAAAGAGGAAATTGTTAATGCTCCTACTTTAAAGTCCTTTTGTGTTAACAAGAAATGCATTATTACAGTCGATGCTAGTCTTTATGGCATTGGTAGTGTGTTAAGTCAATCATCTGGTAAGGATGAGTGGTGCGTTGCCTTTTCCTCAAGGACTTTGTCTCCTACGGAGAGAAGGTACTCTGTTATTGAAAAGGAACTTCTTGCCTGCATTTGGGCTGTCGAACACTTCAGGAATTATGTGTGGGGTAATCGATTTGTACTACGAACAGATCATAAACCCTTGGTTGGGATTTTGTCTTCTGGTGGCGGATGGAATTCCACAGCGCGCATAGCTCGTTTGTCTTCACGCCTCCAGGAGTATGATTTCGAGATTGTGTATGTTCCCGGTAAGTGTAATGTTACTGCAGATTTTCTTTCGAGGTTTCCTTGTGAGGATTCTCCCATGGTGGATAATGATATTGACGTTGTTGCTTCTGTTGGGGATTGTGTTTCTAAGGAGTTTATTTCTTTGTCTGAAGAAGAATGGTTTGTTGAACTTGGCAAGGACATGGTTTGTCAACAGCTGCTTGATTTTGTAAGGAATGGTTGGCCACCCTGTAGGGGGGTTTCACCTGATATAGCTCCTTTTTGCCAAGTTTCATCTGAAGTCGAAGAATTTTCTGGTCTACTTTTCAAAGCTGGTAAATTAATTCCGCCCCAATCCTTACAAGGGAAGATTTTGCTTCTCGCTCATCAGAGTCACATTGGCATGTCATCAATGAAACGTCTGATTAGAGAGAGTTTTTGGTGGCCGGGAGTTGATAGAATGGTGGATAGGCTAGTAAGGGATTGTTCGCACTGTGTTAACAGTGACAAAATGCTTCATTTGACCTCAGCCCCCCTTAAGCCTGTATCTTGGCCCAACTTTCCTTGGCAGAAGGTGGGATTTGATATATCTGGCCCCTTCAAACAGTTACCTTACAATGCTCGTTATGCTTTGGTCCTGGTGGACTACCACTCCAAGTGGCCTGAAGTAAAGTTTGTCAGCACTGTATCTTCTCACTCTGTTATTCTTTTCCTTAAAGAAGTTTTTGCAAGAGAGGGGTTTCCTGAAACTTGTGTCACTGACAATGGTGTTCAGCTTGTTTCGGCTGATTTTGAGAAATTCCTTAGTACTTGTGGTGTCAAGCATTACACCACTTCTTTGTATGAACCCAGGGAAAACGGTCAAGTTGAACGCTTTAATCGTGTTCTTAAGGATTGTTTGAATGGTGTGCAGATGTCTGATGATTGTTGGTTGGATGTTGTGAGGAAAAGGTTATGGACGTATCGTATCACTCCTCATTCTGTGACTGGGGTTAGTCCCTTCAGACTCCTTAAGGGAAGGGAGCCTCCTTCTGATATCTGTCCCTGGTGGATTAAGAAACTTGATGTAAATAATTCTGCTTTGGACCTTGCTGGCGTAGCCAAACGGGTTGAAGACAAACAACTACAAATGAAAACCTTGTTTGATTCCAAAATGAAGACCAGAGATAATGACTTTGTGGTGGGGGAATGGGTGCGAATAAAAAAACCTGGTTTTCTGGTCAAGAGTTTTTCTAAGTTTTTCCCTCCTATCAAAGTTGTCAAAGTTTTCAAAAATAGTGTTGTCACGCAAGATGGTAGAGTCTGGAATGTCCGTAGAGTGGCTAAGTGTTACAATGTTGAAAATGTACATAGTTCTCCTTCTTCTGTTCTTGATAATTGCCAAAGGAGATCCGATGCTTGTTCCACTATGTCTTCCCCCAATGCTGTTCAGGTTGATTCCTCTGTGGCTTCTAGAGTCAAGGCTTGCAATAGACAAAAGAATGTTCCCAGCAGATATTTAGATTAATGCACTCCCAAAGTTTCCCCATTTATTTTTTTTCTTTAGGGGTAAGATGTGTTGTATCCTGTTTTACACTTTATTACCTTGCTATGTTCCCTTTGCTTTTCCCTGTCTGGATCTGCTGCCTGGAATGTATGATGCGTGCCTGCATCTTGCATCCTGGGTTCCAGATTCCAGACCAACTGTATTATAGTATCTGTATCCTGAACCGATGTGCTGTGCTTCAACTCCTGTTCAAGAATTAAATTCATACATTTAATTCATCTATATGCCTCTGTGGATTTTTATAGTTAGTTTTCAGGTCTTTCTTAGAAGGGTTTAAAAAGAGATGGTGCAGCCCAGCTGCTTTAAGGGTAGATTCTAAATAACGTAGCCAGCTGATATTACAGGTACCATCTAGTTGCAAAACGTCATTTATAATATCCTTTGTCAAAGAAAGGGTCTCTTTCCGCCATACCGAATGCCACATTAAAATTGGAGCCACACAAATTCTGTCTGTTATATAAGGGACTCCCAGCTCCATATGACAATTAAAATTAGAGCATGATTTTGGTAAAGATACTAACTTTTTTTAAAGATTATCCTCTATACATTGTAGTTTCAAACAATCTCCAGTACCCCACACAGCCGCTCCATAAGTGGCAGCAGATACCGCTTTTGCTTCATAGACTGTCTTTATGTCTTGAAAAGGTTTAGACCAACTTTTTAAAATAAAATTCGATAGTGCCCCAATATTCTTTACCATCTGCAGCCCCCTATTTACAACCATACTTTGCCAGTTATTTTGACGATTGAACATAATCCCTAGATAATTAAAAGAATCCACGACTCCCAGCTCGCCTCTTTCAATATTAATGTATGGCTGTTTCTGCTGCTTTGCGCCTGCCATTAGGACAAAGGACTTTGAGTAATTAATTTTCATATACAGTTTGTTCATAAATTGCGTGTATTCCGACCCTAAACAACGCAGCACATAGCTTGAATGAGCTAAAATCACTGCGTCGTCCGATATAATAGTATTGGTCCTTGCAGTGAGTTCATCTAAGGAACATCTGGAGTGGACCCTAGCAGTGCGGCTTCAACATCATTAGTGTGGAGTGCGAATAGAAAGGGCGCGAGGACGCACCCTGTCTCACACCTCTTGCAATTTTACAATGTCTAGTGCACTCACCTCCCTTACCATAGCGAAAACAGGCTGAGGCACCGGAGTACTGATCACGAATAATGTTAATAATCTGCAGGTCGATCCCCATTGCCTCCATGATCTGCCAGATCCTAAGGTGTGCCCCCAGCCAAAGGCTGCGAACAGATCCATGAAGCCAAGATTCAAGTGGCCGTTTTTAGCTGTCCTGTATTTTGCTATTAGTAGGCTCTTGTTCAGGCACTGCTCTAAAGTGCCTTTCCCTTTTCTGAAGCCAAACTGACATGGGATTATAATACTTTTTCCAGTGCCCATTCCTCAAGTCTATTTAAAAGCAGGCAGCCCATTAGTTTTGCAGTGGAATCTATAAAAGAAATAGGCCTATAAGTTGACCTATCCCCCTTTTTGTAGATAGGGACAATTACAGTCGTTTTCCCTGAAGGAGGAGCACCTTTTTGGGTAATTTTATTAAAAACATTTGTTAAAAGTGGAGACCGAGATCTTAATTTATCCAGAAATAGATCAATAGGGACACCATCCGGTCCCAGTGCCTTTGTAAGTTTACACTGATTTAAAGCATACTTTGTTTCTTCTAGTGTAAAGCTGGCAACACTTTCTACCCCAATTGAAGTTACAGAAGTTGACTGAGTAATTTACCTTCTCATTAGATCCAAACACGCCTTCAAAATGTGTATCCCATTCCTTCTGTTCAACATGGGTGTCTATGGAGATAGACTGTTCATCTCTTAAGAAAGGTGCATTATTAAGAGACCAAAAAGCCTGCAAACTTTGTTTTAAAGCAGCTGCTTGCAAAATATCCCACCACTCTTCCTTTAGGGCTTTAGGGCTTTCAGCCTTGATGTCCTTGCCTTTTTTATAAGCCTGTCGCATTAACTTAACCAAAGGTAAATTACCGGGTTTGGACTTCAAGGCCATATGTAGATTTATTTGTGATTTATCACAGTCCTCATCAAACCAACTATGTTTCTTACGATGACCATTACAGATAAAACAGACTAAGTTATTTTTAACCTTTAATAGAATCAACTCAAAAGCTGAGACCATGTTATCGTCATGGATTTAGGCAAACCATAATTTCCCTAAATCGTTTGGAGACTAAATTGTCTAAAAACTTCCCAATATCAACTCTTTCCCACTTCAAAACAATACCGTTCTCCCTTGTGATTACTGGCTATACATGAAGTTAGAAAGTGTATTCTTTTTTCATTAGGGAGGGGATAAGAAAAGTTATTGCAGCGTGGTCACTAAAAGCATAACAATTAATCTCAAACTGGGAAAAAAGGCCACTTATCCGGTGAGAGGCTAAGGCAAAATCAAGAGTAGAGGAGGAAAGACGATATAAGAAGATACATCCTAACTGTCCTGTTACAATGTCAGGGATATTTAAAAATAAAAGGTTATTTATAATTAATAGTCTGTTAAGGGCAATACCGTACTCGGAGTGACTAAAATGGGGGACACTCTCCCCATCGTCATCCAGCATTCCACAAACTGGCGAATTAATCTTATCACAAGGGTGAGCATTAAAATCTCCGAGCCAGATTGTGTTACATGGTTTAGTACATTTGTCTTGCAAATTATCAATATCTCTTTCTACGGGAACTAACATCGCTGCTTGATTGTTTCCAAAATTATTATTGTAGAAATGAATAAGGAGCCAATATTGGTCCACACAATACTTTAATAAAATAAAGTGATAATTAGATGATGTATTTAAAAAAGTCTTTACTTTAAGAGGGAAAGCATTAGAAAGTAGGGCCAGTAAATCACCCTCAGCACGACCAGCTGGTGAGGGTGTAGCAGGAGTTTGGAATGAGCGATAACCATTCAAATGTATTGGTTCAATTTCCCAGGTCTCAAGCACACTATATCTTTAGATATTAACAAAGCCAACCATTCCATATTAGACTTTTTTTGGTTATAGCCAGCAATATTCTACGATATTACCCCAACAGACCTGAAAAAATTCTCATGATGTGTCTGTGTCAGGGACAAATTCGGATTGTCTATCCGTGTACTTATCTGTGCCTGAGAATTTACAGGAGGAACAGTGGACCTTGCTGACCCATTGAGCACTGCGGTGCCTGTCACCTTATACATGACAATGCACACAGTGCATTCCCAGCATTGTGGCAGGCGGTGCTGTGGGCACTGCCGCCACAATGCTGGGAATGGAGGATGCCACTTCCACGGTGGCGGATGCGGCATCCTAATCGCGGGACCGCCGCACCACTGGCAGCCGGTCCCATCACCATTAGGGTGGCGGGCGGACAGAAGTCCGCCTGCCATCCTAATGGGCTCCCTAATTCGGAGGCCTCCTTGTAATGTGTAATGTGTTGTTTTATATTGTAATTGCATTTATGTCATATTTGCTGACTCAAACATTTCACAACAATTTACCCAATAAGTATTAAGTGAAAACAATACATGTCACTTTATATTTCAGGATGCAATGTAACATGACTAAAAGACATTGACAAAGCCAATAACTCTTGCATGGCCGAGGCCGATTAGCTTTGCTAATGCCTATTAATATACAACACCGTGCTTTAGGGCTCGGCAGACCTACCTTATGGGTGACTTACATACAATAAAAGGGGAGACCTGGACTTTGCCATTTTAAAACTGATGCACCAATCTGTAGTGGCAGGCTAGGAGACATGTTTTACAGTGTTGCACTCATGGTGGCACAATAAGTGCTGCAGTTTATGGGTGGGGACTTTACCTTACAAGCTCTGGGTACCCCTGGTACCATATACATGGGACTTATAAGTAGTTTAACTTCTGCCAATTGATTATACGTCAATTAAACATATAATTTTAAGGGTCAGAGCAACGGAAGTTAGTAGGCCTCATTGCACTCTGAGTCATTACACCCGTAAGAGTCCAAAAGTGGGGCAAAACATGGGAGAAAACCTGCAAAAAGTAGACATTGCACATTGCATATAACTAGTCTCTGTATGCAGTGGCACAGTGGACAAGCAATTGCCTGTGGCAAATACTATTTTATGTATTCCACTCATCGCCTTTGTGTCTTCCTCAGAGCTAGCCATAGTACTGTGAAAGCTGGATTGTAGTTTAGTAGGCCTTTATTTTCTCAAACACCTCAATCAGGTCAGCACATTCACTTAGTTCTTAAGACTTCTGTTTAAGAGATCCTTCTGCTGTATTATGAATGGCAGTGAAATATGACAGGTATGGTGGCAAATATATACAAGCCAGGAACAGTCATGATGCAAGTAGGAATTCATGATTGCTGAGGGTCTTTTACAGGAATTTATAGAACAGGATGATGGATATGGCGCTTGTCGCACTGCATTCTCTTGATATATATATATATATATATATATATATATATGAATATATATATATATATATATATATATATATATATATATATATATATATATTCACTGAAAAAAACATAACTTTGACACCAGTTATAGTTAGCTGGAAATTTTACTGACATAAAACCAATGAAATTCCATGTTATAGTTAGTTGGACTCACTATAACTTGCGCGTGTAATGCACTGCTGATGACATTACATATTACATCACTCAAGACATGGTCAGTGACATCACTTATGACACCATCCAGTGAATGTGTGTCTTTCTAAAAAATAAATATGTTTTATATATGTATATGTAAAGGTCGAGGGAAGAATAAATGTTTAAATTATTGTCTTAATGAATGTTTTTTTCAAAAAGAAATGATTGGATAACTGGCTTATTAAGTGTACCTTAGTGAATACATATATTAGCGAGTAATGTTTAAATATTTAAATATATGTATCAGTGTTTCACTTTGTGAATAAGTGGCTGCATGGGTTGATGAGTACCTACATGTGTAGGTATTTGGGTTCTTAGATGTTTTTT
This sequence comes from Lissotriton vulgaris, assembly GCF_964263255.1. Lineage (NCBI taxonomy): Eukaryota > Metazoa > Chordata > Amphibia > Caudata > Salamandridae > Lissotriton > Lissotriton vulgaris. The sequence continues at coordinate 412,174 of NW_028252215.1, forward strand.
TAGTATCAGTATGAGTGTTTGTATGGTTTTGTGGGGGTATTACTAATCACATAGATGCATGAATGACTAACTCTCTCTTTCTATGTGTTTAGAAGACACCATATGTGCAGGACTGTATGGGTGGTTGAGTGTGTATATGTGTGTGTTAGTGAGTGAATGCCTGCCTCACTAGTGTCTTTATCAGTAACAAGATATGTTTTAATTTAGTATATGTGAGTATTGATATATATAAGTCAGTATATGTGAGACTAAGAGATAGAAAGAGTTCCTGTTTAAATAAGCATGTGTTTCTATAAGTGATTGTTTAAGAGAGTAAGTATGTATAAGTTTCTTTAGAAGTAACGTGGTAGTGTGTATATAGTTTTATATGCAAATAAATGGATGTTCAATAGTTTATTTGCATGTGTGAGTATGTGTGTGAGTAACTTTTGGATGAGTGTCGGTGTGTAACAGGATGTATAGGTGTATCACTACATATGATGAGTGAGTATATGTATGAGTGACTATATAGAACTGTTGGTGAATGAGAGAATGTGTATATAGATGGTGGAATTACTGAATTGGTTGTTGTAACTGGTATGGGTATCTCCATTTTTTTGAAAATGTTAATTTCTATTTTCCAATATGTGTTTTAAGGGTTACATTACACTTAAAGGAGGTCTGTCATCAGTGATGACATGAGTGATGTCACTGACCATGTCATGAGTGATGTAATATGTAATGTCATCAGCATTGCATTACACGCGCAAGTTATAGTGAGTCCAACTAACTATAACGTGGAATTTCATTGGTTTTATGTCAGTAAAATTTCCAGCTAACTATAACTGGTGTCAAACCTATGGTTTTTTCAGTGAATTTCATAGGTTTTTCAAATGCTACTTCCTAACTATAACGTGTGTAAAACCTATGGTTTTTTCAGTGAATTTCATAGTTTTTTTGAATGCTAGTTCCTAAGTATGTAATCACGTTTGTAACTAGATAGTGTCACCGCCTACACGTCCTGAGAAGCGCATGTGAAGTCATGTGACTTGAAAACAAGACTTCCAATTGGTTCTTAGTAGTTTCTGTTCTGGAATTTACACGAAGCATTCCACCCACTTTCCTCACAATCTTTTCTACTCTCAAGAGACAACAACGTCGAGCATCTTCCGGAAGACTTTTCTGAAATGGCTGCCCTACCGCATTCATCTTCCGAATCTGAAGGAAATGAGCGACCACCGTTAAGAAGAAAAAAGGAATCTTTCATTTGGCAATTTTTTACTTATCCTGAAGATCAAAAGAAAGTGAATGCGCCAAAAGTAACCTGCACGATATGCAATTCGGAGCTCTCAAGGGGAAATCCAAATAAAAAATATTCCTTTTCTATACACACCATGCAGCAGCATGTTAAACAAAGGCATCCTGAGCATTATGCAAAAGCATCGACAAGAGCCCTGGCCACGCTATTACCATCAGAGGTGGCCAGCACATCTTCTGGTGTACGACCTGTATCTCCATCGAGTGCTGAGATGGACTTGAGACCATATCTTGCGAAGGTGCATATGAAATGCAACGACTGTGGAGAAATTCTTTTGTATGGAGAGCAGAGCCTCGTTCTTATTAAACTCAAAATTGAAAGTCACAAATGCCCCAAGAAAAGATAAATTTCTTCACTTCATTTTCAAACTATTACATACTGAAAAATGTAGTAGCAACTTTAAGAAATCGAAAGCATCATAACACTTCTTTCCCAAAAAAAAAAAAAAAAAAGTTCTTTTCAGAACTAACTCTTTCTACCAAAACGTGCTCCAAGAGCATATTATGAGTTATTTTTTCCCCGCTTTATTTTAGTGCGAGACCGGGTGCGCGCACCCTCCTATCGCGTACAGGACCTGACACTTGCATGTGAAGTCATGTGACTTCTAAACAACACTTCTAATTGGTTCTTGGTAGTTTCTATTCTGGAATTTACACGCAGCACTCCACCCACTTCCATCACTTTCTTTTCTACTCTCAAGAGACAACAACGTCGAACATCTTCCCGAAGACTTCGGTACAATGGCTACCGTTCCGCATTCATCTTCCGAATCTGAAGGAAATGAGCGACCACCTTTGACAAGAAAAACGGAGGCCACGCTATTACCATCAGAAGTAATCAGCACATCTTCCGGTGGACGACCTGTATCTCCATCGACTGCTGAAATGGACTTGAAACCATGTCTGGCGAAGGTGCACATAAAATGCAACAACTGTGGAGAACTTCTTGTATACGGAGAGCAAAGCTTTACTCTAATTAAACACAAAATTGAGAGTCATAAATGCTCCAAGAAAAGTTACATTTCTTCACTTTATTTGGATAGTATAACATACTGAAAAATGTCGTACCAACTTTAAGAAATCAAAAGCATCATAACACTTGTTTCCAAAAAACAGGCGTCGAGACACGCATGTGCAGTCATGTGACTTTAAAACAACACTTCCAATTGGTTCTTACTAGTTTCTATTCTGCAATTTACACGGAACACTCCACCCACTTCCCTAGAAAACTAGTTTATCGAAAAACTTTTAAAGCCTCCTCTTATGAAATATTCGACATCAATCACATAGCAGAGTACTAAATAGCACTATATACACTCCGTCCCTTAATTATAAGAGACTTATTGCTATGTAAAAGCAACTTTTGTTTTCACGCGATAATGTGAAATGCTGAGCCTCTTACACAATTTGCTTTCACATATATGTTACTATTCTCCTTCGAGCACTAACACCGTAGAAAATACCACCAATAGCGGTGATATTTTTTACACCGACAACGGGCGATTTCTATCGCTTAGAGCCCTTACAATTATAAAGTTTTATTTCCTAAGTCTCTGATCTCCAAGTGTGCAACGTACCTCCCCTGTTTGTCGTAATAAGGTCCATAAACAAAAACTACGGGGCCAGCATTATAAACATGCACAGAACCACAAAACGACAAGAGCCACCATGTTGATATATATCCTTAATATAATAAACCTCTGAGAATAAATACATATTTCCGTGGCACCCCATAACACAAATGTGGCGTCCTCCGACTCTGCTCATTACCAAACACCCTAACTCCCCGCCCCCCTCACTTTTCACTAAACTCCGCACTCCACCCCACCCGGACCCCCTATTACAAACCCCCAACCTACCCTCCCTGCCCAAACCCACCATGAACCTCAAACCGCCCCTAGAAAACTTATAAGACACAGGATTACTAAAACTCAAAGAATACGCAACAGGCAGATAATGTAAATAGTACATAAAGGCACATATTTTTTCCATAATACTATTTAAAAACATGTTCTATTTTTTATAAATCTATCATGCATCTGACCCTCTAGAACTGCTTTCAAAACGTGAACTATAAACCTCTACTTTTCATTTTCAAACCATACACTTTCATCTGACCCTCTACAACTGCTTTCAAAACGTGAACTATAAACCTCTACTTTTCATTTTCAAACCATACACTTTCAATGACATTATTTTTTTTTCCACAATTCATGTAATGTTACACACCTTTTCTAAAATACACCAGTCCCTATCATTTATAAGGATTTATTTTCAGTCTTCATCAGTGACACTTTCTAAACATATAATAGAAATCACTATAACTTTTTAAACGACAATGCTAACGCGGTAAAAATAACCCTTCATTTGCTTTCCTTTAAGAATGCAGACTATGTACCCCACGCATGCGTTTCTTCATCTTTATATTTGGCAGCGAATACCGACCTTGAATCGGAAGACATGAACAAGACCGCCATTGTCACATTTAAAACTGAACGTTGCATCTGCTCACACACATATCTTTCACTAAGCTAACATTCACAGAAAACATCATTGATGTAAAAAAAAATTGACCTTGCTTTACAACTCCCTCAAATCACTCCCTTATTTTTTAACGCATCCTCCACTTCAAGACAGGCTACTTTTTTGATAACTACTAAGCAATATATAAGTGACTAGACTCCTAGAAAATTTATCAAGTCATTCTGCTCCTCTCCACTGCATAGCCGGCGACCTAATTCTGTGGAGTTGCTATACAACCAGCGGTGCTGCACCGTTTCCTTTACCATCTTGGGAAATTCAAAATGGATGTCCCTCCTGCCTTCGCAAACGAGCCGGACCACTTAGAACTATTTTGACAGAGAATGCTTCTGTACTACGGCACCTTACCACTCTCAACTTTGAATACTTCATATCGATTATCATTTCGATATTCGTATTTCACCTGTGTGCAGCCTGTATTTCATTGCCTGAGCTGTGATTTCACGTGGGCCCTGGATTTATGTCTCTGCAATTTGGTACCTCCTGAACCAAATTACAATCACCTCATGAATCCGTTACTTGATCATGAACAGCTTTGTTACAACGGAGGGTTTATGGCCTTTGCAGCGATACAAGGAGTTCTGGGTCATTGGAATATATTCGCAGCGGCGCAAGATTTCCTAACAGAGAGCTACATCGAAAACCCACCGAGCTGCCCTATGATGGTAAAAGACGCTCCAATAATGACAGATCATGAATGCTCCTTTCATCTTCTCAATTGGATGGCTGACATGTTTTCAGATGATAACAGTGATTTCATGTTAGAGGCACTTGCTGCATACTTTGCCTACACAATGGACGGTTAACTCTTTCCTAACAGCGAGCTACATCGAAAACCCACCGACCTGCCCTCTGATGGTAAAAGAGGCTCCGATTATAACAGATCATCAGTACTGCTTTACTCTTTTCCATTGGATAGCTGACATACTTTCAAATGATAAAACTGATTTCCTGTTACAAGCAGAATCTACCTATTTTGCCTAAACAATGCTTCAATAACTCTTATACAAGCCATTGACGTCCTCATTTCCTTTTGGTTTTCTATATTCTTCACGTTCTTTTCCATATTTTCTTTTGAAGAACAGACCTATTTGCTTTACTAACAATGGACATTATGATTTCGTGTTGTTTGACAGCTGATTCATAAAGTAATGATGTATAACCACTTGCATTTTCATATATCGTTCCTAAACTGAAAGGCCAGAGACCTTCTTCCATTTATTAAAATATAATATACTTCCTTATAAGAGTGTACAATGTTTTTTTCCAACTATATTCATTTTTCTTTAACTATAGCGTTTGTATTCCATGTACTACTGACAATACCAATTACTGTGTTTTTTGCAATTTCTGTACTCATATTACATAATGATTTGCCTTTAAAACAGTACATTTCTAAATAAACATTTCAAATATTCACGGTTTCTCATTTAATCCATAATCTCAACTGAAATGATTTCATTTTGAAAAACTATTCATGGGTTCCACATAACCTTAACTGTAGACACTGAAGACCTTATTTATAAAGACCTTCCGCCGCCGGGGCCTCATTTTTTAAAATGGGAAAAAGTAACGCACCGGTGGCGCAAGGCCTTCATAAATAAAGTCCTGAATGTTTTCTTTTCTTGAGCTCACTTACTGATACTAGAACCTCCAAGCCAATTACGGCCCGTGAACTCTTTCTTAGTAGATCGCGCACTGTAAAGACAGTTATACCACTGTTAACATTTTCTTTTCACTGTTACTAAGCACCGACACAGTTCCGCTTTACTCAGAGTTAATCACTGCTCCCACGCTTCTACAGGCCAGACGCTATGTCGTATTTCTCTCCTTATCACCCTTTCATCTCCAGAATAACAAACAGTTCTCCGCCTGCCACCAGAGAACAGACTCAGATGCAGAGGCACCAAAGAGTGAACCCATCACCAACTGCCATCTCCGGCTGTTTCCATGGTTACACCTCATTCTGCACCTTGCTGAAGGCACAGGTCAAAAGTTCATGTCTTAACGTTCTACAACAAACTAAGAACACTATTTTCCCTCCAGAAACTCCTGCCAATACACAGCTCTGTTACATATCTTGTTTTTTCACACCCAATAGTACTTTTCGTTTCCCATAAACATTAACATGGAACGTACTGTTGAATCTCCACTTGTTACAATCAACCAATCATTTTTTTTTTATGTTCAAATCATATTTTATTTTATAAAACAATAACAGAAATGATAACAGAGATGATGGCGGCAAGAAGGCATCAGAAGAATTACAGTCGTGTTACAGAAATACCGCAGTCAGACATGGGTTATTACACAAAACAATACGTATACAGTGAAGGAAAATAAAGTACCAACCTTGCATTCTCACATTTGTATATAGTTCCGTAAAGCCCTCCGTCTAAAACAGGTCATATAGTACCATTTATATTTCATCATTCCTGCTTCGTGATTCTAAGATTGTCAAGCCCGTGAGCACAAGATATAGCCATTACAGTTCACACCGCATGCAACCCATAATTCCCTGAATACAGACCTCATCATTTGGAACTTCAGGGTGGGTCAAAGGTGAAGGAGGCTCGGTCCAATGAAGACCATAAGTTTTTGTTGGTGACCTGCCACGGTGATGAGTGTAACGCGGGGTTGTCAGTGCCCCTGATGCAGGACAGCCATTCCCTCCATGCATTGAAGGAGACCTCACCCGTTGATTTCCAATTGCACAGGATCACCTTACATGCTAGAGTTAGTAGAAGGTCCAGGAGCTGGCGGTCATGGTCACCCTTTAGTGCTGGATCTAATGCTCCTAGGAGAATGTAGATGAATTCCCTCGTGGGATGTATGTGGAGCGTGTGCCCAATGTAGTCAAAGATTTTTGCCCAGAAGGTGTGAAGCATGGGGCAATCAAACAGCATGTGCGGAAGGTCACCAATACCAGAAGAGCAGTTCCAGCAATTCGGTGTATCCCGCAGGCCAACCTTAAATAGCCTCTGTGGGGTCCAAAATGCCCTGTTAATAATCATATATTTGGTCTGTGATAGTATCGGTGATACCTTGTGTGTGAGTGCTGATGCATGTATCCTGACCCAGTCTATACTTATGCCAGTGTTGTTTGTTTCTGATTCCCATTTTATCTCATTGCGCCTCATCGACTTGTTTGCCGTTGGCGCCAGTAGTTTATATATTTTAGAGACAAAATGTCCAGAGGATTGAAAGTGGGGTAGCATAGCTTTTAGCCAAGGCTTCACTAGCTTGAATGTTTTAGTGGATAAGGCTGATTTTAGCTTTAAGAAGGCATAGAAGTCGATCGGTAGTAGGGAGTGTCTGGCCTGTAGAGTCGAGAATGGCAGTGGCATATTATTTTCATATAGATCAGAGACCACATTAATACCTTTATCGGACCAGTGGTCCCATATGATGGGTGATCCGCTAATTTTAATGGACGGGTTACGCCATAAGGACGCAGAGGAGGAATTGTGGATCCGTTGACCAGTGGCATGGATGCGATCTAACCGCAGAAGTGCTCTCTTGGTATTGAGCATGATGTATTTAGAGTTCGTGAGGTGTGAGAGGTCCATTGTTAGGACTGCGGAGAGCGGGGCTTTGCCTATAATGGATTTCTCAATACTGATCCATAAGGGCGTGTAGACAGGGTCTTCGGTAAACCAGGAGGCTCCCTGCTTACAGAGAAAGGCGGTCTGGTAGTTTCTGAAATTTGGCAATCCTAATCCCCCCTTAATCTTTGGAAGTTGCAATTTTTTCATGGCAATTCTCGGTTTCTTCCCTTTCCACAGGAAATCCGAGATCAGTTTCTCAACTCTATGTAGAAAGTCCTCCGTGAAGGTCATGGGGAGCATACATGACATATAATTTACCAAGGGACTGATCATCATTTTTAGTGTTTCAGCCCTTCCCCACCACGAGAGGAATTTAGGAGACCACCCGTCCAGCAGCTTTTTTGTTTTCTTGTAGAGTATCTCCTCATTAATTTTTAAGGTGGATATCAAGTCCTTTTCGAATTCCATTCCCAAATATTTAAAACTCTTCGACTGCCAGGTAAGCCCGGATTCGCCCAGGATGGTTTTATCACATAGGTTATTTAATGACTTCACCTCAGTTTTATCCTTGTTCAAGGAATATCCAGAAACAGCTGAGAAGTCTTCTATTGTGGACATTAGCGCCGGGATAGCCTTATCAGCTTGTTCACTCATGACCAACACGTCGTCTGCATAAGCCGTGAGTTTAATTGTACAGTCAGTGAACCGGATTCCAGCGATGTCAGGGTTTTCCCTTATGTAGTACAGAAAAGGCTCAATAGCCAGTCAACCAATCATTTTTATTTTTTAAACCACACCCAGCCTCTTCCTTTTTCTTTATTTAGAATTTCAACTTCTAACTACCATTCCACTTCCACAACCGATCGGAGGACGACTACAAATCCCTTGAAAATGAAGGTCTGGCTAATAGGACACAGTTATATTCACTGGAGAGAAAAATATGCAGTAAGCAGACGAATTTGCAACCTCGGCTTACCAAATGTACACATAACATGGATTGCCAAAAGAGGATTGAAATGTCACCAATTGATTCCATTGGTAAAAACTTTTATGCATCTCCCAGAACCAGACCTTATAATTGTGCACTGTGGTGGGAACGATCTAGGCACAATCACTGGGGTAGGTCTGGAAATGCTTCTAAAAGACACCTTTCGACAATTGATGACACTTTTTCCTCGATCTGCCTTGGTATATTCCAATATATGCCAAAGACAGAAATGGAATTGGTCCAATCAACATTGTGCACAATTTGAGAAAGCAAGGAGACATGTAAATAAATCTGTTTCTGCGTTCCTCAGAGATTATAGCATGGGTTCTATTTACCACAACAACTTGCGATACCACATGCAAGACGTCTATAGGAGAGACGGTGTTCATTTCACGAATGAGGGAAACAGAATCTTCCTCTGCAACATCAGGCTCTGCATCGGTACTTACTTATAAATGCAGAAAACACTCAATTAACACAAGGGCTCTTTTCAGAGCCACCTTATATCTAAGCACTTAAACTTCTGATTTATCTCCATTTTCACACTGTTGTGAATAGGTGTGCGCGACCGGGTGCGCGCACCCCGTTTTTTTTTTCCCGAAAAAAAATATATCTTTTCGCGTACAAGGGCCTTACTGCACACTCCGAGAAAACCTACGCAGCAAGACAATCTCTACCTTCTCCCCTTTCCATGTTTCAACGCTTTGAAATGAACAATATATTTACTCGCAGTGACAAAATGGCGGACAAAACTTCCTGATTTCCTTCGAATCGAACGCTAACAGACGTCACGCAGCAAAAAAAAATTCCGCTCACGCGCAGCCGCTTGGGTGCGCGCACGTGTGCGCGCCTATAGATATATAATTGACTTTAACTTTAATTTTCTCAACAACTACTGAACGGATTTACACCATTCCAAAAAAAGCGTAATCTGCGAACAAGACTCTACAGTTTTGGCAAATTTCTTATAAATCCATTCAGCCGTTCGACCTGTAGCCGAGTTTAAAGGTCCTATGGAAAATAACATGGAGAAAACACGTTTTGGGACCCCCCTTATATCTCAGCCCCCACTTGACCAATCCCCCCCAAACTTTCAGGGAAGGAGCGCAGCGGACCGAGCCATCTTCTTTGAGAAATTCGCAAAGACTCATCCACCAGGGCCAAAGTTATTCCAAATAGAATGTTGAGGATTTCCTATGGATACTAGGTCCTAACTATAACTACCTACTGGCGACCGCCAGTAGGTAATATATATATAAGAATCCAGATTCCACAGTTTCAGCAACTGAAAGCATCCAGGCACTCACGAACAGGTTTTGTCAAAAAGCTTATTTATTTAAGCATATTTCATCAACGCGTTTCGGGAGTCACGCTCCCTTGCTCACGATGTATATATATATACACAATGTTGCCTGCTGTAGGAAAGGACCACCATCAGGTAAGGTTTCACCAAATGTTTATTGAAGGAAGCGGTGCGGAAAGACAGTCTGTCCCGCTTGTCATCGACCAGCCATCCCGACGCGTTTCATGTTTGATCACTTCTTCAGGGGTTTGCTGCTTGAACATGGAGTGAGCGGCAATGTTCGCGGCACCAATTAATGTTCTAGTAACTCCGCCTATGAGGTTGTGGCCACCCCAGTGGCCTCTGCTACTTGTGGTGCTTGGTATTTCTCAAGTGAGCCGCCCTTCAATCCTTTAATGCTTTTTGAGCCCACACCCCCCAAAAGGCCTAGGGGGTCAGGGTGTTTCTACCCTGCCCCCTTTTCTTTTTTTAAATGTTTTTTCATGTGACTCGGTCAACAAATCACAAGATGGCTGCCAACACTTCCTGGTTTGAAGTGTTGGCAGCCAAGCAGATCTCATCACGAGATCGGGAGCAGTCACGGATCCTCCATGTCCCCACATATACAACTGGAAATTTCTTTATATATCTCCGACATCATGGAATGGATTTACACCATTTAACAAAAATTGCCCTTTTTGTACCAACAGCTACCTTTCTTCCAAATGTGATGTAATTATGCTTAGCAGTTCGGGCTATAGCTGTGTCTACCGTTTCCTATGGGAATTAACATAGAAAAAACACCCCTTTTTCTTGGCCCCCCACTTGATGGATCACCCCGAAATGTTCAACGCTGAAGTTAGCTTTGAAGATTTGGCAAATTAAAAAACGCCCTTCCTATGGAAAATACATCCTAACTATAACTACCTACTGACAACCGCCAGTAGATAATACATATATATCCTTATTACTCCAATGTCTTTACCCGGGTAGTTATCTTTGTGCCTCAAGTCTTATAGCATTTTTTATAGTTCATTCAGCAGGTTTTAAGGTGATGGAGGTAAAGCAAATGGTTGGAGTTCAATGGCACCTTGTTATCGATATGTACTGACTACACCAAAGAACTTAATAACTAAACAAAAATCTTGACCATCTCTACCTTAGGAGCACTAAATCACTGCTCTAAGGTCTAAGGCAGATATGCCTTGTCAGTGGCACTCAACTATTGTTGGCAAAAAAATTAAGCCAGCAATTTAATGAGCACTAGTATATAATGATTTTGCAGGGGAAGGTGGCAAATGATGGCAGGAGCTGACATTTTCTTATTTAATTTTTTGGTACATGAAGTTTAATTAAAATGATATAAAAAAATATTAATACCTCTTCAGGCACATCTGACAACCTTGATAAATGGATCCTTACTGCATAGAACAATAAATGACACTGCAACCATCACACCGTTGCTAAAGAAACCTTTCCCCCATTGGCAAGCTTGGCTAACTACGACCACATTTCTAACTTACTTCGCTCCAACAAGAATTACTATTGCGTGCCATTATTTAACTGTATACTGGAACTTGGATATGAATAAAAATTGCAAATGGCATGAGAATTTCAAGGGAAATTCACACGGCAATAGGGCTGAAGCAAGGCTGTGTATTAGCCCCCATTTATTTAATCTTTTTATGGCGAATCTCTCTATAAAATTAAACGAGATAAATGCTCATCCATCTCGTATGGGTCCATTGCCGATAACACATCTTTGTTATGCTGATGATATAGTTCTACTCAGTCATACACAAGATGGCTTACAAAGATTAATAAACGAGCTAGCGACATTTGCAAAGGGGCAGCACTTTGAAAATCAACATAAAGAAAATGAAGACGATGACTATTACAAAGCGGGCATGACGCAAATTCCCTGTCAGGCTGGGAGAAATAACATTAGTGGTAGTTAATAACTACAAATATCTAGGGCTGTACATTGATGATCGCTTACATTTCCAAAAACATAAACAATAGTTGGAAACAAAAGGTAATGGTCTAATATAAGCAAGTTGTGCCCTCTCAAAAAAGCGAAGGGGGCCCATGTTTAAAGCCTTTATTGGACGTAATGGCTGCTAAATCGATGCCGACAGTGGAGTACGCAAGCGTCGTTCTACACGGAACAGATGCCGAACTGTTGGATAAGATTCAAGTGAGAGCACACAAAAGGGTTTTTAAGTTAACGCAGAATGCGTCACCAGCCAAGGTGAGGTTGGAATTTGGCCTTATCCATCAAGGGATTGGGAGAAACTATGCATATGTCAAGAGCTGGTATAAACTCTGGTCGAGTCGAGCCAACGTTTTACACACTGCCTTGTGGCGAGCCCAGGAAGAATATTAACACTCCATTTATGGCGAGTTTTTGGATTTGGCCATGGAAGAAACAAAGTTCAAAGTACTTTGGGCACAGTCCGCCTCTTTTCCTGTTTTTCGTAAAGTGGTAAACAAAATGGCGAAACTACATGCATTGAGAGAGGATAAAAAAAAATTTGCAAAGAAGTCTCACACCTGGATGGTAATACAGTCCTATACAAAATTACGGCCGGCAGAATAATTGAGTACAACATATTCATACTACCTAAAACGGAATTTCATGGCCACCACGTTTGGGCTACTACCAAGTTTAGCGGATCAGCCCACATGGAGATACAATGGGCCTACATCATGCACACTATGTGGCACTGAGAAGCAGGGTCTCATTCATCTTATTTGTATATGTCCTGGTTTAAGGTTGACTTGGGTGTTGTGTTTATAAAAGGCATTTAATGAGAGAATTATTAGGTCTTGTAGAACTGCAATAATCAAGGGTTTGGACGCAAATGATCCCCATTTAAATTGTAAGATGATGACATTTCTGATACAATACGAACAGATAATAATGAAAATGGATAACAAAACCACCATGCTATTGATGGGGTAGGGTTTGGCAAGTATTAAAACAAAAAAAACTGTTAAATCAATTAGCAAAGAACAAATTTGAGGTGGTAGTAGGGACTGTATTATTGACTATAATATTGAGACTAAAATAAGTAGCAATGGAAGCTCTGCTTCTTGGCAATTATAAATTGGTCTACGTATTCAGGTTTTAAAAGGATTTTATATTTAGTTTTTAGTTAGAAAGTCAGTAACACTGTATACTTTTGTATGAAATCACTTTTATATAATCTTCTTGAAATCTTTTGCGAAAAAAAAAATAATTTTAAGAAACAGAGAATATAAGGACTTTTGATATTGTAGGTTTCTTTTAACTGAAACAATAAAGATTTTTCATAGATACATTTGTTCCCTAGCTGGCATTGCACTCTGCCTCACAAAGACATCTTCAAAAATATGTAAATAGTTTACCTGCTCACACTGCCGGGCATCAACTGCTCCAGTTCTTCACAGCAGTTTTCTCTCTATTTAGGTGTCTTTCTTAAACTCAATTTTTACATAACAAATGGACTTTGCCTGGCGCTATGTCCCTGGTCATTTTAGACAATTCATTACTAGTTTTATTATTTTATGTATTTTTTTACAGTGATTTTCATACACTTACCCAAAGCTTTATTATGTAAGTACTATTAATGTTATTCCCCTAGCACCTACTCCACTCACTGTTGGAACATTCTATTTTTCTACACAAAAATGTTTCCTCTTATTGTGTTTTTACAGTGATGTCAGCACCTTGTGTTTTTTAATGATTTTCTGGAGTGATCGGGTGCCCAGAATGTCTACCCCATCCTGATGATGACCCAATAAATTACACCGAAGTTCGAAACATCGGCATTCCAACAATCAGAGTGGATCCTTTCACATTGCCCAAAAATTGATCTTTGTATCTATGTTGTAGAACTCAGACTCAGATCTCATATTGCACTTGATCAGACGGAGAGGCTCTTCTCCGAGAAAACAACTCCCCTTCCAGTTACATTCATCTTCTCCTTTGCTGAACACCCTGGAGGTGATATAGTTGTCGGCACTAACATTTCACACAGACAAACAGAAAATAAAAGTTGACCTCTTGAACGCCCTCGCCATGCATGTCCAGGGCATTTACCAAAAGCTGTATGCATTGAACAATATGATTAAAAGATTAGAACAAGATCCAGCAATGACCTACCATTTCTGCCAATGTCCCCATAATTTTATCAGAAATACTGGATGAAGTCATGGTTTCAAAATCCTTTCCTTTCCCTCATAACCCTCAGATCCCGGGGGCACATCATTATCCTAAGAGCCCATGAATAGGCTCTCCAAACTCTCCACACAAAGAGGATGAGCCCACAGAGAGTAATAAGTAAGAAAACGAGCCAAAACTGACTATGGGGGCCCAAATTAACTACGTCCACGATGTCCTAGCTGGGAAGCAGTTAATTCCCCCAAAGAGTGCAAGGCCCACGAAGATACCTTTCATAGAGGGAATGGAAGCAACTTAGAAGAGCAAGAAAAAGCAGAGGAGAAACCATGGTGAAGCACTCCAACTTCTTACAAAATCAAGCACACCACAATAATATCAAAGAGAACAAGGACTCCACTCAAGAACATAATACAAACTCAAGTACTTTAGTATATCTGATGTTACACCTCCAGAGGGCCACATTAAAGCCATTGAGCTGGTAGGGGCCCTTTCGAACAATCAAACGTTCGCATCACAAGATTTAGTAACGCCCGAGCCACAAGAGCCCCCACAGGTGACCTTTGCAGACAAAGCGATTTCACCAGCACATCTTTGGGGCTGAGAACCTGCAACTTCCTAATCACTAGTAGCCAGAGCTTCAACCCTGAGTGTCATCAATTCTGAAGTCCTGCAACTCCCTCACCTGAATGATCACCAACACAGCAATCCACTTATCCTGCTGGAAAACAACGATCACAGATTGGTGTCCCTTGTGATTAACCAGGATAACTGAGGATAATTTGATCATAATTAATTGTTTCATACATATACACACTTCTAATGCGTTGTCACATTTCACTGTGGGACCTAGCACTCTTGTTGATTTGACCTGATTTAAATATTTGTAATCAAAATTTCAGTTTTTGTCTAAGCATTGGAATGTACAATGTTAAGGATCAGATTTGGAGTTTGGTGGATGGTGGATGGATTACTTCATCACAAATGCACACTTAGGGCGAGAAAGCAAATTACATACAATTGATGGACAGAATGCGGAACGAATCAAAACATTCACCCCCAGTCAAGGGATCTGGGTTAAATCCATCATTCTTTTGCTCACCATGCCACTCCAGTTTGGACCTGGCCATATGCAAATCAGTCTTGACCCTGTGCCTCATGGGAACAGTCCAGCCCGAACTGCCAAGCCAGGTCCTCCCTGGACTGGAAACAAGCATCCTAGGACCAGTTTCAGGGTTTCACCCCTCTGCAGCCAGGATAGCTTGATTCCAGTAGCACAGTGAGTCCAGGTCCCACGTTTGGGCATAAGTGGCGCACTTAGGGCGAGAAAGCAAAACAACAATCACTGATTGGTGTCCCTTGTGATTCACCAGGATAACTGAGGATAATTTGACCACAATTAATTGGATGGATTACTTCATCAGAAACGCGATGAATATCCTGTCCTCCAGATTACAAGTGCCATTCGATATAATGCACTTGTAGTCAGATGGATGGGGTATATATCATGTTTGTGACTGAGTAACCCATCCATAAAACTCGAAATCAGACTTAATTGTTTTGCAAAGAGATAGTGTTGAAAATATAATTAAATTAGCCCCCATTGTACCATTGTGTGTTAATAAATAATTGGCACAGGTTCCTACTTAGCACGGGGGATGCCTTGTTTCTACTTACTACATTTAAAGTTTCCACTGGTGGAAGACCACCCAACAGATTTAGAGATTCCCACCTTCCAGCCTGGTGTCTCTGTGCCGTTAGTGAAGTTGTTGCTGCTGCTAAGCTAAAGGCATTGATCCTTGTTGAGTGGGGACTATGTTTGAGGCACTAGCTTAGCTAATAATTTTGTTCTGCAACATCAAATCCCAAAGAGGGTGTTGTTCTTAAAGAATAAAATACCAATGGCCATAAGTCACAAGGAACTTTCTCCCTTCATTTGGGAACTATTGTGTGATTTCCCAACCTGGGACCACCACGTAGCCCTACTAGAGAAAAGGATTAATTGTCATCTCACCCTAAATAGGGAAGAGTAACATTTACTTTGATCAGATGGCCTCGTGGAGGACAAACCTGTGGGTCACAAGTTCCCTTGGTGAAGCTAGGTGAGAAGCCTCAGTCAAAAATCCTACTGCTCCACCGCCTCTCGATAGGACAGAGGAACAACAAGTTTGGCGGATTTGTGCGCCATTTTGCCAAACTTTAAATGACTCTATTAGACTTCCTTATGGTAGAGGGTCAGCAGAAGTGACCACATGGTTGCTCTCAACTGCTGCTTTGCACATTTTTGATATTCTTCTGTAGACCCTCTAAGTTAGCCACTTAGAACCCAATTCACCAATATTCTCCCATGCATTTATGTGACTTACTCTTGTATTACTCCTGGCTTAGTAATCGTTTTGGCCACAGAGAGCAAATGGAGATGCAGTGTTCATGAGCAAGGTGTCCTGTGCCACAATTCTGCATTGTTTGTTGCCAGGCAGCCATGTTTTCCAATTAACCATTGTTAGACCCGGGACCCCGGGCTGGCCAAGGCTCACGCAAAAGTCAGTCAGAGATCACCATGTCTAAGGTCAGGGCAAGGGAGTTACACACCAAGATAACCCCTGCTCACCCTCTAGGTAACGTGACGTGAGCAGCAAGGCTAATCTCAGAGGCGATGTGTAAAGCGTATGCGCGCGCACCCAGCAACAACACCCAAGGCCCACCACAAAGGAAACTCCACACAAGGTTATATAAAAAATAGCCTTTGTATTATAGCAAAAACACATTAGATAAAACACACACTTTACAATGTGCCAACAGGCACGGTCAGAATTTACAAGGGATTATGTACAGGACAGGGCCACATGGACCACTGTCAGGGGTAGGCACTTGTTAGAAATAATACTTGTAGGTATAACACTTAGCACATAAACATATAATGAATGTAGCACTAAAATAGTAAATGTAGCACATAACCAGTAATCACTGGTAAGGGTAAATACCTCCTACGCAACCCTAAACACTGTAGGAAAATCACGCAGGGAACTAGGACCTTATCATCAGGACCTATAGAAGGAAAACCATCAACTAAGCAGGCCACTTTTAGCAAAGGGAAGGAAACCTAAACAATCACCTAAGCAGGTCATTTTTAGCAAAGGGGATAAAACATAAACAATCACCCAAGCAGGTCACTTTTAGCAAAGGTAATAAAAGCATAAACAATTGCACATGAGGCATTAAAACACATTCAGAGGTGCAGGTAGAACATTTGCGCAGGAATCACATAAACAAGTAAATTACAATGCGCAGAGTGCATGTAGCACAACACTAGAATTGTCCCCCAGGCCAACTGGCCTCGCAAGGGCTGAAATGCCCTGAGTCCAAATTGTCAGGGAGGCTGCGCAGGCAGCCAAGAACACAAGCCTAAACGTAGCAACTGTCCACTAAGTGCTGGACAGTTGTAAATACAGATGATGCCAACATTGGAGCCTTGTGGGCTCAAGAACACTGGGGTGGGACACCACGTGGGAGCCTCGCAGGGCTCTAACTTGAAAGAATGGCACGCAGGAGCCTCTCGGGCTCTAAAGAACAATTATGCGGGCGTGGAGCCTCATGGGCTTGAGAACAGATGTGCCCCCACGAGCTTTTCTGGCTCGTAAATCAAATATGGGCTGAGAGCCTCTCTCGTGGCTCTAAATACACAAAAGGTGGGCCTGGAGCCTCGTGGGCTCGAAAACGGGAATGCCCTGAGCCTCTCGGGGCTCGGAAAGAACTCAAACTGCCCCCGGGATCGGTGGAGACTCTCAGGCTCTCTGCACCGGTGGAGCGGCCCGCTGTCAACCGGGGCCGCTCTTAGCACGAAAAGAAACTGGTGGAGCCTCTGCTCGGGAGACTCTGGATCCACAAGGCACCTCAGGGAGACCCCTCCCAACAACAACACCGGACTACACTCACCGGTCGGCGGGACTCGGTCGGTCTCCTGGGCGGCCTCAGAAGAGACGCGCGTCTCCTCTCACCTCCGGCTGCGGGGGCGGGACTCTTTCCCCGGGGCTCTCCCTTCGCTCGGGAGCCTCGGGACGGACAATGCAGGCTGCTTCCTGCTTCCAGTTTCCTCCTCTGATGACGCGGCGGGAGGCTCGGCCGGCTGGGCCAATCCCAGCGCGGCTCTCCCAGCAGCTTCTCTCGGCGGTTCTTTGTCCTGGGCTGACGCGGTGAAACCACGGGGCAATGCCGGGTGGGCTCCGGCTTTTGATTTAAAATATAAAGCGAGGTGGGCACTCGCTCATGGCAAATGAAGGCGGCAATTGAGCGGGGAGACACCTGCGCCGCTCGATCACCACATGGGGCGAACAGAGTCGGGGTGGGCACCGGCCAAGACCAAATAAAGCGCTTCAGGCGCTAGGGATAAGAAATAAAGCACTCTTAAGCGCAAGAGGCAATCTACAGCGCTCCCAAGCGCTTAAGGGGTAAAGGAAAAGCGCTCTCAGCGTTGAAGGCAACAGCAAAGCTCCAGCAAGGTCTGGAGACAGACAGGGGGCAAGGCTGGGCCCAGAGCCAGCTCACTGGGTCTCCAGGCAGAGAGACAATCCAAGTGGCGGTCCTCCTGGCCCCAGCAACAGCAGCAGCCCCCTCAGCTAGGATCCAAAAGCAGAACAACTTGTTAGGGGACACAGCCCCTTCTTATACTGTAAATTCCTTTGTCTGTAGGTGCAGGGTATGGGGGAACCAGTCGCAGCGGGTTTTGAAGAACCGTTGATGGCTCAACCACCCATTTCATTCACTGGCAGGGCTAGGGTCATCAGTCGCACCACAGGGGGTGGAACCAGCATTGTGTGGGGAAAGTCCAGCCCCATCAGGGACCAGGTGCACTCCTCCCCAGCCATCAACATGCTAATCTCACACTCACCACCGGGCAGACCCATCCAGCCTTCCTGGAACCAGGCTCACCAGCCAGCTCCAGCCAATCACACGTCAGGCATATTTTACATTAATATACCAAGTCCTAAAAGTGGCATTTCTACACAAGACACACTCATGCCACATACATCATTGCAAAGCATTCATTCTCACGAGCTCGCACATACCAAATTCGAGTCTGCACTCCCCACGCATCAGGAACTACCAGGGACACAGACATTCCCCATGCATCCCTATGGGAGAGCAGGCCAGCCTAACTACATGCACCCACTTTACTCTGGGACACAGGGAAAAAGTACGCAGAGACCAAAAATCATCCACACAGATCATAGATTAAAAGCAAAAAGATTAGGGGTGAACCTGCCAGAAGGGCCAAGTCCAACACAACCCCCTTCCAGCCAAAACGCAGGGCAGACCAATCACCACTGTGATGGGCTTCCCTGCTTGGGGCAATAAAACACGGACGCGGGCCCGCAACCGCAGGGACACCCTCCTGTTTTACGCCACGGTGAACCCCTGGGGTTTTTTCTAAAACTATGGTAGGGACTAACTGGGCTACCCCACTGGTACTCTCCAGCTGCCCTCAGCCAGGACCAGGCCCTAGGCCACCCAGGTGCCACTGGTTTCTGTCTACTCACAAAGTGGGGGGTAGTAACCCCTGGCACATAATAGCCATTCTTCACTCTTCCTGCCTGCAAGACAGGGCTAGACTGCCACTGGTTCTCCAGCCTAGGGTCTACAACCTTAGGTGGACCAGGAGTCTCAGGGAAGGCTCTCCTCCCCTTACCTCTTCTCCTAGGGTTCCTCCTCCTCCTGCGAGGGGTACCCTCTAAACATCATTCTCCCAACCTAGGGTTTAACCCCTTAGGTGGTACCGGGGTCAGAGGTGGGCTCTCTCACCCTCTGTACCCCCTTCCAGAGTCCTGCTCCCTCCCAACCGGGGCGGTACCACTGGAGAAAGAACTGGTCAGGACACTGATTACAGTATTCCCACCCTTCAGGTCAGGTGAATCCTGAACCTGGACCTCCAACCTCCGGTCTAGAACCTTTGGTGGAATCACTGCCTTGCACTCCAGGACTTCTGGGGACTCACATACTATCCCCCAATCACTCTTTTTGCTGGACTTCTGTACCCTCCCTGCTGGAGCAGTACTGCCAGACTCTATAACCATAGATGCTCCGCTTACAGATGCTCCAGGTCCTCTACACACTAGGAGATCTCCCTCAAGTGAACTAACAGGTAAGCTTAGGTCCCCATCCTGGTGTTCCCTAAAGAAACCATCCAGGCTCTGAGGCAGGGCTTTGGGCATCTGGGGACTCTCGGTCTCACACTCACTCCCGCTCTACTGAGACAGCCAGTTAGCCCCTACACCCTCCTCACCATACTGGGGCCTAGCTGGGCTACTCTCACCCTCCTCCACCACGCTGGGTTGGAGGACACCTGACCCACTATTGTTGGAATCACTCACTAGTGACTTTAAAGAACCTCTCGCACTGTCCCAGTGCTCTGCTTCTCTTGCAAGCTCACAAGGCTTAGTCAATCCACACCCTAACAGGTGTCGGCGCAACTCTGGCGCAAAACAATTGAGCAGCTGCTCCCTGACAACTAGGTTGAACAGCCTATAATACTCAGGTTCCCCGTGAACCCTTAACCAATCAATCAGTGCATCCTCACACTCATCGGAATACTCCTCCCAATCCTGGTGAGGTTGTTTCCTAAGGTTCCTGAATTTCAACCGACACTCCTCTTCTAGGGAAACAGGTACCATACTCGGGGAACTGGGAGTGGGACTGTCTACACTGACACTTAAATCGCTGCCACCACTGGACTCCACCCTCCCTGGGGAATCCAGACAATTACAACTGCACTTAGGGGATAACCTACTCTCTAGGGCTACCTTCTCCCTGAACAAGGCCCTTTCAGCCTCTAGCTTGGCATGCTCCAACCTGAGCTGTTCCATCGCTAGCTGATGCTCCCCTTCTTCCTTCCTATCCAGCCACTCTTCTGGGGACAGGGAAAGGGATGGGGCGCTGGTACTGACACTGGACCCAGCAAGGGACTCCCTATCTATGGGGTCCTCACTATCTGCTGGTTCCCATTCACTGTCATCTTCATCAAATTCACATTCTTCAGGGCTCTCCACAGACTCACCACCCTCATGGCGTGCGGCCCGAGCCCTATCTTTCTCACTGTGCTCAAGATCCCACTGATCCTTTTGCCATAGGATCAGGCTGTCCCTAAGCTGGGACTGAGTATCCAACTCACTCACCTCTATGCCTCCCTTTTCACAGAATCTGACCAGCTCCAACCTACTATATCTAAAAAGACCACGGAGATCAAAAGCAGGCTCCATTTTGGCGGACGTTCTCAAGAAAAGTTTGACACAGGGAACCTGGGGGTCTGAGCTTAACAGGAGTAAAGAATTGAAAATATTCAGCAAGATTCCTATCTCAGAGAACTTGCACTCCTCTGTCCAGTGTAACACACCACTCATTCACACACACACCCCCACGGTAAAGCAGTTTCTACCACCCCTGATTTCTCATCCTGACCATAAGCGACACAGGTACCAATCTGGTGAGGTTCCGTGACAATTGTAAGTGGTGTTTTCGACTCGCACGAATATGGTCGAGTCTGGTATCTATGAACCGCAAATGACGAGTTTAGTAAGTGTGCGCAGTTTCGCTGTGCTAACTTAAACCGTTCGTTTGTTATGTGGGTTTTTCATCTGTACCCACGGGTTCCATCTTAGATACGGCATCCATTTTGTCTCTTGCCCTCAAGTAGTCAGCGAACGGACGCTGTCCGCTTCGCGACCCTGGGACTCCCAAGATATTTGCGGAAGACACATGTTCTTTGTAAGTGTGTTTATGACGAGGGGGATGCTACTGTAAGGCAGATGGCGCCGCTTGAGGCTCATCTTGCCGCACGGACTTATTGTCTCAGCCGTGCATCTCATTAGGCACGTCCCTTTGATGCCTGTATCTCGTGTTTCCCGATACCTCCCCATTTACACCCTTTCCGATCTCCCCACTGTCTCCGTCTTCCTCTGCACCTGTCCTTGTTCCTATTTCGATCTATTTTACTGCTGATTGGAATTTGCTAATGGTGGGAAGATGGGTTTTTACAGTTGGGAACCACCAAATGTTTCCGCACTTATGTTCAGGACCTCATGTGTTTTCAAAGTGACCAAAGCGACCCCTCTGGGGGATAATGGTGAGAACCGGGTTGTAAACTTTTGTGTGCCATGTTGTCCTATGGGTAAAAACTGTATAAAAGGAGCGATCCACAGAACCAATTTGAAGCAGTCTCCCCAAGTTGCACGTGGTGTACTTGTCGTGACTTCTGTGTTCCCTGCAGCAAATAAACCTTGAATCTTTGACGCCGAAGGAAGTGTCCCGTGTCTCTGTGATTCGTACGCCGGAGCAGGTTACCCACGAAGGTTTCAGGTGTTGTGCCCTGGCACCGCTGGGTCTTAAAGAACCCAGTCCTTCAGTTGGCGCCCAATGTGGGGCTGCATCAGTGGTACCGGTCCAAGCCCGACGATCGTGAGGAACTTCGTGTGAAATCTCCGAGGGAAGGTGCACTCCACTTCATCGATCCTGTTGTCGAAACAAGTGGCCCGAAGACTTTTCCCGCGAAGATTCCCGCCTCCGGACGGCTGCGACGGACTGCTGCCCTGACTGTAGACCTGTTTTGGCGCCTGGCGTAGACCTTGGTAGAGCGAGACGATTGACGGGCCTTCCTGGTGACGCCATCGATCTTTGAGTTAAGTATTTGTGGGTCGCTCCCAGAGTTCTTGGTTGTTGACACTTTAGCGAGTGTTTTTGTTGTTCACGCTGTGTGAGTGTTTTTGTCGGTGACACTTTGCTAGCGTACTTTGTTGTGTTGTTTGACGACTGCAGCCGCCAAAAACCGAGGGTTTTGTTCTTTGCTGGGACTTGGTAAATCCCGTAACCCTTGAAGTTTGTGAAACTCGGCTAGAGTGCAAGATGCCTGGTCGCAGTACTTTGTTTAGTTGTTTCAGACCTTGTGGTACGGATTCCCGACTGGAGGACTCGTGTCCGATACCTCCGGTTGGAACTCCCACTTATGAGCTCTATAGTAAGCATGGGCTAGGCCCAATTACCTTTAACGATTACTGGATTAAATACACAAAGAAGGACGGCGACCTTCGCTGGCCACCTCATGGTAGCTTCGAGGCCCCGATCTTAGATAATCTAGAGATTAAATTATTCGAAAGAAAGTCAAGGCCGGCCATGTTTGATGCCTTTCGGTTGTGGCGCAAAGAAGCCCGACAGAAAGAAATCAGACAGACTAAACGTAATCAGCGAGATAATGTTGCTACCATAGTGAAGAAAGCAGAGCAATTTCAGCGTGATAAGGAGGTTAAGGATAAGGAAGTGTTTGATAGACTACAGCGTATGACCGTAGATAAATGTTATCCCGCTTTGCCTACGGAGTCGGAAAAGAAGGAAGAGTCAGTTGAGGATCCTTTAATGTCTTATCTCATGAAGTCACCACCTCCGTACGTACAGGGTACCGCAGCTCCTGTGGTCCCTGCCGTACCTATTCTTCCGCCTATTCTTCCACCGCCTGTTCCTCAACCTGCACCTGCCCTTCCGACTGTTCCTGCTCCTTTGCCTGTTGCCATCCCTACTGCTCCTCCGCTTCCACATACTCCTGCTCCCGCTGCTGCTCCTGCTACTGCTCCTGTTTTGTTAACTCCTGCTGTTGCTACTGTTTCTACTCCTTCTCTTGTTAGTCCTGTATCGTATGCTTCTCCCTCTACTCGTTCTCGTACTACTCCTCTTGCGGCTAGCTTCTTTCATTCGCTCGGACCTGTTCATGGGTCCGCTGGTTCCGATGGTCCTCAGAGACGTAGTCAGCTTCCTGGAAACAGAGAACGCGTTGCGCTATATAATATGGCGATGGGTTGGATGGTAAATCCTCTTAGGAGTCCACCCCGTGTTGTCCTCGATACATTTTGTCAATTCAATATACCAACCCAGAGATATGTGTTTAATGAAATGTGTAAGTTCCTTTATGATCAAATAGCGGCCGACGCGCCTGACGAGGTGCTGACCGCTTTATCTGATCTTCAGCTTCAGTTCTCGAGTGGACTGATAGTGGATACCAACGTTCGACGTGCTGTTGAGCGATTGCTATCTTTTCGTCCCGCTCCGATACCTCATGCATTGTTCGTTGAGGATATTGAAAAACAACCAGACGAGTCTGGCCAATTTCCCATGCGAGAAGTTCCACCGGTTTGGATACCAGCTGATCCTAATGCTAACCCTGCGACAGTGGCGCATTTCCAGAGAGTGTGGATACATCTCCCATGGAAACGATCGGAAGTGCTACAGGTGAAGCAATCTTTGCCTGATCCACGCAAAAATCCTACAGGGTATTATAAGGAATTATCGCAGCTCGTAGATGCTACGGTAATGAATCTTGCCGATATCGATATGTTGTTCGGCAATGTCGTACCGCAACCGGTATGGGCTAAGATTCGGCAGGAAAATCATCCGAATGAATTAGGCGGTGATTGGGCTGCCATTGTAGCGGCAGATGCCGGACAAGTGGCTGCTACTAAACCCGATCAGTTGATTACTGCTCTTCCTCAACGAATAATAACATTAATGAAAACGCTTATGCCAGCTATGAGGGTAAACTGGGACAAATTGTCAGCTTGTAAGCAGAAGAAAGATGAGAGTGTTTCCGACTTCTTTACGAGGTTTGAGGAAGCATTCATTGACCATAGTGGACAAGATATGGGTACCGAGGGTGGTCAGAGATTGTTTGTGGATAAATTTGTTTCAAATTTATTGCCCGATTTGAGCAATAAGTTAAAGAATTCGGAAAGTGCATGGGCCGTTTCTACTTCGGCTCAGATATTGGCTACGGCGCAATATTATGAGAATAGGGAGAAAGAGGAGAACGACCGTGCTGACAAAAAGACGAAAGAGCTCAAAACTAAAGTGTTGTTGCAACAAGCGTATCCTCCGCGTTCAAATCAGAATGCGTCCCAACAGAATAGATCGCAGTCGCAATCGAATCGATCGCAGCCGCGTAATGATTCCTCCTCCCAAAGGTCATCGTTGGGGTACAATCAATGTGCTTATTGTAGACAGGAGGGACACATTAAATTCAATTGCCCTGTTTTGAATGAACGTAATAGTGGTAACTCGTCGAGGGGAGGTCGCGGTGGTTCGCAACAGGCATCACGTGGTAGAGGTCGTGGTGCTCAGAACGATCGCTCAGATAACTCATCCAATTCTAATAATTGTTTTGATCAACGTGGATCGTCGCAAGGACGATCTGCGCAGTACAATGTAGACGATTATTACGTCGATCAGGGAACTGACGACAGTAATTACTAGGACAGCCAAAGACAAGGAGAGGGAGTGGTATCAGTTCCGGTTGATCAGAGAGGGCCTTACGTCGCAGTTGCTACATCGGGCGTCGTTGAGCCTTTTCTGTTGGACACTGGTGCAGCGAAAAGTTCTATCATGCATTCGAAACTCCCTGGCGCACCTTTGTCTGGCTTAACAAATGTTTCCGTTGGATTCTCTGGCGCCCCTGTTAGCAATCCAGTTTCACGCCCTTTGCCCCTTAAAATTGGGCCACGTGAGCTAGAAGCTCCGTTGATTTTGACTACGGGTTGTGGTGAAAATCTTTTGGGCCTGGATTTGCTTAAACGTTTGTATGCGACTTTGTATTGTTCTCCTGCGGGTGTAAAGCTTACGTTAGGAGAGAGGGTTGTCTCTCCTATGTATTTGTCTCTCGATAAGCTTCCACCGGAATTGAGTTCTCTTCCTGCGTCTTTGTGGGCAACGGGTCCAAATGACGTAGGCCTACTTGATATCTCCCCTTATGTTGTACAGTTGAAATCTAATGTGCGACTGCCACGTATTCCCCAATATCGTATCTCCCTTGATGGTGAACGAGCACTGTTAGCGATCATTTATGATCTGATTGAAAAAGATGTTATTGAAGAGACTCGGGGAAACGTGTGCAACAGCCCTGTGCTGCCCATTCTTAAACGTACTGATCCTTCAAAACCGCCTGTTTATCGTTTTGTTATCGATTTACGGGAGGTGAATAAAATTGTGGTTCCTCAATTTCCCGTTGTGCCTGACATCACGGCGCTACTGACTCTGATTCCAGCTTCTGCATCATGGTTTTCGGTGATTGACTTGAAAAATGCGTTTTTCAGCATCCCGATTGCCGAGGAGAGCAGGGACCTTTTCGGTTTCTCTCTCGGTGGACGTAGCTTCCGGTTCAAATGCGCTCCTCAGGACTACTGTGAAAGTCCATCGATTTACAGTCAAGCCTTGAAGGGTCAACTGGATGCGTTTAGGTTGCCGGTCGGTGCGGCCTTGATCCAATACGTCGACGACTTATTGGTGGCTGCTGATACTCAGGACATTTGCAAAATTGCCACGGTATCGTTGCTGCAACATCTCTGTGAGTTGAATCATAAGGTGTCCCCTTCTAAACTCCAATATTGTTGTCAAGAAGTAACCTATCTAGGTCACTTATTGTCAAAGGAGGGAAGGAGGTTGACCCCAGAGAGGATTGCAGCAATTGCGCGAATGGCTGTGCCAAAAACCCAAAGAGATGTGCGTGCCTTTTTAGGTATCACGTCGTACTGCAGGCA
The DNA here is from genome assembly GCF_964263255.1 of Lissotriton vulgaris. Taxonomy (NCBI): domain Eukaryota; kingdom Metazoa; phylum Chordata; class Amphibia; order Caudata; family Salamandridae; genus Lissotriton; species Lissotriton vulgaris. Next base: position 438,554 of record NW_028252215.1, read on the forward strand.
ATGGATTCCTAATTTTTCATTGCTAGCGAAACCATTGGTGGCTCTTACGTGCAAGGATGTTTCAACTCCTTTACCATGGACGGAAGAATGTCAGAAAAGTTTTTCTGAACTGCGTGATTCATTGTGTTCGGCTCCTGTGTTAGGTACCCCTGACTACAGTAAGCCGTTTACGTTATATGTTCACGAGAGGGAAGGTTGTGCTTTGAGTGTCTTAAAGCAACCTTTTGGTGGTAAGCAACGTCCATGTGCATATTTTTCCTCGACCTTGGACCCAGTAGCTAGAGCATTGCCGAGTTGTTTACGAGCAACAGCGGCAGCTGCGGTCTCCATCCGACAATCAGCAGGATTGGTCATGGATAATATGCTTGCGGTGATGGTTCCGCATGCAGTCGATACTCTTTTGAATCGAACGAAAACTCAGCACTTGACGAGTGCGAGGTTGTCTGGGTACGAGTTGACGTTGTTGGCAAGCCACATTCAGATAAAACGTTGTAACGTTCTGAACCCGGCAACTTTGTTACCAATTAGCACAGAGTCAGATGAAGTAGCAGAACATGATTGCTACTTGAGGACAGAAGAGGAAACAAAAGGTCGAGTGGACCTTAAAAACACCCCATTGGAAGAACCGGATGGTACACTGTATGTGGATGGGTCATGTTTTAAGTTGCCGAATGGCGATGTGACTACTGCTTATGCTGTTGTAACGTTGAATACTGTTGTTGAGACTGCAAGATTAAATCAGAATTCTGCCCAAGCTGCAGAGCTGATCGCTCTTACTAGAGCATGTGTGTTAGCGAAAGGGAAACGTGTGAATGTGTTTACCCACAGCCAATACGCATTTGGCGTCGCTCACAGTTTTGGACGATTGTGGAGAGAGAGAGGTTTCTTGACGTCGCACGGTACGAAGATTCAGCATGGCCAGCTTGTGAATGACCTTTTGGATGCATTGACGTTGCCTAAACAAGTAGCGATTGTTAAATGTAGTGCGCATCGTAAGGTGACGGATGATGTTGGTCGTGGTAATGCGTTTGCGGATGAGACTGCTAAGGAGACTACCCGGAACCTTAGCACTCGAATGTATGTGACGAGTTCGGTTAGGTAGCCTACAGAATCGAGTATGTGTGAGGACACTATCGAGAGTGTGAAAGCAATTCAGAATGAGGCCACCGAGACTGAAAAGGCGAAGTGGAAAGAAAGCACGGGAAAGTTGGATGCGAATGGTTGTTGGATTGATTTGTCGGATCAGAAAAGATGGTTGTTGCCTGATGCGTATGTGCTGGCCGTTGTGACAATGGCGCATGGGTTAGCACATATTAGCACGAAAGGTATTTGTAAATTGTTGTCTCCTGTATGGAAGAATGATGGCATTACGAAATGTGCTGAACGTCTGGTGAAGAATTGTATGGTGTGTATGATGTACAATCCTGGCAAAGGAACCCCAACTCCTCCTGGCAGTTTTGCTCCCCCTTCATGCCCCTTTGAGGTGATTCAATTGGACTTCATCCATATGGAGCGATGCAATAACCTGAAATACGTTTTAGTTGTGGTTTGCGCATTCTCCCGATGGATCGAGGCTTATCCTCTCAAAGACAATACTGCTTTGTCTACTGCGAAAATCCTACTGAAGGAATATTTTCCTCGGTATGGAATGCCTAGAGTTGTGTGGTCAGATAACGGAAGTGAGTTTGTTGGAAGTGTGATGAAGAGTGTGTGTAAGGGCCTTGGAATTAATCAGAAATTCCACAGCGCCAATCATCCCCAGTCAGCTGGATTGGTTGAAGGGTACAACGGCACCCTTGAACTAAAGCTAGCGAAGATTCAGGCTACGACTGGTCTTTCGTGGCCTGACGCTTTACCTTTAGCATTACTGTCAACTAGGGCGACTGTACACTCCCGAGTAGGGCTTAGTCCCTATGAAATAGTGTTCGGCCGTCCTGCGAATGTGTGGGGGGTTCCTAGGCCAGGAATGTTCTCTGATCTTGAGTACCCAATGTTGATCGATTATCTACATGACTTGACTGCTAAACTGAGGTTAATTCACCAACAGGTTTACGACGCATTGCCGACGCAGACGGAGGGTCCAGGCCACCAGCTCCAGCCCGGAGACTGGGTGGTGACGAGAAATTTTTCACGCAAGAATAACCTGGACCCGAGGTTTACCGGACCCTATCAAGTGCTCCTGGCCACGAGGACTGCCGTTCGTCTTGAGGGACGTAAGAATTGGGTGCATGCCACGCACACCAAAAAAGTCCCTATTCCTTTGCCGGCAGACCCGTGGGTAAGGAGAGGCATTGCATCAACTGAAACAGAAACATTGCCGGCGTTTGTACCTTTTAGCGACGCACAGCCTGTTGGAGAATCCTCAGCGCAGCAGAAAGACACTGTTGAACAATTAGCATCGAAAGACTCAAGACCAGAACACTCAACTGATCAGCAGGACGTTGTCTCTTCAACGGATCCTTTGTTTGACGAGCAGACACGTCCTGGGAAAACCCGATACTTTTTGCGATCTCGCACTAAAGACAAATAAAAGATCCTGCTTTGCTGTATTGACAACTGCATTATCCCGTTTTCCGTGATCAGTTTTGAATATTCATATTACTGTGATTATTTTGTACATATATTGAGCTTCATTCCTTGTACTTTTTGCTTCCACAGCTGAGAGACTTTGTTTTTTTGCATACATACATATTGTGCATTAAAGGCCGTAGGGCCGCGCGCGTACTTCCTTCTGGATAGTAGGTCTTGACGCTAGGTTAAAGGCCGTCGGTTCCTGGGAACTCCTAGGGATTGACTATTGCTACACAGAACGAAGTGCGTCAAGAAACGTTGCGGACGGTCGTAGGGAATGGCATTCTCGAAGCTGAATGATTTGGAGGGAGCTCAGGTTCACAGATTCAAGCTGCAGCAACTCAGTCGTACCAAATGTTTTATATTTCAACTGTTTGTATTGTTTTTGACTGCTTCTGCATTATTGGCGGGTGGGGTGTATTATACGATGTCTTACTTCTTACCTTCTGCTACACCTACTCCTACTTCTGACCCTAAACTTACCTCTACTGTTTCCCCTCATTCCTTTCATATGTTACCCGAACACGAGCAGGCTAGACGTGTAGAATTCCGCAACAATTCCTTTATTCAGCTCCTTCATCAGCATCAGTTAGTGGTTAACACTACTAATTGTTGGGTGTGTGGGTTGATGCCACATACTACGGATAAGGGAATTCCATATCTGGTGTTACCGTATAGTTCCCAAGGGTCAGCTCGAGCATTTCAAACAATGTTTCGAAGCGCACTGGGTTTCCACCCCATTCGAGAACCACGTTCCCCCTACTCTGGTCCTACCTCGTATCAAAAACCTTTGTCGATAGCAATAGAGGATTTAGATAGTGATATCTATGATCCCTCGCTTATTCCCGAAGAAGAGGTACAGGCCTATAGGGTCCTAAGTAGAGGTGAATATAGTGCGTTCACTAGCGAAAAGCAGCTTAAAAGCTCGCCTCCAATATGGGTCGTACCCCACACTGGTAATTTTTGTCTCATGGGTCGTGGCCGAAGATCGCAAGCCCGACTTGGAGCAAGTGCTTGCACTGAAAATTACATTCTGCCGATGTTCTCGTCCCCTGTGTTTCTGGCTGCCAAGGGTACATACTTTATCTGTTATGATCGTGCATATGCATGGTTGCCCGCTGACTTCATGGGCTCATGTTTCATTGCAAATTTGTTGCCTCCGACGTTCACTGTAGATGCCGATTATCATAAGACTAGAGTTGTGCGAGGCGTAATTAGCGAAGAGGATACTGCCGGTCAAGAGGCAGGAGACTTTTTCAAGGGTTTCCTCCCGTTTTGGGGACCTATGGTCAATAGTAGGAACCTGAGACAGTTGACTCGAGTGGTAGAATCGACAGCTAATATTACTGCCAGTGCCCTTGGTAATATCACCACAGAACTTCAGGCGGATAGACTTATGACGTTACAAAACCGTATGGTTTTAGATGTCATCTTAGCGGATCGAGGTGGGGTATGTAAGGTGATCCATTCGAGCTGCTGCATTTTTATTCCAGATAATGCTCCAACTGTCTATCAAGCCATCTCGAGGTTGCATAAGATCTCCGAATCCATACACGTGGATGTAGGGGATTGGACGCTACTTGGGTGGTTTTGGGGCCTGATGTCGACTTGGGGTTGGAAGATTCTGATGATCATCGGAGTCGTTGTAGTGTTCCTGTTCACGTGTTGCCTTTGTGTGCAGTGTGGTCCTGCCTTATGTGGCCTCTGTGCTACAACGTGTATAAGACAACCACCTGTTACCAAGGGGACTCGGTTGGACAGAGCTATGCTACAGCAACATCTCGATGGTCTGATGAATATCGAATATGATTCCGACTAGTGCTTGCCTACATGAGGGCAAAAGGAGCGTCTGAGGTTCCGTGACAATTGTAAGTGGTGTTTTCGACTCGCACGAATATGGTCGAGTCTGGTATCTATGAACCGCAAATGACGAGTTTAGTAAGTGTGCGCAGTTTCGCTGTGCTAACTTAAACCGTTCGTTTGTTATGTGGGTTTTTCATCTGTACCCACGGGTTCCATCTTAGATACGGCATCCATTTTGTCTCTTGCCCTCAAGTAGTCAGCGAACGGACGCTGTCCGCTTCGCGACCCTGGGACTCCCAAGATATTTGCGGAAGACACATGTTCTTTGTAAGTGTGTTTATGACGAGGGGGATGCTACTGTAAGGCAGATGGCGCCGCTTGAGGCTCATCTTGCCGCACGGACTTATTGTCTCAGCCGTGCATCTCATTAGGCACGTCCCTTTGATGCCTGTATCTCGTGTTTCCCGATACCTCCCCTTTTACACCCTTTCCGATCTCCCCACTGTCTCCGTCTTCCTCTGCACCTGTCCTTGTTCCTATTTCGATCTATTTTACTGCTGATTGGAATTTGCTAATGGTGGGAAGATGGGTTTTTACAGTTGGGAACCACCAAATGTTTCCGCACTTATGTTCAGGACCTCATGTGTTTTCAAAGTGACCAAAGCGACCCCTCTGGGGGATAATGGTGAGAACCGGGTTGTAAACTTTTGTGTGCCATGTTGTCCTATGGGTAAAAACTGTATAAAAGGAGCGATCCACAGAACCAATTTGAAGCAGTCTCCCCAAGTTGCACGTGGTGTACTTGTCGTGACTTCTGTGTTCCCTGCAGCAAATAAACCTTGAATCTTTGACGCCGAAGGAAGTGTCCCGTGTCTCTGTGATTCGTACGCCGGAGCAGGTTACCCACGAAGGTTTCAGGTGTTGTGCCCTGGCACCGCTGGGTCTTAAAGAACCCAGTCCTTCACTGGGAACAGGGCGGGGAACGTCGAGAGTGTCGTTCAGCTGGAACAAAGCTGGTGGAAATAGGGGGCTGCGAGAAGCGCTATAACGAGCGCTATACGAGCGGAACCTTTTTATAGTCAGAACCATTTTTAAATTATAGTTTGTATTTTTAATCAGGCCAGACTCGTGCAATCTATAATTAAATAGTTTTCTCTCCCTCTAATCTCCTGGGCTCGATCTTACCGCTTGCCCGCCTCGGTCCGACCCGGCAACAGTGCCGTTGTGCGGAGGGTGGACAGGCAAGAGCCAGGCAGACAGCACTTCCGGTTTCCCGGAGCTGAGGTCAGCGCTCTAGTGGCTGCCTCACTCCGGGCTATTTAGCCAGGCCCTTCCCATAAGCGCGCAGCGGTTGCGCGCAGGGGGCGCCTTCGAGCGCGCCTAAGAAGCGCCGAAGAAAAGCCCGTCTGCGCCCGTCCGCGACAGGACGGGGCGAGGGGCGATGGACTCTGGTCCTACTCATCAAATCGTCACCGGTAAGGATTCCCTATCCCTCTGCTACTCATCCCTATTGTTACGCAGTCTTAGACCTGCCACATGTTGTAGTACAGTCATACCTTGGCATCGCATTGAGGCTGCCTACTCCTGCCCTGAATGTCGCCGCCTATCCAACAACAACGTGTCCCCCCCAGACCCTCATACCTCTGTCAAGGGTTTGAAAAGCTTTCTATTAAATGTACGTTCCTTACCTAAACACCAGCATTAGGTCTGGGACTTAATACACTCTATCCAACCAGACATATGTTTCCTTGTGGAAACATGGCTAAAACCACACACTGTCACAGCCATTGCAATGGGGATTCCCTCTGGGTATAAGATTAAACACCTAGACAGAGACATTAAAACCGGAGGCGGTTTAGCAATTATATATAGGGATCATATACAATGTACTATTATTGAACAACATTCAAACGCACAACTAGAAACTTTGCTTTTTAAAATTCACTTAACTAATCATTTCACCTGGAAAGGGGCCCTGGTTTATCGACCACCGGGAGCAGATCTTAATTTTGCACTCACTCTTCAAGAAATTTTAGCCCCACATATAAAATCAAAAGAAGATTTTTTGCTTCTAGGTGATTTTAATATACACGTTGACCAGCCAATGTTAACCGAATCCACGGCTCTAATCACAGATTTATTGAATCTGGGCTTGGAATTAAAAAATCATGGACCTACTCATATAGGAGGACACATGCTTGACCTTATTTTCTCTAATTCTACCGAAATTAACTGTTCCCTGGCTACAAGCATATCGTGGACTGACCACTCTTTGTTGGAATTCACACTACCAACCCCTGCGAGACCCATAAAGAATGTCCCTTCCCCCCCCTCTTGGAGACGTCAATAAACACAAAGTTAATGCCAATACGGCTCAAGAGGCATGGACAGATCCTATTTTTTTGCAATCTGATACAGCAGACACTGCTTTAGCCAAGCTGAATAAATCTATCAAAAAAACCATTGACACCATTGCTCCTCTAAAAAGACATAAACAACATCCAGTGTCAAAACAAGAAAAATGGTATACAAAAGAATTGAGAGCAGAGAAACAAAAATGTAGACGTATTGAGAAAGCCTGGAGAAAAACCAAAACTGAAAACAATCGACTGATCTTCCTAAAAGCCGAATCAGAATACTACAAAAATATTAAGTCAGCGAGGAAACTACAATTGACACAACAAATAGCAGAAGCAGGCAACAGCCCTAAAGAACTTTTTAATATCCTGCAAAACTTTATAAAACCTACGGCGTGTGAAAGTTCAGATGACTTTTCACAGGATCTGTGCGACAAAGTCTCGCTGTTTTTCGAGGATAAAATCAATATTATCTATGAAAAAATATTAGCTGCCAACAATTCCAGCAAAAATCAAACTAAAATCTGCCCCACCACAATTCCCGCTTTAGACAATAAACCTTCTTTGACGTTTTTCCCCTCCATCACTCACACAGAGCTTCTTACCCTCTGTACCCATATAAAAACAGGATCCCCCAATGACCTTGTACCAGCTAAAATGGTCGGTCCTTTGCTCCCTTTATTAGGTCCCCATATACTTGAAATGGTAAACACCTCCCTCAGAACAGGCCAAGTCCCGGCAGATTGGAAAAAGGCAGTGGTGAACCCGATAAGAAAGAAGGCATCATCTCCCTGGACAGACCTATCCAACCTACGTCCCATCTCTCTCCTACCTTACCTAGGCAAGATCACGGAGAAGCACGTGAACACCTATCTCTCTCAACACCTTGAAGCGACGGAAGGCCTGGACCATTCTCAATCTGGGTTCAGGCCGAACCACAGCACAGAATCAGCACTTCAAACAGTGACCAATAACATCAAAATGGCACTGGATGATGGCTGCTCTATGATTCTGGTGCTGTTGGACCTTTCCGCCGCTTTTGATACGGTGTCTCACAAGGTGCTTCTCCATCGCCTGAAGGAGGTGGGAATAGAGGGAGAGGCTTTGGCATGGTTGGAGAGTTTCCTGTCCGGGCGCTCCCAAGAGGTTAGGCTAGGCTCCCACAAGTCCACCCACAGGGAGCTCAATAAGGGGGTGCCACAGGGCTCCTGTCTGAGCCCCACACTTTTCAACATATATGTGGCCCCCCTTGCCAACCTAGCAAGATCTTTCGGGTTCACCCCTGTATCGTACGCTGACGACACCCAACTTCTTTTTCCCTTTAAAACTCTTACACCTGCAATAAAAAGATCTTTTGCAGGTGGCATGAGAGCCATTGCAGACTGGATGTCATCAAACTGTCTGCAGTGCAATGTCGGGAAAACCGAAGTTATGTTGTTCGGTCAAGCGACGACACACTGGTCATCAGACTGGTGGCCTCTGGAACTGGGTCCTGTTCCCACCCCCAAAAGTAAGGTCAAGAACTTGGGAGTATTATTTGACCAACAACTCACTTTCAAGGACCACGTCAATCAAGTAGCCGGCACCTGTTTCCGGGCTATAGGGATGCTAAGACGTGTCTTTCCCTATCTCCCGGATCACCATAGGAAAACTCTGGTGCAGGCTCTTGTTATCAGTAGGATCGACTATTGCAATGGATTGCTCCACGGAGCAAATGAGGAGCAAATCAAGAAACTGCAGGTCATTCAAAATACTGCCGCAAGGATCGTCATGAATGCTCCACCCAGGACACCATCCTGCCCCCTACTGTCTCAGCTTCACTGGCTTCCTGTGAAAAAGCGAGTTCAGTTCAAGACTCTGTGTACCATACACAAGAGCCTAATGGGGATGGGCCCTAAGTATTTCATTGACATCTTTCAGCCCTACATCCCAGGACGCTCTTTGCACTCCAGCAACCAGCAATTACTCAAAATACCCAGAATTAAGAAAACCAGACAAGGTGGCCGTGCACTGGCCCAAACCGGACCTACCTTATGGAACTCACTGCCGTTCGAACTGAGGTCAATCACCAACCACATGACGTTTAGAAAAAACTTAAAAACCCATCTGTTTCCCAGCTATTAATTGTCATTCTATCCCTGGACACATTTTTACTCTCATTTCCATCTTCAGTCATAGCGCGGAGATACCCCTTCGGGGGTCTAGTCTGGCGCTTTATAAGCATATAAAATAAAATAAATAAAATAAATAAGGTACTGGACACAATCACAAAATGACACCTTTCAGGAGAAGCAATACTGAACTTCACCTAAAAAACAATAATCCCCAAAATGTGGTTATCTAAAAATTTTGAGTTTTGTAGTGCGGCCTGTCGCCACTGTGGTACAGCGCAAACGCAAGTCCAATCCGCACCGCTTGCCACCAATGTTAGACCCGGGACGCCGGGCTGGCCAAGGCTCACGCCAAAGTCAGTCAGAGATCACCATGTCTAAGGTCAGGGCAAGGGAGTTACACACCAAGATAACCCCTGCTCACCCTCTAGGTAACGTGACGCGAGCAGCAAGGCTAATCTCAGAGGCGATGTGTAAAGTGTTTGCGCGCGCACCCAGCAACAACACCCAAGGCCCACCACAAAGGAAACTCCACACAAGGTTATATAAAAAATAGCCTTTGTATTATAGCAAAAATGCATTAGATAACACACACACTTTACAATGTGCCAACAGGCACAGGAAGAATTTACAAGGGATTATGTACAGGACAGGGCCACATGGAGCACTGTCAGGGGTAGGCACTTGTTAGAAATAATACTTGTAGGTAATACACTTAGCACAAAAACATATAATGACTGTAGCACTAAAATAGTAAATGTAGCACATAACCAGTAATCACTGGTAAGGGTAAATACCTCCTACGCAACCCAAAACACTGTAGGAAAATCACGCAGGGAACTAGGACCTTATCATCAGGACCTATAGAAGGAAAACCATCACCTAAGCAGGTAACTTTTAGCAAAGGGAAGGAAACCTAAACAATCACCTAAGCAGGTCACTTTTAGCAAAGGTAATAAAAACATAAACAATTGCACATGAGGCATTAAAACACATTCAGAGGTGCAGGTAGAACATTTGCGCAGGAATCACATAAGCAAGTAAATTACAATGCGAAGGGTGCATGTAGCACAACACTAGAATTGTCCCCCAGGCCAACTGGCCTCGCAAGGGCTGAAATGCACTGAGTCCAAATTGTCAGGGAGGCTGCGCAGGCAGCCAAGAACACAAGCCTAAACGTAGCAACTGTCCACTAAGTGCTGGACAGTTGTAAATACAGATGATGCCAACATTGGAGCCTTGTGGGCTCAAGAACACTGGGGTGGGACACCACGTGGGAGCCTCGCAGGGCTCTAACTTGAAAGAATGGCACGCAGGAGCCTCTCTGGCTTTAAAGAACAATTATGCGGGTGTGGAGCCTCATGGGCTTGAGAACAGATGTGCCCCCACGAGCTTTTCTGGCTCGTAAATCAAATATGGGCTGAGAGCCTCTCTTGTGGCTCTAAATACACAAAAGGCGGGCCTGGAGCCTCGTGAGCTCGAAAACGGGAATGCCCTGAGCCTCTCGGGTCTCGGAAAGAACTAAAACTGCCCCCGGGATCGGTGGAGCCTGTCAGGCTCTCTGCACCGTTGGAGCGGCCCACTTTCAACCGGGCCGCTCTTAGTACGAAAGGAAACTTGTGGAGCCTCTGCTCGGGAGACTTGGGATCCACAAGGCACCTCAGGGAGACCCCTCCCAACAACAACACCGGACTACACTCACCGGTCGGCGGGACTCGGTCGGTCTCCTGGGCGGCCTCTGGAGAGCCGCGCGTCTCCTCTCACCTCCGGCTGCGGGGCGGGACTCTTTCCCCGGGGCTCTCCCTTCGCTCGGGAGCCTCGGGACGGCCAATGCAGGCTGCTTCCTGCTTCCAGTTTCCTCCTCTGATGACGCGGCGGGAGGCTCGGCCGGCTGGGCCAATCCCAGCGCGGCTCTCCCGGCAGCTTCTCTCGGCGGTTCTTTGTCCTGGGCTGCGGCGGTGAAGACACGGGGCAATGCCGGGTGGGCTCCGGCATTTGATTTAAAATATAAAGCGAGGTGGGCACTCGCTCATGGCAAATGAAGGCGGCAATTGAGCGGGGAGACACCTGCACCGCTCGATCACCACACGGGGCAAACAGATGCTGGGTGGGCACCGGCCAAGACCAAATAAAGCGCTCCCAGGCGCTAGGGATAAGAAATAAAGCACTCTTAAGCGCAAGAGGCAATCCACAGCGCTCCCAAGCGCTTAAGGGGTAAAGGAAAAGCGCTCTCAACGCTGAAGGCAACAGCAAAGCTCCAGCAAGGTCTGGAGACAGGCAGGGGGCAAGGCTGGGCCCAGAGCCAGCTCACTGGGTCTCCAGGCAGAGAGACAATCCAAGTGGCGGTCCTCCTGGCCCCAGCAACAGCAGCAGCCCCCTCAGCTAGGATCCAAAAGCAGAACAGCCCCTTCTTATACTGTAAATTCCTTTGTCTGTAGGTGCAGGGTGGGGGGAAACCAGTCGCAGCTGGTTTTGAAGCACCCTTGATAGCTCAATCACCCAGTTCATTCACTGGCAGGGCTAGGGTCATCAGTCGCACCGCAGGGGGAGGAGCCAGCATTGTGTGGGGGAAAGTCCAGCCCCATCAGGGACCAGGTGCACTCCTCCCCAGCCATCAACATGCTAATCTCACACTCACCACCGGGAAGACCCATCCAGCCTTCCTGGAGCCAGGCTCACCAGCCAGCTCCAGCCAATCACAGGCCAGGCATATTTTACATTAATATACCAAGTCCTAGAAGTGGCATTTCTACACAACACACAGTCATGCCTCATACATCATTGCGAAGCATTCATTCTCACGAGCTCGCACATACCAAATTCGAGTCTGCACTCCCCACGCATCAGGAACTACCAGGAACACAGGCATTCCCCATGCACCCCAATGGGAGAGCAGGCCAGCCTAACTACATGCACACACTTTACTCTGGGACACAGCGAAAAAGTGCGCAGAGACCAAAAATCATCCACACAGATCATAGATTAAAAGCAAAAAAAATAGGGGTGAACCTGCCAGAAGGGCCAAGTCCAACAACCATGATGTGGTTGGCACAGTCTAAAATGGAGTCTCAAGTGCTTTAATCAATAGGAGAGGGTTCCACGCCGAAAGAACTAAATATTGCAAACCTACTGTCTGAAGGGATATTGCACTGAAACTGAACACCACCGTTCCTTATCAGTTGGAACTGTGTTTAGAGGGTGATCAAACACGTCATCAGACCTGCCTGTATAAACACCCATGAGGCCGAAAGTTTAAATCTGCAGGAAGACCTTTACGAGGCTTGGGAGGAACTCCTGAAGCAAACATAAAAAGCCATCAGAATCATGTTTAAAGCTCTTTGCCTCACACATAATGCCTATTATGGTCTTGGCCCAATAGGTATCAGGACCTTATTTCAGCATGATGACCCCACGAGGAATCTCATGTCAGCAACAAAGAATCTCCTCATTGTCCCAAGGTTTAAAAGGTTAAGATAGGGTGGGAGAACTTTTTCAACCGCTGTGGCCAACTCATGGAACTCTCTTCCTGATGAACTCTCTGGTCTAAGATCACATACTCTCTTCCAAAAGTCTTTTAAGACCTGGCTGTTCCCTTGAGGGGCTGGTTTGAGGGTTTCCTAGTCTACCTGCATATTGTCCTGTACTTTAGCGCCGTGATGCCCTTGGGGTAAGTTTAGCTCTCTATAAGTTGTATTTCATTCATTCATTCTACTGTAGCTGTCCTGGCTTCAGGAATAATATTTTAAAGAGTTTAATATGGGTGTTCCTCGTTATTGTTATGATGAGGTCATGGGTGATCCCAATTTGGCATGTAAATGGGGGATACTAACCGGAAGGTCATCAGGAGGTCAGCATGAAAACTACACTGCAAATGTGTTCCCTGGATACATTCATCCTGATAAAAGCAGGGAGGGGGGTAAAAACAGGTTCTTGCATCCCCTGTGGTGCAGGGGCTCCCTTTAAGTTCAAAGCCCATAAATATCTGTGAAATATGGGAGACTCAGGGGCCCTTCATCACATTCCGCAGGGAAGCTCCATCGTTTTGGGTTATGCCACTGATTAAAAGCCAGTGTCTCTTCAACCTTTCATGAGTTGACCTCTCTGATTGGAGCGTAGATTGTGATGACGGGTTTGCCAGTTTGGTGTTCCAGCCAATCACATTAACCAAAGCACTGAAACAGTAAACCTTTGATAGAAAGATTCAACCTGCACCCAAGTTGTAATAAAAAAACGCAGACTCCGGTTCATGCATGGCTGGATGGCGGCTGTACAGACCCCCATTCCAATATGTGTCTAAAATGCAGCCTTAGTTTTCACCCACTGCTTACAGCAATCCTTCCTTCCCTAACTGGGTGTCTACGTTTTATTCACACATCACCCGATAATTGACGACTGCTGCGAGCACTTTGATAGAACAAAGATCTAAGGAACATGAACACTGATGCCAAGTGCCTGCCCAAGTTTTTTTTAATTAATACAGAACATTCATACAGAACATACAGAAAGCTCAAAGGGAAATGGATGGATCTGTTGCAAAAAAGCTTTAAAAGCATTCCTTTTTCATATTACAGCTACTCTTCTTACTTTGACCTGATCCCCTTCTTATAGGTGTCTCGGAGACAACGTTTTTTCATAAGAGAGCTCTTTCCAAGATTAACGATCAAGCACAGAACCCAGTGCTTAATTTGTAAAACAAGCATTTGCAATGCAATCGGTCTTGCCTTTGGGACCTTATATGTATTTAGCTATGCAGTACATTAGACTGGGTTCTGAAACATCTACTGTCCATTAACATGGAGGGGAAGTAAGCACCAAACTGCGTGACACGCCCGGTATGGGAACACATGGAGAAAAATATTGCCTTTCAGCGGGCAATGGTAAAGTCCAAAGCTCTGTTTTTAATAGATAATCAGGGCCTTCGGTGGTCATATCACTGAAAATACAAGATTTAAAAAAATATTATTGTCTACGGGTGCTCATGGAAGACAATTTCTATGGACTGGAATCTAGAGAATGCTAAAGAGATTGTGGTATTTTACTGACCTCTGCTGGTCGTTTTCTATCAAGACAGTTAAATAGAGGAAGTTGAACAGAAAAAAAGTCCCTAAGCGGAAGCAGACAAGTCCCAGGGCTGATCTAAGCCCACATACTACATACACATATAAGTATATAATAAGTATATACTAAAGTATACACAACAGAGTACCAGAGGGTCAGTAAAAAGACAGGCTAGTTAAAGAAGACAGAACAGGTGTAGCGCTCCCACTATCCATATGATTTCGGGGCAAATACTGAAAATTATATATATATATGTATATATCTCTATGCCAGATCAAAATCAGTATCTGGTCTCTGGCTCCCATCAGTCACCGCTCGGAACCGCCCTTCATCATTTGGGGCCCCGAGGACCAACACTGTACCAGATCTCGGTATATTAACAGAAAGAAAAGATCTTCCTGTACGTCTGTGTGTGTTGGTATTACGGTTAAAACCATATATGTTGGTGAAGTAGCTGATGGGGTTGGAGAGAAATCTACAGTGCAGTGCAAGAAAAACCAGGAAAAGAATAAGGGTGAATAAAATTGGTTTAAGGAGCAAAAATTAATTTATTAGGGTTTAACTCCTAGCACCAATGTTAAAAAATAGCTCAGACAGGGTGAAATTTAACCTGCCTAGTGGTGTGACGTGGTCGACATGTTTCAGCAAACCTGGCTATTAGCCTTGCTTTCTTCAGGACCTATTAATTACAGCTACTGCAAACAAAAAACCCAACGTGACAAATAAGTAAAAGGGTAAAAGGTAGTGTAGGAACGACACAGAAAAGTCACCTGAACCTCCAGGTTGTGTCCGTTCCAGACCTCTTCTTACACTCAGCGACGGGCTGATCAGTAAGAGATATACACCTCACCTCGCCTGGCTGCGGCTCAGGACTGGTGAAGCACCGCTCTATCCGTCGGTACTTCCTCGCGGCATCTGTGCCGTCTGGGGAGGTCAAACTAAAGTATATACAAGAGGTCTTGAATGCTCGACCTAAAAATAAGTGGCAGGGCTCTCGCCAGGAGGTCACTGCAGCTTGCATCTCACATCGTCCCTGCATGCTGCCAATGATAGTAACTGCAAAACTGAATCCGGTCCAGGAAAGACATGGCTTGGCAGTTCAGGCTGGACTGTTCCCATGAGGCACAGGGTCAAGGCTGATTTGCATATGGCCATGTCTGAACTGGGGTGGTGTGGAGTGCAAAAAACCGATGGATTTAGGCCCAGATCTCTGTACTGGGGTGAATGTATGACATTGTTCTGCATTCTGTCCATCAACTGTTGTTTTTGCATTTGTCACCCCGAGTGGGATGGGTATGCTCTGACGTGAGTCCCATGCTCTCCACACCACTGGAGTCAAGCTATCCTGGCTGAAGACGGCTGATAGTCAGAAACCGGTCCTAGGATGCTTGAATCCGGTCCAGGAAAGACATGGCTTGGCTGTTCGGGCTGGACTGTTCCCATGAGGCACAGGGTCAAGGCTGATTTGCATATGGCCATGTCTGAACTGGGGTGGTATGGAGTGCAAAATAACGATGGATTTAGGCCCAGATCTTTGTACTGGGGTGAATGTATGACATTGTTCTGCATTCTGTCCATCAACTGTTGTTTTTGCATTTGCCAATTACAGTAGCAGCTCAACTATTAACCGTCACACTCTTACATGTTTGATAGTTCAGACTATTTCATGCCCTCAAAGCTATAAGAATAACTTGAGAAGGGATAATCATTTTGAATGTATGTTGAATTAATAATTAACTGTTATTGTAGTTATCTATAAATTAGCCAGAGAGCAGCACCTTATGGCAGACTATCACAAGCGTTGAGGAGACAGTTAAGTACTGATACAGAGCACTGGAAACCACCGGCTCAAAATAAGCACTGACAGAACCTATGCGGAACAGTAAGATATGTAAAGCATTGGTATATGGGACTGTAGTTCTGGCAAATAGAACGACCTGTGGAAAGGAAACACTGCCACATGGGTGCCCTTGTGGGTTGCCCCAATTTTCATTTTTTTAAATAATTCATGAGAGGGTACCAACTCCTTTAGAAAGATGTCTTGCAAGTGACTCCGGTCCTGAGCGTAGTCCCTTGAAATGATATGATTGACTTCTTCAGATTCTCAATTCATCGATGGCCAAAAGCGAATGTACCCTGATAGACCCCTGACATCCTACATGGATGACTGGTCACTGCATTCCTTGGGCGTGGGCAAGCTGAAGTTTAGGAAAACACTAAGGGCACGCTCCTTCGTACATCAATTATACCCTGGCTCCACCTCTAAACGTCATCTCAGCAGCCGCTAATGCCATCCAAAGATGGCAGCGCAAGGTCTATCAGCGTACTCTTCAGCACATTGGAGCTTGTTTTTTATTTGGTATAGCTGCCTAAGAGCTCCAAAAATATTCAGGTGCTTGCAGTGGCTGACATTAAACCGAATGGACCAAAAGTACTACAAAATACCAGCTTCACCTTGGAAAGGAAAGAGGATGTTTCTCTGATGATTACCAACAAAGAAGGATGAATCAAAGCATAAGAAGATTTTAATATGTCCCAAGCAGTATGTGGACTGCAAACATGAATTAAAAGGTATTTGAGGGTTTTGCAATGGTTCTGTATGCTGTGCTTCACTTAAATACTACAAGTAGCTGAATTCTTGGGGAAGCAAGCGCTGGGCCAGATAATGGACAAGGGACACAACCCTGAGGAATGTGTTACCAGGATCAGCATTCATTACAAACAATGTATTTATTTATTTAGGTCAAAACAGTGACATGCAGCAGGTTCATGAACTCACTGTTTTACAGTATTTGCTGAGATACATTTAAACTACAGTAGGAATGTATTGGTGGCGGATAGCATCCTCCTTCCTACTCTGTGTTATAATACTGTAAACCATGTGTGTCCAAAATACTTTAAACCATGTATATCTTGTAGTCGCAGACAAAACGCGTCTTACATTATTGGAATCAGACTACAACTGAGTATCTGCTCAAATAAATACCTTAGAAACATTAAGAATGTCACAATAGGACAGCAAGCTTTTGGCCTGGCTATAAAAAATTGAGCAAGCATCGAGGTGGGTACATCAAATAAGTGGACCTAATGGGGCGGAAATCACCAATCCTTAACAAATAGCAGAACCATTTGCCTCTTATTTCGACTCGGTGTATATAATCTACTGCAACAATCACAGCATCTGATGCTCGGGAGTTTCTCTCCACCATCAAGGTCCCCTCTCTATCGTCGTAAGACAGGGACTCTCTGTAAGGAGAGCCCACTGATGAAGAAATCTAATTAGCCATTAGGGATATCCGTTCCGGCAAGGCAATGGGACCCAACGGTATCTCAATTGAGTTTTTTAAATTGACGGATTCTAAACTATCTCCCCATTTATGCCAAATGTATTTAGAGAGTTTTGAGAAAGGGGATTTACCAGAGGAGGTCCGGCTTGCCACAATAGTGGTTATCCACAAGCCGGGTAAATCACCAGCCGATTACAAGGCATACTGACCCATTTCTCTTCTCACTACAGAGACTAAAATACTCACAAAACTACTGGTCAACAAACTTTTCCCCCTGCTCACCGGACTGATACATCCGGCTTTATGCCAGGCTGCAACATTGCTCTGAACGTCTGGCGCCTACATGGTGTATTGGGACAGACAGCAGACGATATGGGAAGATGTGGCGGCCCTGTTGGCTCTGGACGCTCAATGGCCTTCGATCACACTCGAAATGAACAATTTATTCGCGGTCCTAGAAAAAATGGGTTTTGGGCCGCATTTTATCAATTGGATTAAGCAGTTGTACACTGGTCCTGCCGCCCAAGTGGTGGTGAACCAACACACCCCCAGAAAGTTTCAATTGGATAGGGGAACCCGGCAGGGATGCCCCCTCTCGCCCTTAAAATTTGCTTTGATGCTTGAGCCCATGGCGAGCTGGGTGAGAGGTGACCCCCTAGTTTGTGGACTCAAGTGGACCAATGATCACGAGAACTATATTTCATTATATGCGGACGATATACTGGTATATATGGCCGCTCAGACACCTACCCTACATTGCATCCTCCACATCTTCCGTATCTTCGGCAACCACTCAGGTTATATAATAAACTGGCCCAAATCACAACTATATCTAGTATAGGGTTCGCCATCACGAATACCGAAAGGTTACCAGATCCCGATAAAACGAGAGGCCTTTCATTACCTAGGCATTTACATCTCAACTGATTCCTCCTGTTTTTATGACATGAACTTACAGGGCCCCTTGACGCGCTTCCCCTCCGATGTTAAACACTGGAGCATCCTTCTGCTCACTCTTCTGGGGCGTGCTGCCATTTTTAAAATGTTGGCGTTGGCTCTTTTCCTCTATGTGCTACAGAACACCCCCGATAGGATTCCGGACTCCTATTTTTCTAATATAGACAGTGCTGTGCACACTTTGCTGTGGGATGGGTTAGCTCCACCCATAGCGCTGCACAAGCTGTCGGTGGGGTGGTATGACAAGAAATTGCGTTGCCGGACCTACGGCTATATTATCAGGCATCTCAATTAGTGGCGATCAATCGTTGGGCGCATGGGGAAAGGGGAGATCCGAGTCTCCGCACCGACTGGTGGCTCATGGGACGGGGCAGCTTTAAAAGAGCTCTCTACACAAATCCCAATAAATTACAACTGACTGGACCGACAGCACTCACGATTGAAACCTGGGATAGGGTTAACAAAAAATTGGGCTGGCACAATATAATAACTCGTGCAACCCACTTGTGGGAACCTGAACAACTGGGACACCTAAGTGCCTGCCCCAGTTTCGACAAATGGGACCTCATTGGTATCTCTAGGGTTGGGGACCTATAGAACTCTAAGGGGCTGTTCATGTTTGCCACTCTACAGAAGGTGTACGACCTTGCACAAACCAAAAATTCTGATATTTGCAGAACAGTCATACACTTAAACCAGCAATACCCGGGGGGGGGGGGGCGACCCACCTCCTGAAGCCTCACCACTTGAAGATAAGTTGCTACTCGGCCCTATGGATAAGAAGGCTATCTCTCTCACATACAAAAACCTGATTAATAACCGACCGGACCCCCTGGTGTGTCTGCGGCAACAGTGGGTGACAGATCAGAGAGAGTTAGATGAAGACGAATGGCGAGACGCCTTAGCTTCGCCCAAAGAGGTAGCAATCCCCATGAGGCTGAGATTTGTCCAGCTTAAAATCTGCCTCTGCACCAATTTGGCGGCTGAGGTATTGATCAGGATGGGAAGACGGACGGATTCGTCCTGTCTCAGACAATGTCACCGGGAAGGGACCTTCTTCCACAAAATTTGGGAATGTCCGGGGGCCAAGCATACTGGAAAGCCACCACCAAACAGTTACAGACCGCATGGGTAAGACTCTGACGATATCCCCTAAACTCAGTCTGTTGAATATTTGGGAGGCCACTTACCTCACTCAGACGAGAAGTCATGGGTCTCGCTGGGGTGGGCAATTGCTCAACACAATATTGCACAGAGTTGGGGAGTGGGGGAGATGCCGTGTGTTAGAAATTGGGCCGCAGACATGGACAGAGCAAAGGTCACAGAGAAAGACGTTTATAAGCATGAGGAAGCCCCCAAAAATGGGATCGTAAGTAGGCTGCATGAAACACACACAGGGGGGACATCTGTATATCACCAACTGGGGATCTTTGCCGCGGAGCATCTAGAATAAATGATTTGTTGGCTGATGTCGAAGATGTACTAGACTGACATGTATAAGGTGGATGTTGCGCGTACAAACAGATATGTATACTTTGGATCCGAATGTGGCGCCTTTGTCATTTTAAACTAAATGCATTGCCATGATTGTTGTTATGATTCAAATAAAAAGTTTATTAAAACATGAGTGTCACGATAGCTTCCACGTTAAATACAAATGTAAAATCCCAGAAGTAGTTCCATAACCCAATTGAATTAACATAAAAACATGAGTCAGTGGTCTGAATGTGCATCACGAAATAGACATTTTTATGTTAAAATGCGTGGATTATATTGAAAGTGCATGGACTGAAACTGGAGGATTGGCTGCCGGGCCATTCAATGGCAGCACAACACAGCTTCTCTGTGGGGCTTCTGTAAACAATTTATAGTCTGTGTGTGTTTGTTGGCAGGCAAACCCTTTGGCAGGGGTAGCCATGACCAGCATTAGGGAAATGTGTTTATGGCAGCCTATAAGTTGTTATTGGAACTTTAATGGGGTTTAAAACATTATGTTTACGCACCGAGTGTTTGTTGAATGTTATGTTAGGTTTTGCGAGACTGCATGAGCTAATATCAGTAACACGTTTAAAAGTCTGTACTTCTGTTTATGACCCTCTATTTCACAGTGCCATTTATCGAACTTCTGCAAGGCCCAGGTGTCATGGAGATACACTAGGGGGGGATGGGGGGGGGGGGGGAGATGGAATGGCAAAGCACATGTCTTTCAATTATTATCGAGTTTATCATAAATTATTTGCTTCAGAGTTACTCTGTGTTGGACTTGGCCCTTTCTGCAGGGCCATCCCCAAACTTTTTTCCTTCACCCTCCTGTTTCATGAACCTGTTTTGTTGGCTTTAGGAGTCTGCAAACTTTACCACTGCAAACCAGTGCTAATGTGCTTGTGCTCTCTCGTTAAAACATTTTAGAATTAGCTGATACCAAATTGCCATATTTAACTTTACTTATAAGTCCCTAGTAAGGTGGTACCAGTTGGCCTGCAGCAATGCTTGTGCCACCAACTTGAGTAACCCTTTAAACCTGTCTCGGCCTGCCATGCAGCATGTGTGTGCATCTTTTAAACTATTGTTTTGACTTCCCAAAATAAACCTTTTGCCAGGGCTAAGCCCTCTCTTAATATTTGTAAGTCACCCCGAAATTAGGGTCTGGACACCCCCAGAGGGCATGGTGCAGTGTATTTAAAAAGGTTTACACTTTTTCACTTTGTCAGCAGGGCTAACCTGGTCTCTGTATCCAACCCACACTCCATCGTGATTGGCTTGAACTTGCGACCTTCCCCCAGTCTAGCACGACTAGTTGACTGCGAGTGGCCCTTGGTGCTTTTAGATGCTACATCTACCTAAAATTTTAGAATTGCATATCTTCGGTTCTACTGATTGGATTTTTGCCATTCTTATATCATTTTATTTTTCTAAAGTCTTCTTTTGGTATTCCAGTGTGCTCTTCAGTGGGCATGGGTGAAACCATCAACACCTGCCCACCACGAGCCTTTGCAAATCACAGCAGGAAATTCAGGGCAATCTACAGGAAAGCATGTATTTAATCTTGCAGACTTAAAATGAAAGTGCATCAAAGGGAGGAATGCCTGTTTTTCACCGTAAGGCCTATCACTCCCATTGGCTTAAACTGGGTTATCTTGTTCCATTCATTAAGTGATAACTTTAGTTTGAAAGCAGATAGAGATATGATGTTTACAGTCAAATTAATTGTAATTTAAACTCCCCTTGGATGGTAAAATCAGATTTTAGGACACATTTCTAAAAATACCACTTTTAGAACATTGACATTTTCTTGTCCCAACTTTGTGGGCCTTCTACTAGTGTCCTGGGTCACACGACTGTGAAAGGACCTGACACTGGACCTGCCTGATCCCTGCGGGCCTCTGCCGGACCAACTGCTGTGCTCAACCTCCGCCAACGTGAACTGACTCTCTTCAATTCAGGACTAAGAAAGCAACTTTTCAGTGTGACTACTAACCTGGTCCCCGTATCTGACTTACCGTCCATCGCTGTCAGCCTGAACTGGTGACTTTCACTCAGTCAAGTGTAACCAGATGAATGAGAGTGGCACTTTCTGCTTTTGTCCCTATTTTTACTAAAACCATTAACACTGAATATTTCCAGTTCTATTGATTGGATTTTTGTCCTTCTGGTGTCATTTTATTTGTTACAATTCACTCAATTTTGTCGAATTGCTTTGGGATTTTTCTTATGTTGTGTTTTCACTTTATTACTGTTTGTGTGCTGCATTAATACTTTACACTTTGCCTCTAAGTTAAGCCTGACTGCTTTGTGCCACACTACCAGAGGAATAAGCACAGGTTAATTTATTCATGTTTGTGGTTCACCCTGTCAAGAATTGTGGCTGTTACCTGAGTAGGCCCCGCCCATCCCCCCTTTAACCATTAACTCGATTTCTTACACAGGGGGTTTTGTAGCACCTCATCGACAAATGTTATATTATGTTTATTTAAGTTTGGCGACACTAAAGTCCCAATAACCAAAAATAAGTCTGCCAATAAATGAGTCATCGCGAACCACATGTTGACACTTTAGCCTCCACTGTAAGCCTCCATATTAACATGTTAGCGGCCCTAACATAAACAACGAACATAAGTCAGCCTAAATAGGAGGTGATGCTAAAAATATGGTAGCGGCCATAACATATCAATGAAAATATGTCGACCTAAATAGGAGATGATCCTATAAAACATGGTAGCGGCCATAATATAAACAATGAAAATATGGCAGCCTAAATAGGAGATGGTGCTAATTATTCTGGGGTGTCTAAAATGTACACTCTCTGAAAGAAAGACAAACTAATCTGCAGGTAAGAACACAATAGAAATAGAAGAGATTTAAATGGGCCCTGTCACAGTATTCATGACAGAGTACTACAAAAGTAAGTTACACATACATAGGTAAACTATTGGTGAATCGTTTATTGGCTTCATATGTTTAGTCATTAATCTGTAGGGAGCCTGAAAAAACAATCACATGTAAAATAGTCCTTGTCTACCGAAGACCAAAGTGTTCTGCAGACCACTGGTGTAGGATTGATAACATCCCCTGAATGCATCTTTATTGATGGCCCCCTCTGCTGACTGCAACAAATATTGCAATCGCCGGGGCTCTTGGCTCACAGATTGGTGGTGTGATCCTGTGCAAGACTTCTGGGTGAGCCGGGATTCTGCCACTGATGGAGTCAAGAGTGCATGCCTCCCACAGCAGCTAGGCTAAACTAGTCGGGATGAAAGAGCGCGTCTTCAGAAGCAAACTGTCGGTACCTGCACTCGGCTCTGAGCCTCTCTTTTGAAAGGTCACCGAGCCCTGCAGAGCGAAAGTGCAAGCGCGCTTGTTAACTGGTGCAATAAAACAACGTGCACATAGCTAGACAATGACAGCACAGGGCTGAAAACACACTAAATATAGAAAGCAGAAGGTAATATAACTGCAACATTTTGAAATAAAGGGACACTTTTCCGAAGGTATGATCGCGTCCGGGGCGCAACTGCCGACAACAGCCATGGCAAAAAAAATGAGTCACACGCGGAAAGCAACCCCGAGCCTGCAGCGCAGTGGGACATGCCAGCGCGGGGAGAAAGGCCAGACAGCGGGAATGCCTCACATGATGACACGAAGAGCGCGTGTCGCCGCTGTTAAGTCAGTGTGATGTTCCAATGTGTTGCGTTATCACTTCTTTTTTTTGTGGGAGTTTTTATATACCGCAAACTCGACCTGAAGGTTTCAGAGTGCTTGCTCTACATGAGCCCCAGTTGGGTTACAGACACATTCATTTTTGTGGGGCATGGTAAGTGATTTTCCTAGAATCACAGGTTGTTGAGCGTCCGTGCCGAGACTCCAACCCGGTTCCCCAACTTCGAGTTCGACTGCTCTAGCCGTTAGGCCACATCTTCTAATGTTAAGTACTCAGACACGGCACTTTTGCACCCCCTGAATGTCACTTTTTTGACGCTCCGGTAGCGCAATGTGCCATCGCATATTTAAAAGGCCACGTAAAGCCACTTTACGTAGCTTTTCAAAGCCTTAAAAATATGTGCCCCTTGCACACAGAAAACTGTGTGAAAGGGGCATTCCATGACAGAATCACCCTCTCTATACCCAAAAGAGACCTCATATCCGCCAACCTCTTCCTCACCGAGACCACACGCATCTGCAGAGGGAGAGCAGGGGGATGACCCTTCTCCTACATCGCGGTCAAGACCTGGCATGCGCCCCCGATCAACCTCAGGCGCGCCCCCTCCCTGAATACCTTCAGGAAGGCTCTCAAGACCTGGCTCTTTGGGTGAACGG
Source organism: Lissotriton vulgaris (assembly GCF_964263255.1). Taxonomy (NCBI): domain Eukaryota; kingdom Metazoa; phylum Chordata; class Amphibia; order Caudata; family Salamandridae; genus Lissotriton; species Lissotriton vulgaris. The sequence goes on from NW_028252215.1 coordinate 462,512, forward strand.
AACTGCTGACCCCGACCCCCCCCAGCCCAGCACCTTGAGACCCTCTCGAGGGGTTGGCGCACTTACAATTCCCTGGTTGCTTGATTGATCATGGGTGTGGCTGAGGGTGTTCCCAAGCAACACCCATGGAACCTGACACATTCTCATATATACGAGGCATCATAAACCTGGGAATGCGCCAGAACCTAACGCCACCCGAGGGTTGGCATCAGGGAGGAGCAACAAAGAGAAATGAAAACATTTCTCCTCGTGCTTTCATTTTTCTATGGTCGCTCAGCTATGCCCAGCTTCAGGGTCACTCAGCAATGCCAGCTCCAGGGTCCCTCAGCAATGCCCAGCTCCGGGGTCCCTCAGCAATTCCCAGCTCCAGAGTGACTCAGCTATGCCCATCTCCACGGTCACTCAGGAATGACCCAGCTCCACGGTCACTCAGCTATGCCCAGCTCCACGATCATTTAGCTATGCCCAGCTCCAGGGTCACTCAGCAATGCCAGCTCCATGGTCACTCAGCAATGCCCAGCTCCAGGGTCACTCAGCAATGTCCAGCTCCAGGGTCACTCAGCAATGTCCAGCTCCAGGGTCACTCAGCAAGGCCAAGCTCCAGGGTCACTCAGCTATACCCAGCTCCATGGTCACTCAGCAATGCCCAGCTCCACGGTCACTCAGCAATGCCCAGCTCCACGGTCACTCAGCAATGCCCATCTCCACGGTCACTCAGCAATGCCCAGCTCCAGGGTCACACAGCAATGCCCAGCCCCAGGGTCACTCAGCAATGTCCAGCTCCAGGGCCACTCAGCAATGCCCAGCTCAATGGTCACTCAGCAATGCCCAGCTCCACGGTCACTCAGCAATGCCCAGCTCCACAGTCAGCCAGCAATGCCCAGCTCAACGGTCACTCAGCAATGCCCATCTCCATGGTCACTCAGCAATGCCCAGCTCCACGGTCACTTAGCAATGCCCAGCTCCTCGGTCACTCAGCAATGCCCATCTCCACGGTCACTCAGCAATGCCCAGCTCAATGGTCACTCAGCTATGCTCAGCTCCATGGTCACTCAGCAATGCCCAGGTCCACGGTCACTCAGCAATGACCAGCTCCATGGTCACTCAGATATGCCCAGCTCCATGGCCCTGTCCCTATGAAAGATTTTACATACCTTCAGCCGCAAGCCAACATTTCTGCAAACGGCAGGTTTGAGGTTTTTCCATCCCTTTTTAAAAACTCAGAGACCAATTCACAAAGTTAAACATACGCATTTGTGTAAGTATACGATTGTTTGCTATTCACAAAGGTATTTTATGAGTAGTATCTTTATGACTGCAGAGTCTCTGCACATAAAGAAGTAGGACAGTCTTACACAATAGAACAGCCCTGTCGTATTTAGCAAGAGAGAATATTTCATGAACATGAAATTAATAGAGCCCTTAACCAGGTGAATTGAACTATTCCTCAACTGAAAGGAAACTGAACCTCCATGAGCAGTGGTACAGATATTCCCATGTGAATTCAATTACTAAACTTCCTTTACAGTGCAAGTACTCTGAGCATCAACTGAGCCTGGCCATTGAATCAATCAAATCTATCCACATCATCTATCAATGCTCAGCTACAGCCATCAAAAATGTTTCCTAATTAGTAGCATCATTTACAAATTCAGAGAGCCTGACTGAGATTCCGTTGAGCTAGTTTGAGCATTTCTATCATATTTATGTAATTGCATTTAGGTTTGCACACATTTAATATATATACTGCTATTACACAATGAGAGTAGATGCCCCAGTCGTATGAGGCACATATGAGCAAGTGGTAATTTTACTTATATTTAGCGTACATATGAGCAGGTGGAAAATGTACTTTAGTGGGCAGAGAACAAATTAATAAAAACAGCAGGAAATCAGGATACTGACTTAAGTGAGTTTGGAAGAGAAACTGGAGGCCCTCAAGGTTCAATAACAAGAAGATAAACAAGAAAAAGGTTTAGAGAAAACACTACCAGAGAATGATGCAATGTGAAGACATTGAAGAAAAGTTGGAATATTGATTTTAACAAAGTAGCAGAAAACCGCTAAAGAATTAGGTTGGCAGAGTGAAAAAAAAGATGGGTATAATTGAAAAATTGATAAGAAAGACATTAATTTCAATAACAGTTTAAAATGCCAGACTGTAAATGTAATTTATATAGCGCATTATCACCAACGGTCTCTAAGCGCTTGCTTTGGGAACCCGTCCTGGTTTTTCCCTGTAAGATAACCCGTACTAGGGCACCCCCAAGGTGAAAGGCAGGCATCCTGCCGCGGGGGGCCATAGTGGAGATTAAGCAAGCTATTGCCTGGAGTTGCAGAGTGTGAACCTGTGATTCGAGCAGGCACCGAAGAGAGAATTATCAACTCTGTGGGCATTTTTGGGCTCAAGACCCTGCCGCGTGGGGAACTGAACCCTGGTCCCGGGTCTGACCTCTGCTTCATAGTCTGCCTCCTCTAACCATTGAGCCACACTTCTCCACTGGAATAGAAAACAGATGACTTTATGTATTGAGGTTAGTAGAGTGCTCTATTCACCAGGCATTTTTCAGTGCATAAAGTTGTACTCCGATAGTACTCTTTTTGTATTCATACATGCTTTGTGAATTGGCCCCAAAACATCTCACCGAGGAATAAAATGGGTATAGACAGCATCTTTTCATATGGAATTAGTACAAATAGAAGGGACTGTGCCCTCACTGCCCTTTTACTTATAGTGAGTTTTATGTTTTGTTCTGATTCACAAAGGCATCTATGTAAAAGAGTTTTTCAGTAGTTCAGTACATGAAATCGTTTTAAGTTCTGCAAAGAGAAAGAGGCACGAAGAATGCAAAAGTCGGCATACCAGCTTCTCAGGTCACCAGGGGTATCCTTTTGAGGCTATATAGACCCTAACCTACAGAAGTGGTATGTTTATGATGGGATCATGCTCCAAGTTGGGTGGGAGGTGCAATACTCAATGGACCATGTTGAGGGACACACTTATAAGGATCTTTTCTCAACATATGTGGTCCGGCGGTTCACAAGTGCCTACCTTTGCGTGTTTGGAACATGTTTTGTGTGGTAGATTAGGGAGAGTCTACATTTGTCCATGGATTCCCTAAATATCAACTTATCTTGCCTCAGATCCATATCAAGGTTAAAAACAAAGTCTTGAAGTCATAGGGCATAAGTGGTACATGAGTTCAATTGCTTGAAGAACATGTTTCTTGCCACTTATGCCCTTCAGGACCTGTGTAAACCTAATCTACTATTGTGGACACTCAATTAGAACTGTGTATCCCAGCTGCCCCGTAAAAAGGTGTAAATGCACATGTATGCAGTATGGTCCCATGTGGAAATGTATAATATAGACAAATGAACAGACGTTTAGCTGTGCATGTAAGTGATTCATGACATTAAAATCACCTGTGGTATAAGCCGTAAGTGCTATTTTTTAGCAGCAGGTAAAGCATGCATATAGTACGTCAAATTGGCAAAATCACAGCATAAATAGGTGGCAAATATTGCAGTTGCCATAGGCAAAATGACCCATCACTCAGGGCTGTTACTTTTTATCTTTTTTCCTCTCTCTTGTGTGTAGAAGTTGGTTGTGTTAAAGTGTCCTTTATGTTGCTCCTGTGTTGCATTTACCTTTGTTTTGTTGGTATGACCCAATTAGAATTTTAGAATGTTTGTATTTAAAAGAGAAGCTGTGAGGACTGTTGCTGCTGCTGAGCTGTGGTTGGAGTTTCTCTTTTGGGGCTGACTTGAAGGCAGTGAGGTTTGTGGGATTTCTGTTGGAGCGCTATGGTCTTTATAGTCGCTTACATTCACGTTTGATGGTCTGGAGTTCTGGTGTGTACCAGTTGACATGCTCAGACGTGAGTCCCTTGCTCACTTTGCCACTGGATTCAAGCAAGCCGGGCTGAAGACGACTGGAATGCCAGAAACCGGTCCTCAAAAGCTTGTTTCCGGTCCAGGGAAGACATGGCTTGGCAGTTCGGGCTGGACAGTTCCCATGAGGCACAGGGTCAGACTGATTTGCATATGGCCATGTCTGAACTGGGGTGGCAGAGTGGGCTAATGAACGGTGATGGATTAAACCCAGATCTGTTGACTGGGGGTGAGTGTTTGATTGGTTCAGATGCTCCGTCCATGACCACCCCCTTTTGTACTGCAAAGGAGAGCTGGCACAAGGACCTGCAGTAAGGATATAATACTCAGCGGCATAATGCTCAAAATTGGGTAGTGCAAATTTAGCTGTTCTGAAATGTCATATTTAGGTCACATCATATCAAAGAATGGAATCAAGCCAAAAGATGATCTTGTTCAAGTCAAGAAATACTTTATTCGGTTTGAATTTTCAAAACCATAAAAGTACAAGACACACATAAACAATGGTCCAAAAAGCACAATATATCATTAAAAAGGATTACAATTGTCAATCAGAATAAAAACATTACAAGATTTTTAAAAACTAGATTCAATTTTACAGTGAGCGTGGTTGTTGTTGGTAGGTATTCTACACCCAATTAATCTTTTTACCCAGTCTGACTGCGATAGTTAGAAATTTGGCCACATTATAGATTTGCCAGATATCATTTAGCATCTGAAGGTATAATAACGCTGGTTTGACCTGCCTAAACCCTCTCCCTTTTAACAGGGGAATAATACATTTTTCCCTAATAGATTTAAAGTGGATACAAAAGAACAGGTAGTGGGCAGTGTCCATAATTGAATGTCCATCACAAGTACATAAATTCAGTTCCGAGTCCCTGGTCCAACCAGGGCGGCCAGAAATTAACAAGTGAACTTTGTTCAGGCGGAACTTGGTGAGAAGGTACCTATGGTTTGGGTTGTTTACGACCTTCAAATAAAGCTCCAAATCATGGTCTGAGGAAACAATCAATTGATGCGACCTAACCGAAGGTTTTATCAACTCCCTGTTTTCCCTGTCCATTCCACTATACAACAAAAAAGTGTTCTTTGTCCACTTCAAGTCTGCCTTCACAAGGGCAGAGGGGTTATGGAACAGTTCAGGTCTTCCTAGCTTAGCACACAACTGCTCAACATAATTCAGCCAGGGGATCTTGTTCCAGTGATCTAGTTTAAGGCAGTCCTTCAGGATTTCATGATTGACTTCAAGCTCTGGGTTGAGCCACACAGATATCCATTTCAGGAGGGGAGCCATAGCGACCCGATCCTCCAAAAAATCCACCCCACATTCCTGATGTGCAATAAAGCTTGCCGTGGATTTTGGTAAGGAAATAATGGTTTTTAAAAAGTTGTCTTCGATCACTTGAAGAAATTTGACAGGCCTAAAACCCCACAGGTCTGCGCCATACATAACGATAGCTATGCATTTGGCAGCGTACACTTTTAAAACGGCCTCTATAGGTTTCACCCCGATTTTACGTGAGAAGCCGAGAACTGCAGATATGGATCGTGTCAAGACCTTTTTCTTCTCCAGCATTTGGGGAAGCCATGTAGAGCGATCGTCAAACACTACACCCAGATAAGGGAATCTGGGAACTCTAGATAATTTGTGACCATTACAGTGTAACGTCATGGCTTGTTTTTTTACCTTTGTTTTAGGCCCTACTACCATTACGTGGGATTTACCAAAATTGATGCTTAAATCCAGCTTTATCATAAAATTATAAAAGGAATTCAACAGACTTTGCAGACCTACTGCGGTTCTAGCTATAAGAGCAGCGTCGTCTGCGTACAATAATGCGGGCAGTGTATATTTCCCTGCCCTAGGTATATCTATGCATGCTGTACCCAGTATTCCGCCCAAATTGTTGATATATAAAGTGAATAACAGGGGGGCAAGGATACAGCCCTGCCTAACACCGTTGGTAATATGAATTTTCCCTGTGCAGTTCCCTTTTCTGTCATAACGAACAGTGGCGGTAAGGTCTTTGTGGAGGTCTGCTAGGAAGTACACAATATTTGGATCAATGCCTATGCTGAGGAGCTGACCCCACAGCTTGGATCTGTTAACTCGGTCGAAGGCCGAGGACAGATCCATAAAGGCGATATACAGGGATCCAGGCTTAGCTATGGTGTATTTTCCTATCAACAGTTGTAAGTTTAGACTCTGGTCGATGGTGCTCCTTCCCTTTCTAAAACCATACTGAAGGGGTGAGAGAATGTTAGTCTCGCCTAGCCAATCAGTAAGTTTACTGAGAACCACTCTCCCTATGACCTTAACCGCAGAGTCTATTAGGGATATGGGGCGGTAGTTTCCCGGCTCCCCCCTGTCTCCTTTTTTGAAAATGGGGACAATTACTGATTGGGACCATGAAGCTGGGATACCTATTTTAAAAATGCTGTTGAAGACTCTAGCTAAAATTTTGGACCAAAATAAAATATCCACTTTAAAAAGATCGGCGGGAACCCCGTCCGGCCCGGGAGCTTTATTGCTGGTCATTTTTTCAATGGCTAAACCCACCTCTACCTCATCCACCGTTAGGCTGTAAGGAAGTTGGTATAAGCTGGTCGTGCCCTCGGCCCCGGGAGCTTCCTGTTCATACACAGATTTAAAATGCAGGTGCCATTTATCTTCTTGGATGCCACAGTCCAACTCACTGTTGTGTGAATCCGCAAAAAATGGTTGGTTGACCACGGCCCAGAATTTGGCGCTGCTCTTCAAAACATCAGTTGAGGTCAGGTCAGCCCAAGCGTCCTCTCTGATCTCGCGCCGTCTACTCTCAATGGCGATCTTATATGCTTTCCTCAGAGTAGCCACAAGTCTTCTATCTACTGGATTCGATTTTAAAGCTGATTTTAATTTGCGATTAGCAGCAGAACATTTGTTGTCGAACCAGCCCACCCTTTCTTGTGTTTTCCTTTTACACTGTTGTGTCAGGTTGGACACAATATTGGCGCAGACCCTATTATACGCCTCTAACACCTTGGTGTCTCCCACATGATCATCCATGCAGAGTGCAAAGGCCTCCTGGCTACTTATGCATAGGTTACCAAAAAAATCCTCTGGAATTATTTTATACCATTTGATTCGGCGGGCCTGATCAGATGTTCTTAAATCGCATTTATCTACTGGACTCACATTGCTAACATTGGTAGCTAGTACATTTTCAATTTTTAATACAACAGGATTGTGGTCACTAAAATGAGACCCTACAACGGTATAACCGAGAATATGACTACTATAACTGCTGCTTAAAAAAATGTAATCAATGGTAGACCCACTACCATGTCCCGTAAAAGTTGGAATACCCTCTTCCCCCCCGACAGGCAACATTAGACCATTTTCAGCTAACAGGGATTCTAGACAAGATCCCTGTTCTGAGTGTTCAAAATGGATATTCTCTTCTTCTGGGGGACCAAACAAAAGGTTCGGGGGGCATTCTTCCTTGCAACTATGAACATTGAAGTCACCCAGTAAAATTACAATGCAGTTAGCCTCCATAGACTCCTGAAAACTAATTAAAAAAGAATTTAACCTCAACAGGTTATCAAGTGGATGTTCTCTATCAAAGGAGTTGTAGAAGTTAACTAATAGTACAGCGTTGAATCCCCTATATGTAATTAAGACTGCCAAACAATAGGGGCTTCCAGTGGGAATTTCTTTATATATGCCTGAGATTTTTGCAGATATCAAGGTAACCAGACCACCTCTAGCCCGCCCTCTCAATGAATTAACAGCTGGGAGGTAAAAGGTGGTATACCCATCCAGTGTGAGCAAATTCTCAGTCGCCCACGTTTCCTGCATGGCAATTATGTCCATAGTGCCTATTAAGTCTCTCCAATGAGGATCATCAATCTTATTCCTAAGGCCCGCTATATTCCAAGTGGCCATTGCAATCACCCGTCTACTTCCTTTGTTCCCATCAATCACACACGAGGCTGTCCCTCCCTCCAGACCCTGTCCTGAGGTTAACATTGACTCAATAATTGGCTCGGGGTTTAATTCTTGTGAGTGTTCACTGCCCTGTGGTGTAATACGAGGAGCAATTAAAACTCGTGTGGTGGAGGGGCCTAATGTTTGTCAATCTACCCAGTCCATAAAGGACGGGTGATCGTAATGATTAAACGTTGGGACGTTAAAGTAATTATCTTGCCCATTTGCGTAGTGATGGTCATGATATGAAAATTTATTTTGGGGGCCTGCAACAAACCTGCCCTGAAAAGGTCTGGCTCTTCTTCTTCTAACCACGTTCCACCCGTCCTCCCCCCTCTCCTCCCAACCACGTGATTGAGCCTCCCATGGGGGATTGTACTTCTGTCGATGGTTAAGCTCCTGGGGGCCCTTTAACCAGCTCCACCTACTGTCTGGTTGATTCCCCTGTACATAAAAATAGGAGAGAGGCCTGGCAGTGACCGTACTCGCCTGATGGCGTGGTGTACCAGCACAGATGTAATTTACTACCTCTTGATGCTCAAAGGTGACCACAACGCAGTCACCTTGTAGGTTTTTCCTATTGCCTCCCACCCATGGGGTTCTCTCTACCATTAGGATGTTACTAGGCATGCCAGGCGGTAAGGGGTAATTTTTAGACAGCCAATGACATACCTTGTTTTTTAAGGATTGGTAAGACTCCGTTTCGGTTGTTACAAGTTCAGTGACCCCAGTCAGAATCACTACATAGGAGCATGCATCCGGGGGAAGGTGGATGTTTCTCCGTGGTTCTCTCTTTTCTTTCGGGGTCTGATCTAATTTAGAGGCCGGGGGTGTTGGATCTTTAAACTTAACCTGAGGGGTTACCTTGGTTTTTACTGGGTTCGTTATTTGCTTGGAATCAGTGGTTTTTGAAGAAGTGCCACCTGAGATGGTAACATTGGTGGGATTAGTGGGTACAATCTTTTTTTGAGAGAGGGTATTTTTGTCAGCTGTGGTAGGTTTGTCCGTGGGCTTTTTTACAGGGGGTTTCTTATTTTCCAAACTAAAACTTGGGGCACTTATATCTTTATGGATGTTTTTTAGGATGGTTTCTAAGCAACGCAACCTGACCTCAATTGGTTCAAGCAGGATTTTTAACATTTCCAAGATGTTGTTATTTACCATGTTTAAGCTGTTCCTATCCTCGTTGCTTCTAACATGGTTATCTATATCATCACCCAAATTCAGTATTTCCTCTAAGCTACTATCTAAGACCGTATCATCTGGTAGGCTTAGGGATAAACGCACATTAGTTTGGACCGCTCTATCCGGGTCAGCGGCATGCGCAACCAGGATGCTGTCCGAGGGCGCCAGGTCTAAAGTGGTTTGATCTGGGTCTTGAGTGGTCAGTGCTTTCCTTCCTTTACCTTTGGCTGATTTGGACTTCTTTTTGGGAATTGCACCCTCTTTCAGACCTCTGTCGTATACATTAACCACAGAAACATTTTCAGGCCCATTTGAAGAATCGCTCTCAACTAACAAGGCAAGGTTAGGTGTTGCCTCCAAGCCCTCTTGGGAGCTAATATCATCATGGGCCCCCTCATTATGTACAATAGCAGGGGTGTTTGAGCCAGTCGCTGCGTGTGGAGTGCGGGCCTGCGCTATAAGTCCTAAAGAAGATCTCCTGGCCATTGCCAGGTCCTGAGACACCCTTCTATCCATTAATATGATCCCTTCATCTATTAAAGCATGAGTCCGGACGATAAAATCATCAAGGGTCCCTGTCAATTTTTTGGCTCCAGCAGCTGCCATACTTCTAGTCTCACGTAAGTTCATAGCAAGCCCCAGAAATTTAATAACGCAGAGTAGCAGAAATTAAGTGTAGGGAAGAAAGAAAAGGTGACTCAGCCTCTATTGTTAGTCCCGATGATAATAATGATAACAGCATAAAAATAAAAATAGGACAACAGACTTACAGTTATATTAAAAGGTCCAATAGTCCACAGAAGCTGGCAGACAAATGACAAAGGGAGTGGCCCAGTCCAGGCTCCTCAGGCCTCTGAGGGCCACAGAGGGCCCGCCCTTTGCCCGGGCTTAGCCCCGGGCGTCCCGCACGCGTCCCGCGTAGCGGGGATCAGCTGTTCCTAATAGGGGATGAGGCGGTTGGGGGCGGGGCAGCCAGGGAGAGCGTCCAAGTGCAGGTGATGGCAACACAGGGACTCCTGGGAAATGGAGTCCCTGTCCCTCACCTGGCGCTCGCAGCCCTGGTAGAGTGGTCTCCTCCCGCCCTGCAGCCCACACAAGACTCCAGCGAAGGACCCACTCCTCAGCAGGAATGCCCAGCAAGACGGGCGATGCGGGACCCGCGCAGCGGGTACCGCGAGGTCCAACGACGGCAAAAAGGGCAACCAAGCAGAGATGGATTCAGCAGCAGAAACGTTGCAGGGATTTAGCCGGTGAGTTCCCTGGTCAGCTACAAGCAGTTTTAGGCGTTTCCCAAACTTCTTTCACAGGCAGCAGCTTTTAGCTCGGCGGTGGGGGGCGGGGCAACCAGGGAGAGCGTCCAGGTGCAGGTGATGGCAACACAGGGACTCCTGGGAAATGGAGTCCCTGTCCCTCACCTGGCGCTCGCAGCCCTGGTAGAGTGGTCTCCTCCCGCCCTGCAGCCCACACAAGACTCCAGCGAAGGACCCACTCCTCAGCAGGAATGCCCAGCAAGACGGGCGATGCGGGACCCGCGCAGCGGGTACCGCGAGGTCCAACGACGGCAAAAAGGGCAACCAAGCAGAGATGGATTCAGCAGCAGAAACGTTGCAGGGATTTAGCCGGTGAGTTCCCTGGTCAGCTACAAGCAGTTTTAGGCGATGATCTTGTTAAAACCACATCTCACTTACCTCACCATTGTAAGAAAGAAATTGTTCAAGCATTTCTTCATATGGCAGAATTTTACACAAGGTTTGTTCCTAATTTATTCTTCTGCCATTCGTTTGCTTTAAAAAAAATGGAGTCAACCTTAATTGGGGGGAGAAATGTCAGTGATAGTTTTCCGATCCGAAGTCATGTTTAGTTTCTGCACAAAGTTTAAAAAGTAATTTGTTTTCAGTCAATTGTAAAAGATTTTAAATGTTTAATATTTAAGAATCTTTTGGGAAGAACTACTAAACAGATGGGGAAACATGGCGGCCGGAGGCTAAACAGCCACGGGCGAGCTCCTCTGATGCACGCTATGCCGGACCCTATTAATGGAATGTAATAAGCGTCTCAGACCAGCCTGATGATTTTTTCCGCTATACGGATGATGGTTTCGCCCCCCCACTTTGGGCCACTGCTTCCTAATCTATTTTTGGCCACGAACGCTGTGAACTTTTATCCTCCGTTCCCCCTCAGCTTTTTGAACATTTTACGGAGGCTAGTTAGGGAATGTACTTACGCTTTTCGTTTTCTTCTTTTTTTTTTAATCTTGTTTTGGTCTCTGTTTGCGGGGGCGTTTGTGTGCCTGGGGGTAGCTTTTTGCTAAGTTTGGATGGTATTTGGGGCCCATCCCTGTGTGCCGCCAGAGCTCTCGCCGCCGCAGGTTGCCAGTGCGCGGGAATGGAGGCAGCGACGGATCCACTGTCTGCAGTTCCGGGCTCATTGTGGCAAAGTCAGCACTTGTGAGTACGTTTGGACTGCAGGTAGTGGGCCGATGGAATGGAGTACAATTAAGAGCCGAGGCGAGTCAGGAGAACCAGGAGACTGCTTTTCCTCCGACCTTGTTCCAGTCAGAGGTGGGGGTAAGTCTTCAGTGGTAATTCAGCGGGGGAGTGTGTTGGGCCTTTCAGGTCTCTCAGCGCTTATAGAGACTGTCCCAGAGACGTGTGGTGAGGAGTGTGGGGCTTGTGTTGCTCAGCAGAGCTCAGAAAAGGCTGCCTGGTTTACTCGGCAGGTGGGTCAACGGTGTTGTATGGAGAATAGGGGGAATAGTTGTTTGCATGGTGCCCTCTGCAGCACCAGAGTTCAACAGAGCTCAAAACCAACTGTGTGCTGTTACATCCTACGCAATAGAGCTGCGAAATTTGACACTGGTGTTGACTCTATTGTTCAAACTCAAGTCTTACCCCCTGTTGCAGAGGTAAGGGCACTGTAAGGCAGAGCGAGAAGGAAGCCACCACTGAGAGTATTGCACCAGGTGGAGGAAGAGGGAAGGGTAGGGCTAAGTGTGGAAAATTAATACAGTTTAGTGAACATTATCGGCGCCATCTTGCCCCCTTCCGAGCCCATTCGTGCGCGTAAGCGGCAGCCATTTTGAGCACCATGGCCTCCCTGCCCCTCGCTGATAGCCGGCGCGTCTCTCTCTCTCTCTTAACCTCGCAAACATCCCCCGCACGCTGACAACCCCCGCTCTCTCATGCCTTGGGTCATAAACCCCTCTTCAGCGCAGCTCCGCCACAGAATCCCATCCTGTTCCCAGCGCGACACCTCCCTTCATTCCTTTCATGGTCCCGGACCCTTTTGATGCAAACCCCCTTTCCCTGTGTCCCTGTTCCCAGGCCGCCACCTGGCCCTGCGGATACTGTTTATTACCCTGTACAGTAGGAAGCTTCCCCTCCCCATCAAAAGACCCTCGAGCTGATCAAAGCCCCCACCCTATGAGATCCGATCAAACCCCACGCATTCCGTGAATCGGCGGAATGCCCTGCTGCGCGACAATCACCACCTGTTGTGACCGGGGTGGGGAATTCAACTGTAAATGTATGTGGGAACGGGCCTGAAGGGGAGATTCCGAGGATGTTCTTTCAAATATCAAAGTGTTGCGAGAATGTGTTACGTGCAATAAAGGTCATAAACCCTAGTATAAGAGGCCAGGCCTCAGAGATGTGGTTAGAGCACCTCGTGACGATACTTGCTGTCTGAATTGATGTGTTCTCCTCCGGAGAGAATAAAATCCCCGTTTCCTGCCTTCCAGTCTCCAGCGCCTGCTTCTTCATTGATTAATATTGGTGGGTCATAGAGGCGACACCGCCGGGCAACATAAAAGGGTCTTTGGTTACTGGTTGTCTTTGAACCCCTTTTTAACAATTGGCGTCCCAAACGTGGGGCCCATCAGCGACTCGTGGATCCAGTGGGAGAGGTCCTGACGACAGAGTGAACGACTGCAACGATCGGAAGGTACCCTGTCCGATAGACCCTCGTCTGACAGCCGATCATCCGAACTTCACTGGTTCCGAACAGACCTCTCTCGAGTGATCTGCGGTCCTGACTGGGAACCATCAGGAGTGCCACAAGGAGTACTAAGAGAAGAGGACGATCGGGCGCTGGATTCGGAAGACAAGAAACTGTCCATGCGGTCCGGGTAAGGTCGTGTAAACACGACGAATTGCGAAAGTGATTGATAATTGAAAGTGATTGATAATTGATGAGAAAATACTAGTATTACTTTTTGTTAATTTATTTGGAGATTCGCTGTCTGCAAACGGAGAAACAACAGGCTCTCCCTTTATAAACAGTGAAGGATAGGTACGCATCCGTCGGACCTATCTTTCTCCCCCACTGAACAATTGCCCCTCCCCCATTGATTAACTGTTATAGATTGTTTTCTGGAGATTCTCTGTCTGCAAACAGGGAAAAATAGGTCCCCTCTTTGCAGATAGTGAAAGGGTAGGTGACGCGAACCTTTGCGAGCCTACTTATTCTCCCCATTGACCATATTGATTTTTTATTTTTGACCTAACATTGATTGCTCAAGATTGGTTCATGAGGTATTCACTACCTGCAAACAACGTAGAATAGAAATATTCTGTCTAGTCTTTGCACGCAGTGATAAGATAGGTAGTGCTGACTATTATCCCATTGTGATCCGTCATGCCTGTCTTCTCCCCACTGGTTAGTAGCCTGTTTAGCCCGGACCGCTTATTAGAGATGAACCATCCGGCTCCGCTGGAAGGCACCCCTAATAAGGACATGTTCATGAAGCATGGATTAATCGCTATAGCCTATAGTGAGCTGTGGCATAAATATACGAAAAGGGATCGAGAAAGTCAGTGGCCACTGATAGGATCCTTCGATCTTGACAAAATAGAAACGGTAGAAATAGCCCTTCGTAGGAATGAAACAACACCTATTATGCTCGATAGTCTCGGTATGTGGCGCAAAGAAGCCACGCGACGAAGGGAAAGCGACGAATTCAGAAAAGGTGAAGGGACACGGCGGACAACCCTCCAAACGTCTAGTAGACAAAGGGAAGGGCCAGCGATGGCACAGTTCAGAGGAGTAGACGTGAAAAGGGAACGGTATAAAGGGATGTGTCGACAGGACAACCCCGGGACGCGACCACCCGAAAGTAATCCCCCGACACTATGCACAGGACGAACAGATTTAAAACAAAACCAATGTGCTTTCTGTAGATGTCTCGGGCACTGGAAAGCCCAATGCCCGACTCTACAGAGCATGGGTAAGAACGGAGGGACGACAGAAAGAGCAGGCCGACAGAAAGGGAAAAGGCGCGAGATAAAAACCAATCAGACTAGTGCAGACAGAACAGATAGAACCACCCCGTTTGATTATGCTCGATGGCACAGATTTCGTCAGACCAATTTTAACGACATGTTAGAGTTCTGGGACTGATTGCTCTCTGTTGCTCCCCCACTCTGAAAAACAAACACAATTACAGGCCAGTGTAAACAACCCCCGTTAAAGAAAGGACTCAAGGAAGCCAAGCATCTGTTATATAACTTAGGATTTAATTACGGTAAAGATAACACACAACCAACGGTAAATAGAATAACTAGTAGAACACTCTCTAAAGCAAACTGTACTAATAGGAGAAATACAAAACATATTACGCTCACTCCGGAAGTCCTCGAAATGTAACAGTTCGATGGTTCCGCCCACCCGAAACACATAGCACGTGTGGGGCGGGGCCTGCCAGCAGCCATGGACCAAAAGAGATCGCCGGCGAGAAGGTACTGGAGGCTCCACAAAGCAGGCAATGAAATGGTCTTCCCATACTACCCTTCCAGGGATGACGTCCCCCGGGCCGCGAGTAGGGAGGGGGCGGATGCAAATGACCCCCTCCCTCGTATCTCCTGGTCCGGCCATCACGAATTCCTCCATCGAACGGATGCAGGGTGGGCGGGGAGGGAGAGGCGACGCGGATGAGCCTCTCCCGCCTCCGCAGGTAGGAGGCTTCCGCTGCCCTGGCCCGGCGCCGATGTCCTCCAGCCGGGCGACGGCCATATACCTGCGCAGCACAGAACTTACAATGTCCGACGCACATATATTTTCGCAGCACAGGACATATAATGTCCGACTGGTATATTTGCGCAGCACAGGACATACAATGTCCGACGGGCATACTTGAATAGCACCGGATGTACAATGGTCCCCCAAGAGTCGGAATCAGAGGTGTAGGGTGGTCATCATGTGCACCCCTGATTCGAAGGGACGGCGTGGGATGCGCCGGGAGAGGGAGGCGGCACGGACGAGCCTCCCTCACCTCCCCAGATGAAGGCTCCACTGCTGCACCCTGGCGCCCCGAACCAAATTGTCCTGCTCCAACAGCATGATGTGCTGTCTTTGTCGCCACAAGAAGTTTCTTCCACTCCTGAAAGATACGACGGAGGGCGGCTGCCGCAGGGTCTCAAAATGGCGTCTGGGCCCTCGAAAGGCGGGTCTAGGCCGCTGGAGTAACTTTGTCCGAAATTGCAACTCGGGCACTTGCCCACCTGGGCACAAGCCCCCACCATCGACAAACATCCCCTCGACTTTGAAGATTCTACCAAAGTCCCAAGAGCCTTCGGCCCCTTCGGGCTTCCGATGGGGAACAGCTGCATTGATCACTAATGAAATAACCACGGCACAGCAACAAGATGGCGGTGCTCTCGTGTCTGCATCAGCTTCCGTCTGAACCACCCAGGAACACTATGGGCTAACGAACTCGAGTAAGTTCCGGCTGAACACCAACATGACCCGGTAAGAAAGACTCTACCTCCCTCCCTCTCTTGATTGACGGTCCACACCACCAGCCCCTCTGTTAGCGCAAGGTTTTTGAACTACCGAAAGGGACCCTGGTCCAACCGCCAATCGTCGGAGATATTTTTTGCCCCTGATGCTACTTCCGGACTAAACCGGCCTCGCCCAAAATGGCGCCGGTATCAATAGGAACTAATGGATGCCTCGTGGTGTTCCTTAGCTAATGAAACTTGATGTACTAAGATTTATATACGAACCTTTGCGCACTTGATGAAAAAGGGAGGAGGGTTCACTTGACGAACATTTGAAAGGGGTCCCGTAAAAAAAAAAAAAATGTTGATTTCAATGAACGATTTATTTTGATATCTATTGTAACTGGTACATAACGTCGCTTATGATGCGCACCCACGGTATACATCTAGGAAATGTGATTACAATGAGCTCGACTGTGTTTCTATTTATGAACTGAAATGCCCCTGATCCCTCATCACGCAATGAAACGTTTTTAGTTACTTGCAGATAATTAAATTAGGCCTTTTTAACATGTTCTTGTGCCGCAAAATAATCCCCCCTACTGTATGTGCTTCCATCGTCGACATGTCCGGCCAAAATATGATGACACTCTCACATTTTACGTACTGAACGATTATGCAAATAAAGGTTTTCCAAACTATGAATAGGCATCACATACTTTTGTAAATGTGGGAATTGGTGGGAGGGCTTTTTCTGTATGCAACCGTTCTGCTCTTTTTTTTAAGATTATCTGAAAAATGGTTGTTCGGCCCTGGATTGATGATCGAATCAAAAGGTATGATACGCTGCCTCCAAAATATGCGACTAAGATGTGTGAACTAACGTATGAAGAAGGACCTCGACTTCTGAGAATGGGTAAAGTAATGCGGTGTGATTGATAAAATGTTATAAAGGTATGGTGGTCGAAGGTACTAAGGGACAGGGTTGACCAAAGAACTGGTATGCCTTAGAACATCACAGCTTTGGGAATGATTTAAGGATCCCGATGGCCAGATACATCTACAAAACCAGGTACCTCGCGCTAGGCACCTCGGATTCCTCTTTTTAGCGTTTCCCTACACACGATCCATATGCCATCCTCGAACCCCCCCCCCCCATGAACCACCTATCACACTGCCCGCCCCCTTGACTTCAGGAACCAAGACCCTAGGGATTATATCCCGAGGAGATAAGTACGAGTATGTGGTAAGTAAAGGACTTTCGTGCCCATACATTTGATGTGCTCGAATGTTGTTCCCCCTCCCTTTTCCTCCTTTTTCCCTCTGCAGGTTACATTGGAGTCCCGATTAGAGTATCGTAAGGGATCTGGAGCCACGTCACGCCCGATGCATGAAAACGGACTAACGCTGCAAGACGACACAAAAAGACGCCCTACCCAATGCGCGACCTTTTTGTACCTGACCTAATGCTCTTCCGTCCCAAAACTGCATGCTTCCTACATCCTAACACAGACCCGAAACGTCTAACGTTGGGTAATACACTGAATAGCCCAAACAATACACGGTCATTCTCCACGTCACACGTGTACTATTTGGCCTATTGTTACTCTCTCTCTCTCTCTCTCTCTCTCTCTCTCTCTCTCTCTCTCTCTCTCTCTCTCTTTCACCCCTCCACACTTTCCCTCTTCCTAGCGACTGGCACCTAATTGGCGAACCTGGTGCACCTCCTGATTGGCCCCAAATACCACAAGTATTTGCACAAATTCGTCCTAAATAAAATTGTATCGATACCACGTTACTACCTCTCCTTTTCTACTAAATATGGATGAAAATTAAATTGGCCAAAAGGAAAGGGATAGGTAAGACGACTAAGGTTCCCTAAATTTGACCCACAGTCAGGGAACTATTTGTCAGTGGCTTCTATAATAAAATGTGTCTGTGGTAATGCGACCTTCCCCATTCCAAATTGTCTCCATACCCCAAGCAGTAAGAAATGATCGAGACACCCCCGTCTTCCCAAAATGCCCCCAGTTTGGTATCAGCTGCCCTGAACGAGAATCTGAAAAACACCCCTTGCTCCAATTCGCTGTGTTCCTAATTGTTTTCCATAAGATCGCACCCACCCCAAGGATAAGTTTAATAATTATTGCAAGCCCCCCCGAGTTTTTGTAGTAACCAGGTTGCGAGAATTTATATAGAAAGTTAGAAAGATGTGTGCAAAGTTAAAATTAGATCGAAAACCGAAAAAACTTGTTGCAATAAACCTTGTTGAAAATAGGATGTTTAGCTAAAGGATTTTTACGCATTGGTGTAATAGAGAATTGTTTAGCCTATGTTCATCCCTCAGAAGGATGCCTATCAGACTATGGTGAATAGCACGTTGCACTTTTCCGTAAGATACAAAGCCCTGAAGACCGGCCTAGCCATGCAAGACTCGTACTAGGGAAATGGGTCTCTACCAGAAGAACTGACATCTACTGTAATAGACGAATGCAATGAATGGGTACCAGACCTCGTACCACGACAAATGAATGTAATAACCAACAAAACGCCAAAGAATTAGCCACAAAGGGAAGTTGTAGGAAATCCAGCAAACCCATCATCAATTGTTTATATGATGGCTGCAAATCTCAATGTAGCGGATGTTTACCCCAGTTGCTTGGTGTTGGGAGAAAAATAGGTTTATGTAATTGCCTTCTTCTGCAAAATCTCTAAAGACTGTCTTTTCGAACTCATTTAAGGGTACCGCCGTCGGAGGAGAAAGAGACCGGATGTGGGAGCACGCGGCCTGACTGCGGATCATGGAACCTCAGCGACGGAGGCCAAGGCGAGACCACAGCAGTAAGGAGTCGCAGGATGAGGCACTGTTTCAGACAAAGCAAAGGAAAGGGCTGACCTGAAGCCCCTGCTCTATGATCGACGTGTGCCAAAAAGTCCCCGCTCTCTGAACCTGGTTATGGACCCGCCCGTCTCAAATTCTCCGTCCCCCTGATCTGTTCCCGACTTGGCCCTGCTCCATCCCCTCCTCCTCCGACCTACCATAAGGACTGTTCACACACACACCTTTCCACCTGAACTTCCAAGTTCCTCCAAACCCTACTGAGCTGTCCAGAGAAGGGTATTGCCTGCATCAAAAGGGAGGGAGCTCCGACTAAGTAGACCACGAACTATGTTAATCTCAGAACGGTGACCTAGAACCCCACCAAGGGTCGCCCCTAAAGAGAAGATGAACGAAGTATGTGGTTCTACCCGCTGCTGAACGCCTCGATGATGATGGAAGCAACAGGAAATACCCACCACAGAGACTCAAGAAACAAACAGACCCCACAACTCAAAGACAATTGCGCTTTTCATCACAATCCTTCTTCTGCCTCCTAATAACTATGCTCTGGGTCACGGAAGAAAATGCACCTGCTCCAAAACCGTAACGCATTTCTCCTATGAGGCCTGGCGAAACAAAACAAAATGTACCCCTGCCCGCAGACCTCCAACGGCTCAATCCACATGAACATTCCTGTTGACAGAACGAATTGTAATCCAGGTGCTTAACAGTGCCAACAGAAGACGACAAAGACACTGAGAACTCTGATTTTTTTATTTTTTTTTTTATATCTCATTTCTCTCCCAACCACCATTGGACTGACTATGCTCTCGCCGAGTACAAAAAGGACTTGCTTATATGATAACTTACCAGTTCCTATTCCAAATGACTATAAGTATCTATGATCTGTACCCAACGCCCTCGCTACATAATTCTAGTCTGATATTGCATTACGATGACTTTTTCTGCAACCAACTTAACGATGAACCCGCCTACTAGATGATGAGATTTTTCAATGTGATGTTTATAATGTGATGTTTATGTACAGTTCTTTTGCCTAAGTCCCCTCTCCCATACTTATGACCGCTGCAATAGGTATAGATAGGAAATAGGCCAGCAAGATGTCTTGGAAATGTTAAAGGGAGGACTGTGGAAAATTAATACAGTTTAGTGAACATTATCGGCGCCATCTTGCCCCCTTCCGAGCCCATTCGTGCGCGTAAGCGGCAGCCATTTTGAGCACCATGGCCTCCCTGCCCCTCGCTGATAGCCGGCGCGTCTCTCTCTCTCTCTTAACCTCGCAAACATCCCTCGCACGCTGACAACCCCCGCTCTCTCATGCCTTGGGTCATAAACCCCTCTTCAGCGCAGCTCCGCCACAGAATCCCATCCTGTTCCCAGCGCGACACCTCCCTTCATTCCTTTCATGGTCCCGGACCCTTTTGATGCAAACCCCCTTTCCCTGTGTCCCTGTTCCCAGGCCGCCACCTGGCCCTGCGGATACTGTTTATTACCCTGTACAGTAGGAAGCTTCCCCTCCCCATCAAAAGACCCTCGAGCTGATCAAAGCCCCCACCCTATGAGATCCGATCAAACCCCACGCATTCCGTGAATCGGCGGAATGCCCTGCTGCGCGACAATCACCACCTGTTGTGACCGGGGTGGGGAATTCAACTGTAAATGTATGTGGGAACGGGCCTGAAGGGGAGATTCCGAGGATGTTCTTTCAAATATCAAAGTGTTGCGAGAATGTGTTACGTGCAATAAAGGTCATAAACCCTAGTATAAGAGGCCAGGCCTCAGAGATGTGGTTAGAGCACCTCGTGACGATACTTGCTGTCTGAATTGATGTGTTCTCCTCCGGAGAGAATAAAATCCCCGTTTCCTGCCTTCCAGTCTCCAGCGCCTGCTTCTTCATTGATTAATATTGGTGGGTCATAGAGGCGACACCGCCGGGCAACATAAAAGGGTCTTTGGTTACTGGTTGTCTTTGAACCCCTTTTTAACACTAAGAAAGTCCTATCATCTAAAGTAAGAGTAACAGCCTCCCTGAAGACATTCTACAAAGTTCTAACTACACCTTCAGATAAAGGCCTACAGGGAAAAACGAATATGTAATCTCCGAGTGCACAGGCAGTTCCCTTGCAGAACCTTTCCCCGCCGCAGGAAAACATCTTGTCCTCTACTCCGTTGTGGTCTCCTTCTGGAGCAATGAACGACCCGCGCCCATCGATTGAACAACCAGTGGTTGTCCATCCTTCCATTGATATCTCTAATAGGTATTCGCCCTAGAAACTCAAAGAAACCAAGATATAGGACCGGATCCTTCTCAAGCAATGGCAAAGGTTGACGCAGCGGCAGTGCCATCATTTTCAGCCATTGATATATCTGGCTCTCTGGGTATATCAGATATGCATAAAAAGAAATCCTCTAACACTGCGGGAGCTGGATCATTAGCGGACATTCTGATGGCGCTAAGGGAGGATGTAGGGAGAAGATTTACCATCTCTGAAACCAACCAGGCTGCGATTAAATCCTCATGTGAGGTGTTAACCACAAAAGTTGAAGAAGTTTCACAAAGAACCGATGCCTTGGAACTCGAAATCCCAAAAATAAAGGAAGCGTTGCATAGTTCCTCAGTGGAAATGGACAAACTAGCTCTCCAAAATAGAGATCTGAAAGACGATATCGAACGTCTTGAGAACTGTGCTGGGAAAAACAATTTAAAAACACTAAATGTTCCCGAGGACCTGGAGGGAGGAGATATCAAAAATGTTGTGATTTCCCTTCTAAAGGATACAATTCTTAAAGACTCCCCTGAACTCAATTTGGCTCAGGACATTCAGCGTGTCCACCGAGACCCATATAAGAGGAATCCGGCAAATTAAAAGCCAAGGAAAATCTTAGTGAACTTTCTACAATACTCCTTAAAGGAGAAAGTCTTATCCCTCGCATTGAGAGCAGGAGTGGTCAAATGCAAATCCCTTTCTAGCCTATTTTCCTTTCCTATTAGCTCTGATGTATCACACATCACCGCAACAAAACAGTGGGAGCTGGGTAAAAGAATGACAACTTTGAATTCATTGGGCACTAAGGTACAATTAAGATTCCCGGCCTCGCTCCGAATTATGTGCAATACCCACATGTATAACATGTGACAGATTGAGGAGGTAGATATTCTCATTGAAAAAATTAAGAGCGGCAGTGGGAAGGCGAATCCTAAGGTAGTAAATATTATTGAATCATCTTGCTGGTTCATTTAGTGGGGTCTAGCTTATTGTATGTACAATTGTTTGATAACATCTAGGGGACCTCGCCCATAGGGCATTTGCCCGGAGTAATAGGGGGGTTTCCCAGGGTAGCAAGGGGGGGCCACAGGGGTTGGCTTGGGTGGAGAGAGGGGAGGGGAGCACGGGTGGAGTTGCAGTGGGAGAAAATTAAAAAAAATATCCTCAATCTCAAATCTGTTTTAAATCGAAGCCATCTTTGAAGCCATCTCTAGAATGTCTGAATGTTGTACTGTTAATCTGCAGAAATGGCCGTTTTAATAAGTAGTATAATTAAATGTATCTCCTGGAATATTAACGGGCTCAGATGTCCACGTAGGGAACGGCTGGTCATGAAGTATCTTGAACAGTCCTCTGCTCAGGTTTTCCTTCTCCAAGAAACACATCTGAGTCATTTGGAGTGTAGGACCATCTTTGGCAAATATTGTTGGATCGAGGCTTTTTGTTCCTCTGTCAGGTCACACATAACAAGGGGATGGCAATCTTAATTAGGTCAGGGGCAAAATGCATTATTAAATCAGTTACCTCAGACGAGTCTGGGAGATGGATTATAGCGCAGGCGGAGATAGCGGGGACTGAGCTAAATATAGTTTCATTTTACGGCCCAAATGTCGACGATCCAACACATCTCTGTTATATGCAGGCTAAATTAATTGAAACCAATACTCCTATAGTAATCGGAGGAGACTTTAATGTCCTCCTTGATCCCCTAAGGGATAGATCTAACCATAGTCATCATGTCGGAGCCCCACGCATTCGTAGAGCCATGGTCAACATGATTCACGATCTTGGGTTAACAGACCTTTGGATGGCTAAGATGGGAGATAAAACTGGTTTTACTTTTTTTAGTAAAAAATACGGTCATTCTTCGCGGATTGACTATATTTTAATAGATAGGTTGGGCTTAGAGAAAGTCGGTGACATCTCCATTTTACCCTGTATTCTTTCTGACCACGCTCCAATCTACTTTCCTAATGAAGGTGTAGGCAAAGTCTTAGATCTAGATGGACTTTGAAAAGGGCAATGCTTTCTAATGTGGAAATAATCGGGGCACTTAAAATTTCAACAATAGACTATTTCACCCTAAATAATGGCTCGACATCCCCAGACTTTGTTTGGGATGCTTACAAAGCAAATCTACGAGGTCAGATTCATAGCCTGACTTGTTAAAAAACAGGGAAGAGTCACTGGAATTTAAAAATTTAGAAAGAGAGATAGGTAAGCTGGAAAATGAGAGGCTTTGTAATCCTCAGATATCTACTAGTAAATTGGTACAACTTAATGAAAACCTTGACCGCCTCCGTCAAGAATATAGGGAACATTGGAATTAAAAGTAAAAGCTCAGTGGCTATCGCACAAATGCAACAATATGAATATGGTGAAAGAGCGGGGGCTTTCCTATCCCGGAAGGTGCGGACAGATTGAGCCAAGAATAATATAAGCGAACTAATTATCAATGGGAGTGGGGTGACCTCTTATAAACAGGCGGACATGCAAAGGTGTCTTCTATCCTTGTTTTCTGACCTTTATAGTGAAGAGACTACCCCCTGCCCAGAGAATATTCAAAAGTGGCTGAGGCTTAAAGAGCTTCCAGTTTTAACTGAGGGAAGCCGTGCCTCTCTTGACCCTCCAATTACAGAGAGTGAAATAAAAATACGTATTAAAAAGATTAAGAACAACAAGGCTGCGGGGACTGATGCTCTCCCAGGTGAGGTCTATAAAATCCTCCAGGATGAATTGGCTCCAAGGTTGTGTGACCTACTTAATTATGTTTATAGCCTTCAAGGAAGAGTTTCAAACTCCTGGAAAGAGGCGACGGTCATCCTTATCTTAAAGCCAGGAAAGGATCTTCCTAAAGCTGATTCCTATAGGCCAATCTCCCTGCTTAATGTTGATTATACGATCTTTATGAGTATTTTGGCAGGGAGATTGGTCAAGCTAGTTCCACAGCTGATCCATACAGACCAAAAGGGTTTTATCCCGGGGAGGTCTATCCAGGAACAGACCCTACAGTTAATTGGGAGTATCGATTTGGCAGTCGCTAGGTCTGAGCCCCTGGCTGTGGTGGCATTCGCCGCGGCTAAGGCATTCAACGGTGTCAGTTGGGCCTTTCTTTGGGAAACTTTAAAGATAATGGGATTTGTCCCAACTTTCATACAGACATTGATTAACTGCTACCAGGGGGCCTCAGCAATGATCCTGTTAAATGGGATGTTAACATCTAGTTTCAATATAATGAGAGGAACGAGGCAGGATTGTCCCATCTTGCCCTTGCTCTTTGATCTATATGTAGAGCCCCTGGCCCAAGCTATAAGACTCAATTAATCAATTGCCCCTTTTACTGTCCATCAATATAGCAGTAAATTAGACCTCTATGCGAATGACCTTCTGCTGTATAAGACAATCCTGCTGAAGTTCTCCCTAGAGTGGAAGCCCTATTGGAGGAATTTGGCTCATATTCTGAATACCTTGCCAATTATTCTAAGACAGAGATAATGTGTTGGCACGTTGACAATTGGAGTGGTAAAATAAGTAAAGAATTTAGGTATCTCGGGATAACCATAGTTAACAACTTAGAGGATATCCCTAAGATCAATTTAAAGAAGGTGTCTAAAGAGATCGATCGCCTCTTTGTAAGATGGAAAAACCTGCCTCTAACAATATATGGCAGGGTGAACCTGGTTAAAATGGTTATTCTGCCAAAATTGACTTACCTTTTTAGTGCTATCCCCCTTGACTTTCCAGGTAGAGAACTAAGTATAATTCAAGGTAAAATAGGCAGCTTTATCTGGTCTAATAAAACTGCAAGTCTCTCAAGGAAAAAATGAAGGCGTAAGCTTCTGAAAGGAGGTCTTGCACTGCCTAATATTCACTGGTACTTTTTTGCTTTTCAGTTTAAAAACATGGTATATGCCCCTGGGAGGTATTAAGATTAAAAATAGGGAATTCCTTCTCAAGATTTAAATATCTACAATTGGCCTCCTGGTCTATAGCAGAGAAAGACTCTATTGGCGGAAACTGGGAAATTGAGCTTCGGTGTCAGAATACAAATCCCATAAAGAAGGAGGTCGGGTTTTGGTATAGGAAGCTCCTAGATATAGACGATATAGATCTCCCTTTACAGCACGTAGTTTGGAACACGTCAGCTCTGGATGCTGTTGCTATAGATCTGTATGAATCCTCTCTCCCGATTTTATATAAATCAGTTAAACCTGCCTCATTAAAAAAGAATACTTTTTAACGTTCTTAACAGACTATATTATACCCCTATGAAAATAGCTAAATTCGCTCCTCTCTCCTCTTCAAAATGCCCAAGATGCGATTTTTCCCCGGCCGATGATGTACACTTATTTTATGAATGTGTCATGTTAAAGCAGTTTTGGCAGAACGTGGGATGCGCCCTTGGAGCTATTTTTAAACTCAAGATCAATTTGAATTTGTCAATAGTGATATTTGGTATTGATAACAACCTGATGAATTCATTGTCGGCAACACAAGGAGGCTTGTTTATTGCTAGGAGGGAGATTTGCAAGCTATGGGAGGATCCACGGCCCCTGCTGTATGAGAACTGGCTGAGGGCTACATTGGGTATGGCACTTTTGGACTTGGGCTATTCGAATGATAATGGATGTAATATCTGGTCACAGTTTTTAGCATGGGGTAGAGAAATTAGACTGATCTGAAGCCCTAAGTCCAATGATTACACCAAGCTTCATACAAAGAAGCTGGCCTTGTTTGGCCTACAGTAAGTCAAAGGGGGGATCCCTGGAGTCTACTAGTTAACCAATGACTCCTAACCTGTCATATTAGGGAAGAAGGTCATACAGTGCACTATGTATTTAGTAATGTAAAAAGGGGTTTCCACAAAGAAATAGAATCGTTAACAATCTATTTTTATTAAAAACCAATATAACAAGAAATAAAAAAGCAAGGCAAATTCATACAAATTATTACAATACAGTTTAAAATCCAAGGAAAAATACCTTGAAAGGGTAAAACACAAATGAGAACAGTGTTATACAGACACAATAATAGAATACACGATAAATAGAGACATATCTACAACATATTGACAATGGATGGACGAGAAACGAAACTACATATAATCACAAAACCCCTCGTATCGCTGTGGCTCCCAGATATCACTGCCACTGAATGTTACCAGATCCAACGGCCTAAACCACTTTAACTCATGTAAACCTTTAGTGAAAAAGTTGGATATCCATCTAAAGTTACCCGGCCCTGACTGGATTCTTTCTGACAAAAAACAGTGCGTTGACGCGTTTCGGTGCAGTACAATTGATTCTGTGGCACCTTCCTCAGGACTTCTCTTGCTGGGGTTTCAAGAAGCGGTTAGTTACACCGTATCTGTAGGTATATGGGAAGAAATGTACGGAGTCATTTGTCGTACATAGTACCAGTTTCTCTTGATTCAGTATGTCTTGGCTTCTCTTATCTTAGATGGCTGTTACTACTTTACCCACTATGGATTAAATTCTAGTATTGCCTAACAGTCCCTATCTTCTAATTGTTAGATGGTTACTCAATGAATACACATTCAGTTATTGGTGATATGACAATCAGGTACATCAGATAACTCAATTTTGTTTGCATTGTGCACTACTTCTAATACAAGGCCCAACCACATTTACAGTAAAATTATTCAGCAACTGGCATGACATTCCCTCCGAGTCGTTTTCAGTGTGGAAAACCTATTTATCTTTACTTTAAACTAGGGAGGGGTTCTACTGCAAGGGTCCTATATGAAGTAGATAAAGTATAATCTCACCCCCAAACAATGTAGGAGACGTTCCAGTATAGGATCTGCTTTGCATTACACTTTGATTCTGCAAGTTTTACTGTGGATATTTCCTGTTGAATAATATCCTACTGTTAAAAAAGAGTTATCTTGCATTTTATCAACTATATAGATAAACACGTTGTTATAATTACCTCTCTCCTGACCTAGGAGCTCCTTCTCTTGGGGTGTCTTCCTTTAGTATTGTCAGGCTATTTCACTGTTATTTCCTATATATATAGGGGTAATGAACATAGTATCTTTACTGTGTCTTGCCTATATTCCTATTTCTAATCTAAAACTAGATATGCCTATATCTTACCTCTTGGTCTATTAAAACGTTCCTCGAACGGGCATAAAATGTCGCCGGTATTCCCATGAACTGGATATGTTCTGTTAGTCAAAAATAAGTAAGAAGGAGCCGTTACTACTTATACTCTAGTCTTGTCTGGTTTTTCTTACTACTAAGCTTATTACTGTAAAAAGGGCACTCCCTTCACTACTCTTGTGCTACTCTCTTGTATTTACTGCTGTTATCCACCCTTCTTAGTTAGCTCATCCATTTCAATCTAAGGAGCAGGGCTTACATTTCTATATGTGCCTCCTATTGTAGTGATAGTCTGACATGGCCTTAGTGGACTGCTTGGAGTTATCCCATTCCCCACAGGTTTTAGTGGGGGTTTACATCTTGGTTCTAATTACCGCCAGGAGAATTCAGGTATAGAGGCTGAACTTACTCCCTCCCAAATAGCGTTTAAATGTAAGGGGGTTAGGGTGCTAAAGGATTCACATCCCTAGTTAAACCTTAGACCCTTCATTCCTATAGTTTCAAAAATCACCTAGGAATCACCCATGGGGATAGACCCCCCTCGTGTGGAGACGTGGACTAGGGAGTCACTCACCTGGATTACTCCGGAATCGCGCTTCTGCCTCGTTCCCTCACTCATTCTGGTGTATGTTTGCGGTGCCTGTATTTATATGCGTTCGTGGTTGTCAGATTGAAAACACCTGGCTAAGCGCGCGATGGTTAGGCGCTTCGATTTACGGAACTAACGTGGGCGCCATCTTTAAGTGGTGATGTGATGCAAGATTTGTGGTGTATAGCCTCCCTACTTATTATTCATGCATTAGAACAGCGCCTGTCATGTACTATCATTTAGTTTTCAGACGCTGTAAGGGTGTACCCGGGGAATATTTGTTTTATTTGCGGAATCGGGCCGCCCTGGTGTACAGGTTAACTATGGGCGCCATATTGGAATGGTGATTCTAGTGCCTAGTTGAATCACTCTTGAACTGTTGCTTAATCCGATTGAACTGTAAACTACCCGTCGTTATAACCTATTTAATGGTTCATGGGTACATGTGTAGAAATAAGTGTTTTATTTACGGAATCGGGCCGCCCTGACGTACAAGTTAGCTGTGGGCGCCATATTGAAATGGTGATTCTAGTGCATAGTTGAATCACTTTTGGACAATTGCTCGATGCGATTGAACTATAAACTACCCGTGGGTAATACCTATTTAGTGGTTCATGGGTACATGTGTAAGGATAAGTGGATACACCTCATTTAGTATCCTACGTATCCACAGTCATCGTTCGTGGGGCTATGATCTTTTGCGATGGATGGGCGTTTAGATGTAAGGCTGAATACATGCAACTCATTTCACATATTCAGAATGGGAGCCCCGACTTGTGAGGGCGAATGTATGCGCCGCATCGCTATGTTGTCTATCAACTTAGAATTACATCCAATAGTATCCAGACTCAAATTCATTATGATACCCTTGTACCTTGTGTGTTATGCTACCTTGTGTTACATGGCAGGCGGCGCCACGGGTGCAGTCGGAGTCTGTCTATCTATCTCAGTAGAAGTCTCGGATGTAGTAATATTACCCAATGCACCTCCATTTTCTACTTTCAAGAGGGCATGTTTCTGATATGGACTCTTTGGTGTTAGATTAAAAGAGTGCCATATGGTACATATGTAATAGGTTATATCGCTCCGAGTTTGGCTAACTAGATAAGAGCCTCCCACTCTTCCCTGGAGTTCAATCCTTTCCTGATGGTGTTGAACTTGACCATATACCATTGTTCTTGTTGTTTACGTCTCATTGTGCTGTCGCCTGATCTTGTAAGTTCCCTTACTCTTTCTAGGATGACCCATCTGAGGTCTTTCACTGTGTGTCCATTTTCCTTCCAATGAGACACTAGAGGGGCATTTTCTTTGTTATTCTTGATAGCGGATTTATGTTCCCCTATCCTGAGCCTGACTTCTCTGCCAGTTTCACCTATATATGCCTGGTCGCACGGACACAGGATCATATATATAGCATTCTTTGTTCTGCAGTTGTTAAGGGTGGTGATTGCGTGTGTGGTTCCATTGTGTACCACTGTCTTAGTTACTATGCATAGTTCACAAATACAGCAGTTTCCGCACTTGTTGTTCCCAACTGCCTTGTGTCCACTCAGGGTAGTTTGGGTCTCTATCCTGTCCTCCCTATATGTATGTACAAGATTGGACCTCAGATTCTTGTTCTTCCTATATGCGTACAGGGGACGCTCAAGAGGAGTTACATCTGGACCGTTGTTTAAGATTTTCCAGTTGTGATTGATGATATTCTTAACTTGATTAGCTATGACTGAGTGTTGGCTCACCATCACTATTTTGTCCTGCGTCTTCTTATTGTCGGCTTTTTTAATCAGACAATCCCTGTTGTAGTATCGTGCTCTTTTAAGCGAATGGTCAATTAGTTTTTTCGGATATCCTCGGTCTTTGAATTTCTTTTTCATGTCTTGGGCATGTTTGTGGAAATCTGCTAGATCAGTGCAGTTTCTCCTGAGCCGTAGGAACTCTCCGAATGGTATCGAGTCTTTCTGGCTCTTTGGATGGTAGCTGGAGTAATGTAAAATTGTGTTCCGGTCAGACTCTTTCTTATACAATTCTACTTTCAACTGTTGATCTTGGCTCTTGATGCAGATGTCCAAGAAATTAACCCTGGACCTGCTGTATGCTGCTGTGAATCTGAGGTTAGGATCCCCTAGATTGAGCCAGATGAGAAATTCTTCCAATAGCTCTTCAGTTCCTAGCCATATAAAGAATATGTCATCAATAAAGCGAGCCCAATTTCGAATATTTTCGAAGAATGGGCTCACTTCATTGTATATGTGCCTATTCTCAAATAGGCTCACTTATATGCAGGCCAGGCTGGGCGCACATGTTGCGCCCATGCTGGTCCCCTTCTTTTGGATATAAAGGTCTTTTTTAAAAAGGAAAATGTTATTGAGGAGTACCATCGAGACACACTGGACAATGAACTCTTTATTGCCCCCTACTATATCGGTCTCTTCCAGGAGGTTCCTGACTGCCACAATGGTGTCTTTTTGTGGTATGTTTGTGTAGAGTGACTCTACGTCGAGAGTCACCATCAGTTCCTTTTCCTCATCGAACGGGATCCCTTCCACTTTAGCTATCATATCCGCAGTATCTCGGATATATGATTTTTGCTCAGCTACTAATGGCTTAAGAAATCTGTCCGCATACTGACTCAAAGGTTCCAACAATGAGTCGATGGATGCCACTATTGGTCTTAGAGGGGGATCATTGAGACTTTTGTGGACTTTTGGTAGTCCATAAAACGCAGGACTTTTTGGGTTGGAGTTATTGAGAAATTTCCACTCGTCTTCAGTTATTTTGTTCTCCTCTAGGGCTGTGAGGAGTAGTGTTTCCACATCTTTTTTTAGTTTGTTTAGTCTCGATTGCGGAACTCTCGAGTAGTGCAGTTCATTAGTTAGAAGGGTGAGTGCTCTCTGGTCATAGTCGTTTGTGTCAAATACTACTACTCCTCCCCCTTTGTCCGCAGGTTTTATTGTTATACTGCTGTCATTGGACAAAGATTTGATGGCCTCTCTCTGATCCTTGGTGATGTTATGCTCTTGGAAGTGCTTTTTCTCTAATAGAAGACCTATCTCTATTTTTACAATGGATTCAAAGATCTCCAAGTTTTTATCGACCATGCCTAGGCTAGGGGTGAAGGTCGACTTAGTTCTCAGACCCGAATCTTGGGGTTGTTCTCTGATAGGCCTATTCTCAAAGAACCGGCGTAGACGGATTTTGCGGAAAAAGGCTCTTAGGTCCTTCTCAAGTTGGAATTTGTTAATACCTGTCGTGGGAACAAAGTTAAAGCCCATCCCTAAGACTTGCTTTTCTGTGTGTGTGAGTGTTCTGTTGGAAAGGTTTATGATTGGTGTTCTTTCTAATGCCAGTAAACTTTGTTCCTGGTTCTTTTGTACTCCTGAGGGGCCGGGGTTTGTTGGTACTCTTGATCCTGCTCTCTGGGGGCTGGTCTCCTCGGGTATTGGCCTCTCCCCCTGCCCCGAAAGTTCCCTCTGCTTTTCTGTGGGCGCTGATCTAAAAAAGGGGTTTCATATTCCCTGTTCTGTCCAGCATACTCTGCATCTTCTCTGCATAGTTCCTCCTCCTCTATGCTACTCTCTGATGTACCCGAGAAGTGTACATGTCTAGGTCTTCTAGGCTGGAACCTTGTTTGGAATCTGGGTTTAGGGCCCTCATTCCTGTTATACTCTGCCTTCTCTGTATAGTAATCTTTTCTCAAAAATGGGTATACGACCTCCTGACTAAATTTATTTATGTCCTTTCTGAGTTTTTGAGTTTTCCTGTTGGTTAGATACTCACAATATCCCTTCATGTCTTGATTTATCTCCTCTAGTCTCTTTTTCGCATCTTCTACTACATTACTGTCTAGTAGGACCTTCTCTAATTCCTCCATCTCTTTTATTTCTATCAGGACAGTAGTTTGTGCTGTTTCAATTATGAGCAGCATGAGATCTCTGCTACATCTATTACAAATGAAAGTCCATGTTTCCAGGAACTTTTGGTTATCAACAAACAACCCTGGTTCGTTGCGAATTTGGAGACCTATTGGTATCTTCCCTGCCCTCACATACTGCGTCATAAAGTCGGCATGCAGTTCTGTTCTGATAATTTTCTTTTTTAGATTGATGAGTTGGTTCCATTTCTCTCCCCCATTGGGGATGACTGTAATGTTGTTGCTCCCTCTATTGGAGCTCAATATTTTATTAAGTTGTTCTTCACTAAAGCCAAAGGTCTTTAGTGTGTCCATTAGATGATTGGAGGGAGACTATTGGGTTTTATTGGGGTAGGAAAAACTGTAATAGTCAACAAAAGTCCACAAAAGTCTCAATGATCCCCTCTAAGACCAATAGTGGCATCCATCGACTCATTGTTGGAACCTTTGAGTCAGTATGCGGACAGATTTCTTAAGCCATTAGTAGCTGAGCAAAAATCATATATCCGAGATACTGCGGATATGATAGCTAAAGTGGAAGGGATCCCGTTCGATGAGGAAAAGGAACTGATGGTGACTCTCGACGTAGAGTCACTCTACACAAACATACCACAAAAAGACACCATTGTGGCAGTCAGGAACCTCCTGGAAGAGACCGATATAGTAGGGGGCAATAAAGAGTTCATTGTCCAGTGTGTCTCGATGGTACTCCTCAATAACATTTTCCTTTTTAAAAAAGACCTTTATATCCAAAAGAAGGGGACCAGCATGGGCGCAACATGTGCGCCCAGCCTGGCCTGCATATACGTGAGCCTATTTGAGAATAGGCACATATACAATGAAGTGAGCCCATTCTTCGAAAATATTCGAAATTGGGCTCGCTTTATTGATGACATATTCTTTATATGGCTAGGAACTGAAGAGCTATTGGAAGAATTTCTCATCTGGCTCAATCTAGGGGATCCTAACCTCAGATTCACAGCAGCATACAGCAGGTCCAGGGTTAATTTCTTGGACACCTGCATCAAGAGCCAAGATCAACAGTTGAAAGTAGAATTGTATAAGAAAGAGTCTGACCGGAGCACAATTTTACATTACTCCAGCTACCATCCAAAGAGCCAGAAAGACTCGATACCATTCGGAGAGTTCCTACGGCTCAGGAGAAACTGCACTGATCTAGCAGATTTCCACAAACATGCCCAAGACATGAAAAAGAAATTCAAAGACCGAGGATATCCGAAAAAACTCATTGACCATTCGCTTAAAAGAGCACGATACTACAACAGGGATTGTCTGATTAAAAAAGCCGACAATAAGAAGACACAGGACAAAATAGTGATGGTGAGCCAACACTCAGTCATAGCTAATCAAGTTAAGAATATCATCAATCACAACTGGAAAATCTTAAACAACGGTCCAGATGTAACTCCTCTTGAGCGTCCCCTGTACGCATATAGGAAGAACAAGAATCTGAGGTCCAATCTTGTACATACATATAGGGAGGACAGGATAGAGACCCAAACTACCCTGAGTGGACACAAGCTAGTTGGGAACAACAAGTGCGGAAACTGCTGTATTTGCGAACTATGCATAGTAACTAAGACAGTGGTACACAATGGAACCACACACGCAATCACCACCCTTAACAACTGCAGAACAAAGAATGCTATATATATGATCCTGTGTCCGTGCGACCAGGCATATATAGGTGAAACTGGCAGAGAAGTCAGGCTCAGGATAGGGGAACATAAATCCGCTATCAAGAATAACAAAGAAAATGCCCCTCTAGTGTCTCATTGGAAGGAAAATGGACACACAGTGAAAGACCTCAGATGGGTCATCCTAGAAAGAGTAAGGGAACTTACAAGATCAGGCGACAGCACAATGAGACGTAAACAACAAGAACAATGGTATATGGTCAAGTTCAACACCATCAGGAAAGGATTGAACTCCAGGGAAGAGTGGGAGGCTCTTATCTAGTTAGCCAAACTCGGAGCGATATAACCTATTACATATGTACCATATGGCACTCTTTTAATCTAACACCAAAGAGTCCATATCAGAAACATGCCCTCTTGAAAGTAGAAAATGGAGGTGCATTGGGTAATATTACTACATCCGAGACTTCTACTGAGATAGATAGACAGACTCCGACTGCACCCGTGGCGCCGCCTGCCATGTAACACAAGGTAGCATAACACACAAGGTACAGGGGTATCATAATGAATTTGAGTCTGGATACTATTGGATGTAATTCTAAGTTGATAGACAACATAGCGATGCGGCGCATACATTCGCCCTCACAAGTCGGGGCTCCCATTCTGAATATGTGAAATGAGTTGCATGTATTCAGCCTTACATCTAAACGCCCATCCATCGCAAAATATCATAGCCCCACGAACGATGACTGTGGATACGTAGGATACTAAATGAGGTGTATCCACTTATCCTTACACATGTACCCATGAACCACTAAATAGGTATTACCCACGGGTAGTTTATAGTTCAATCGCATCGAGCAATTGTCCAAAAGTGATTCAACTATGCACTAGAATCACCATTTCAATATGGCGCCCACAGCTAACTTGTACGTCAGGGCGGCCCGATTCCGTAAATAAAACACTTATTTCTACACATGTACCCATGAACCATTAAATAGGTTATGACGACGGGTAGTTTACAGTTCAATCGGATTAAGCAACAGTTCAAGAGTGATTCAACTAGGCACTAGAATCACCATTCCAATATGGCGCCCATAGTTAACCTGTACACCAGGGCGGCCCGATTCCGCAAATAAAACAAATATTCCCCGGGTACACCCTTACAGCGTCTGAAAACTAAATGATAGTACATGACAGGCGCTGTTCTAATGCATGAATAATAAGTAGGGAGGCTATACACCACAAATCTTGCATCACATCACCACTTAAAGATGGCGCCCACGTTAGTTCCGTAAATCGAAGCGCCTAACCATCGCGCGCTTAGCCAGGTGTTTTCAATCTGACAACCACGAACGCATGTAAATACAGGCACCGCAAACATACACCAGAATGAGTGAGGGAACGAGGCAGAAGAGCGATTCCGGCGTAATCCAGGTGAGTGACTCCCTAGTCCACGTCTCCACACGAGGGGGGTCTATCCCCATGGGTGATTTCTAGGTGATTTTTGAAACTATAGGAATGAAGGGTCTAAGGTTTAACTAGGGATGTGAATCCTTTAGCACCCTAACCCCCTTACATTTAAACGCTATTTGGGAGGGAGTAAGTTCAGCCTCTATACCTGAATTCTCCTGGCGGTAATTAGAACCAAGATGTAAACCCCCACTAAAACCTGTGGGGAATGGGATAACTCCAAGCAGTCCACTAAGGCCATGTCAGACTATCACTACAATAGGAGGCACATATAGAAATGTAAGCCCTGCTCCTTAGATTGAAATGGATGAGCTAACTAAGAAGGGTGGATAACAGCAGTAAATACAAGAGAGTAGCACAAGAGTAGTGAAGAGAGTGCCCTTTTTACAGTAATAAGCTTAGTAGTAAGAAAACCAGACAAGACTAGAGTATAAGTAGTAACGGCTCCTTCTTACTTATTTTTGACTAACAGAACATATCCAGTTCATGGGAATACCGGCGACATTTTATGCCCGTTCGAGGAACGTTTTAATAGACCAAGAGGTAAGATATAGGCATATCTAGTTTTAGATTAGAAACAGGAATATAGGCAAGACACAGTAAAGATACTATGTTCAATACCCCTATAGATATATGAAATAACAGTGAAATAGCCTGACAATACTAAAGGAAGACACCCCAAGAGAAGGAGCTCCTAGGTCAGGAGAGAGGTAATTATAACAACGTGTTTATCTATATAGTTGATAAAATGCAAGAAAACTCTTTTTTAACATTAGGATATTATTCGACAGGAAATATCCACAGTAAAGTTTGCAGAATCAAAGTGTAATGCAAAGCAGATCCTATACTGGAACGTCTCCTACATTGTTTGGGGGTGAGATTATACTTTATCTACTTCATATAGGACCCTTGCAGTAGAACCCCTCCCTAGTTTAAAGTAAAGATAAATAGGTTTTCCACACTGAAAACGACTCGGAGGGAATGTCATGCCAGTTGCTGAATAATTTTACTGTAAATGTGGTTGGGCCTTGTATTAGAAGTAGTGCACAATGCAAACAAAATTGAGTTATCTGATGTACCTGATTGTCATATCACCAATAACTGAATGTGTATTCATTGTGTAACCATCTAACAATTAGAAGATAGGGACTGTTAGGCAATACTAGAATTTAATCCATAGTGGGTAAAGTAGTAACAGCCATCTAAGATAAGAGAAGCCAAGACATACTGAATCAAGAGAAACTGGTACTATGTACGACAAATGACTCCGTACATTTCTTCCCATATACCTACAGATACGGTGTAACTAACCGCTTCTTGAAACCCCAGCAAGAGAAGTCCTGAGGAAGGTGCCACAGAATCAATTGTACTGCACCGAAACGCGTTGACGCACTGTTTTTTGTCAGAAAGAATCCAGTCAGGGCCGGGTAACTTTAGATGGATATCCAACTTTTTCACTAAAGGTTTACATGAGTTAAAGTGGTTTAGGCCGTTGGATCTGGTAACATTCAGTGGCAGTGATATCTGGGAGCCACAGCGATACGAGGGGTTTTGTGATTATATGTAGTTTCGTTTCTCGTCCATCCCTTGTCAATATGTTGTAGATATGTCTCTATTTATCGTGTATTCTATTATTGTGTCTGTATAACACTGTTCTCATTTGTGTTTTACCCTTTCAAGGTATTTTTCCTTGGATTTTAAACTGTATTGTAATAATTTGTATGAATTTGCCTTGCTTTTTTATTGCTTGTTATATTGGTTTTTAATAAAAATAGATTGTTAACGATTCTATTTCTTTGTGGAAACCCTTTTTTACATTACTTAATACATAGTGCACTGTATGACCTTCTTCCCTAATATGACAGGTTAGGAGTCATTGGTTAACTAGTAGACTCCAGGGATCCCCCCTTTGACTTACTGTCTTCCTACCCTGTTCCCTGGTGAAAGTGGGGTACCCTCTCCTTTTGAAACTTGTTTGGCCTACAGCCAATGCAATTGCAGAAGCCTGGGGCGCCCCGGTCGGAAGGATGGTTTCTTGCATTTATTTGCAGTTGCTATATGGTGAGATGATTTTATTTTTAAAAGACTCTTTTGTTTGTATATTTATTTGACTTTGTGGTCAAATAGCCAAATAAAGTATTGTTTGACTTGATTTATTTTATTTATTTATTTAGAGAGTTTTATATAGCGCAAACGTGACCCTTGGGTATCAGAGCGCTTCACAATGACATATACATGAGGTATATAATTCGCAAATAATACATACAAATTGTTATATGGAGGGTGAGGTAGGTAAATATGTAGCTATATGGTAGCATATCCCACTGCTATGAGGTAGATAGGAGAAGGTCATATAAAAGTTCAATCAAAGTTCAATAACGTACACATTTACATTGTTGTGAGGTAGGATCTGTATAGGTCTATCAGGGACATATCATAGCATATTCTAGTATAGTCTAGTATTTTACATCGGTTTACACATTATAAGTACTTTCAGTCAGCGTCTACGGCTCTTCGATTATATTTGATCATTGTATTCCTTTGGATATAGTTCGGGCAATTATCTTTGTGTACATTTCTTCTCGGTTTTGGGTCCATAAGGCACTTGAGGCTAGTTCCCATCTAGTTCGCGACTCTCACTTTCTTCTTCTCTAAGTCCGTAGGGAGAAGTTTAGCATGCGGTGTCGTTGAGGTCATTTCCTGGCTATGTAAGGAATTTACTAATTAGGAAGATCTTAGTTTCCTTTTTGAATGCTGTTGTGTTAGTCATTTTCCTGATATTTGGAGGCAGTGAGTTCCATATTCTGGGTGCTGCTCCTGAGAAGGCTCTATCGTATGTTTTCTTTTTTCGGAAGATGGGTGGTTTCAGTATCAGAGCGTTGGCGCTCCTGGTTGGTCTGACTCCTCCCGAGAGTTCAAGCTTCTGGGCCAGATATCTTGGTGTTTTGTAATGTAGTGCTTTGTGGGTGACACATGCCATCTTGAATTGGATTCTGGCTTCGTATGGTAGCCAGTTTAACGCTTTTAGATGTGGGGAGATGTGGTCGAATTTCCTCGATCCGGTAACGAGCCTTGCTGCTGCATTGAGGCATGCTTTCAGAGGTGCAGTGGAAATTTTCGGTAGACCTGCTAAGGTTGTACATCCGTATTCAATTCTTGAGATCACTAGTGATTGAATTGCCAGTTTGAGATCTGCTGATGAGATGAAAGGTTTCATCTTCCTTAAGTAATTCAGGTAAAAGCGGGCATTTTTTGCCATTGCATTGATGTGTGCTTTCATGTCTAGATTTTTATCTAATGTGATTCCCAATGATTTCGCAGATTCCACCAGCGTGGGGGTGCAGTTTAAAGCTGTGATTAGACTGGTCCATTCTTCTACCTCTGATTGGCTCTTCGGAGGAGAGATCAAAAGGAATTCCGTTTTTTGTGCATTGAGCTTCAGGTGGTTGCTGGTTAGCCATCTTAGTACCATTTTCAAAGCCTCATTCAGTAGCTTGATGTCCTCCAGGGATTCGACCTTGATATACACTTGTGTGTCGTCCGCATACATATTGTAGGATATGTTTGCGTCTCGTAGGATTTCAGTCAGAGGTTCAACATAAAGGTTAAAGAGTGATGGAGATAGTGTCGAGCCTTGAGGAACTCCGATCGAGTTTGGACTTGATGTGGATAGTGTCTGGTTGACCCAGAATTTTTGTGTTCTGTTCTGAAGAAAGGATTCAAACCATTTTAGCACATTCCCCGACATTCCCATCCTGTTGTGAAGTCTGTCTAGTAGTTTTACATGGTTTACAGTGTCAAATGCAGATGATAAGTCAAGAAGTACTAGAAGACATGTCTTATTGCGTTCCAAGGCCCGTACTGCGTCATCAACTATATGTAGGATCGCTGTTTCCGTGCTGTGACCTGTTCTAAATCCAGATTGGCAGTCGTCCAATAGCATGAAATTAGCGATGTGTTGGCTCAGTTGGTTTTGTACGCATTTCTCGATTAGCTTTGCCAGAAGTGGAATATTAGTGACTGGGCGGAAATTATTGGGGTCTGCCGGATCCGCTGTTGGTTTCTTGATGATGGGGACCACTTGGCCTGTTTTTAAACAGTCTGGCAAGATCCCTTGAGATAGGGAGGCGTTTATTATTCTGAATTTTTGAATTTTGTGCATTTGCAGTTTGAATTTGAAGGGTCTTATCCCTTGCTGGATTGTAACTGATGCCGGTGACAGAGGGCTTGGTGCAGCCTTGAAGCAAAATCCACAGGGTGTTGAAGTCACTATAATGTTTGCTTTTAGATCCTTAAATGGTTCAGAGACAAGGTATTCCACCATTGAAAAGGAGGTTTAGCCATTTATTGGGCAATAAGAAAATGTAAACTGTTCCTGTGGGATGAAATGTTTGTGGTACAGTCTGATCAAAAGCTTCTGCAAGAAGTATTGGAAAGGGTAAGACTGCATTTCATCCAGGATTTGTAAGTGGTTGGTGGTATTGCAGGACTGTCACTTTGTTGTGCCATAAATGCTTGTTGTTGAGAATAAGATATTTAATTGTTTCTCTTAGTTGATGAGCCTAGTGTTGGACCACAAGAGGAAGATGGTTGGTTGAAGGAAGAGGAGTTCAAGGTTTGTGTCACCACTGATGGATATGCCACTGAACAAGAGTGGTTGGATGAGATTGAGAATGGTGATACTTTGAAGAGATTTCGATTTGTCGGAGGATAAAACTATGAATTGTAATGAGCATACCTCAGGATTTGAGAAGGTTGTGGAAGAGTTGTCAAATGTCAACAATCTGATACTGAGAGGCTGTAGATTAGTTCTCCCTCGGGGTATAAGAAGTAATTTAATGAGTCTTGCTCATGATGGCCACGTTGGTTTAAATAAAACCAAGGAAAGATTGAGAGCAATCTATTGGTGGCAAGGCATGGATATCCAGGTAAAGAGATTGGTCGGAGGTTGTTATGAATGTAGACTAAGGGACAAATCTCAGAACCCTAGGACACTTCTATGGAATGTCTTGACATTTCCCATACAGGATGGGATGAAATTGAGTTGGAAATTGTTGGGCCTTTGAACTTTGAAAGTTCTCCAAAATATCCATTAGGGTTATTGGACATGTACAGATGGCCGGAAGTGAAAACAATAAGTGATATCACTACTGCTGTAGTTGTTAAATTTTTTATCAGACGTTTTCCTGTGAGAAGGGAGTCCGTAGAGTGTGCTTACGGACAATGAAGCTTAGTTTCACTTGAAGGGGATGGTAAGTTTCTAGCAGTGCGGGACGTTGCCATAAAAACCTTTCTGTTTTAGCTGTTTTGTTTTCATTCTCCTGTTGTGTTATGTTCTACCTTGTCTCTGCGCCGGGACGCTCCTTGGCTGGAGTATCTGTGCGCACAATAAATCACCGTAACATAACATAACATAACATAAGAAGAGTATGCTATATCATCCAGAATCAAATTGGATGGTGCAGAGATTTAATAGAACACTGAAAGAAACTATACAAATTGTCAGTTATAAGGGTGGTAGATGGATGACAGTGGTGATGGGGGGGTACACAGGTTCACCCCTTGCTCTAGCACAGGGGTAAGGTCCCTTAGAACTTTTTGAGAAACGGTAGTCATGTAAAAAAATAGGTCCACCATGGGTGGGTACTTACAGTCAAGAAAACAATTGAAAGTCAAAAGAATGTGGGTTGCAAGCAAAAAGAAAAGTATAGTATTACCAATGTGAAACGTTTTACTGTCAAGATGCTGTGGGGGCATAAATTGGCAAAAAATGCATGCAACGTCCCAAAATACTGTAAAAGATATAAAGTGATCAAGTTGTTTCAAAATTCAGTGAAATTGAATGGTT
Organism: Lissotriton vulgaris; assembly: GCF_964263255.1. Lineage (NCBI taxonomy): Eukaryota > Metazoa > Chordata > Amphibia > Caudata > Salamandridae > Lissotriton > Lissotriton vulgaris. Next base: position 502,995 of record NW_028252215.1, read on the forward strand.
GAAGCAGATGGAATCTTAATTAAGTAGTGGTCCAGAAATATGGTTCATTCGTGAGGAGTGTTCTTGTAATATTTGTTGTTCTTTTGATTTTTCTTTTTTTGATATTTGGGGTAAGGTGTGTGTTAAAGTGTTGCTCCTGTGTTACATTTACCTTTGCTGCATTTTTATAACCCAGGTAGAATGTTTGAATTTATAGAGAAGCTGTGAGAGCTGTTGCTGGGCTGAGCTTCTGCTGCTGAGCTATAGTTGGAGTTTCTCTTTTCAAATAAGGAATCCATCTACTGTTTCCAATCTCTTCAGTCTTATTCGTTTCTACACATTTAACCTCACATTGGTCTCTCCGGTTTTTTGATCATTTGAATGCAAATAAGGGTCTTGGAATTACTAGGTGTCTGGTCTTTGAAATTTTTCAGTTTTTGTTATTTATCTTTATTAATTGTATAGTAGTGGGTGTAAAGGTTGTAACAGATTTACATTTTTCTGAGCAGGGTTTTGGAAGAGTCTCGAATAGTGGTTCTCTATAAGTCTTTTTACCCTTATCCTCTCGGTTTGTATGACTGTCTCTAGGTATTGATTGTGTCTCAGCCTATTTGATACGCCTTCTGCTTGGGCATCACAATAAGATGTTTTGCTGCAATTCCTGCGAAAAGAAAGGAATTGACTGTATGGTAGGTTAATATGGAGGGCACTTGCATGTTAACTATCAAAGCGTAGATTGTTGTTGTAATCAATCTTATCCTGACAGTTCTTTGTTGTCAAAAGCTTGGCCTGGATGCTATATACCAAATTCAAAAAGGAAATCTGAGAGTTAGAATATGTGAAGATAAATTTGAGGTATGGGTATAAATGGGTGATTTGCCACACTCTACAAATCCTTGATTGATTAATTTAATCCATTCACATAAGGAATAAGCAGTTTTGCCTGTTTCTTTCTCACCACAACAATAATCAAAATATCATTGATATATCTGAGCCATAAAATCATCCACATTTTTTAATGGATTTGTGTCTGCATAGACACACTTCTTTTCAAAGTTGTACAGGTATAAACATGCCAAACTGGGGGGCGAAAGATCTCTCAGTGGAAGTTATCTGTTTTTTTAGGTATAGCGTATTCTCGAACTGGAAGTAAATTTGCTGTGGGGTTGGGCAGGCACAGGGACAAAATTGAAAGGGGTGATCAAATCCCAGTCAATGGTCCTCATGAGTTTCTCTATAACATTAAGAGTTGCATGCTGGATAGCACTAGCATAGAGTGCTTCAACATCAAGATTAATTAAGAGATTGGTTCTGTCTTCCAAGCTGATGGTTTTGATAAAATGTAGTTCATCCTTTCTGTCTTTTAGAAATGAAGACATCTTCTTTACCATCAGTGTGAGGAGAAAGTTGCAGAATATAGATAATGGTTCAAGAAAAGAATCAATTCCTTACACAATAGGTCATCCTGGTGGTGTGAATCTTACCCTTGAGAATCTTTGGCTAGATGTAAAAGTAGGGTGTCTTTATATTAGGTTTTAGCAGGAAATAAGCTACTTTTTTTAGGCTCAATCCTACAGTTTCTGATTTGTATACCAACATTTTTATCTGTTGTGCAATGTCTACAATGAGGCTGTAGTGATGGTTGTGTAACATTTTTGATCCCCTAGGAGATGCAGACAATCCTTTTTTCAGGAGCTATGATTGCAACTGCACCTCCCTTGTCTGCAGGTTTCATCGTTGTGTTTCTGTGAGTGGATAGCGATTGTATTGCCCTTTGTTTTTACCTTAAGATATTTTGATAGATCTTCTGCGTTTTTAGGTTATTAACTTCATTTAGGACTGCTTGTTTACATGCCTGGATTTCAGTGGGAGTAATAGCAACAGGTTTCAGAGGTACATATGAACTGCACAATTGCATCACATTTAGCATATTTACAATTTTGGACTCAGGGAGATTAAGTGATTTCCCACAGTCACATGATTTATCAGTGAAGTGGGGAAATCCAGCAATTGCATTTATGGGAACAGTCCAGCCCGAACTACCAAGCCAGGCGTCACTGGACCAGAAACAAGCATCCTGGGACCGGTTTCAGGTCATCACCCCATATCAGCCAGGCTAGCTTGAATCCAGTGACACGGTGAGCCCGGAACCATGTCTAGGCATACCCAGCACACTTAGGGTCTGCAGCACGTATTGTGCCACCTGCTTAAGTAGTGCCTTAAACCATATCCCAGGTCTGCCATTGCAGCTGCAATGCAGTTTTGAACTGCCAATTTGGCTGGGCAAAATAAACCCCTTGACAAGCCTTAAACTCTCCTTTTATTTTGTATCGGTCAACCCTATGGTAGACCCCAGGTATCCCGAATAGCAGGGTGCATTGTAATTAAAAGGTTAGACATGTACTTTTCATTTTGACATGTCCTGGTAGCAAAAACCCCTAAATTGGTTTTTCACTACTGTGAAGCATACCTCTGCATAGGATAACATTGAGTTGCCTTAATGTATAATAAGTGCTAACCTTTGATTGAGAACAGGCAAAGATTTCATGTTTAGTGTCCGAGAAAGTGCAATTTAGAATCATCTTTAATGCTAAAGTTGAGTTTTACGTAACAGTTTTAAAAATAACACTTTTAGAAAGCTGGAATTTTCCTGCCCTATTTCGTGTCTGCAGGCTGTTCTTGGGTCACATGACTGGGTATAGTTGACAGGTTTAAATTCCTCCCTGACAGCCACACAATAGAGGGATTAGATGTGCCTGGATCGGCTGTCTCTGGCAGGATGTGGAGGCAGAGCTGGGCACGGCCCCAATTGAATATCAATAGGCTGTGCCCGGCTTTCAAACATACAAACTCACAACACTTCATTGTTCATGTAGCTAGCCTGGAGCCAGAGCAGGGGAAGCAGAAACTCTAAGCACTCCAAAGGAAATTCTCTAGAAACATCTCCTACTTCAACGAAGGAACCAGGTATATCAAGAATTTGAGAATGCAAATAGGTCTCACATTTATGAGAGTTAGAGGTATTAGCATTATAAATTACAATGTCTTTTACCCATGTGTTTTGTAATGGAGTCGAGTTGATGTACGCGCCCGCAAATATTTCTTTTATCTAGCTGGCACAAAGTCAACAAAAAATGAACACATCATTGCAAATCCACAAGCAGAGATAAACAAAAAAAAACGTGTTGTAGTAAGACATAATTCACAAAGAAAGTAGAAATAGTACCTAAATTATAGAGCTTGCAGGGGAGGGACACTAATTAAGTTTTATTAATCAAAACTGTAGCAGTAGTGCTGGCTTCCATTATGTGCACAGTGCTGCACAGACATACACACAAAACCAGTACATGTTTTCCTGTCACACACAGAATGGTTACTGAAAATGTAGCAACAAAGTATGCTTCTCCAAGCGCACATATCAGAAACAGCAGCAGTCCAAGTTTCCTCACTTATACATCACAGACACAGCAGTAGAAGGTTCCCTCTGCTTCCATAAGTTTGTATCATTGCATGTGAAGGATAGCGAGGACTTGTGTGGTGTATTAGAGAGAAGTGTGTGGCTAGTAAAAGATCATGTGTGATATGGTGCAAATCACAAGGTGAAGGGATGGTTTTTGTGTGTTGGTGAGTGATGGAAATACTTGCAAGAGGGAAGAGGTAGTGACATATGATTGTTGAACGTTTCTGCCAGCATGTTATGAAGTACTTTTCCACACAATTCAGGATGACATGGATAAGGGAAGAGGAGGTGGGAGGAGGCAGGGCACGAGTAGGAATGCACTCACTACTAAGAAGGCGCTACTGCCATCCCTCGGGTCCCCTTGACCTCTCAGAAAAGCGCAAACCTATCATCCTGAACACCAAGAACAATGTGGCATGGGGCACCTCTACCCCATTCAGTGAAAAAGACATCAAGATTCTTCAGAACATCAATCCATCTAACCACTTCAGTGACCGCTGCCACCGTCCAGCTTCAAAGAAATCAAGAATGTACTCATCCCCACCTGGACAAGGATTGTAAACGCTTCTCTATCACAAGGCACAATCCCAGGCTGCCTACAAGCAGCACAGGTGTCACCTATACTAAAAAACTTAACGCAGATAAAAATTACCTCAATAATTTCCACCCTATCTCCAACATCCCCACATTAGCCAAACTACTTGAAAAATGCATACAATCCCAACTCTGTGCTCACATAGAGAATTTCCAACTCTTAGACCAGCATCAATCCGGCTTTCGGAAGGGGCACAGTAGTACCAAATCAGCTCTCACGCATGTTATGGATGACAACTTAAAAATGCTTGACCAAAATGATTCTTGCCTCCTAATCCTACTTGACCATTCTTCAGCTTTCGACACGGTTAATCACGACAACCTTCTATCCATTCTGAAGAACAGGTTGGGTTTCTTGGGTCGGGCATTACAATGGTTCTCGTCCTTACTTCACCACAGATCACAAAGAATCAAGGCAAACCATTCCCTCTCCCAGCCCTCTCCGGTAATCATGGGTGTACTCCAAGGGTCTGCACTATCTCCTATCCTCTTCAAATTTTTCTTGGCACCACTAGCTAATTCTCTAAATTCCACGAACATTCTCTTCTGTATGCACGCTGACGACACACAACTTTGTTTGAAAATCTCATCCCCGGACAACATCATCAATCAACACTACCCTAAATACTATGCAAAATTGGTTAAGGGAGAACCATCTACTGCTCAACACCTCCAAAACTGTATTCCTTTTCATCTCTCCCCCAAACTACATCCCCAAGCTAGACCCTTGGCTGAATCACCTCACTGCCTTCAATTGCACCCCTATCATCCTAGACTCAGCCAAATCTCTCGGAATCACCCTGGAGAAACACCTGAATATGAAAAATCATATCAGCAATGTGTGTAAGGGAGCTAATCACTTGATGAGGACACTCAGAAACAGCAAGCCATTCCTTCCACAAAAGGACTTCAAGTAGGTGGTACAAGCACTGGTCCTGCCATAGTCCAGCCTCGGCAGGACCAGTGCTTGTACCACGCTCTGTGGCCTTCCCAAATACACCCTGGCTCCCCTAAGGGCACCACTGAACGCTGCCGCCAGACTGGTCACAGGTACCAAACGAAATGAGCACATATCACCAATCCTAAAATCTCTTAAATGGTTGCCCTACAAAGCTCGAATTCAGTTAAAGATTGCCGTTCTGGTGCACAAAGCCCTGCATTTCAAAACTCCCAGGTACCTAGCGCAAAACCTTGAATTATCCTGCGGTGGGAGAGCCTCAAGGAGCACTTTCACTCTCCTTCTGAAATTACCCATCCTTAGCAAAAAGAAGACCGGTCTCCTTGCCTTCTCTGGCGCTACCCCAAGGATATGGAACTCTCTTCCACTGGAAGTACACAGAATCTCTTCACCGACTGCTTTCAAACTGGAAGCCAAAAATTCCTAATGAACAAATGTTTACCTTAACTTGGGCTAGGATCACTTGCTCAAAATCATGCTTCCTATAGTAGCACGTTATATTCCTGTTTATCGCATTACCCTCCTTGATTCACTTGTCTGGGAAACATGGAGTATTCCTGTTGTCTATTCCTACTTGATGTTGATATTGGATCTATGCTCTTCTTTTCCGCATTGTGTACACCCTTTCGTAGCCTGCTACATACCCGTTTATTGTACTACTCTCCTTAATTCATTTGTCTGGGAATTATGCGACTATTTGTCTGGGTTTTAGGTGACTATTCCTGTTGTGTATTCTTACTTGTTGTCGATATTGGATTTATATCCTTCCTTCCTTCCTTTGTAAAGCGCTCTGATATCCTTCGGGATCTTGTTCGTGCTATATAAAACCTTATACATACATAAAGTGCCAAATAAAGGGAGAGGCAGTATCTTTGCTCCGATTATCTCGTCTTTTCAAGGCCGTCTGCCTCCAAATTTGCACAAGGGGCACTCTGCTTTGAATGTATATGTTACAGCAAATGCAAAGTAAAGATATTCTGTTTACTGCAACTCAGCGCATTTCCTGGCCCTGCTATCCAACAGAAAAAACACAGCCCAGTGCTATTCGTATCGAGCAAACAAAGTCTATTTAAAAAATGCAATAATAAAAAAATTAAAAAGAATCAAATTCCTTCTGGATGGATCAAACCACGAGAACCACTGAGAGCACAAATCATCCACCAGCTTGACAGTATAGGCCCGAATACATGATCATTTTTTTAAGAGTGTGGCGCTTGTATCCTTACTTGTGTGTGGTCCTGATGTGATTTGTTTGTGCCCCTTTGTGATTGAGATTGTGAACCGGATTCAGCTTTTAGGCTCTAGTTTCAACATCTGCAGGTTAATACATTCACCAGCCCCTTCCTACCTCATACAGTCAGCCCCCACCCCTCCTCCTGGCCTTAAGTAGCTAAAAAGCACACAGAATATATGCCCTCCCTGAAGCGTTTATCTTTTTAATATATTCCTAATTGGATTTAAAGATCGCCTCTAGGTGCATCCAAATAGGCTTACATTTGAACGGGCAAGAGGGAATGACATTTATGAACAAAGATGCGAGGCAAGATTCCAGTTAGTGGTGCTGTCAGGGTGAAATCATGTTCACACTCACTATGACCCTTGTCAGGAGTAATTAGTTGTTGCCACCCTGAGTTCTGAATCTGCCCCTTCTAAGGAATTAATTTCTCACCTGCGCTGTACTTTTGGTTCAACTGTTTTCATATAACACACTGCAAACATAATTTCAACGCCTACTATTTTATTTTCCTCCATAGAAAGCCACAGTATCATAGTATCATTTGTCACGTGGCCCCTTCTCACTTTTTACAAAATTGAGCATGCTGGGAATTGTAGTCCTTTTAATTGAAATAGCAAAATAAGTTACAGAACCCATGATGGCACTATACTGCAAGTCTAGCACGCTCATCTCACTTTTATTTTTAGGTTGAGGGGAACTATGTTGGCTGCCCGTGGTCTACGAAGGGGACCCTCATGAGAGGGCGGCCGCCTTAGTGCAACATGAGGGCCCACAAGACAGTCCAGCGTTGTGGGACCCCTTAAGGGTCCACGGGCAGCGTCACTTCCGGTAGTGGGTGGGCAGGGGATGAGGTATAAGTGCCTCTCCCCGCCCACCTGGCGGCCTCTTTGCCGCTGCCCTTGATGCCGCAAAACTATACAGTTGGGATTTATACTTCTCTGCGCAGGGTCAGTGTACGCCCTAACTTTTGACTTGGCTTGGGGAGATTAAACACTCCGCCCAGGGTGGAGCAGAGTGGGTACTCAAGTCTGTGCAAGGCAGTCAGTGCCTGAATATTTCTCTGCTTAAAAGGTAAATGCCAAAATGAAAAAAGGCCGGTACCAGCAAAGAAATTTACAGATTTACAGGGACATCAGAGCTTGGAAACAAGAGTACTTAAACACGATCACTTACTGCAACAAATAAAAGATAAATTGCAGGGCTCATGAAACGGGCGCTGTGCTGGGAGTTTAAGTATATTACAATTGATTTAAAAATTTGCAACTGGAAGGACTGCTCTGTTGCCTCAAACCTGCCCTGAATCCTCAGAGAACTGCCCTGCTGCCTGAGCCCTGTTCCACTGCATGAAGCCATGTTTACCAGAGTAACTCCAAGGGCTTGTTGGCTGGCTCCTGATCAGAGCCCCAAAGGCAGAAAAGGCTCCAACCATCCTGACCCCCAGCTGAGCCCAGCCTGAGAGAGTCTCAACCCTGCAAGTGATGCTGTCCCATTTCTGGACCTTTGTGAGTGATGCTAAAGGTGCCCAGATAGGCATAATTCCAAACTTGTGACATACATTTTTTGGCTAAAAACTGCTTTGTGAACCAAGAAGAGACTGGAATCAACATCCTTGACTGTCCCCCCAAGGTGAATTGCTGCTTTGCCTGACTTCCCATTCTTTTTTACAGCAGCAAATCCTCTTTCAGGGTTCTTCACAGAAGAGGTATCAGCCTTGTTAAGCTCTCAACGGCTACAACCTCCATACACGTCCCACTGGAGATTTTCAACTTTCCCAAAAGAGACTAAGTCTGACTAAGTACGAACAGGGAAATCTTCACAGCGACTTCATTCAGTGGATCTCCGATGACGACGCCTACTCCCCGAAAACCAGCTGCAGCCTTCCCCCACCGAACTTTTACCTTCTCAGACTTTTTTTCTAACTTTCCTTCAAGTCCAGAAGTTAGGGCCCACTGGGCCCAATCGACTTTTTGCATCAGAGTCGCACTCCATCACAGTCGGCCATATTTTTATACTTGGCCCAATTCTCGCATGTCTGGATGTCCATGGTTGGCACTTCTTTTGAGCACTCGTTTTATTCTTATACTTTAAAAATATGTAACCCCGGTCCTTCTAATTGGAGTTTCTTCACTGTGTTGTCAAATAATTTAGTAAAATGTACTCTTTTTTTCTAAACTAGTGTAGGATTTTTCTTCTGTTGTGTTTTTACTTTAGCTTTGCACATTGCCTCAGAGTTGAATCTGACTGCTTTTGTGCCGAGCTACCAGAGGGTTAAGCACAGGTTAATTTAGTGACTTTAGTGGTTCACCCTGACTGGGATTGTGGCTGTTGCTTTAACAGGGTTTCCACCCCAGTCAACCAACTACCAAATTTCTCATAGCCACTATATCACATACCATTCTAAGCTTATACATTGCAATAGGTAATTATCTGACTGAGGAAAACACAGAGTATTTCTGGAAGGAAAAATTAAAGCAAATGTGCAGAAGAAGGACATCAGCAACTAGTATATGAGCAATCTGAGTAGAGGAGAGAAGATATATATATATATGATAAAGCATGAATGCTAAGTTAAATGTGACATTTTATATGTGTTTATGACAACGGTAGAAGCTGTAAGTTATGCAATGGTAAAAGGATGACTAGAGGTCAAGCAGAAAGAGGTAACAAGAGATAAGCATGAGCAGTGCTTAATTTGTGCCAGTGTTTTCCGGTGCTTGGCACCAGCACTTTGTTTGTAAACACCGGCAGGTATTTATGAAAAAACACCACATGTTTGCCCTGTGTGTGTATTTTTAAACAACACTCATTAGTGGAGCATTAATCTATTTAATATACCTTTAAACAATTATAAAACTTGGAACTTAAACCTGCTTAAAAAATGCAATGGGATGTGCCAGCTGCAGGGACCAGTGAATATTGCCTTGAGCCCTGGAACTGGCACTTAATTTTTTACAAATCAAGCACTGAGTATGTGTGACTCCCAGTGACAGTAAAATCTCTCAGAAGCAGGAGGCCAGGAAATTAGAAACAGAGAGAAAATAAGGGTATCTATGTCCTCTGAGAACAAGCTGAAAGGGAATAATAGTATGAAGAGAATGTAGTCAAAAGGAAATTAAATTAAAATCGTAAATGGAGGGCAGTGAGTTAGATATGTAAGTGAATCTTTGCAGTGTAGTGCAAAGTGGAGCCAAGACAGGGCAACACTGATGTTTGAAAGTCCAAACTTTATATGTATGCATGTGGTATTTCCATAATGCAAACATAGCCAAAAGGCAGCGGAGTGTGCTGTAGCTGGTCAACGACAAACATAAAGCCAACAAGTGATAGGAGAGGTTGCTGCTTTGTGGTCTGTTAATGTACTGTGATGTAGTGTTCTTTAAAGTGGTGTGTCTACAGATCTTTCCTAAATTATAGCAGCGTTGGGGCAGTCCTCATCGATTTAGGGATGTTGTTCCGGATCCACTTATTAGTCTTCGGTCTGATGGTGTTCTGGCTGCAGGATTCCCAAGAGCCACCACAGTGTGCCTGTGAGTTAAACGATGTGACAGTTGTATGTAACTTTATCTTTTGGTACCAGAGTCATAACTCTGGCTATCAGATGATCAGTACTACAACACTCTGCTCTTTTCAGTCCAGAGTCAGGTAAAGGCAGTTACCTTATCCTTTATCTTGACAAAGTTGAGGCACAAGAACACTACACTGCTCTAAAAAAACAAGCATTTGCAATGCAATCGGTCTCGTCTTTGGGACCTTATATGTATTTGGCTATTCAGCACATTAGCCTGGAAGCTGAAAAATCAACTGTTCTTTAACATGGAGGAAAGGAAGCACCAAACTGCGTGACACACCAGGTATGAGAACACATGGATAGAAATATTGCCTTACAGCTGGAAATGGTATAGTCCAAAGCTCTGTTTTTAATATAAAATCAGGGCCTTAGTGGTCATATCACTGAAAATACCAGATTTGAAAAAAATATTATTGTCTACGGGTGCTCGTGGAAGATAAGCTAAGGTTACATTGTATATTCTGATCAATATTATGAATTAGAAGGCAGATCCCAACAAGCTAATTCCCTTCCATAAGATGAACTTCAAAAATACTTACATTTTGGAATAGTCTTTCAGCACATAGTCCTTAGACCAGTATTTGGTGGCATGTCATTTTCTCTCCATGGGTTCGCAAATGTTAAATGTGGCAAAAGATTTGAAAGGGCTCTGAATTTTTATGCGATTAATTTAAGAAAAATAGGATTTTTTGCAATGTGGGCAGGCTAATCTGAGGTCAGGCCAGACTCTACCAGCGTGGTCTGCACCTAGCTCAGAGGCTATGTACTCTTACAGAAGCAGATAAGGATGAGACATGGAATATACAGCCTTCCATCCTCAGCGGAGGCTCAGATTTAGAAGCAGAAATAAAAACAGGGGGTCCGATTCACAAAGGTAAACTTTACGACTTTGGATAGTCACAAAAGGCGTTTACAAGTGCTATATTTATGCCCGCACTCAGGGCAGAAATAAAGACAGTACTCGTAAATGCCCTTGGTGACTTCCCAAAGTTGTAAACTTTAGTTTAGACCACATTTCTAAGTTTACGTTTGTGAATCAGGCCCAGGGTGTGGGGGTTCATCGGAACAGCAGATGGTTTTTATAGAATATGTGAACAATATTAAGGCAACACTTAGAATGATGACAGAAAGTCCTGTTTAAATGTATGTAAAGTTTCAGAGGGGTTGAAAAATATCTTTAATAAGATACAAAAAAAGTGTTTTTTATCTGGCAACAAAAGAATTTAGTGTAACCCATTAGTCATAAAGCTCAAATAATTACTGGACAATAGATATTTCTCCTGGCTCTATGAATAGTTATTAATAACGCTGAATTCAATGGCACTTTCTTTATAAAAGTCAATGAAGATGGGACTGCTTGGGTTTAGGCTTGTAGCTCACATGTGGAGCTCTTTTGCACGAGGATTGACCCACCAAATTATCCTAATATGATTGCAACTACTCAACCCACTGAGCAAACATTCAGGGAGTGGAACTTGTCGTAAGATACACAAGCCTCCGCACAAGGTACCTGAAGACAAAGAGCTATCATTCAGATCCCTGCAGCAGGAATAGCAGTTTACTGAAAAATCCTACCACCAAAAACCAGGGAAAGAGGTATTTTAGAGGAGCCGGTCGCTTCAGATATTAGTAGATATTGTGAAAGGCTGGTATCTATAAAGGTCATTGGACTGGAGCTACTGTCGCCACCTGACTGTGTCATCACAGGCTGATGTAATCCATCTTTTTCTGTTTAGAGTTCCCCAAGGCATTTAATATATTTGTATATCAATGTTTCTGAATGCACATTCTTCATTAATAAATGCATTCTGAATTTAGTATTGATTGCACCTTTGCAACAATTAACATTTGCTTCACAGTAGTAGGATAGCGCATCAGTTATTCATCACTATGTATTCACATGATTTATAATGCGTTATAGAATCCAGTGAAGGTACAAGAATATGCTCATTCATGTGTGTTACATCACTCAGCAGGAGGCCTACCCTTTTCAAAATAATCAGGAAAAATGATTTAAGCTTGGTGCAGGCTTGTATTAGACAGAGAGTAATCTTTAGCTTCCTAGGAGACTTGGTTTGTTCAAGCCGATCTGCAAAATCCTCAGTGAAGGTCGTTGGCTTCTCGTAGCCAGCCAGGCCCTATCATCTCACTAGGGAGCGTCACAATTGAGGCAGAATAGGTTTGTTGTTTGGTGTAAGAAATTGGGTTATTGGTTAAGAGGGATGGAAATACCACTCAGGCAACAACCACAATCCCTGTCAGGGTGAACCACAAAAGTCACTAAATGAACCTGTGCTTGACCCTCTAATTGCTTGCCACAAAAGCAGTCAGGCTTAATTTAGAGGCAATGTGTAAGTATTTATGCTGCACACAAGTGGAAATAAAGTGAAAACACAACAAATGAAATATCACAAAGCAATTTAGATAAATAGAGAAAATTGTACTAAATAAAATGATACCAGAAGGACAAAAATGCAATCAGTAGAACTAGAAATAGTTAAAGTTAAAGTTTTTAGTAAAAAATAGTGCCCTAAAAGCACAGAGCCCCGCTGACAGTCTAGTCACGCTGGACCCGGAGAAAGTCACAAGTTCAGTCTGATCACGATGGAAGATACAGGGACCAGGTTTGTCCCACTGAAACATTATATTCTTAGTCCGGTGTGAAGAGTGTCCGTTTGTGTTGGAGGAGGCCATGAGGAGGAGGAGGCTGAGCATCTCAGATGGTCTTTGCTGTCGCATGAAGAGCAGGTCAGGTGTCACAGACTGTTGTCATCACAGACAGTAATTGCTGTAGCTTTGTGCTGCAGGTGGTTGCAAGCTTTTATTGCTGTATTGTTGATTCAATTCAACCCACATGAAGAGGACGCAGTGCTGCACCTTGACTCCATGAGACAGGCCTAATTGAAGAAGGGCAAGTGGCAGACAAGGATCCTTTTTATCTTTAATGGCCACATTCTATATGCCCCAATCTCAATACAAGGACAGTTTTTAAGATGTATCAACCCTTCTGGGTCATTTTAAGACCCTGGCAAATAGGAATTAGCAGTCCTTATGAGATAGCCTTGGATTTCAGCCAGGTTTTAATATCTAAAATCAGAGCGGCTCAGCACAGAAGGTTTAAGAGAGTGATTGCTTTCATGCATGTTATAAAAGTGTCAATTTCACAGTCTTGATGAAGATGGTTTGAATCAGGATGATACCATCGAAACGCATCGATGCATTTGATCCTAATGTGTGACGTGTGCTCATATCACTAATGAAATATTGATTAACAATCTAGTTCCCGCCTCAACTTAATGTTGTCATAAATAGGAATTGTTTGATGACAAAGGACACTCTCTTTTTCTTCCTCCTTTTATGGTTCTCCCCTTTTGTATATTTTGTCACGTTGTGGAAACCCTTATTTGGAGGAAATGCATGCAATATGATTGTGTTTTTATTATTAATGTTTTTATTTTTATGAATTGATTGCATATTTTTTTAACAAAAAGTCTTTAAATAAATTAATTTGCATAATTTCATTAGTAGATTGGTGTATTGAAATATTCCATTGGTAAAGGTTAGTATCCTCCAACTTGCACTTGGTTTTGTGGCTGAAGAGTGTAAGAGAAAATTATGTGAAAGGTGGTGTGGTTATTCACAGTTTTCTTAAGGAAAATTCACGCTTTTGTTTGAGCCAAATGCAGAACCCTATTCCTTTGGAGTATAAGTGGTCCCTGTCTTTTGTGTTTCGGCTGTAGCACAAATTGCAGGTCTAGCATTGCCATTCACTGTGGACTATCGTTGTCGGCACGAAGAGCAGATCCTACCAGTATTCAGTATTTCGCATTGGGGGTCATCACAGGTGGCCGAGTCTTGGCTCGAACTGGATCATTTGCGGTAGTGAGGAGCCCAAGCGTCAGGATTTTCACCTTTTCTTCAAAAGAGTGCCCTCTGATTCCAGTGAAGTGTTCAGGACTTTGGGAGGCACCTCTTGGGAATCAGGGACCCACGCCAACAGAGGCCAGCAGGGCTCAGGCAGGTCCAGTGTCAGGTCCTTTCACAGTCAGTTGACCCAGGACACTAGCAGAAGGCACACATGGTTGGGACAAAAAAATGCCAATGTTCTAAAAGTTAGAACAACAAATGATCTATGTCATCACCTTTATCGCTGCATGTTACTTAAACAGAAACAGAACATATACAAATGTTTTGGGTCTGTAGTATTTATTTACTAAATATTTCTTATTTTGAAAATGTAGTCATTGTTCATTTACAGTCAGAACAAGGGAAAACCATAATTCTTCCCACATTAGAACATAAAATATAGTCATACTGTGAAAAACGAAATAACCAAACTGTTGCAAAAGACATTTCTTCTTTTCAAGTTGAAGAATGAATGTGAGCACCACTTGTTCAAATGCTAAAATATCCTTCGGAACCATGTGTGCAGGAGGAATAAAATGTGATTTATTGGCAAGCCCTGAAGGTTCTTGTACCATTCCAATGTCTCTTGTGGACAAAAAGTGCTTCAACCTTATTTTGCGGAATATTTCAACTGCCTCAACCTTCATTCGGGCAAAATCTGTGCGTTTACTGGGTACAAATTTGAGGCCCAGCTCCAAAACGAGTTCCTCATCTTTGGTTAGTACTTTGCTGGACAAGTTGACTATATGTATCGCTGCAACCTTATAATGAATGTATAAAATGGTGAATGAATTCCCAATATGGTTGCTTCTTCTTTTCTGAAAGTAGGACTGGTCTAAGAGCTCACCCTTTACTTTCTTTCATGTAAATCATTTTTAGGTCGAGCAGACCTTACTCTCAATGCGTGAGCATTGAGAGTGTCTGCTTCAGACCTTTTGTCGCCCGTATTGGGAATGAGTTGGGAATGAGGACACCAATCTGTTACGAGCGTTTTTCCTCGCGGGAGCGCGCGTCCGATACCTGCGCATGCGCGGTGCAAGCCCTGGCTCTCACACAGACACAGGCAGCCCCCACCCCTCTGCATGCACGCACGCACACACACAGGCGCAAGCCCTCGCTCACACACAGACACAGGCAGCCCCCACCCCTCTGCATGCACGCACACACACACAGGCGCGCGCATGCACACGCAGGCACACTATCCCCTGCCTCGCATTCTCTCAATCACACACAGTCACGCATGCGCACACACATGCACACACACACACACACGCACGCACACATGCATACACACAGGCCTTCACATTAGCCCTGCCCTCCCCTCCCCTCCCCTCCCTCTCACCGGGCTCTTTCGGCGTGTTCCGTGTCTCCTCTGCAGCGCTGGTCGGAGTCGGCCGGCTTCACTGCTTCCTCGGCGGCGGCGGGCAGAACTTCCTGCTGGATTGCAGGCCCCGCCCCCGTCTCGGCCAAAAGTGCCTGACTTCCGGTTTACACGGAGCAGGGCTGCGGCGGTGATTTCGAATGCTCATTAAGTTATTGAATTTAATACTGCAAGTTAAAGGTTAAAGTGATTTAACGCTCCGTGAAGGATACGTTATTGAATATAATACAACAGTTTGCAAATGAAACTGACACGGAGTGAATTTATGATACCGTGTATTGAATTCGGAATTGACACGGAGTGAATTTCAGAAACTGGAAATTGATACTGACAGGGTGTATGTCACATTTTTGTTTGAATAGGAACGAATGTTCTGTATGCTTTCGTTTGTATGTGCTTTTCTTCATGCCCTCCCTTTCCATCTTTGGCTCTTGACTTACTCTGGGCCAGCACAAGCCGACTTTTCAACTTGCTTTGTCATTATTTATGTGAGCAAATTTCTGCGTGTTTTAAAGTATAAATTGCTTATGTTTCTTGTTTTCATCATAATTAGCTTTGTTATTCCCTTGTTCGAGCGTGACGGCGCTGGCACTAAATCCTATTACACGAAATATTGAGTTTCCGGGGAAATTTGCTCCTTCTCTCCACCCACACGCTCTGGTACCAAGCACTCTCTCTCACTAGGGAGAGAGACCAGTCAGGCGACACGCACGTGAGCACGCCCCCTATGGTGAGGTTCGGCAGCACAGCTGTGCTCTTGGATTTGGCTCTCGGGGTAGGACGCACACACCTAGCCAAAAACGCCGAACCTACAGAATTGAACCCGTCTTTAACCCCGCGTGTCCCTTCTCCTCTGACAAAGTAGCGGCCTGAAGCAGCAAGGTGAGCCTGCACGTGCCGCTCTGTAAATAAGTAACAATATAACAAACACCTATTGGCAGACATGTATGGCGGGAATTTAAATTGATATATATGTGTGTGTGTGTGTGTTGTAAACAGATCTTGGCATACACACACACACATATGTATATATATATATATATATACACACATATATAGATGTATATGTGTGTGTATATATATATATATATACGTGTGTTGTAAACAGATCTTGGCATACACACACACACACACACACACATATATATATATATATATATATACATATATACATATATAAATATATATCGCACACAATAATCCTTTCCAGGAAAAGCTCGCACTCTGGATAAGTATCACCACAATTTTATTCCAGCAAAGTTACGCGTTTCGACAGCAAGAGCTGTCTTGTGTTGTGAACAAGACAGCTCTTGCTGTCGAAACGCGTAACTTTGCTGGAATAAAATTGTGGTGATACTTATCCAGAGTGCGAGCTTTTCCTGGAAAGGATTATTGTGTGCGATAAGTTTACAGAGGGATCCGCTCGGTTCTACGCTCGCCACCTGCTAATGGGCTCTTGACTTCAGTAACGAATCGTTGTTGTGGATATATATATATATATATATATATATATATATATATATATATATATATGAACACCAACGCCCACTCCAACAGAATGAGCCCGACATATGCTGGCTTCTCACCAGGATTTATTCTGCAGAAAATAAAGATAAAGCACCGTCCAGGAAACGCCAGGCAGACGCGTTTCTAGCGAGTGTGTTAGCTTTCTTCAGTGCCGGTTCCTGTTTCCTCTCAGAGCCTCGCACCTGGGGATACTTGCAGTGTCCTGAGCAGTCTCTGGCCACGCTTTTTAAAGAGATAGTTCCTCCCCGCCTCTGCTCACAGCTGCGGTACCTCCTGTGAAGGTGTTGAAACCAGGAGCACGCTGGGACACCGAGTCCAATGTGACAGCTCATACAGTGAAAAGCCGCCAAACGCCCAGTGGCTTGTCTCGATGTCACCGCATCCTTCCAATTCAGCCACAGGGTTATTTTCTGCAGTACCTGGCAAGGCCCCTGCAGACACGCTGCAGCCTCCTTCCCCGAAATAATGTTCCACAGCCAAATACCGCAAAACCACTCGGGGGGGTGAAGCGCTTGTAGTTTTATACGCGGACCAAAGGTTGCTGCCTTTGCGCTTCACACCAGATCAGGAGGGCATGCCGGTTGACCAGTACACAGCAAACTGGTCTTTGATATGAACACCAACGCCCACTCCAACAGAATGAGCCCGACATATGCTGGCTTCTCACCAGGATTTATTCTGCAGAAAATAAAGATAAAGCACCGTCCAGGAAACGCCAGGCAGACGCGTTTCTAGCGAGTGTGTTAGCTTTCTTCAGTGCCGGTTCCTGTTTCCTCTCAGAGCCTCGCACCTGGGGATACTTGCAGTGTCCTGAGCAGTCTCTGGCCACGCTTTTTAAAGAGATAGTTCCTCCCCGCCTCTGCTCACAGCTGCGGTACCTCCTGTGAAGGTGTTGAAACCAGGAGCACGCTGGGACACCGAGTCCAATGTGACAGCTCATACAGTGAAAAGCCGCCAAACGCCCAGTGGCTTGTCTCGATGTCACCGCATCCTTCCAATTCAGCCACAGGGTTATTTTCTGCAGTACCTGGCAAGGCCCCTGCAGACACGCTGCAGCCTCCTTTCCCGAAATAATGTTCCACAGCCAAATACCGCAAAACCACTCGGGGGGGTGAAGCGCTTGTAGTTTTATACGCGGACCAAAGGTTGCTGCCTTTGCGCTTCACACCAGATCAGGAGGGCATGCCGGTTGACCAGTACACAATTGAACCCGTCTTTAACCCCGCGTGTCCCTTCTCCTCTGACAAAGTAGCGGCCTGAAGCAGCAGGGTGAGCCTGCACGTGGCGCTCTGTAAATAAGTAACAATATAACAAACACCTATTGGCAGACATGTATGGCGGGAATTTAAATTGATATATATGTGTGTGTGTGTGTGTTGTAAACAGATCTTGGCATACACACACACACATATGTATATATATATATATATATACACATATATAGATGTATATGTGTGTGTATATATATATATATATATATATATACGTGTGTTGTAAACAGATCTTGGCATACACACACACACACACACACACATATATATATATATATATATATACATATATACATATATAAATATATATCGCACACAATAATCCTTTCCAGGAAAAGCTCGCACTCTGGATAAGTATCACCACAATTTTATTCCAGCAAAGTTACGCGTTTCGACAGCAAGAGCTGTCTTGTGTTGTGAACAAGACAGCTCTTGCTGTCGAAACGCGTAACTTTGCTGGAATAAAATTGTGGTGATACTTATCCAGAGTGCGAGCTTTTCCTGGAAAGGATTATTGTGTGCGATAAGTTTACAGAGGGATCCGCTCGGTTCTACGCTCGCCACCTGCTAATGGGCTCTTGACTTCAGTAACGAATCTGTGTTGTGGATATATATATATATATATATATATATATATATATATATATATATAT
Organism: Lissotriton vulgaris; assembly: GCF_964263255.1. Classification (NCBI taxonomy): domain Eukaryota; kingdom Metazoa; phylum Chordata; class Amphibia; order Caudata; family Salamandridae; genus Lissotriton; species Lissotriton vulgaris. The sequence continues at coordinate 521,529 of NW_028252215.1, forward strand.
ATGCTGTTGCCATTATAATTTACAATAACCTTTTTTTACGTATTAATTATTAAAAAAATTACAAGCCATTGTTATTTGTAATATCAATACATCTAAGTCCTGTAAATACAACACATATTGCGTTACAAATGCTATAGGTGTCTCATTTGCGAAAGTTAAAACTATTGGCATTGTAAATGACAAAGCTATTAATTTAGCTTTTTTCAAAACCAACACGTAAATAAAAAAATGGTCCTTTACAGTACCAATAGCTCAAACTTTCCTAATGCGAGACCTATTGCATTGCAAATGCTTGTTGTCATTTGTATCATGTCTTTCGTAACAGTTTGGTTATTTCGTTTTTCACAATTCGAGTTTCTTTTATGTTCAAATGTGGGAAGACTTATGTGTTTCTTTTGTTCTGATTGTAAATGAACAATGACTACTTCTTCAAAATAAGAAATAAGCAGTAAATAAATACTACAGACCAAAACAATTAGTTTATGGTTTGTTTCTGTTTAAGTAACATACAGCGATAAAGGTGATGACTAGATAATTTGTTTTTCTAATAATTGACAGGCCCTATCTAGTTGTCTTGTACAGGGCCTAGCCCCTTTATTAAGATATCAATGTTCTAAAAGTGGCATTTTTAGAAATGTGACCTAAAATCTGATTTTACCACTAAAGAGGATTTTAAATTACAATTCATTTGAGTGTGAGCAGCATATATCTATCTGTGTCAAACCAAAAGCTATCACTTAATAAATGTAAGAAGGTAACTCATTGTAAGTCAATGGTAGAGATAGGCTCGCTCTGAAAAACAGGCATTCCTCCCTTTGATGTGCTTTCATTTAGCGTCTGCAAGATTAAATGCATGCTTTCCAGTACATTGCCATGAATTTCCTGCAGTAATTTGCAGAGGCTCATGGGTGGATTTCGAATGATTTATCCATACTCACTCAAGAGCACACTGGGCATGAGGCAGATTTAGAGTACTTTTGAAACTACATACAATACCTACCCCACAAGGAATAGAATAAAATAGCTTTATTGTACAGTTATTTAAAACTCACATTGTTAAAAATTCCATCATTAAGAATCATTTAAAGCGTGTTTTGCACATATATTATTAAAATAAAAGGAAGAAAGGTGTTTAAAACCCTGTAAAATCATCAGTCTACACGGGCTATTGTAAGCCAGCCACTTGTTTGCACAGGTGCCTGAGGGAGGGTATATCAGAAGAAAAGTTAGTTGCTCTTTACCGGTTTTGGGAAAATCATGATTCAAGCCAGAATCAAGATTAGAGCTTTAGCATGAAAAACAAACATGTGAAATTCCCAATTCACATATCTCAGACTAAAACCTGGAGAAATGGAAGTGGGGAAAACGCCTCGTATTTGTGGAAAAACTGCAGAAATCAATACGGAAACATAACTGGCCACCATGAGGGAATTTTGCAGCCAGGAGTTTTTGAGCCAATGGTAACTGCTGGGTGTAGGCATATTGACCCAATTACCTTACCTGCTTGTAATGACAGCTTCATTCCCAAGGGCATCTCATTTCTATTAATGGTTTATGGTGGTACAAGGCGTGTATCTGCTGTGTGAATGCTTGGCTATTAACGTGATAATGACGAAGGGTTGCTCATCATATGAAGCCAAAAGGCTCAAAATCAGAAGGGGACCAACCCATCAGGCCAGGTGGCCAAATTTAAATGTCCCCTTTTAATGGACAGTTAGTCCCAGTGCTTAATTTGTAAAAACAAAATTAGCCTGAGGGCCTAACTTTTCTCGTTCGAGCCTACCACAGGAGCTGCTGAATGTCAGAGTTGCTGCATACCAAGGCTTCCAATTTTGATTCCACTTTGTGTCTTTATCCTCCCACTCAGCACTTCCTGTCTCTTTATCTCAATCTTGTTGGTTCTGTTGACTTCCTGCTTTTGCACTCTCAGGGGCATATTCTCAAGGATTTATCGCAGAGTAATCATCACTTTATCGCAGCCAAAGTGGCGATGAATTTATCACCCCATTCACAAGCTGGTGCTAACAACTGATATCACCAGTTTACCTGCGAAAGAAGCTGCAAAAAACATCGCCACAGATGACACCGGCAACTATCGCTAATGAGATGCAGAGTAGGCATTCCAGTGCAAAAAGCAGCGACAACACCACTCCGCAACATTCACAACGACCAGCCAGATCGGCGATAAGAACCCAAAACATGTGATAAGGTCCAAAAGTACAACCATCCTCTGCATCCTGACCATCACAGCGGACAACCAACATCCCACCTCAGACAAAGCTGCTGGCAGTGCTGCACTTGTTGGCCTCTGGTACCTTCCAACCAAAAACCGCCAGAGTCGGAAGAGTCTCACAGCCAACCCAATCCAAGTTCCTCACAACTGTCTTGGATGCCATCATCAGCTTGGTACCCCACTACTTATACTTCCCCCACACTGCGCAGAAACAGCTGAAGACCAAGCAATGCGTCTACGCCATAGCTGGCTTCCCACACATGTTAGGGGGCAATTGACTGTACACATGTCCTACTTCTGTCCCCTGGCAACACTGCACACAATTACCGCAAAAGAAAGCACATGCATTTCATCAATGTGCAGGCAACAGTGGACCACCGGGGAATCTCCACCAACGTCATCGCCAACTACCCAGGCAGTGTGCATGATTCCTACATCTACCGACAGTCCATCATCAACCAGTGCTACCAAGATGGCACAAATGGAAATGCACTGCTGTTTGGTAAGTACCAAATTAACACACCACGCACCTCAACTCCACAATCATGCAACTCACAACACTGGGAATGCACACATTACAAACTCACATACCACATGCCAAACAACATGCCCACCCACCAGACATGACAGCACAACTTACTATGGGAACCTGAGCCAGCCATGTACATACGCCATAAACGGCATAGCACCTCAGCCACGCAATAGCAGATTGTGGGGAGAGGTGGGAACTAGGCATGTGCGAAGGAGGCAAGTGGCCCATGAATGAGAATGTACACAATGACACGTGTGGCATGGATGTGATGGCCAGACTGCAGTATGCAGACCACATACATATCCATGTCGACATACACCGCTGGTGTATGGAGTGTAGTGGACAGTGGATGCAACCATGTCACCCCAGCCAGTGGGGAAGAGAGCAGAAATGTAGCTTGTTACGTCCCCCCCTGTAAACGTGAGCAGAGTGGGCTGGCCCGGCGTATGCCAGGCCAGTGTAGGTGTGTGAATAAAAAGCATGTAGCTCTGGGCGTGGCTCTTTTCCGGGAATGCCTAAAATCTCTGCCCGGGCTGCGTCTCTCACCCCGCCACTAGGCCGATACCGTCCCTGTGAGCGGTGTTGCCTGCGGTCCCCGAAACCGTCTTGCCCGCCCTTGCGCACCCAGGCCTCACTACTCACCTGCTGACACCGGTGTGTGTCAAAGAAGGCCCACCACGTGATGGTGCAACCTACAGGCCCGAGGCCTGCGACCTTGGCAGCCTACTCAGACCATCACGGCCTCCGGGAGCAAGGCCTGCAGTTCTCTGTTCCTGTTGACGTACTCCAGCGGCATACCCAGCGGACAAGTAGCTCACACATTTGGAACTGAGTCTTGATTACACTATGGCAGGGTGCATTTTTTATGGCAGAGTTTATATCAGTATACTACCTTCGATGTGGTGCCACCAAGTCTGTGTATAGCATACCAACCGCTCATGTGTGTGGGCCCTCCCAAGTTACTGCTGTCAGCCCACACTGCGCTCGAGTAGGTCACACATGTGGAACCGAGTCTTGATTTCTTCATGGCCGAGTTCATAATATTGCACGCATGAAGAGGTGTAAGAGGAAGATGCATTTCAGTCAGGAGGAAAAAAGGATCATCGTTACAGAGGTGATCGAACACTACCAACAACTGCCCTGGTGTCACTAACTCTATGCATCGCGACCCAATGACACATGGCTGTGGGCCCCTGCTGACCGCTGCCTCCGGCCTACACTGCGGTTGAGTAGGTCACACATTTGGGACTGAGTCTTGATTCAATCATAGCAGAGTTTATATCATTGTACCGGCCTCATCGCAGACTGCATCCCCTCTCAGCCCCAGTGCCACTAAGTCAGTTTACCGGCATTCATGGACACTCTCTGGTTGAACTTTGGTTTCATCTGAGTCTTCATCCTCATGTAGCTGAAACCGACTTGGTGGTAATAACGAGGCTGTAGCATTCCACTTCTCAATTTGCCGCTTCCGGATGGCTTCTGCCCTCTGCTTCATGCCCTGGAGGACACCCTCCACTGTCCCCCACAACCCTCCGCCACATTCACCTTAGACATCGAAGAGGACCCGCTCAGTCAGCGTGGCCCTACCTAAGTGCACCGCAAGTCACCGTCCAGTGGCGGTGTGCCTGGGCCGGCTGCAGTGCATTCTGGGCCACTAACTCTGTGCAGCTCAAGTCAGGGATCCTGTCTGATAGGATATTGAATGACCTCTGGGTTGATGGCCTTGGGGTCATCAATGCCATGTGTCTGTGGCCCTGCACTGTCCGCTGCCTCCGGCCTCAACTGTGGTCCACCAGGGCTCACACATCAAATCGAGTCCTGACCGGCTCAGACGTCGCATCATTGCAGGAGGCACACGCCACCACCGCCAGGACCACCTCCAAACGCCAACTGCTACAGTCGAAACAGTCGTACTGGCAGATAACAGAGTTGCTCACACCTGTTGTGGATGCCATCATCTGCCTGATACCCTGCTGAGCACTCCAGGTGCCACTAAATCAGTGCACCGCAACTCATGGACCATTTCTGATTGAGCTGTGTGCTGTGGAGAGCTCACACAGCAATGTCATCTCAGGCAGTGTGAGAGACCTGGGACGATAATGAGGAAGATGATGCAGGTGTAACACACCCCACTGCAGCTGTATCAGGAATATCCCAAAGGGACACAATCTTTGACAATTTCTTCACATGAGCACGCTCAGCTCTAGTGCCTCAACCTCAGTACACTGAAACTCACGGACACTTCTGTTTGCATATTGGGTGACCTCTGTACTTGCTCCGGCTACCATCATGATGCTTCGCAGATGTTTCTGTAATGCTTGTGTATTCTGTTTCTGTTTTAATAGTGATCACTGTTCAAGTTGTTGCCAGCACCAACTACTCAGTGAGGGCTGGCTTACACTCACCCCACACACATCCAGCACAGGCGTCACTGCACATGTGACCCTGCCAATAAAGGGGCCAGGCGCACGTGCCCGCAGCCAGTACCACATACTATCTGTGTGTGTTCATGTGGTCATAATGTATGCATGAGGGCCCTGGGTGCTACAACATAACATTTTGCTGTGTACAGTGGAAGCAATCATGTCACCGCAGGCAGCAGGTAAGACCTTGGACATGTGGCTTTGTCGTCACCCACTCAATACGTAAGAGGAGTGGACTGGGCTGTCGTACGCAGGTCCAGTGTGGGCGTGTGAATGATAATTTCGGGGCTCTGGGCGTGGTTCAGTACAGAAAATGTGCAAATGCATGTGTCTCAGTCGCAGTGTGGGTCTCCTTTGTAGGGTGTAGGTGGTCCCTGATGGGACTTAGGCACCCACGTATGTGATCTAGTTCAGCTTCCATGAGCTCTGACCCCACCCGCTCGGCCACCTCCTTGTGGCATTCTAACACCTGCCATTGGAATGCGATGTGTGCCTCAGTGAAGTGTTGGGAGGCAGCCTTGGTGGTGGTTGCTTCCAACTGTGTGGTATGTGCAGGGGCTGATGTCTCCTGTATGTAGCTTGGCTACCTTGCTCCTGGAGGTGGGTTGCCTAAGATGTCCATGAGCTGTTGTAGGGCATTGGTGTCGAAGGTGTGGTAGTCCTCTCCAGCATCACTGATGAGCTGTCTGGTCTGCTCTGCTGGAGGTGTTGTTTGTCCCTCTGCAATGTGAGAGGGAGATGCATGTTGACATTGTGTTGACATGTATGTTGGCGCATTCTTCTTGTTTACATGCAGAAGTATGACAATGTACATTGTGACTGTTTGGGAGGTGCTGAATATTTGATGCGGGACAGTGGACATGTGTACTACATGATGGATGTGAGGTTGTACACGTACATTTCCATCTCACAGTTTCCTGCTATGTTAGATGTGATTGGCCTGTTTCTGCACATGAGCGGACCCAGTTGTGTCCTCTGTTCTGCAGTGTCGCTGTTGCACTTTGTACCACATTGTCGTCGGATGTGCTGTTATTGCTATGTGTGTGCTGCAGTGTGCCACGGGATCAGGGACATGATCCTGGGTCATTGTGTGTGTGCAGTGTGCTACACATCATTGTGCATGTGTGCCATTGTGCCCATCTTCCCCCATCCCCCAGTCCCTGGTCGTTACTCACCCCGTTGATGTTGTGTCAGGTCCTATTGAGCTGTGTCCGTACTCCCAACTCCTTGCACCATCGCCACACTGATGACTGTGGCCTCCATTTCCTCCAGTTTCTCCTGTGGCGCAAGACTCCCACCTCCTTCCTGTTGGCAGTGGGCTTGTGCTTGGTTTGGCTTTTCACATCATGCCAGCGCCTCTTGGCCTCCTTCATTGACCTCCTCGACACCCCAACTGCATTCACGTTTGTCAACTTGACGTTTAGTTGATGGTGGTATTCTGTCACCTCTGTGACTCTGATCTGGTTTTCCTGCGGACTGCACCTCATCTTCCTCTTCCTCTTCCTCTTCTCCTTGGCCTTCCCCGATCCCGATGTTCCTTGCTGGTGTTCTATGGGGCTTGTGGGGTTTGCGTTGACCTCCGCACTCGATCCGGGTGCATCCATGGTGCTATGCAGTTTATTTTTGTTTCCTTTTGTTTTTATTCTGCTTTTATGGTGCCTTTTCCCGTTTGACGTGTGGGAATTGCAGGCCTGTCGCTGGTTTTCGCTGATTTTTGAATCGCGATAGGCCTTATCACAACTTTCTTCATTCGTGTTTCGCATTTTTGCAGCATCACGTTGACTTTATCTCGGACATTTGACGCGTTATCGTGAGCCTACCGCATGGTACCACCGTGTTGAGAATACGACATTAACACTGCGGTATTTTCCCGCGATAGACTGCGATGTGAAGAGTTGGGTTAAGCTATTTTTGCGGTAATTATCACACGTTCTTGAGAATATCCCCCTCACTGTTTTCTTATCTCTTCTTCCTCTCCATTTTTTCAGTTTCTGCCTTTTTCCCTGTTGCTGTTGGTCAAAGTCTAATGATGAAAAGTAAGCCCCAGTCATCAAAATCAGTGCTGTTTTCCAACACTTGCAACCATGCCACCAGCATAAATTAAGCTGTAGTCAGACCCCGGCCTACTACTTGTGAACTGAATGGACAAAGGGCTCCTTTTAGGTATAGTGATTCAGTTACTACCAGGACTCCTGCTTTTAATATTACATAAAAGGTTACGTCTACATTTTAAATCAACTGCTGCCTGATTCAATAAAGAATTTGATCTACAAACATAATGTTTAGTACGATTAGCATAGCAAGATGAATTTTAATTTCTTGGCTATACTTCTGCTTCTAATGCTTTTCATCTTCTAAATTACGTTATTTCTTTATTAAATCACTTAGCTTTAGCATTTGCAAGAACTAATCATGGCAAATTGGTATTCTCAGCCAGTGCCAATGTTATTTTGAAGAGGTCCTTCAGGGTTATTTGCTCACAGACCAATGAATATAGTATGGATTTTCTGACTACAGCATGTGGCGATAGATGTTATTATGAATCACCCGCGGTCCGTGCAGGTAACAGCGGTGGGGCCGGCTAAGGGGGGATTTCGAGGAACGATGCAGAGGGAAAATATATAAATAATTAATTGTCCCTCTGCATCGTTCATCGAAATCCCCCCTTACCGGACCCCACCGCCCCACCCCTGTTACCTGCATGGATCGCGGCTATTATGAATCCAATTATGATATTTAGGAACTGATGTATAAAAATATACTCAGCGTTTCGTAAATTGAGACAAATACTGGATCGCAAAATAGGATTCGCTAAATATGATTTGCGTACCTTTTCTTAAGGTAATTAGCAACCTGTGTGCATTTGGTATTTTGAAATACCAAATCAGAAATTTCGAATCTGTGTAAGTCACAAGTCACACCGGCAGCGATTGATGAACTCACCCATTTCAGGAAGTACATTTACTTTCAGCTGCACAGAATAAACCAAACTTCTCTCACTGCAGAGGACTAGCTGACAACATCATACCCAGCCAGGAGCCACAGGAGCAGGTGGGCAGGAAGAGAAAGTGCAAATTCAATGGCGAAAAGCTGTAAATATTAGTGGAGGAGTGTGTCTTTGAACATGACAAGCTCCTCTGAAAAACATCCACATCTGTTCCAGAGGCAACTACAAAACAAATGTGGGCAAGGATCCAACCATGGATTACTACTGTGGGTGTCACAAAGAGGGTAGTGGAAGGGATCAGAAAGTATTACCTGCGCTCCCACACTAAGGAGAAAATAGCAACTAGAAGAAAGGAGGCAGCTACAGGTATCAGACCACGACCAGAGCTACCAGCCAACTCTATGGAAGAATTCATTGAGGCAACATTCCAGCCTGCAGCCATCTTTGAAGTATTGAATATAGCAACTTGAATCCCTGTATCTAATGCTACAGGTTAGTTATGTACAATGCAATTATATACGTTTCAAAAGTTGCAAAAAAGTCACACCAGACGTTTTTATTAATGTTACTTATTTTGAAAATGCTCAAAGTAGTATTTTTTTCTTAAACTGAGAGATTAATACTTTTCAGGTTTTCAGAGTTCAAAACCATGCATTCACATTCAGGCACCAGGCATGAAACATAGACTTTCATACTTTAGGGCAGTTCGACCAGTGAAGCTGCACCCGGCGCTGACCTTAGGTAGCACTGTGCTTGGAAATTCGGTGCGGTTCCATCATACCCTACCGCCGCGCCTGTGCGGCGCAGATTCCGCGCCTGCGCTGGGCGTTCTATTGAGCGGGCGGGGCCATGACGGAACCGCTCCGTCATGAGCACAGCCCAACCGCGGCTGATGACGGAGCGGTTCCGTCACCAGCATGCGGCCGCCTGCCCCCTTAGCACTGTGGCGGAATAGCCGCCGCAGTGAAGGGGTTAAAAGCACCCGCTGCAGAGTTCCTTGCATGTCAACAGTTTTCAGGCAACAATAAGTATGTCAACATAACTCTGGTAATTAATGTTCCTGCTGAGGGAGATCGAATGTTGTCTAGAGGCAGCTCTGACTCATAAAAAAGTAGCACAGAGGGTTAATATGCCTGTTGCACAGAACGTGTTCCATGCACATCACAGAACTGTATTTCATGTAGATAACTCAGTGGGTTACTGCTTTTGTCACAGAGATCCTTGTATTACTTGCAGGTCATGAGTTACAATCCTAACATAGCACAGTGACCTCCGAACTCTCATTAAATAGCTGCATGCAAACTGCACAGAATAAGGTTGAAACCTTATGTTTGTCCCCAGTCCTTCATTATCCTGATGTTGCTAAAAAGGGTTCGCTTGGGCAGAAATAGATTCTTATTAGGAAAGCCAACCCCAACCACTGTGGTAGGTTTTACATACAGAGTAGGTTCTTCTCCAGACCAAACACTCCTAAAATATACTGCCTACCAGTATGGATCTCTGCTGCTGCCATGGAGTTGCTGAAGCAACCGGGACACCGGGCGTGGGGGGACATCTGTACATCACCAACTCAGATCCCTCCAGGCCCATGAACGCCGCCCACGAGTGCAACAGCACCTGAAGGCTGATGGCTGACCGTGCATCGCAAGCACCCAACAATGGAAAGAATATCATGCTCTGTAAACATGTATTATATTTTTAAATGTAATCTTGAGTGAATTTGCAACTTGTATACATGTATCTCTAACCGCTAGGATCTGTATTATATATAGGTACTTACTACTTTTCTTATGTGAGTTTAGAGTTTATTTGTTTCATGTATTTTTTTAATGCTATTCTTGTACTCTGATGTCCTTATGTAATGTAACTGGTTATATTGTAAGTCGCTCTGATACCTTCGGGTAAAGTTCAATATATATAATTCACATAAATATGGATGATATGTGATTCCTACACCTTGCAATCCTCAGTATCTTATGTAACATTTCCTGTAGACTGATTTACACCTGTCTCACAAAAGGAGAAACTGCTGAGACTGTGATTACCATTCCTACAGACACTAAAAGGGCACCAAGGAGCCAAAACACGTCACCTGTATATGAAGCAACAATTCCGCTTCCACTGCATTAACTCAACAGCAACCCACGTCATCCTTTGCTATTTTAGGATGATTAAGTAGGGGTTTAAGGCCTACTGTAGAGTCAAGAATAGGAGATGTATGGGAAAGCTCCCCTACTTCAGCACAATTCCATTCCCTGGAACAATCAATGAGGAAAATTCAAAGAAAGCAGCCAAGGCTACCTCTGAATTGAGTAGGTAGGTAGCAAAATTAGCTAGAGACATTTATGTAGGTAATGAAGCCATTAGATCGGGCTTTTAAGAGCTAACTATGGCTATAAAAGACATGACCAAACAAATGGCTCAAGATTCTGTATCACACAGGCGTCAACAGAGACACGTGAATAAAAGCCCCCAAATAGTTGGGCGTTAATATGCAATACAGATGTTATAGCAAGGAGTCTAGCCCAAATAACAAACATTCTAGAGGAAATACAAACTGCTGGTGCAAGTGAATCCACCTGTAAGTAAACCAAATATCTGCTCAGTAATACTTTATGTTTGCCAGCAAACAGTGTTTCACTCTTTTGTCTAGGCATTCAGGAATGAAAGTATAGAGTCATAATCCATGGTCTTTATGCATATGCACTGTCATCTGAAAGTTATCAAATTTGTTTTAGAATTTATAAATACCCACATGTGGCCAGTCAGCTTTAATAAAAATTACAATTACCCTAAAGCCATCTGTCTCACATCTCTCATCTTGTTAGCTGCTCAGATAGTACATGGGGCCTAATTATGATGTTGGTCGGACGAGTGTCCCACCAACATCATAGCGGAATGGGATCGCCCGACCATAACCTCGCACTATAGCCTAGACTCCCAGGGACGACAACCGCCTCTGCCACTGCAGCCCACCTGTCCACGATTTAATGTATCTTGCAGAAAAACCCTGTGGTCGGCTGCCACTTGGAAGGTATTGACTACAAGATATCAAACCTCGCCAGAGACTAAATTGATCCGGGCCGACATCACTGGCTTTCAGGATAGGGTGGAGGGAGCGGATCAACATTTCTTGGCTGTGGAAGAGCATCTAAGCAGCCTCCCGGATAGGGATCATGATCTCTGGCACCTGCGGAATAAGCTCACAGACCTGTAAGATAGGAGCCGCAGGGACAGTGTCCAGTTTTTCAGAGTCGCGGAACGGTCCGAGGGCTCAGATGTCAGGGGCTTCACAGGGACCTTCTCCCCATGCTCAATGGGCTGATCCTTTTTACACCCCTGGAGATACAGCCGGCCTACTGTGTGGGCCAACCTCCCCTTGGCCACATTGCCTGCTTCCTCTGCCATGAGTAGGTACGACAGCTCTTGACCACAGCCCGCTCACATGGCCTATGTGCTTATGAGGGACATGAGATCTGCAGAGCTGCCAACTTCTCCTGGGAGACCAAAGACAAGAGGAAAGCCTTCCTGGTTTTAACACCCCAACTGCAGAAACTGGACTTCAGTTTGGGCTGTTTGAACCTGCACAAATGTGGATCATGAAGGATGGCAGGTCCAAGGATTTTTTGGGGACCCTGGGAAACTGTGCTCCTTCCTGGATTGCCTCGCAGAGCAAGTGAAGGACTTTGCACCTTTGGGCTTGAATGCAGGACTCTACCCTTCAGGCAAATCCCCCCCACCACATCCAGGGGTCATTGGGGCTCCGATGAGGGCCACATCTAGGGTAGGGAGGTGGACTGCCTGACCCCGTCCCAGGATGTCAAGGACATGGCCTTCAAAGCGGTGGCTGATCTGACTCAGGCCCAGGGATGTGACAAATCCCTTTCCCTGCTGAAACCCAATCAACCCGAAGACTGATATGTATTCTTCCTTGCCATGGTTGTTGCCCTCCTTCCCCGACCACTGCACGGCGGGGCATATGGCACCACCAGGACGGACAGCTAAGTATCCCATTACTGTCTGCAAGCCTCTCTCCTGATCTGTATTGATGTTGTGTCATATTATGCTTATTTATGTTCAGTGCATTCTGCATTATTTTTCTATGTTCTCCTATGTTTTGTGATGTTCTAAATTGTTGAGCAGCTTATTGTAGTTTAATGTACTGTTGTTTTAATGACTGATGTTGCTCAACCACGACTATGCCAGAGCCCTCTCTGTAGCCTCTACCCATCCACTGAAACCCCCATCCTACTGTAACTTCCCCCTTTTTACTCCTTTCCTTACCCCCTGCCTCTATTTACCACCCCAGCCACTCCTCCCCTTTCTCAATCCCCTCTCCTGGGAGGGTCTTTGGGATTAATGGCCCTCTGCACTTTTTCTTTTGGCCCCATGGCTCTGTCATTAGCCTCGCTCATTACTCCTTGCTCCCTCTGTCCCTCCCAGAGGAACCTCCAGCACGCCTTCCATGATACACAGTCGACGGCTTCCCCTGAGGCTTCCGTTCCGCCCTCGGTTCCGAGCCGGATCATCTCCCACTTTTAGGTTGAGCGTAGGCAGAGCGCATACGCTATCGCAAGACCTTCTGTAATCACTGTACTGAGTGTAATCTCGTCTGCTGATTGGCAGTAGTTCACTCCTCCGTTACTCTTCTTTCTTGGCTCCTCATTGGTTACTGCTCACAATACATAATTTCCGGTTTTTGCCAAGCTGCACGGACCAACTGCAGTTTACTTACAATGTAGCTGGTTATATCATCTCTTAGGTACTGCTTGTTTTATTTCCTGCTAGTGATTCCCCATGGTGCCCGCTTCATGGTATGCTGCCCACTAGTGCTTGTGATCCATTTTATGTTTTTGTTAATTATTTCTTACTTAAGACTTATGAAAGGAGTAATTACAGCACTCTTCCTTGCTTCCTTCGGTAAGAGTCCGCGAAGCAATACACTGCCCACAGCAGCAAACATTTTTCATGCTGTGCTGGCGCTGCTGCCAATCACAGATATGCTTCTAAATCTTGGAACAAACTGATGTTCTTGCAGCACGGGTACCAGAACTATTCCTGCAACAGAAGAATGAGCCGCTCTAGGTCTATGACAGACATAAACATCATAACAAACTGTCTTCGGAACTTTTCTAGAAGTAAAGAAGGATATATTTATTTCCCTTGGAAAAATCACGTTTGAGAACATCGTATCATAAATAGAATGACAACTTCTATCTAGTAGAAATAGTAATTCATTGGTAGATCTCCGATATCCAATCTGAAAGGCCGAACCATGTAAAAACCATATGTTTACCTAAGACAGTAAACATGTAGTTAATTAGTAGGGTCATGCACATGGCTGTCTGCATAACTTGTACGTACACGGACGCCCTGCTTCATGTTATAGCAGGGCAACCACTTTCATTTTACTTTTTAACACCATGGTGCCTACTTTATGGGCAGCCATGCAGCCATGTGCATAACTTTTAAATAAACGGGCACCACCCTTCATGTTTCAGCACGGCGCCCACTTTTGTGTTTGCAACATGTGCGCCGCACTTTATGTATAAGCACGGCGCCCCCTTTTAGGTTTTATTGGTAGCACCGCACCGCTAAGAACAGGCGCTATTGTTACACGCAGCATAATTTTTACATACAGGGATGCCCTGCTTCATGTTGTAGCAGGGAGCCTGCTTCATTCTACTTTTTAACAACCATTGAGTCCGCCATGTCGGCTGCTGTGCGCATACCCGGCAGAACAGTGAGCTGGGAACAGAGCAGTTTGTACTTTTATAATTAAGTATGAAGTGCGTGAAGGGCTGGTCGGCTCGCTGCATTGTGCCTGGCTATAATAAGTACGGGGAGCTGAGTCCTGGCAGCAGTGGATTTAACTTTGAGAGAGGGAGAGGGTGCGGCCTAACAATCAGAACTGCTGACTTTGGAGCTGGGGAACCCGGTTCACGTCCTGGCGTCGGCTCCACATCCTGTGATTCTGGGCAAATCACTTAATCTCATCGTGCTACCACAAAAAATAAATGTGTCCCTGTGTAACGCAACTGGTGATCATGTAAAGCGCTCCAATACCTTTAAGTTTAGTTTGCGCTATATAAAACTGAAAAAAAGTGAAATGTTGATGCCTAGCAGAACCTTCAAAAAGCGCGTGCTGGTGACTGGGGGAGCTGGCTTTATGTAAGCATTGAAGAGTGATGGTGAATTGCCAGGGGCTGCAAACTAACTTTAACATTATCTTTTGCAAGTTAAAGTTTGCACTTGCTCTCCTCTTAGTCGATTCCTTGACTGCAAGGTAATTGTTGCACAATAAACCTTAAACGCTACTTTAGAGACTCCTGTGTTATCGTTTTCTTCAGGACAAGCCTTCCAAGGGGTGTCACCTCTACTGGTGAGAGATTACAATGGCATCACATCTCTCTAGTGGCTGCAGCGCCTATCGCTTGGCAAGTCCATCCACTGTTTAGGTCTCGCCTGAGCCAGCGCGCATGCGCTACTCTGCGAGGCTTCTAGTAAGGACTTTAAACTGGGACCACACGCTCGTGTGTGTGCTTTTTTTTTTTTTGCTCACTCGCTATTGGCCTTTGTGTGCATCTTTCTAAGATATCATTTAATTTCTCCCTGCCTAAAACAAAATAAAAACAAGCATTGGCATAGCCAATAGGTCTCGCTTTTGGGACCTTATAAGTGTTTATTTATCCAGCACAATATCTTTGGTGCAACAACATCAACTGTTGAAGGGCTAAACACTTATAACGTCCCAAAGGCGAGACCTATTGGCTATGCTAATGCTTGTTTTCTTTCTCTTTTTTGTTTCCCTTTTCCGCCCTTATTTTCTTTCCTCTCTTTCTTTCTCTCATTCATCCCGACAGTCGTTTTTCTCCTTTCCTCTGTTACTTCTTCCTGTCCCCAAAATGTTAAAACAATTGTGCTACTAGACAGTGATGCTAAATCTTTGCTTGATTACTACTAGGAAAGCTTGAGGGCTAACTTTAAAGTAATAACATCTTAATGCTGCAACAGGAAGGTTTTAAAAAAGAGTCAGAGACAGAACAACATTATGGCAATTAACCTCCTGGCACATAATGCCTTAATACATGGAACATCTTTATATACCTGTTATTTAGAGTTTAGTGTTGCTTTCAACAGAATGAATACAGCAACTCTGTGGGAGAAATAATCTGTATGGAGTATTCCATCAACACTGTTCTCTGCACTTCGTACAGACACATGGGTAAGGGTAAAGACTAGTGGCGGTAGCACTAATAAAGGAGGACGAATTTACACTAACAGAGGACTCAAGCAAGGCTATATCCTTGTGTCATTACTACTCAACCTTCATACAGCTGACCCCACAAAAACATTAACCCCTTTGATGCTGATGACGAGCTCAGCTCGTCATCAGCCACGAGTGACTTGTGCGGATGACGAGCTAAGCTCGTCATGTATCACGGTTAATCGAAAACAGCCGCACAGCGCAAAAATCACAGCAGCAGCGATGCGGTTAATAAAAACACGAATATTTTCTCCTAAATTAAGTGCCATTTACATTCCTGCCCTACAGTTTGCAGATGACACATTGTTATTAGATCTTACCCCAATTGTCTTACAAAGGGCTTTAACAACCCTCCACAGATCCACCGAAAAAAGCATCTTACATTGAATCTAAATACAACCAAGATAGTTCAATTTGGTCAATGCACTGGAGAATACACCTGGAGGATTGGCACAGAACAGATTTCACTGACTGAATCTTTTCTGTACTTAGTTATGTGGCAGGACTGGAAACTAAGTCACAAAGCTCAACTTTCGGCTATCCAGGGTCGGGTAAGAATCCTGCAGTTTAAACTATGAAAATTATATCAGAATCAATATCATATCAAATCAATAATTTACCTAGCCCAACTTGTTCCTCAATTCTAGACCTTTTTAGGCCATAATTGATTGCCACAATCACCTGTGGCTCAGCCACATATGGAGGAAAGGTAAACCAAAAATACAAACAATCTTCTCAACTGTCATCAGTATAGTCAAGTCAATTACACCTTAAATTTGTTTAACAAATCTCACTACCACAGTTGATCTTCAGTTTCTGAAGCACTGTCTATGACTGAAGAATTCAGTGGAAGGATAGCTAAAAAATCTAAGTTGGAGAGAGCTATACAAGCACCAAAACGTATACATGGCCAACGCAATTGCTAAAGTGCATAGAATTCTAACGTCTATGAGGCTGAAGGAAGCATGGGATAAAAATCCACAGTATAGGGAGTGCCGTCAAGCCCATGGCCAGAAGGCTGAAGTAGGGTTGCTGTATGATAAAGAAACTTGAGTAACTATGTAATGTGTAATGGAGGCTTTTGTTCTCACCCACGTACACCTCAACCACTCCCCAGCACTACAGCAGTATGAATCTAAAACAATCATGTAGAGCCAAGTTTACAAGCCTTAGTTATTTTTAGTCCCACTTGCATCAGTCGCATTCAGATTGCGTAGGATGAAGAACAAGACATGTAAATGCTGCAGAGGATGCTGTTAGCATTTAGAATTGTAGGAGTCAGTTATTGCATATGCTGATATCTATTGACCCAACATAGAATACTTTTGCGACCTTGTTTATAAGATTGGGAATTTGAGCATTTGAAAAAGCGACATCTCAAGTCAACAGCGTTCTGATAGTCAACTCATCTGTTGATTGGTTACAAGCATCCAAGGACTTGTGAAATATTATAACAAACTGCACTCCGTAGATGGGTTAGGAACAAGTAGTGTTTAACACTAAAGGCCACAAGCCAATTTTCAAGTATTAGATATGAAACTCCCTCAAAAGAGGTTTGGATACTACAGGTTATTTCAGGCACAGTTTAATGCTGGGATAAAAGTGATATTACTTTTTACTAGTCACAACAACCCTTCTGTTCGTGTTGAATTATTGGTAATTATTTCACTTTTTTTAAATGTAATAACCATTTTGCTTCCAGCATTTAATGTACCTTACATGTTACCTGGCAAGGTGTTTAGATATAGATTACATTATGACATAGTGGGCTAACTTCATACATATTGTATAACAACATCCACCCTTGCAGTCTAAACACACTATATTACTGCAATAATGGTCATTTAATGATCAGTGTTTTATCCATTGATAGATTGGTAAAATAAAGCAATAACGTGGGTGCAATGAAATGGGAATTTGTGCATGTTTCAAGGAAGAAAAGTATATAATTGAGTACTATATTTAACAAATGTACAGATGCTATATTCTATATACGCCGCGATTCATATAACCACACTTGTGCAATTACTTACGTCACAATGTGGTACGTTTCTTATTACCAATGCTTCGTTTTATGAGACTATATTTGTGTAACTATTACTTACATGATGCAGAATGCAAGTAGTGATTGAAAAAAGCAATTCTGAATGAAATTCTGTGTTGATTTTCACCAATCGAACAAATAAAAACATAATATATGTGTGAAAAAAGTTCTTATAAGGTGATAGGAGTGGGAAGAACTGGTGAAGAGGCGTTGCATTGATTCCTAACAATAACCACATTACCCTTCTTAAAAATTCAAAAACGTCACAAAGTCTGACCTGCGTTTAATGCAAGCGACACAGCACAATAATTTAAAGACAGTTGTCATTTCAACTAACCAGAGGTCTCGGTAGCAAAGAGTCATTTGTAGCATATTGCTAAAATACATAAAATGTATAGATTTTGTGCCAATACAAGCCCAATCAGATATCACAAACGTGTTACTTTCAGTGAAAACGTATCTAATGAGCTTGTGGCAGGGTCCTCTCTCCGAGGAGGACCAAGGCGTCCTTTATGAGAAGATATAAGTCATAATTAGAATATTACGTTTTTTTTGTGTGTTGTCATTTTTTATTAAAATTTTGCATAAGATTTAATCATGAAAACGATGACTTCAGTCACATTTTTACAGTAAATAATTGAGTAAATTAATAAGAAACAAGTGCGACTTAAGTTTCTCAATGGTTAAAGAGAACATACAAAAAGGTAACGAGCCAAGAGAGGAATATTGAGTTCTTTAGTCTCCAAAAATCCCACTAGCCAGTTGCCAGGAAGGAAAGTGAGGTTATGCTCGGTGGAAATGTGCAAGTGCACAACCTTGAATAGGCTTTTAGGTGGTCCAAAAGTGACCTGCCGCTACATATAGGATCCTCCTCCTCGCTTCGTGCTGGCCCCAAGAAGCTGAAGACCTGGCTTCCCACTAGGCCCTTGGTTTGGCTAGATGCACACTCAGCACCAGGATTCATGGTGCTCTTCCGGGTGGTGATAGTTTGCTCTTCAAATCTGCACAACATAACATAATTAGAGCCAGGAAATTTGGCAACTCTATTTGAGGCTAATGGATATTTCAAACCAATATGAAACAACATTCATATTTGTTTATATTAGTAGTATTCATGACCCTTTATAGGGAAATAGTAACTATTTAAAGTTAAAAAAATGCAGATCCTCTATGGGTGCTTTCGTGAATTTTGAGCCATTATAAGCTCAAAAATTCCACCTGCTTCGTGTAGGAAAACTTTGTGAGAGGAAATAAAAGAGTGCTTATCAGGTGCAGATCGACACACGGTAAACTCATAAATGTGCATGGTGGCAGCGGCGGTCTGTGCAGGTAAACACGGTGGGGAAGGGGGGAAGTCGACAGACAACGGAATAGGATTTATTTATTTAATTCATTTTAAAATTATTTATTTTTCTCTATTCCATTGTCTGTCGACCCCCCCCCACACCGCCCTACCACTCTTACCTGCACAGACCGCTGCTGCAGGTTGGTATAGCCGGGGATACTACTCTGCAATACCTAAAATCAGCCCCATAATGTATGAAGCACTGGGGGTTATTATTGGGATATCAATGCATTTATTAATCTGAATTATCAAATGCATGACCCACAAAAGATAACAAGGGAAGCAGCTCTCTTTATTGATATTGGGCTGAAAATTAGTGAAGACCACCGCAAGTTAATAGGAAGTAATGCTAATGTATGTGTGCTGTGGTTTTTAATTTCTTTCCAATGCAAACAAATCTTTCCCTTCAAGCAGACTTTATTTATTAACCTCCACTATTGATAAGTAGTGGGTACACTTTGGAGAAGTCTGAACTTCTTACCTGGTGAAACCTACACCTTTCCCATTAAACGTTGGTCGAGCTTGTCCAGGCGTGCGCAGTGCTGCTCCCTAAATATGGTAGAGTGGCTCTTATCACATGCACCCAGCTGAAACATGTGTCTGTGGAAGGCTAGAAATGATTCTTTCTCCTCCATTTCTTACCTGCCCCCTTCCCCTGTAACTTCATCAATACTTGCTTTTGTATGTGTGACTCTTGGAATCATGTTGCTGTTTCGTACTAAATCGATGAATGATCTGCTAGAGAGCAGTTGTACAATGCTTCAGTTTTTTGGCAAGGGCATATAATAATAGGTTATCAAGAAGGAATGCACGGACTGAAAGCATCACTCCATCCACTACCCTTTCTGTCATAAACCAGAACAGTATTTCTGTTCTGAATGCCTTGGTGAATTAAAAACAAAACAGTTCTCCTTCGCTGTCACAATGCTTACATATAAGACTGTCTTAGCGACACCTCACTTCCCGGAATAATGTAAGCGTTCTTTTAACCCACTCCCCGCCACTCCATCCTGACCTGGATGTTCATCGTTTAACTGATGCTCAAACAAACCAAGGCAGAGTTCCTATTATCTGCCAAAACCAACAAGCAATATACATTGCAAGTCTAGCTCAAGGACATGAACCGTGATGGTTTCAAACCTCAACACTCACCGAATGCCGAATCATTTGGACTGATCTTGTGCACCAATTTCTCCCTCAAGGCAAAAGTTGCCAAAAAAACAAAGACGTAATGCGTTAGATTTCTCTTCTAAAGAAAATCAAACAGTTTTGTGCAAGAAAACTTCTTCAGAACTGCTATTCAACCCCTTTCACTCCTGCATCTGTATGGTTGTAATCCCCTACTCCATGGCCTACCAGAATCCACACTGGCATCCCTTAGGGTCATCCTACACAACACAGGCCATCTCTTCCAGGGTCTGAAGGAATACGATTACAACTACCTCCCCTGATGGAACTCCATTGTCTACCCTTGCTGGCTTGTGCCATTTTCAAAACCAACTGCATCATGTACAAAGCCATCACACCCAGCACTCCTGCTTATCTTGCAGACAAGCACACCAGATCTGCTGCTTCTTCACACATCTGCTGCCAGGAAACCATCGGACTGCAGACAAAAATGTGTAAAAAAGAAAAAGAAAGTTGAAATGCCTTTGCCACTTTGGCACCCAGGATTTAGGAAAGAGTTGAAGACTCACCTCTTTACAGGACACTGAATTATACTTGCCAACTTTAAGCTTGCCCTTGACCATGTACAGTGCTCTGCTGTCTTCTCGCTATGTTCACACTATAGAAATAACACATACTTACATACAATGCACACCCCCAAGAAGAACCTCCTTCAAACCAACTGAATTGTCTCTAGATTCCAGCTCTTGCAACCGTAAGTTACGTAAAGAGAAGAGATAGAGTAAAATAATGTAGTGTAATGGGGGTTATTTGAAAGAAATCAAGGCTTTCGTGACCCCCAGACCTTTCTTATCTCATTCCAGGCCTTGCACCAACACCAGAATTTCAATACCACAACAGTGTTTATGGTACATCTACAAACATATTTGGACTATCTAAATCAAACCCAACCAAAGCCCTGTGAAGACTGATGAACTATCAGTCCCTCCCTGGTTACTTTATGCTGTAAGTGGTAATGAGTAATAAAAGTTGAAGGGGGAGTTCCTCTAAACTGCTCAGTATCCACTGAGGGAGCTCCCAGCATGGTACCCAATATGTTGAGCAACCTTGCGTCACTGATGAGAGACTGACTCCTAGTATGGTGGTTTTAGTCCTCTCTGAACAATCACAAAATGAAAACAAATGCCTGTACTATGAAGCGACTCTCTTTGAATACAATAAAAGGTTTTTTGTTTGTGGAGAAGAGATTTCCAGGTAATGCTGTCCTGACTCTGATAAGGGGGCATTACTACGAAAAAATGGAAGGAGGCCTAAGGGGATATTTCCGGACCTTGCAATGCTACAACCCCCAACGTATACAGTTAAATCAACAAAATGCAGCAGTGGGTCACACAAAAAAACATAGGCTGACTAAGTATCTGAAAGCTTAGGCTAGACAAGAGAAATGAGTGATAAACCTATACCGTGACTAAGTGATATATACACTCAACAAATGGGTACTCCTTCTATTTGAAAAATGACCCATCAGTTGTCGATCAATACCACCCTGTTCATCATCTGGGATCCTTCGCACCAAGAAGGTAAAGATTGTTGGTACCCACTGGGGATAAGAAAGATGTAAACAACCTATCTAGCCAGTAAGGCCCAGAGTGAACTATGGTACAATGGTGAGTACTTCTACAGGTGTACTTTTATAATGGTTTCTTGAAGTAAACAAATGATGTACATTACACTCACACATGGTGTTAGAAAAACAAGCACAACCTATCATTGTAGACCATATCTGTATGTGTGTAAATTGAGGCAGCTTACACAACATCTGAGTCACAAAGAAATGCACAAGAATAATAAAAACAAACAATTTTTGTTATTTACTTATTCAAGTGTTTGTGGTTTCATAAAGTCTGCTTAGACTGCAGAGTGCTTTCGACTGAAGGTACTGGTGAAAGCTATCACACTGCCGGACTGGGGAATAAAAGCAGCCCTGGCAAAAAGGCTCAAACCTCTGTTTATCTCCTCACACAATCTCTCTCTTTCCATCCATCTATTCTCGCTCCTTCTTGTGATGATTTCCCTTTTGGGCCTACTTTGGTTCTCCCTTTGTTGCACATATTGCTTGTTTTAGGCCGCTTTTTTCTTTGTCGAGCCACACATAATACGTTTGTTTTTGTGACATGATATTATTTTAGAAATACTTTGCACATATTATTTGTTATTCAGTGACTCGTTTTGGCATTCAGTCTGAACATTACTTACAAGGTCGAACAACATGGTGTGCTGTTTTCTTGTGCCGAATCAGCAATATCTCCTAACATTAGACATTACACGGTAGCACAGCTTTCGGTTTAGAAAATAGTTGTTTTATTACATAAACCGTGTCTCGCCCCCTTTGGAAGTAGAGAGGGGAATTTCAAGCAGAGAGACCAGTCTTTGAATGGATGCAGCAGCCTTGGGTAAACTGAGTTTACACCTACGATACGGATCACCTAGCTACACACCAGGTAGGGGGTCCAGTGCTAATCCCAGAGATAACACATATATATTCCTATGCTAACATAGAGAGGGTAGGCCTAGATAGATATATTAGTTGCCATGATTTGGCTTTTCATTGTATACAGTTGGTTAGTAATGTTGATTATGTTGCTCAGTTGTATTTATCTACTAATTGCAGAACACTTGCTTCAAAATGGACTATGATAGTTTCAACAAATATATTTTAAACTTGCTTTGTGTCTTTTCTTTATTTACTATGGACATTCATGAATGAACAGGAAAGGTGATGATCTGTTTCCACAGTTCTCTTGGGGACTAGAGGTTTATGTTCTAGGTTTGCAGAAAGTACCTGCTACTCTGGTTAGGAGTTCATGTGAGGCAATGTGAGCTAATCCCATTTGGGCCTACAGGTACTGCTGTAGTAGAGAGACTCAGTCCCTACATCCTGATGTGCTGTTCTCCCAAGGCACAGTTCCATTTCCAAACAGAATCCCTGCAACATGGCGCGATCAAGGATGGTATGGCACTAATTCATCGGGTCTCTTGAGTAGTGCTTGTGTGTGCCTGTAGTACCCAGACAACTACCACTGGAGACGTCCGTGGTGTAGGATATATATCCTCCAAAGTATTTTTAGAAAGCACCTTATTTTTTCTGTTGGTTGTTCAGGCTTGAACCTTAAAAAAGATTACCCATATTTCTGTTTGCACTTTGTTTTCATTACTTTGTTTCTCATGACGCAGCCTATACCAATTGCGAACAATTGCAGATTTGTAGTCTTTGTACATGTCACTTTTCATGGCCTTGGCGCTGCAGGTAGTGACATTATGTTAGTGGTTTAAGTCCACAACGGCTATCCTTTAGAAGTCTTTTACTCTTGGCTCAGTTTTCAGGCTATGAATGTTAATTCAGGCACATTTCATGAATACACTAATGTTAAGGCACCACAATAATACAGAGGAATATTTGCTCGTTGAAATTCCACTTTAATATTGGGAACATCAAAATTGATTCTGAGGTGCCCTTAAAAGTGTACCCGCACCATTATGCATGGGTGCCCCTAGTAATGAAGGTGCCACTTGGCCAGCATTGGCTGGTAATAACGCCATACCCTAATCTACAAAGTCTTAATGTTAATGAGCTAATATAATTGTACAATGGTCTTGATAGACTGTATAGATGCTTAATTCAGTATGTTTTGCACACATGGTTGGCTGTCCCAGCAAGGGCTGGACTGGCGGGGCAGGCTCAGTTGCCAGCTGTACCAACTATAATTCCTGTAATTGTTTATTCAATTATGGGTAAAATTCCACAAACCGTGAAGAAATTCCTTTTTGGATTGCCCCAAAAATGTATCAAATTGAAACTGTGTTTCCCCTTACGGGACGACAAGACAAGCGCAGAATACTACTATGTGCTTACCCCTTGGGATGGTTCCCATAATAGGTGAATGTCCTGAATTTGGGGGTGAAACTAATGGGAAACATTCCTGTAATGTCCGCTGTTGTAAATAGAAGAAAGACATCAAATCCGGATAAGTAGTAGGTAAGTCATTTAATACAGCAGACAGAGAAGTAACAGGACCGTATCCTCATCTGGCCAGGGAGTAACTGCCACAGAATGGAATGACAGAAGGTGAGGCAGAGAGAACCATGCAAGCAGTCTAGAAGGTTGGGGCCAGAGCAAGCAGGGAGAGAGCAGAAAGGGAAAAGCTATGTACAACACATCTCCCCCCTTTGGATACAAAACAAAAATGAGAGGAAGAAAGAGCAAAATATCAGTAACAAACATTATTGAACGTAGTCACTCAGGTAAGCTGGAGGATGGCGGGAACGAGGACACCTTGAGGAAGAAGGAACACCAGAAGCAACATCAGAACTCCCAAGCACATCATCACACACAAATGAAGGAGCATATGAAGGAGCATCGCCACCACCCACCTCCTCCCGTACAGCAGGTGAGCCACACAAATCAGAATCCCGTCGAGCAGACAACATATAGCCACTGCAACCTGTCTCAGAAGAATAGGGATTTGGAACTTGGGCATTGGAGACTTTCTTCTGATATAAGGCAACCCTTCTGTAGTTCCACTTAGCACCATTTTCAAGTAGAACGAAATGAGGAAAGGCTTTCTCAACTCGGAAGGGACCACTGAACTTAGAGAGGCCCTTAGAGCAGCGACCTGGCTTAACCTTGACTAAATCGCCAGTGGATATGGGAAGAGGGGAAGCATTTGAAGGAGGGGAAAGCTTACTATCAACTTTCAACCAGGAAGGAGTTAGCCTGGACACAGGGGAACGCCCACGCATCAGTTCAAAAGGGGATTTTTCAGATTGCCCATGGGGTGTTGAGCGGTAAGCCCAAACCAGCTCTTGCACATGCTCGTCAGAAAAACACCCGCTAGCAACTGACATTTGTATCACACCCTTGACCAGACGATTGATCCTTTCACACAGACCATTGCTTTCGGGATTATAAAGACAGGTGCGGTGATGAGATATACCACATTCACGTAAGAAACAGGCCATTTTGTTAGAGGTGAGTTGGGTGCCGTTATCCGTAATTAGAACTGAAGGGTAACCCTCATTCACAAAAACAGATTTGAGGAAACGAATAGTGGAATCAGTTGTGATCTCCTTCATGAAACGTACAGTCAACCACTTTGAAAAGCAGTCAACAATGACAACGGCAAAACGTTGATTTAATGGTAGTTCACACATCGGGCCAATGAAATCCAAGCATATTGTATGCCAAGGCAAGCTTTTAAAGGAAATGTTGCCAACAGATTGGGAACCAATAACCTTGAGACGCTTCTCCCCTTCCATGCACAAGGAGCATTTGACCACGCAATCTACAGCATCGCTGTCGATTGAGGGCCACCAAAAGTTTTCCTTTACACGCCGCTGAGTAAGAGTTTGGCCCAAATGGCCCTCATGAGCTAAACTGAGGATCTTACCCCTCAAAGAGCTTGGAGGAACATAGCGATCACCCCTCATGAGTACATTTTTCCCGAACACAGACAACTCATTAACAACTTTAAGAAAGGGTCTGACAGCTGGTTCTAAGGTACTTTCTCTTCTTGCCCCCTTGAGAACAAGATTGACAACAGCTTTCAAAACATGATCGTCATTCATACCCTTGGACCATTCCTCAGCTGAAAAGGAACTCTCACACAACGACACGACATCATGTAAGGAAGCAACAGCTTTATCATCACACTGTTCACCCAAGTAACCCCCAGGTTTGGGAGAAGAAACCGGGAGGCGCGACAAACAGTCGGCTTGCACATTCCTCCAACCGTGAACAAATTCGACCTCAAACTGGTAATCCTGAAGACGAGAAGCCAACCTGGCCAATCTAGGGGAGCCCTTGCCTGTACCACCAGGTGCTAAAACATTTACAAGGGGTTTGTGATCCGTGCGAAGAACAAACCGAGAACCCCACAGATATGTTCTAAAGTAATTAACCCCCCACGCAGCCGCAAGAGCTTCCCGCTCAATAACAGAATAGTTGACCTCAGAGGATGACAGAGGTTTCGAGGCAAAAGCGATAGTTTTTTCGCTACACTCATGTTTCTGAAGAAGAACAGCTCCAAGGCCAACACCACTTGCGTCAACCATCAGAATGGAAGGTCGTCTAATGTCAAAAGGAGTGAGAACACCTGAAGACTTAAGTTCAGATTTGATACAGTTAAAGCAAGACTCTTGCTCACTCGTCCAAGAAAACTTGACGCCTTTCTTTAATAAAACTCTTAAAGGAGCAGTCTTCGAGGAGAAATCTTTGACAAACTTTGAATAAAACTCAATTAGCCCCATGAAGGACCTGAGTTGTTCTTTATCTACAGGAGGAGGTGCCAGCTCAATAGCCTCTAAAAGATTTTTCTTAGGTCTTACGCCCTCAGCAGAAAGACAGAAACCCAGATATTCAACCTCCTCAACCAAAAACGCACATTTTTCTCGGCGCAACGTGAGACCAGCATCTACGATTCTCCCTAAAGCACTGCGTAAAACATCATTGTGCTCCTCCAACGTATTGCCAAAGATGAGAATGTCATCTTGGAAGAAGATAATTTTATCTAGCCCTTTGAACACTTCAGAAACCATGCGCTGGAAAACACTGGCAGCGGAGATTAGGCCAAAAGGTAAGCGAGTAAACTGGAAAGTTCCCTCGCCCGTGATAAAAGCTGTAAGATGTTTGGAGCTATCATCCAGGCGAATCTGGTGATAGGCGTGCTTAAGGTCTAGTTTGCTGAAAAACCTAGCTCCTTTAAGGGTGGACACTAATTCGCCTATATTGGGTAAAGGGAAAACATCGGCCACCACACATTTATTCAAAGAGCGTAGGTCAACACAGAAACGGATCTTGTTATCAGGTTTCTGCGAGATAACAACGGGAGAAACCCATGGGGAGGCTTCAATCGGTTCGATGATACCTCCCTGTAACATCTCATCAAGAACAGCCTTAACCTCAGCCCGCAAGGCAAAAGGAACACGCCGCGCTTTGTGCTGTACAGGGATGCTGCCCTCCTTTAGGAGTATCCTGTGTGTGTACCCTTGTAACTCACCCAATTCCTCACGAAAAACTTGACTGTGACTGGCAAGTATGTCATCAATGTAACAATCATCCACAACAAGAACGGGTTCAACAGCTCTGGGATTGACAATAATGTGTAGGTCGTACTGATGAGAACGACCCAGTATTGCGGGACCATCCACAGACACATAAATCTTGCCCTGGGTTGACCTGTTCTTAAAGACAATCATGGCATTGAAGTAACCAAGGAGGTTGATTTTTTCACCCTGGTATCCGGATGGAAAGATATCACTGTCTTCCAAATCTTTGTTACCCCAAACCTCATGCAACATAGACGAGGGAATGATAGTCCACTTGGACCCAGTGTCAACCATCAAATCAACCTTTTTCCCATCAATCACAAACTTTGCTTTAATAATACGCTCTCTCTTCTCATCGCATGCACACACCGAATCATACAAAATCAATATTTTGTTGACATCACGCTTCAACTCATTGTAGTCACATACCACAGTAACCCTCTGATTGGTTCTATTCTTGCAAACCTTTGCGAAATGGCCTATTTTACCACATTTTAGACATTCTTTGTTATTAGCGAAACAAAACTTTGCATCGGAAGAATGAGAGTAACTTCCACATCTAGAGCACATTTTAGATACAAATTTGTTACTAGGTTGTGACTGTGGTCTACTGAACGACTGTTGAGGCATATTTTTCTTTTGTAACACATAACCTTTCTTTCTAACAATCGCAACAGCGGCAGCTTCATCATCACTAATATCACTATTCACTAATTTATGGGAAACTTCAGCAACTTTGGTGTCAGAACCACATTTTGATAACTCCTTAATACATTTTTCGCTTTCCTCAACCACTTTGGCCAGTTCGATTGCTACTTTGAGAGTGGGGTTCTTAGCAGCCCACAAGCGCTCCTGGATTTTCCTATTGTTGACCTGTACAACCAATTGGTCTCTGATATGCTCATCAGCCATTTGGCCAAAGTTGCATTTGACTGATAACTCACGAAGGCGAGCAACAAATTCATCGATACTTTCGCCCTCAAGTTGCTTGTTCTTGTAAAACCTATACCGTTGAAGAATTAGGTTTTCCTCCCTTCCAAATCTGTTCTCCAATCTGGCAATTGCTTCTTCAAATTCATCCAAAGGCTGTGACGTGGCAGAGAGAACCTGAGGTAAATATTTGAAAAGTCTTTGTCCCTCTTTACCTAATGTGGTCATCAGAATAGCTTTCTTACGTTTGGCAGAGAAACCCTCCCCATCCAAGGCTTCAATGTAGTCATTGAACATAATAACCCAGTCCTCCCAAGGTGTAGAAGGATTGCCAGGTTCACTGAGGAACTGAGGAGGAAGAGCAATATTTATGGATTGCGCCATTATAATGAATATTGACCACGAGAAACCTAACTCTCAATATAAACGGTAAAAACGATGTCTCAGAGTAATTGCAGATCATGAGCAAACATCCGTTTTTTTTTTCTTTTTTTTTTTAAATAGAAGTCTTTGTCCAATTAAAAGCGCTACGCTTCCAGGCGTTAAAAGTATTAAATAACGTGCTTACTTGAGTGGTAGGACTGTTGTGTGCCAACGATCTTAAGTGAGATCGCGTAATCCTTTAGAGAAGAATTGCTCACATCGGACTGAAGCACTGTTCGCATCGGACTGCGATGTAAACAAAGATGGCCGCCAGCGTATGTCGTCACGAAGGTCACGTCAATGACCTTACGTAGACAACGCGAGGCGTCCGAAAGTACAGTGCGAGCAGGTACGCGATGCGGTAATACGCTGTCCAGGCACGAGGCACCACTCGCGGTAGCCGTAATTCAGTTGCTATGGCTACGCAGGACGCAAGTAAGACGTTGAGTTTGGTTGCTACGCACCTCAGGCTTGGTTGTCAGGTGACGTCATCGGCAGCAACCAGCGAGGCAAAAACGCCGAAAAAGGAAGCAGAGTCCGGAAAATCTCGATATCCAACAGCTGCAGGAGAAGGAGTCGTCGAGAGTTCAAAGCGCTGACACTCGTGGGTTCGTCGAGGAACGGATCACTGTTTTGATTGTCTTCTCGTAGGCTGTAGCAGCATTTGGCCAGATGCTCCCGTCCAGAAGTCGCCAAAATGTTGTAAATAGAAGAAAGACATCAAATCCGGATAAGTAGTAGGTAAGTCATTTAATACAGCAGACAGAGAAGTAACAGGACCGTATCCTCATCTGGCCAGGGAGTAACTGCCACAGAATGGAATGACAGAAGGTGAGGCAGAGAGAACCATGCAAGCAGTCTAGAAGGTTGGGGCCAGAGCAAGCAGGGAGAGAGCAGAAAGGGAAAAGCTATGTACAACATCCGCATTGATTCTGTCTAATATTAAAGGCAAAGTGGATACTCTTGCTGTACGCCAACGACTCGTGCAGGTTGCACTGCTCAACCAGGAATGCGAGCTACCTATAATTATTACTGCAATATATACTTCTATAGCACACAATAATTTGAGAACTACCACAAACCGCAACTTGGCAAACCTAGTTCTGACATGGATACTGCCAAGTCGAACCCGAAGTGTGTTAAAAAACAAGGGTACAAACCCAAACCTAAATAAAAAGCTAAATCTTGAGGCGGATCTCTGTCTCTGGAGTCCAATGACAGATGATACAATTTGTGTGATCGTATAAAATAGAAGCACTGATCTGTACCAGTTTTCTGATACTCGTCCTTCTCATTTCTTTCAGTACTCATCAGTAAAGCAATACGAGAGAGAAGGGCTTTCTCACCACAGACAGAAAAAGTATATGAAACCAAAGAGGGACTCACAAAGATTGTCAGACGTGAAGCATGAAGATAAAAAAGGAGGAAAGACCTCACAATTTAAGCTCCAATTTCAGAAAAAGAAAAACTGCAAACGATGCCAGAAAACTGAAAACTCTTCTCCTGAACCAGAGGTGGGCAGTGACTTTCCTTGACCGTGCAGCAGAGGTCACTACAATGCACCAAAAGCTCCAGGAGTTTCTGGCAGCAACAGCAACTGATAACCTGGTTACAGTTGAAACCCCAGAGAGACGTGAAGTCCTCCAGACAGATCATATATTTTGGATATACAAATTGAGGATGACATATAACACACTATTAGAGAAATATTCTGGGAGAATGTAACTTTATCATACAACATTCTATTCGTGGAGGTCGATTGGCCCCCCTAGTTTATCCAAACATCCAAAAAGCTGAGGATGTTATACTGCCTTCTTTTTCTACCCTTGTCCCTGATAAAGTCAAACAAGCCTATGCAGCAGAATAGGCTCTTGCACCAGCACCAGCTTTATATTGCAATCATGTCGGCTGGGATAAGGATTCATATCATAACTATAAGGTCCAGCCCACAAGTGCAACCACAATATTCTATTAAGCAGCTGTTAGAGAAGTGCTCTCTCTGTGCCAGGCTGGGCCCACTTTTTTTCATTCACAGCAAGATCATGCATACAACAAGTAAGCCTGGCTTATAGCCTTAATTTTTTTAATTAGTTTCTTTTAACATTGAGTTACCTGGGTTCTTCTGCTGCTGTTATATAATATGGGCAAACGTAAGGCAGGTAACCCTATGAAAAGTGAATCCCATTCCAAAAAACCACGGCGACCAGGGAAAGGTAGATCAGAGGCGCCCTTACCCGATTTGCATACACTGGCAGAGATTGACACTTTAATAGGGGAAGTGAGCTACTCTTGACTACTAATGAGAAAAAAGGGAAGGGTAAACTACCAAAAACTGACTGGATGCTGCTGAAGAATCTCTTGTGACAAGTATTGAACTCCCTGTTCCCTTGGAATCCTCAGAGCAACTTCTGTCCAGTTCTGATTAATCCAGAAAAGGCGGATACGACCCCTGCTCATTATACCCTAATATAAATGTACCTTGCCATAATCGTTTCAATCCATTACACTTAATTAATTAAAATGTAGAAATTTCTGCACATAAGATTTCTACATCTGAAAGTAAACAAATTCAGTAACCTGGAATTATACTCAATGTTCATGGAGGGATGAGTAGCTTTGACACACTGGACTGCAAATTGGATCATCTTAAAAGCTTAGTTCTTTCTTTGTTCGCCAAGGTTACTAGTTTGTTAGCTAAAACATGCTCTTGTTGCCAAGATCACAGGCGTAATAAATATGCCCATGAGATGAGCCTCTGGTATCAGACCAGTTAGGTACTAATTCAAACCCTCTAACTTGAGTTGAATCAACCCCAGTCATACGACAAGTGGCTACTACAAACTATAATAAAACACATTTGGGAAAATTTACTGAATCTGAAAGACCATCAAGTAAACTTCATAACTCTTATTCTTCTGGGGGCACTAATAGATTTGACACACAACAATTGCAAAGTCACCTGAATTGCCCAATCAAACAGCTGTTGCCTTTTGCTATTTCGGGGGATAGGGGAAATCACTATAGTGGTAGGCGCTTGTTTATAGCAGATCATTCTTGACTATCTACCCTTCATCAACCAAGAAGTCACTTTGCGGGGGTCGTGGCTAACCGCCGATGGGACTGGCGATTCGGTAGTTTCACTCCGGAGTGCCACTCCCAATCTATCCTGTAAAACCATGCTCCTGCTGGCCCGATCCCTACCCTCATACAGCTAATCGGCGTCTGTGTTGCCCGGCGACCGTCCTGTCAAATTTGGGGCTAATCGATGAAGGTGATCGGCGGGAGCTCCGGAGACCGAGGCCTCGTGGGTGTCCCCAATGGCTGAAGTGCCACGTTGCACTACCGGCGCGCTAAGCAAGACCGCAGCCTTTGGGAACGGAGCCCCCAGTGATACACGATTGCAGCTGCGGGAGCCGTCCCCTGATGGTCCGGTGAGTGGTGGGGGCTCTGTGGATGTTACAGCGGCCCCCGCTGGGAATGTGGTTGCATTCCAGTGCTGTGGCGTGAGTACAGACCAGGGGCAGCCCTGCGGCCCGGTGCTCGGACATAAAGGAAGAGGAGGGCGGCCCTGTAGCCTGTAGCAGGTGCGCTGAAGGGCCCAACGACCATCTGGGGCATTGAGTATCGGGGATGCTGCGGGGAAACACACCCTGTACACTCGAGAGAGTGGTGAATAGCAGCCGCCTGCTGCAGAGACAACGGGGGGCTTAATTGAAAGCTGGGCAGTAAGTGTGATAGTCCCCCCATACTACAAGACACTAATGCCCACATGCATCAAGGGTTTTTGAATTCGCAAACGGTGCGATTCGCAAAATGTGGCCGTTTGCAAATGCAAATCCCGTTTTTGGATGCATGAAGCTTTTTGCTATTTTCGCAATTTAAGAAATCGCAATTTTTTTCCGATTTCTCAAATTGCGATTGCATTTAAGAAATCGCATTTTTGCGATTTCTTAAATGCAATGCATGATTTTTTTTAAATTGCGAATTCGCAAATTAGAAGTGGTAAATTACAATGAAGTTCAC
Organism: Lissotriton vulgaris; assembly: GCF_964263255.1. Taxonomy (NCBI): domain Eukaryota; kingdom Metazoa; phylum Chordata; class Amphibia; order Caudata; family Salamandridae; genus Lissotriton; species Lissotriton vulgaris. The sequence continues at coordinate 553,928 of NW_028252215.1, forward strand.
CTTTATGGTAATTTTAGAAAACTTTCAAAAATGCACTAAAGTGTGTGTGAAAAAAGCACTTTCAGGTACATTGCAGGGGTGCAAGGGGGGTCCTTTGGACCCTTGAAATTGCATTCTCATTTTGCGATTCCTTAATTGCGAATCGCAAGATGAGAATGCCTTCCAATTGATTCCTATGGGCCCATAGGAATCAATGTAAAGGGATTCCTTATTTGCGATTCGCAAAATTGGGAATCGCAAATAAGGAAAAAAAAAGGAATCGCAAATAAAAATGCAAATTTTTAATGCATAGGTATTTGCAATTTCTAAATTGCGATTCCTTAATTTTCGCAATTTAGGAATCGCAAATACCAACAATGATGCATGTGGCCATAAGTGCATAACGAGGGCAGCAGGAGCAGATTGGTAGTGATCCTCAGTTGTGACGACATTACCTGCCACTGGGACCCAGTTGTTTCCGACCTTGAAGGATATAAATTAATTTGCTTTGACCTCGTGCTACGCCATTGATGTATCCACTGGTTTGGAGTCAAGTAGATGGTACCCAGGGTAGCGGCCATAGAGTACCAGTCACCTTTGGAATACAGCGACCTGGGCGGTGCTGTCCTGAAGCCCCTGTGTGGCTGAAAGGTGCGTTGACTCACATAGGGTATGACGTATCTACTTGTGAAGCTGGTGAAATTGTTAATGAGCGGGTTTTTTTGAGTACCCGGCCTGCTGCTGGCAGACAATCTTTGCTTCCGGGGCCCCTGAGTCTTCTGCCCTTCCCCTCAGGACAGGCTGGCCTCACAATAGGGATGCTTGGTAGTGACTTTGCTATTGTATGGGTCCAGCTCTGAAGTTCTGGTAGCCCTTATGACGGAAGGACCGGTGTACACTATATATCCAAACGAGCCCATTGCATGTGAAGACGGATTGAGCCCCCCCTCTGGTGGTGGGTGCTTCCTGCATAAACGGACAGGCTGGGTGGAGGTTTTCACCGCAGGCGGCGGGGAGTAGCAGAGGTGCCCTGGTTCACTCATGATTCAGCGACAATAGGACAATGGCATCCGGACGTACTAATCGGACGGCTAACCAGTCCAAGTTGGAGAAATTCGCCTGGCAGAAGCAGCCGGTTGAGGAGCAAACAGAGGCGGGGGCACCGAGTGACGCAGCAGAGCTGTCGAATAAGGACCTACTCGAAGTGATGACAGCCCTACGGACCTCTCTTGAGGTGCGGATTGATACGATGGCCACAGATGTAGCTCTGATCAGGGGTGCGTACGGGGCTGTGATAAAGGGGAGGGCGTTATCCATGATGGTGGGCCACAGGGCAGAGCGCAACTGGCGAGTGAGATCTTGAGACTTGAATGAAATACTGCGCTGAGCCCTGATCAGGATGCTCAGCATACCCTTAGCATTAGGAGACAGGATTATAAACAACTGCTTTTGGAGGACGTCAACAGGCGCGCGCTCGTCACCCGCCACAGAATATATGAACAGAGCGAACAAACTGGGAAATTATTGGCATGGCTGGAATGCAAGGAACAGTCTGCGAGGTGGGTGCGAGCAATTAAGGGGCCTACAGACATAATGATCACTGACCCCCGGGGCATTGCGGAGGCATTTGTGCAATATCACAAACAAATATACAAACTATCACAGCATTCACAAGTGCCATTTTCAGCAGATCTCCGCGCTACAATCAATGTCGCTTGTCTCTGCCAACATGACAGGGAAACTCTAGACGCTGATATCTCGGCCAAAGAGATTTGGAAAGCTATCCAAGACATCCACTCGGGTAAGGCAATGCGCCCCAATGGGCTTCCGATTGAGCTACTAAAACCTGTGGTTATGGAGCTTGCCCCCAACTTGTTAAATGTATATAATGAATGTTTTGAGAATGGCCTCCTCCCGGCTGATATCCATGCGGCCACCATCGTGTTCATTCATAAACCCGGTAAACCTGCGGAGGAGTGCTCGTCGTATCGGCCCATCTCGCAGATAACCGTGGAGGCAAAAATTTTGGCCAAATTGTTAGCTAACCGTCTGCTCCCTTACCTCACCGACTTGGTTCACCCGGACCAGTCCGGATTCATGCCGGGGCGAAATACGGCGTGTAATCTACGCCGAATTCATGGCGCACTGGGTCGTGTAGAGACACTAGACAAAAATGCAATATTGCTCGCGCTCGACGCAAAAATGGCGTTCGACACCGTGGCAAGGGACTATCTGTTCTTGGTTCTGACTCGCATAGGGCTCGGGTGGATCAAACTATTGTATACGCTCCCCACTGCCCACGTCTCAGTAAACAACTATCCCTCTTTCACCCTCTGCCGAGGAATAAGACAGGGCTGCCCATTGGCGCCACTCCTGTTTGCCCTGGTCCTTGAACCTCTGGCGGTCTGGATTAGGGGCGACCCAAGTGTCAAAGTCATTAAATGGACGGACGAACATGAGGAAGTCATCAGCATATCATAATATGCTGACGACGTTCTGCTCTATCTAGCCTCACCAGTGCGCTCACTCCACCGCGTTCTCCAAATTTTCCACATATTTTGGGCCCATTTTGGCTACCAGATAAACTTGTCCAAATCTCAGATGTATTCCCACTGGGGTGACTCTCAACAAAGTCCTTGTGGTTACAGCATTCCATCTGCGACCCGTGGTTTCAAATAGCTTGGCATCTTTATAACCATCGACGCAGCATTGGTCTATGAACAGAATCTATTGGCAACGTTGCAGAGGTTTAAATCGGATGTTACCCATCGGAAGACGCGCCCTCTCATTCTTTTGGGACGAGCTGCTCTACTTAAGATGCTCGCCCTGTTGCGCTTCCTATATGCCCTCCAGAATACTCCCATCCCGGTCCCCGAATCTTATTTCGTGCAGATAGAAGCAACTATCAGAGACTTACTTTGGGACAATAGGTCGCCTAGAATAGCTATTAACAAACTCACCATGGGATGGTATGACGGGGGTATTGTACTGCCGGATATGCGTCTCTATTACCAGCGTCGCAACTAATTGCCATTAACAAGTGGGTGTTCAGGTCGCATACCGACCCCATTTTCCGTACGATCTTTGGCTAATGGGCAAGGGAGGCTACAACAGAGCATTATACACTAACCACAAAAAACTAAATTTAACTGGCCCCACGGTCCGTACAATAGAAGTGTGGCACAGAGTTCAGCGACAGATGGGGTGGCGGGCACATCTAATGAAGGCTACACCCCTGTGGGAGCCTGACATCCTGGGACGGCTGAGCGCTTGTGCAAGGTTCGACAAGTGGGACATGATTAGAATATCCACAGATATGTGGATTCAAGGAATAAAAGGTGTCTTTCGCTGAGCTGCAAACTAAATATCAACTGGCATCATCAAAATACTTCCGGTATCTCCAAATCAGTCAAGCCATCGAAGGTACCATCCCCAGGGATGCCCCCCTCCCTGACTTCTCTCCCCTCGAAGGTGGCTATTCTGATACGTCTCCTACTGGTTCAATTTAAGATTATCTATCTGGTATACTTTGATGCCAAATTTTTATTTAAACTAGGTAGGAGACCGGACACGCTATGCCTTCGACACTGTAACCAAACTGGCTCATTCATACACATCATATGGGATTGCCCCTACATACAGCAATATTGGACAGACGTCACCCGACAATTGGTAAGGACTTGTGACAAACCAATACATCCATTCCCCAAAATATGTCTCCTCAACATCTGGGAGGCAACTGACCTCAACTAAGCTGAACAATCATGGGCCACCATGGGGTGGAGAATATCGAAACGAAGCATTGACCAAAAGTGGGGGGCGGACACGGTACCACAACTATGTGACTGGGCTAAAGATAAGTACCATGCAATGATAGCTGAAAAAACAGTATATAAAGAGTGAGGCTGCCCACATAAATGGGACCATAAGTGGGGACACTGGAATAAATATAGGGGTGAAATCCGCATCTCCCCAAAATAGAACTCATAAGGGACAGATTAGCAAGGTTAGTTGGGGCGGGCGAAGCCTTGGTAACGTGAATTTCGATATACCAAAACCCGGTGTGCTGATGGCGTTCTCTAACCCGAAGATAATAGGGTGACCCTCAGTGCACGTTTGAGATTATTACACTGTTTATTAGGGTGGGCTCCGGGTGGACTGCAAACTGTAATATTATGCCAAAAACTTGTACCTCCTGCTGAGATGTCTGTACTGTCAATTAACACTGCAATTTGGTTTTAATAAAAATGTTTAAAAAAAAAAGAAGTCACTTTGTAAAAGACTATTTCAATTTGCCACAAGTGTCTCCGTCCATTTCTTCTTTACAATCAACCTACATGGTTCAGGTCCCAAAATTGAAACTAGAATCTTTCGAGGACAGAGAAGCCATGATTAACAAAGTGACCCATTGGCTCAGGGTAGAGCGAAATTGTCTCTCTATGGTTAGATCTGACATTGTGCTCGCAAAAAGATACTCACCTTACCTATCTTCACATGATTACATACAAGTTATTTTATGTTCAAAGTATTTCGTTGAAAATCTTATACATTTTGAACTGCGTACATGTCATCTCATAGGGGTTAACTCGCTAGGAATAAGACTGAAGGCATCGCCTCCACTTGCTGAGATACCAAAAGCTTCTGCTAGGAAAGTACCCAGCCCTTCTCCCTGCGATATTATAACTTCATTGTCTGCTGCTTCATCGAACTTGGAGGAAATTGACTGACAACTGTATAGTTCTCATGGATTGATCTAATGTAGTTATTACCAATATGCGTAACTCGTTTACAAAGAGTTGCTTCATAGGAAATGTTTCAGAGATTAAGGATGGGGTTAGTTCAGATGTTGCTAATATAAACAATTCTTCAAGAAATTGTTGTTTAATTGAAAATGCACCAATACAGTCATTCACAGTCATTTTAGGCGACACCCAAGAAGTGGACAAACACTAGTATGTCTTGCATACCATGATATATACAAATGAGAATGCATGTCCAAATGGAAGGTCAAGACCATCATTTGGGTACAAGTCCAGCAGATTTAATTGCTCCCCACCCAGCATTAGATTATTATCATGGAATGTAGCTGGACTAGGTTCAAAGCTAATTGATCCAGATTGGGTGGCATACATAGAAGAACATGATATCAGTATGTTTCAAGAAACCTGGGCCACAGAAAAAGTGTTTGTGATGGGTTCACCACTCTTAGCGTCAGAACCAATAAGGGCATCAGACAAATCATCCACATTACTTCTTCTGGAAAAAGTCATGGACTCTGTACAAATAAATAAAAAAGTTATAGTAGCAGGGGATTTTAATGCTTCTTATGAACCTTTCATTTGTCCAAGTGAGATTACAAGCGAGGAAGATTAAATTTGGGGTATCCCGCCTTTACTAGGGCAACCTAAGAAAAACATCTCCAGTCTTGCACCAAAACTAGCATCTTTAACAGTTGGTATGAGACTTAGAGCATGCAATGGGCGCAACGTCTCCAATCCCAAAAGAGTACCAACATTTAAGAGAGGAGAGTGTACTAGTGTCATAGATTATGTTCTTGTTGATGTGAGATTGTGGTCACTTCTGACTGATATGAAAGTGGCTACATGATCTGGTAGTGACCACAACTTGTTAGAAGTAACTTTGGTAGGAGAATCCTAGATGCAAGAAAATAATATTTGCACAACTATAGTACCAGCTCCTCTTGTAACCAATAATCGTCGCTATGTTTCTTGGACAAATGTAATGTCTAATCCAGAATTATATTCACAAATTTATGGTCTTTTTGTTAAACATTTGGCGAAATATGTTGAATTTAAACAGAAATTCCTATATTAAATATACATAACCGGCTTTTTGAAGAGTTGCAATAGGCCTTTTATAAGTATGTATTTCATGTGAAACCCAACGCTTATCTTATCTTATCTTATCTTAAGAGGAACTTGTATAGCGCTCTGTCACCATAGGTTTCCTGGCGCTGGGTGGTACTGAGAGATGTAGAGAGGGGGAGCTAGCCAGACTGTGTAAAAAGATTGGTTTTAAGAAGTTTTCTGAATTCCAGCAGAGACACGGAGGATTTGAAAGATAACGGCAACTGGTTCCAGAGTTTGGGAGCCAGATGAGCAAATCTGCAACCACCATATTTTTTGAGTTTGATTGGGACTGCGGTCAGAAGTTGACGGTGGGAGGACCGAAGGTTGCGTGCCGGACGGTAAGGAGTCACTAGGGACTTCAGAAAGACGGGGGACGTACCAGTCACCGCTTTTTAGATCAGGCAGCCGATCTTGAATGCAGCTCTCTGTTCGACCGGCAACCAGTGGAGGTTACAGAGTAGTGGTTTTGCAGACTGCCACTTCGGGGTCTTAAAGGCTAGTCGGGCCGCCTGATTCTGCACGACTTGCAGCCTATGTAGCAGGTATTTCGGTAGGCCATGATACAAGGAGTTGGAAAAATCCAGGCGGGAGAGCACAAGGGCGATTAAAACTTGTATCAGGGCTTCAGGCGAGAGTAGGTGGGAAACTTTCCTGATTCTGTTAAGGAGATTAAGGAGATAAAGTGGTTTGATCAAGCATGTAATTGGCGGTCATAGATGGTGATTGGTCCAAAATAAGCAAAGCAAGATGTATTTATAAGGCACTCCTGAACAAGGCAAAATAGAATTGAGACGAAAAACTCTGGGAAGATGTTAGTCGCTAGTAAAGCAAATGACACTAGGTTATTCTGGCGTCTTGTGGCTCAAACTAAGGGGTCCATTAGGATGGCGGACGGATTGCTGCCCGCCATCCTTGCCCGTCCGCCAACTTTCTTCCCCCCGACAATATTACAATGGCGGGGGGGACCGTGGCGGAGGGGAAGACCATCCGCCGCTTTTCCGCGGCGGAAAAGGCCTGATATAGGATAGCCTGGGAGGAATGCCTTTCAGTGGCGGCAATACCGCCACAAAAAGGCATACGGTTCCTGCTTTAGGGGCCCGTTGCGGGCCCCCAGGGTAAAGGGGGGGTGCACATGGAGGGTACCTATGGTACCCCCCTGCGTTTCACAGCACAACATGGCAGGCACCACCCGCGGTGCCTGTCATGTTGTGCTGTGAAACGCACATCAAGCATTTTTCACATTGCGGCAGCCGGTGCTTTAAGCACCGTCCGCCGCAATGTGAAAAATGCGGGATGCACCCGCCACTGTGGCGGGTGCATCCTAATTGGGGGCACGGTTCCCCCGCCCTTGTGGCGGACGGTACCGGCCCCCGACAGGATGGCAGACGGACTTTGTCCTTCCGCCATCCTAATGAACCCCTAAGTCGGATAAGGTTGTGACATCATTATAACATCATTATAACATCTTGCCTGACAAATGGGTGGCACATTTTTCTAACTTTTATGTCGTAGGAGATTGTAATGATCTACGGTGCAGTAGCAACCTTGATGTCTTTATAAAACCGGATATTACAACCTTTATAGAAATCATCGCCCCTGTTGTCTTTAGCTTTGATGATACAAATATAAATAGAGCTATTGACTCCTTAAAATCTGCTAAAGCCCCTGGCCTGGTCAAAATTCCTGGAGATCTATACAAATCAAAGCCCCTGATCTGGACAACATATTTAAACTTATTATCAAATGCAGTTGCAGCTGGGGGAAAAGTGCCCAACTCTTAGCTTGGGGCAGAAATTATAACAATATATAAAAAGGGTGATGCAGCTGATCCCTACAACTATAGGCCGGTCAGCCTGATTGATAATGCTCACAAAAAGTTTGTGAAACAATTCTTAGAGAAACTCCTTGACTGGGCTGACACAAATCAAATCTTGTCCCCTCATCAGGCAGGTGTTAATGCTAAGGTAAGCACAATTTATCAGATTTTTAGATTTACAATTTTATATGTGACTTTTATTGATTTGAGTGCCACGTTCAATCCTATCCCACGTTCACATTTATGGTGATTTTTGATAAAAATGGGGGTCCCAGGAAACCTTGTCCACCTAATTAACAAATTACGTGACAATAACTATGCACAAGTTCATTGTGGTCCAAATGGAGAACTAACAAACCTGATCCCAATTGAGAGCGGTGTATGTCAGAGCTGTGTTCTCTCACCTACGCTGTTCTCCTTATATATTAATGATGTTGTAGAAGGCATGGAGCAATGCAGAAAGGATTCCCCTGTTTTGAACAATAGGAAGATACCAATTCTTCTCTTTGCTGACGATTTCCTTCTTATTTCAAAGACAACCATGGGCTCAAAATTTCAATTGACAAATTTCTAAGCTTTTACAATTCTAGGGGTTTGGAGCTAAACATGAATAAAACCAAGTATATGATGTTTGGGAAAGTAAAGAGGAAGAATCCTATTACCCATGTATGTAGTGAGATTTTAGAAAGAGTAAACAATTTTGTTTATCTAGGTGTCAGACTTATAGACAACTATAGGTGGACAAGTCAACTGAATGGAGCACAGATCTAATGCTATTATCATATTTTATAAGCAAATGACATAGCGTGTATGTCACCTGCCCAGGAAATCTATTGTGCTGCTATACGTGAATTAGGAGTTTATAAGGATTCACTCATAGACTTACTAAAAATTCCAAGAACGAGGAATCTTCCATGGGTTACATTTGTTTCGGCTTGGCTGAGAAATTGGAGTTACAGAGCTACTGGGACTATCCAATTGAAATTTGTAAAGATGATCTTAAGATTGTGAAAGCTCGTTATCGGGCTTACATAAATGAGGGATATATAACAAATAGCTCAAACGGCTCTCTGGCTAATTTGTTATTTGATTTTAAGCTCTTTCCAGCCTTTGATCAATTACTAGATCTAATATCCTCACCTCTAGCTAGAAGCTTGTATATGCGTTTTCCTCATGGCACCCTCCCCTTAAGATCTTTTTTACCTGTAAATGGTATTTGAAACAAGATCTTATTACTTGCCCAGCATGTGGTCTGAATGATGAAAATTAGTTACACGTACATTTTTGTGTCCTGAGTCCTATAATTGCAAATGAATTGTGCCCATCTGCCATGACATGGGAACTTACAAACACGTGGTAGCCTTCAGAATTCTAAAAAGGGATACGACTCCAAAAATAGTATTTGCAGTACGCAAGTTCCTACAGGCAACCTGGTTTAAGAGAATCAAAATTCTGAAGGCCACCGTTTAACGTTGTGCCAACTGTGCAGGTATTCATAAATACTCTATTAATCTTTTTAAGTCATAAAGGATCTTTTTTATATAACATATTTATAGTGAGAACTTTTATTGGGATACAGTAATTGTAAAGCTTTTGCCTTTTTGCATTATGCACGGTCACCTTTTGTATCTATTGGACTGTTTTTCTATATTGCTCCTGCAGGAATGGTATTCAATGAATTGATATGATGCTGCTTGGACAGTTCTATTTTGAGGAATTGATTATGTATTTTTATGCGATTTTATTATAGAACATGAGATGGTTATTATAATTTACATATTCTCTGTTTAAAGTTGGATGAAGTATAAATGGATTGATATTGTATTTTTAAGACACATGTTTAAGTATTGTTTTATTTTGGTTTGTGTACACTTTGATGGTTAATTATAACCGAATAAAGTATTACTACTACTACTACTACTCTCTCTGTTAGAGTACCAGGGACCAATTGAAAGCTGTGTCTCTCAAATTAACAATCCCCCTTTGCCTGTTTTGAAACCAGATCATTCAGATTGCGTTGTCTTAGCCTACAAACATTTGAATACTCATACATGCACATTTCCAATTAAAAATTCACACAGTACGGCACTTATAAATAATATAGTTCATAAAAAATACAAAACAACTATGGGCATGTCAAATGGCTTTTTCTACCATAATAAAACGCCTGAAAGCAGAGACTGAACTGTCTTCTCGGCACTCAGCTTTCAGCGTCATTTTTCATGGCTCCCTATGGGCCATACAACCAGTCCTGGACTGTTTATTTATTTTTTATTTATTTATTTATGAAACTTATAAAGCGCAACAAATGCCCTAGGGCGTCTCGGCGCAGTGAACGTGGCAGAAAGAGGACTGAAGAGGAGTTATTGATTGAAGAGCCACGTTTTTATTTTTCTCCTGAAGGCGATAAGAGTAGGGGAGGATCTGGTGTCTTTGTCCAAAGAATTCAAAAGTTTGGCTGTTGAAACGGTGAAATGGCGATCGCCCCAAGTCGCCGTTCTAGTCCGTGGCACAGACATAAGGAGCGCATTGGTGGATCGCAGTGATCTGTTTGGGGCGTAGAAGGCTAGGGAGTTGAGCAGGAAATGTGGCTCTTGCTTGCGGGAGGCTTTGTAGGCAATGCACAATGCCTTGAATTTTATTTGATTTCTCACTGCTAGCCAGTGATACCCTTTGATGACTTGGGCATTGGGTTTGAACTTTGGTGTACCTGAGAGCATTCTGGCTGCTGCGTTTAGTACAGATTACAGTTTTCGAATGACTTTGTGCTGGGCATTGATGAAGAGTCCATTGCAATAGTCCAGAGAAGACATTACAAAGAAAGTGACCAGTATTTTACCTGAGTTGGGGGGAAAGTATGGAAGAATTATTTTGATGGATTTGAGTTTGTAAAAGGAGGCTGACACAATGTTATTTGCATGGGCAGTAAATGTCAGTCTGTCATCAAGGAGTACTCCAAGGTTTCTAACCTTGGTTACAGGGTTGGTCGGGAGACCCAACTCTGTGGGCCACCAGGAGCTGGACCAGATTGGGCAGAGTTTACCAAATATCATTAGTTCATAAAAAATACAAAACAACTATGGGCATGTCAAATGGCTTTTTCTACCATAATAAAACGCCTGAAAGCAGAGACTGAACTGTCTTCTCGGCACTCAGCTTTCAGCGTCATTTTTCATGGCTCCCTATGGGCCATACAACCAGTCCTGGACTGTTTATTTATTTTTTATTTATTTATTTATGAAACTTATAAAGCGCAACAAATGCCCTAGGGCGTCTCGGCGCAGTGAACGTGGCAGAAAGAGGACTGAAGAGGAGTTATTGATTGAAGAGCCACGTTTTTATTTTTCTCCTGAAGGCGATAAGAGTAGGGGAGGATCTGGTGTCTTTGTCCAAAGAATTCAAAAGTTTGGCTGTTGAAACGGTGAAATGGCGATCGCCCCAAGTCGCCGTTCTAGTCCGTGGCACAGACATAAGGAGCGCATTGGTGGATCGCAGTGATCTGTTTGGGGCGTAGAAGGCTAGGGAGTTGAGCAGGAAATGTGGCTCTTGCTTGCGGGAGGCTTTGTAGGCAATGCACAATGCCTTGAATTTTATTTGATTTCTCACTGCTAGCCAGTGATACCCTTTGATGACTTGGGCATTGGGTTTGAACTTTGGTGTACCTGAGAGCATTCTGGCTGCTGCGTTTAGTACAGATTACAGTTTTCGAATGACTTTGTGCTGGGCATTGATGAAGAGTCCATTGCAATAGTCCAGAGAAGACATTACAAAGAAAGTGACCAGTATTTTACCTGAGTTGGGGGGAAAGTATGGAAGAATTTTTTTGATGGATTTGAGTTTGTAAAAGGAGGCTGACACAATGTTATTTGCATGGGCAGTAAATGTCAGTCTGTCATCAAGGAGTACTCCAAGGTTTCTAACCTTGGTTACAGGGTTGGTCGGGAGACCCAACTCTGTGGGCCACCAGGAGCTGGACCAGATTGGGCAGAGTTTACCAAATATCATTACTTCAGTTTTTTCGGAATTTAATTTAAGGCAGTTGGTGGCCATCCAATTACTGATGGCCAGCATGCCATGCTGGAAGTTGACTGCTATTTTCTCTGCATCATTTTGTATAGCTAGAACCAACTGAGTGTCGTCCGCGTAAGATGTTAGGCTCATCCCATGGGACTTGATAACTCTAGCTAGGTCAGCTACATAGACATTAAATAGCGTTGGGCTTAGGGATGAGCCTTTAGGGACGTCCACATGGTAAAGTCATCTGAGCAGAGCTGTAATTTACCAATAGAAGCGTCTGAGTGCGGTTGGAGAGAAATGAGCCAAGAAGGTCTTTGGCTTCGTTCTGGATGCCTATGGCATTGACACGGTCGATCAAGATGTTGTGATCGACCGTGTCAAAGGCAACATATAAATCCAGCAGAATGAGCACAGCTGTCCCTCCTTGGTCAAGAATGGTTCGTATTTCATCAGATGCTTTAATGAGCATTGTTTCAGTGCTATGGTTTTTACGAAAGCCGAATTGGGTTTCATCCAGTTGATGGTGGTCTTCAATGTACTGGGAGATTTGAGTGTTCATAAGTCTTTCTACAAGTTTGGCTGCGTAAGGTAGACTGGCAATGGGCCTATAATTTTTGGTGTCTTCGGAATCTAAGCAGAGCTGTTTACTGCCTGCATAGTGTCAACTCTACAAGACATTGTCCTACGCAGATGATTATCTTCTTGACTGAAAATTAGTTAAACACACATTTCCCCAAAGTAGATCGCAAAATTATGGGATTCACCAAACCTGGCTATAAGTTCAACTTTAAGAAATCTAAATATAGCATCTCTGAGTGTCCTATTTTTGGGATATGAACTTACACATGGAGGTAAAGGCCATGCAATTTAACAAGAGAGGGGGCCCTACTGTCCAAGGGAACATGACACTGTAAGCCAGTATAGAAATCAAACTTCCCCTGGAAAAACCAAGAAGTATCAACAATACCTCTCACTTTCACACTATACTCATAAAACATGCATTCATATGTTGCATTCAATCTACAAGAGTCTACATCTGGATATATACCCCAAATCAAGTTGTAGCGTTTGAGACAATTTTTTTTTTTTTAACTCTGGTCTTCAGAGTATAGATGAAATCTAAATGCATTAACTATAGTCAAAAAAAAGTTCATATATATCGTATGCAATACACACTAATATTAAAATCTGGCGACAAAACTGCACAAAATAAAACACAAACTAAACAGTAAAATAAAAACAGTTCAAATAGGGAACCCTTTCTTCGCACAGTTACAGATGAACTGTTGCATTAGCTGATCCAACATATAACTTGATGTTGAAAACACTGGTGGGATAAAAATGTATTCCTTCCCAGGATTCCTTTTAAGTTGAATTCAAGTGGACTGGTGTTGACGCGTTTCGGGGGTATGTGCGTAAATAAAAACCACCTTCTTCAGGACACATAAAATCAGGGATTTATTCCTTCTCGGAATATTAAATGTAGTTTTTATATCTATACAGAAAAAGGGAAAACATATAAGGGAAAACATGAACACAGGGGAATCACACTTATATTCGAGTGCCGAAATGTGTATTGCATCCACTGAAAAAATACTGGCTGCATTACAAATGGCTAATCTTAAAGAGCGGCCCCTTGCGCAAGGGAAACGCATCATTGTTATTACTCCGGTTCCATCCTTAGACGCTATCACAAAAGCTAGCATTCCTAACTTGTAGCAGGGTTTCCGTTCTCCCACAGAACTGTGCATAGAGATCTAGAACCTCAGTGAGTTAGGATGATCCAAAACTCATCTCAGTGTCAGAAATCCCCTTACCTAGCTAGCTACAGTGTCTCATGGATCATTATGAAATGATCCATGTCTTAGACAAACCAGAACATGATCTTTAGAATACCTCAGGAATCGTGGAACACATGAACACTCTTTCGTTATATAATCATTTCAAACCAAAACTGAGAGTCAAAGAACACACGTGCAAGTTTGAAATATTTATTATTCAATGCAAGGTTCTCAAACGCAGTATCTTGTATAATACCAAAATGCAGATTATAAAAATCAGAGTCAGCAGCATAGTCACTAATCCATAGTAAGCAAAAGGTGATAGCATGTTACAATGCAAAATCTATAGAAATCTATATCACCTATATTTCGCGCACCCTATTTAGCATATTATTTTATATCTAAGAAGGTCTCATTCGGGCTTTAGCAGGGCGGACCCATACCTCTAAATGTCAGTAGGAGTAGATCACATCAACAGCTACCAACTCTCTTCATGCGCAGCACCAAGTGTCTACGTTCATTCCCTGTAACTCTATCTTAAACCCGCGTAGAGCCCAAAATGTTGGCATCAACATTATTTGTGTTATGTCTAATGTGGTGCGAGGATCAGGCCTCCCAGCAACCTTGTGTTAGGTTATTCCTAGAGTGTGCAGCTCTCAGTGTGCAGACAGTTGTACCAAGTGTACCAGTCAAAGCTGATAGCATAGTAATAACATATTATTCTCAAATAAATCACATCACCGCTTCTAGGTTGAAAGCGACAACAACAAGTAGGTGTCGTGTGCAAAACTGAAGCCGAAGGAAAAATGGCTGTTTAAACATGTAATACCCTCATGCTAACTTAACGCAATATATGTAACGAAGTATCCATATGACACCCCCCCATTGATCCGAGCACCGTCAAACATAAGGGAAAAGGCAATACTAAATCAGATACATAAAATGAAAGCAAAGTTCAATAATCTTGAGCTAAAATAAGCTAAAAAAATATGTATGAATGAATATGTATGAATGCCTACAGTGGCCTCAAATCTAAAAATAAAAACAAAACTTTCGAACCAAAAGTTATCCGCCAGGTCTCAAAAATATAAAATGTAGGGCCAGGTCGCATTAATTCAAATGTCTGTAAGAGAAAAAACAAGGCACTTATCCGATATTCAAAGTCATGTGCCACATTGACGTTATTTTCAGCGACATCACATGATTGAACTCTCCATCATTTGAGCACAGTTCATCCCTCCAATCCAGCAAGGGGAAAGTCATATTCCATAACAAAGCAATCCTCCCAGGCATCTCACGATTGGACAGTATATGCAAAGTAAGTTGCAACAGCCTCCAGTATGAAATCACTGCCATCATCCGAAAATAGTTCAGCAATCCAATTCAGCAATGGGAAAGAACATACGTGCTCCTCCAGCATCGGATCCTCCTGTAACGTCAGAGGACAACTCGGTGGGTTCACCAGAACGCTGTGTGTCAGAAAGGCATGCGCCGCTGCAGAGATCTCCCATTGGCCCAGTACTCCATTTATCGCTGCCAAGGCCATAACTCTTTCGCCAGAACAAATCAGCTCGTGAGCCACTACGGGACGCATTAGCTGATCAAAATCGACGTCAGGAGCAGTCCTCAAGCATAGACACAAATCAATGGCCCAATCGAACTCGCAGCTCAGGCAGTGAAACACAGGTTGGACACACGTGAAGTCGGTGAACCGAAATGACAATCTATAAGCCGTGCTTAATGCTGCAAGCGGCAATGTTCCATAGTAATTGAGCATCCGATTACGGCACAGTGTCAGGAGGCGTTGAACGGCTTCTTGCGCAGGATGGGCATCCATGTTTTATAAAGAAAAACAACAACAAAATGCCCGCAGCCACAGCCAGTAAAACAGGTAGTCCACCAAACAAACTCGAAAAAATAGAATGGAAAAATGTGGGAATGATACCAAAAACTTTTTCAAATGTAGTCACGAGGCCACTGCTAACCAATTTAAAAAAATGTGCGAGCCCAGTCGTGGAAGATGCATTAAAGATCTGGTGCACCAGCTCACAGAAATGAAACGGCAAGTCAGTATTTAAAAGTGCCTGCACCTCTGTGCGTGTGTTAGCTATGTGAAGGACATAATTTTCCCGGGCCGAACTCAGGGTCACTTGTTTTTGAGACAAAAGGGCCCTTATTCTGCTTAAACCATTGAACTTCGCTTCCAAGGTTGGAATCCGTGGCCAGATGGAGACATCTGAAGACCCATGCGTGGGTGGGTATAGAACATTTTTGCAACACACCACACGCTCTGATACAGTTACCACATAAGCCACACCAATTAATAACCCACAACATACTTCGTTGTTTAAAAGCAAATAACTACCATTAGTCAATAATGTAAATGTGGGAACTACTGCTGGAACTGGCGTGCCTTTTAAAACACATGCTAAATTCGGCCGGTCCTGATTACAAGAACCGTGTAACTGAATGTGTCTGCATATTAATGAATGGTCAGGTGATTGTGTGCATTCCTCACCATTAAGATTCACTTCTTTTCCATCCTTTAGACACCTGTATGTGTATGGTAATGACCATGCCTCATGGAGGAATGCATTGCCTAGTGGTTCATATCGTCCTATAGCAATATACCGCATGCAATTAGTAAATTTGTATAAGGGAAATGGTAATGTAATTAATCCATGAATAAGCCACGTGGCAGTAGTGGTTTCAGCAACAGAGAAAGGTAAGGATTCTAGTTTTTCAATATGTAACATAGAAAATGACGCATCACGCATTGAAAGCATGCGTTGCTTTTCAGTCAGATTAAAAGGGGCGAAAAGGGACGAAACGTTCAATGAGTTCCAGGGAACTCGACCAGCCTTAAGTGTCTGTAGGGTCCATGCAAACTGCATTACAGAACGTAATTGATTTTGACCATGGTATAACGTGGACACTTCATCATGTACAATATCAACAACAGAAGAAACAATATTATCCAACGTGTAAATCCTGGAAGAAAGCATGTTAATACTGTTATCGACCACTGCAAGCACTTTTTCCAAATTTGCTTGATCAATAGCTCTCAGGCGTTTAGCTGCCTCAATCTGTGAAAATTTCCAAATTTCATTGTACACAGCATAAAGCCAGCGTTTAGATCTACCCCTAGCCGGGCCTTTTATAAAATCATTTAACTCTATATTCTCATTCAACTGGGACAGATGCAGTTTAACTGCAGCCAAAGTGGAATGTTGTAACCAGTTCTGACACAATTTGCCTACTGAATAAGTAGTAACAGTGTGATCTGTTTCAAACCTGGGATCCGGCCTGATGTGTGTAAAACCTTCAGACAAACCCAAAAAACGACGTTGGCAAGAATCAGAGCTTCTTTGCCACAAAAGCCACCCCTCCGGATCAAAACTGGAAATATTAAAGGAGGAATTGTGCAAAAGTGCTTGTATCCCACTGATGGACAATGTAGTGAAATTACTCCAACCTGAATATTCTTCCAAATCAGGGATAGTAGGTGTATTTAATTTTTTAGATGTAGCCAATCCAAAGCATGTTGTTTGGGAAATAGTAGAATTTAAAAATAACATGTGATTCGGGATGAGACATGCACGATGCAAAGCCTCAGTGCCTTGTACCTGCCAATCTTTGGTACCCCAAACCGATTTAAGGTCAATAGCCTCCTTCCATAACTCATAGCCATCTATAGCTAACCTGTCTAGAAAGGACTTCGAATACAGTAATTTTGTATCGGTAAGTCTAACTTTGGACATGAATTTCTGTTTCACTTTAAAATAAAACGACTCAGGATTTGATTGATTAAAATCTGTAAAATAAGAGTATTTTCCCAGAAATGTACTTGAGCTCCCCTGCAAAGGAGCAGGACAATGTTCCCACTGTGTGTAGTTCACAGGAACCCTCCTGGAACTTGTTTGGTGTAAGAAATGATTTCCATAATGTTGATAACAAAACAAATCACCATAATTGACAGAATCTAAGTACAAATCCTCAGCATCAAAGGCCGCATAATATTTCAAATCAGAGAACAATGCTTCTACGGCCTGAAGATCCCAATCATCAGAACGAATATTTTGCTTAATCACATCTCTCATGTTTACTCTAAGCACATTAGGAACATTAATAACTTCTGTGGGGCCATGTATCTGAAACCTAACCGCATCCCACACAATCCCATCAAGGACAGGCCAAGCAGTAATCTCTACTGTATTTAAGTCTCTTTTTAGTCTGTGTGCTGAATGTGAGAAGGAAAGAGGGGCCAATGTTCCATTAAGGTACCGAATTCCTGTTCTTTCTTTCACATAATGGCCATCGATCAGGCGGAAAAAATAAAACACAAAACCAATTGACATAAAAAGATAAAATGAAAATAGTATCAGCCAAACGTATGTCCAAGGTGGAATTAGAAAATGTTTTTTAAACAACGTGGCATATTTTGCAATAGTCGATGGTTTCTTTGAAAGTTCCGAATCAGAGTCAAAAGAGAATCTGGACTGGTTAGCCAAACGAGCTTGTAAATCGGACATAGATAGATCAGCAGGATCTGCATAGGTCAATTCATCAATGTTAGTAACAGGAATAGTATTTAATAAAGGTCCGGATATAGCAGGCATCTCGAGGGACACCTCCTGATCTGCACCAGATGTAATAGCCAGCACAGAGTGCCTCACCATGGAAGGACAGGATACAGCCGGTGTCATGCTATGAAGAATCGGCCACCCTGTGTGTCTTGACATTGTCAATAGAAATAAATCTGTTTTCTTTACGACCTGGAAGTGGTGGTAAAATGACTGTTCTTGTGCCCTTCACTCCAAGAACTCGAACCGGTGCTCGATATGAGGGACCAAATTCTTTCTTGTTATCGATCTTCTCTCGAACCAGTTCTCCAACTTGGGGTAGCCAGCCAACTACCGGGATCTGCAACGCATCATCCGACGTGGAGGGCAAGTGTTCCTTAGCAAGACTGTCTCTGGTCTTTTGTAGATCCTGTAAAACATTGCAATGTTCATCTACGTCAAAGGCCGTGGCCTGGGCCTGGCAGTCTGCACCATCGAGGTCAGGGACGTACATCTTGATACCAAAGAGCATTTCGTATAGGGTCCGCCCACCCAGAGACCTTCTAGGGAGATTATTAAGCGCACGCTGCACGCCATAGAGGTGGGTCAGCCAGTTTCTACCAGTGCCTATAACCCGGGCTGTCAAAGATTGCTTTAAGTCGCGGTTCATTCGTTCTACTACACTATTGCCCTCAGGCCTGTAGGGACTTGAAAACTTGACTTGGACTCCCAACGAAACCATAGCATCCTTATACGCCTTAGAGGCGAAAGCCGGACCCTTGTCCGAATGGAAAGTACCACAGGCAAAGATTCCCACAAAGACGCGCAAATCCTTAATGACAGTCCGCGAATCAGCGCTTCGATGCGGCCATACCCACACAAAGCGTGTGCATGAGTCAACTGCTACTAAGATGTATTTATACGCAGTATCAGAGGAAAAAGGACCGCAGTGATCCAAATAAACGCAACCAAGCGGTTTATTAGAGATGTACAACTGTGTCTGAGGCGGACGCGCAGCAGTAGAAGGCTTAATCTGCTGACAAATGTCACACATAAGGACATAATCGCGCGTCTGTTTGTACAGTCCCCGCCACCAGAACCTTTGTTGTAGCTGAGTTACAGTGGCTGAGACGCCCGCATGCGCAGACGCCACACCTTCATGAGCCGCTGTAATCAGAGAAGCTCTGCGATCCGAGTTGGGAACTAGACGTTCGCCAACTTCAGGAATTTTCACATAAGGAACCTTATCGGGACTTAAGTGGTATGTGTACTTCGAAGGGAACCCCGCAGGATATTTACCTCCCTTCTCCGTGGCAGCAACAGCTGCCAAGATGTCATCATCTATTTTGCTTTTGGACCTCGTGACTGCTGCAACTAAGTATTTTGATACCGCAGACTTCGCTGCCTCATCAGCAAGCGAATTACCAACAGCGTGGACCCCCACGCGCTGATGGCCGAGAGTATGAATCACAAACACAAGCGGCAGCTTTTCTTTAAGTTCCGCCACTCGGACCCAGATCATTTTATGTTTTATTGTGCTACCTTTGGAATCACGAAAATCATTCTGAATCCAAAAGAATAAGTTCTCATTGTAAGACTGGACACAGTAATAAGAATCACTTACGATTAAAGTCGTCACACAAGGATCAGCGTACTCCAATGCGAGCATAAGAGCACGAAGCTCTGCTAATTGTGCGGTGCAGTCCCCTAGTGTTTGCGTGTGCACGACACTGGACTTGAACTCATCGTTCACCATGGCACCGACTACAATGGCGCAAGCGGAAACGTAGGCATGTTTAGAGCCATGCGCAACCTGCGCCGAACCATCAGTGTAAATGATACAATGGAAATCCTCCAACGGCCGCATCGCTAAAGGAGCAGGATGAACAAATTCATACTGTAAATACTCCTGCGACCGTAAAGCGGCGTCAAAAATAAACGTGACATCCTGGGACGTCAAGGAAGTAGCCCACTGAATCCACCGAGGGTGCAAAGCTTTAGAATTCGGTACACTGGCTTTCGTGACCGCCTCCAAGGCAGGACACGGGGTAACCACCAACATGCGTTTTCCCTGTGACAGGGCACGTTCCTTGAGAATTGCCATCTGTACTGCCGTTAAAACTTTCTCCACAGTGGAAAAACGCAGTTCAGCCGAAGTGTATAAATGTGACTTGTAAGCAATAGGTACAGTATCCCCTTCATTAAAAGTCAGGTACGTGAAACCCACCGTCCCAGGGATAATCCTTATCACCAGGTTGGTCTGGTTATCACGAGTCTGTAAGTAGTCAGAAGCGAGCAAATCAGCCTGCAAAGACTGCAGAATGACTGAATGCTCAGGCAGCCAGCATGATTTGGAAAAAGATGGTTGTATCAGCGCATACAAAGGCTTGATACGCTGGGCATATTCCGGAATGTATGTTCTACCGAAATTCAAAAAACCCAGTAAAGACTGTAATTTTTTCAGCGTTGTCGGAGAGCGCAACTGCGCGCACTTCTCCAGGAAGTGAGGAGCCAACCCCTTTCCCTCGTGGTTAAGTTCATAACCCAGAAACAACACTGTGTACTCCGCAATGTGTGATTTTGCAAAGTTAAACTTGTAACCCATGTCTGCAAAGTTACAAATTATGCTGTTTACTCGACCCAGATGCTCCCAAAGTTCGTCTTCTGTGAGATAAATGTCATCCACATAAGAGCATGCAACTGGATCGAAGCTCTCCAAAAGAGAGACTATGCGGGCGGAAAACACTCCAGGACTATTCTTATAGCCCATTGGGAGTCGTTTAAACATTTTTTGTACGCCGCCGCACGTAAAACTGGTCCATTGGGAACTTAGACCATCTAATCTGTGTGCATAAAAACCATTGGAAATGTCAAGCGTGGTTTTGAACCGTTTACGCTCAAGACTATTCACTAGGGCAGAGCCGTGAGTATTCTGTACTGCACAGTTACGGCAATGCGAGTTCAAATGCCGGTAATCCAAAACCAGACGATATGAGCCGTCCGGCTTGTTCACAGTAAAAAGGGGATTATTCATTGGTGACACACACGTTTCAATTACACCTTGATATTCCAATTGTTCAAGGATAGCCGCGACAGAAGCTTTAGCTTCACGCCGTATGGGATATTGAGGTTGTGGCTGCGGCTGTGACCGTAAAGGAATCTCATGGCTAGGGGACAATTTATCCCAGCCACACTGATTTTGGTACACAGCCGGCGCAAGCGCCAGAGCCCACTCTTCTGCAAAATGCAGCGCTTCCACTCTCGATACAGTGTGCGCGAAACTGGGGAGGATCACCTCCTCCCCTCGCGGAGCTGCGAGAACAAAAGGTGGGGGCCAGTCATCCTCCGAAAGCAAAATGTCATACGTAGACGAAAGATTTTCCCAAAATACCCCTTTTACAGTTCGCTGCATGTCACCTTCAATTAACAGGACAATTTCAAAAAGCCGTTCAGGGGGAGCAACATGTGTATCAGCCGTTTCAATCACAACATAAGTGTCAGTCGCTGTCACCTTCAACAGTGGACGGAGGGCCTCTCTCACTATGGTAATCTCCGCCGCGCTGTCCAGCAAGGTCAGAGCCCACGTCAGATTCCGAAGCCGCGTTCTCACTATCTGGGGCATATCGATGCGCCATTAAGGCTGCGACCTTCTTCTTGGCAAACTGCGGTCTCTTTGGCGTAGAGTCGTCCCGCTGATCCCCTTCACTTCGCGTGCGGGGCTGACCACGTCCTTGCTGGCCACCCCGGCCCCTGCCGCCCCCTCCACCACCGGTTGACGGAGCCGATGAGTCCTGAAAGGAACGAGGAGAGCGTTGGTCAGAAGCCTTAAATCTTTCAGGCGATTTAATCGTCGCGCGATGGCGCAAATCATAAACTCTATCTGACTGCGCAGGTTGTGAAGGCGCCGGACTAGAAACCTGTGTCTGCTGTTGTTGTTGCTTACCCTGATTCTGCTTTTTTGGCCAATTTTGTTTTTTGGACTTGGGTTGTCCGCCCGATTCCGAAGACTGTCCCTGGGGCTGTTTCTTCTCCTTTTCAGAAAAAGCCTTTACACCCTTAGAAGTGCGGCCAACCATTTTATAAGCCGCCACAATAATCCTTGCTAACTGACGGGGTTTATCGGCATCGGGAATTAACGCCAGAGCATTGGCCACCTGAAAGTTCACTGCATCCCCCTTGACATTTGCAAGGATAAGACCGCAAACAGTCTCAAACGAGCCACTCAGGCGCATACCTAATTCAACCGCCGACTCTGGTCCGTGATCATCCTGAACACGTTTAAGGACCGCAGATAGGTTTGACACAGACGGGGTGCCATAGCACCTCGAGTAAACCGCTGCAAAAGTCTTACCCCATGTTTCACAGTCAGCAAGTTCAGGGGCTAAATCTTTCGGTAAACTGAGCGTAAGAATCCGGTGTTTTTCACCCGGAGTCGTATTAGGAAACACAGCCTCCAGCTGGTCGAATTTCTCGGCAAGCCAGTAAGGAAAATCATCCTTATCCTGGGGCTTCTTGCCCATAACGGAATTCACCAAGACAGGACTGATTTTCAAACCAGCCTGTTCTGCTCGAAGCTGCGCACCTGCGGGGGCTGCGCCATGAACATTACGACCAATGTAATGAACAAGCGCCCTAATCACTCCAACCGCGACTTCATGAAGACGCCGCAGGTCAGCTACACTACAAGTAGCGCGATTAGGGTGAGGAGTAAATCCACCCAAAGCGGGCCAATTTGTGCCCGGAATGGACAAAGGACCTAACCTCGGAGCCGTTAAAGAATGGGGTAGGGCGCCACCAAACCAAACTCCGTGCTGCCAAGCATCGATAGGTACTTCCAGTGCCCTGTACGGAGCATAAGCCGCCGGTACAGCCGAGGCAGTGTATGAATGGAAGACACCCGAATTAGCGTCCACTTCCGGAAATGTCACCCAGGAATAAAACAATTCGTACGGGTACGCATGTTCCGCACTCACCACTAGAACCACAGCCAAGCCTTCCACAGGGACACTATACGCCCGCAAGTGGTCGCGAACCGCGATGCGGCTATGCTGCGGTATGTCCACGGCCATGGTAGCACAGGAAGAGAAAAAAGACAAAGAACACTTTGTAGCACAACTGGGTAGTAATTCAAAGAAACCGTTTTTAGAAGAATTCAAGCTTGAAAAGACCTATTTAAAAAATAGGTAGGTTTTTCCGACACCACCGTTTACCGGAAACGGCAATGAAGGTGTCAAGGTTTGAATGATATACTACTCGAGTGTCATGATATAAGGCCAACAACGTACGGGCGCCATGTAGCAGGGTTTCCGTTCTCCCACAGAACTGTGCATAGAGATCTAGAACCTCAGTGAGTTAGGATGATCCAAAACTCATCTCAGTGTCAGAAATCCCCTTACCTAGCTAGCTACAGTGTCTCATGGATCATTATGAAATGATCCATGTCTTAGACAAACCAGAACATGATCTTTAGAATACCTCAGGAATCGTGGAACACATGAACACTCTTTCGTTATATAATCATTTCAAACCAAAACTGAGAGTCAAAGAACACACGTGCAAGTTTGAAATATTTATTATTCAATGCAAGGTTCTCAAACACAGTATCTTGTATAATACCAAAATGCAGATTATAAAAATCAGAGTCAGCAGCATAGTCACTAATCCATAGTAAGCAAAAGGTGATAGCATGTTACAATGCAAAATCTATAGAAATCTATATCACCTATATTTCGCGCACCCTATTTAGCATATTATTTTATAGCTAAGAAGGTCTCATTCGGGCTTTAGCAGGGCGGACCCATACCTCTAAATGTCAGTAGGAGTAGATCACATCAACAGCTACCAGCTCTCTTCATGCGCAGCACCAAGTGTCTACGTTCATTCCCTGTAACTCTATCTTAAACCCGCGTAGAGCCCAAAATGTTGGCATCAACATTATTTGTGTTATGTCTAATGTGGTGCGAGGATCAGGCCTCCCAGCAACCTTGTGTTAGGTTATTCCTAGAGTGTGCAGCTCTCAGTGTGCAGACAGTTGTACCAAGTGTACCAGTCAAAGCTGATAGCATAGTAATAACATATTATTCTCAAATAAATCACATCACCGCTTCTAGGTTGAAAGCGACAACAACAAGTAGGTGTCGTGTGCAAAACTGAAGCCGAAGGAAAAATGGCTGTTTAAACATGTAATACCCTCATGCTAACTTAACGCAATATATGTAACGAAGTATCCATATGACAAACTCTAAAGCCATCCATCCTAATAGATACAATGGGCAACTTCCTTAACAGCTGTTGATGTACACATCTTCTTTGACCCGTCTTTGCAGGCACAAGAGTTTCTACAATAGGAGCATGTTTATCCATTGCCCAGGAATATTTTGCCTCTTGAGGAGTATAAATGTAGTGTTTATAGTGATGGTTCTGCTCAACCTGCTATAAGTACTAAGCACCAATATTCAGAAGCATGTGCCACTGCTCTTGGTGTGATGTTGGATGGAAAATTCCAACCACAAAAAACTCGCACACAGTCCTTAGTGGACTGCACTGAAAACCTTGCTACTAGCACTGGAACATATGGATCCTAGATTTCCCACACTTATAGTGTGTGATTCGTATTATTGTGTCCAGTCCTTTAACAGCAATTTGCAGTATTGGCACCAGAGTGGATTCAAAGACTCTACAGGCAATACAATAAAGCACAAAATGCTTTGAGTGTTTGTGGCAGACCTTAAAGCTAGGTTGCCACTGACTCATATCATTCATACATTGGGTCATCAACGTGTTGAACCACAAGTTGTAGGAAATTCTTTGGATGATGAAGCAGCCAAATCTCCAATTGTGACTGAAACAGTTGCTGCAGTAACTCGTTCTCAGATGAGAGTAGACCATTATATCTTGGCTGCTGTTAATGCTATATGCGACTGCGCCCCTCTGCCTTGGGGTTTTCCAGCTAAATACACATATCATCTAAGTGAACAAAGCATTCGCTTTGTAGTCCCAGGGGTTGGTGATCGTGTTATAACCAACCAAGACTGCAGCCCAGCCTTATGCACATGAAGGTGTTACATCTAGACATGTCGGTGTGGCGACCACAATTTTATTACTACAGCAACATTATTGGTGGCATTACATATATAAACAGGCCAAACAATATATCCTTTGTTGTAGGGTTTTCAACAAATTGCATTTTACATTGTGGCTCATCCACTGCAGAAACATCTGTTGATTTCCATCAAATGCTGTAGCTCCTGCTCTGAGAGTTTTATGAATAATGGCAGCCAGAATGAATATGCTTATCAATTCAATAGGGTGTCAACTGAAAGTAATCAGGACTGAAGTAGTGTGTTCCAAAGCCCTGGTTCCTGAAACTAAATGAGTAGTGGCATGTAGGGCTACTTTCAGCGGGGAACAGTGGATTTGGAACGCACCACTAAATGGCTGTAACAAATCAGGTTATTAGTTAAGTTGGGGTAGAAGCCCCTCTAAAGACAATAACCACAACCCTTGTTAGGGCGGTGCCATGAAAAGCCACTAAATCAACCTATGTTTAAACCTGTGGTAGCTTTGCCCAAAAGCATCCAGGCTTAATTTAGAGGCAATGCGCAAAGTATTTATGCAGTATACAGCAAAATCCCAACCCAATTTAGAAAAATAAGAGTAAATAAAATTAAATAAAATTACACCAATACAAATTAAATCAAATTAGAGAAACCAGAGTTCTACATTTTTTTTTTTGTTAGTGGAAAATAGTGCCAAAAAGAACAAAATGCCAAGTACGGTTACATGGTCACACAAGACCGGGTTACAGTCACAAGTTAAGTCCAACTGCGATGGAGTGCAAGCCGACTACAAATGCCAGGTTCACTCTGGCCTAGTAGTTACCTTCAAACTTAAACATTGTCTTTACAAAGCCTTGGCAAAAGTAGATTCTTCAACTCGGCAAGGCAGCAGGCTGTAGCCAATAGGAAGCTGTCGATGTTATAGAGCTGCTGGACGAAGACTTGATGAAGTAATCAACAAAGGCAGGAAAATATCAGAGTGAGAAAAGTTGAGTTTTCAGGGAGAGGAGGTCGTTATCATCGATGGGGTGTTAGTCATTGTCAAACCCGGTGAAGATATCTACGTTCAAACTTTGACATTTTCCTGGAGCTTGGATTTCCTCAGTGGACAAGGCAAGCAGGCTGTAACTGAAGAGGCCTCAACAAGGCCAGACACCTTTGTCAAGAGGTCTCACTAAAATGGTTTTGCTGCAGCAGAGAAGAATGTAGCAGATGCTGCAGCCAAGTTGATCCCACCAGCGATGCACCTTTGTTGGATTAGCTTGCAGGTAGCTACCAGTATCTAGTCGATTCTCAGCACAGACTTTCTTGAAATGTCCCAGATTTTGAGGTTAGAAAGGGGGAGTATAGTGTAACACCACACCCAGGTTCCGGTACCAGCCGGTGACCCAGGCCACCGGCAGAAAGACATATATAAGTGACATTTTCAATTTGCAACTTGAAATCCAACATTACCATTAAATAGGATTTTAAATTGCAATTAATTTGGGTGTAAACATCATTGTTCTACCTGCTCGCAATCAAAAAAGTTAGCACTTATTAAATGTAATAAGGCAATCCAGTGTTAGTCAAGGGGAGAGATAGGCAATACAACAGTGAAAAATTACTTTAGAAGTTTTTCACTGCAAGGACGTATAAAATGTAAACATGCATGTCCTACTTTTTAAATACCATGAACCCTGTCCTATGAACACTTAGGGCTTACATTAGGGGTGACTCGTAAGTTTTAAAAAGGAAGGTTTAGGTCTGGTAAAATGATTTTTGGGGCAGTTGAAAAAGCAGCTTAAAACTGCACTACATACTGCAGTGGAAGGCTGAGACATGTTTTAAAGGGCTATTTTGGTTGGTGACACAATGAGTGCTGCAGGCCACCTAGTAGCATTTAACTTAAAGGACCTGGATACATGTGGTACCATTTACTAGCGTCTTATAAGTAATTTAAATGTGCCTCTTAGGTGTGGGCCAATTTTACCATGTTTCAGGGAGAGAGCACAAGTCAAGTCAAGTCAGAGAATTTATATAGCGCACTACCTACCCAGAGGGTCTCAAGGCGCTTAGTAAGGGGAGGAGAATTACTTGTCAAATATCCACGTTTTAAGTTGCTTTCTGAATGCTAGGTGGTTCTGGGTGAGGCGAAGGTAAGCGGGGAGTGAGTTCCATGTTTTAGCAGCCAGGTAAGAGAAGGATCTGCCTCCCATGGTGGTCTTGTTGATGCGAGGTACAGTGGCGAGGGCTTGGCTGGAAGAACGTAGTTGGCGGGAGGGGGTGTAGAAGGACAGTCGTGAGTTGAGGCATTCTGGTCCGATGTCGTAGAGTGATTTGTGTGCGTGGGTTAGCAGTCGGAAAGTGATTCTCTTATTGACGGGTAGCCAGTGGAGGTCTTTCAGGTGACCAGAGATGTGTTCGTTGCGCGGGATGTCTAATATGATCCTGGCTGAGGCGTTTTGGATTCGTTGGAGTTTCTTCTGGAGTTTAGCGGTAGTACCTGCGTAGAGGGTGTTTCCGTAGTCCAGTCGGCTCGTGAGTAGAGCATGGGTGACTGTTTTCCTTGCTTCGGTGGGGATCCAGCGAAATGTCTTCCTGAGCATGCGAAGAATGTTGAAGCAGGATGAGGATACGGCACTGACTTGTCTGCTCATTGAGAGTGAAGAATCCAGGATGACGCCTAGGTTCCGTGCGTGGTCTGTCGGGATGGGTGCTTTTCCAAGGGCTTGCGGCCACCAAGAGTCGTCCCATGCAGAGGGGGATGTACCTAAGATGAGGACTTCTGTTTTGTCTGAGTTCAGTTTCAGACGGCTTTGTTTCATCCATTCGGCAACTTCTTTCATTCCTTCGTGTAGGTTAGTTTTGGCGGTGCTGGGGTCATTGGTGAGAGAAAGGATTAGTTGAGTGTCATCCGCGTAAGAGATGATGGTGAGGTTGTGTTGGCGGGCGATGGCCGCGAGGGGGCTCATGTATACGTTGAAGAGGGTAGGGCTGAGTGAGGATCCTTGTGGTACGCCACAGATGACTTCAGTGGCCTCGGACTTGAATGGCGGGAGGCGGACTCTCTGGGTTCTTCCGGTGAGGAACGAGGTAATCCATTCAAGTGCTTTTCCTTGTATTCCGATGTTATTGAGGCGTTGTAACAGGGTGCTGTGGCAGACTGTGTCGAAGGCTGCAGAGAGGTCGAGGAGGATGAGGGCGACTGTGTCTCCATTGTCCAGTAGAGTTCGAATGTCGTCTGTTGCTGCGATGAGGGCGGTTTCAGTGCTGTGTTTTGCTCGGAAGCCAGATTGTGAGGGGTCGAGGGATTTGTTGGCTTCGAGGAAAGCGGCGAGCTGGTTGTTGACGGCTTTCTCGATGACTTTGGCCGGGAATGGAAGGAGCGAAATGGGGCGGTAATTTTTGAGTTCGGTGGGGTCCGCTGTGGGTTTTTTCAGAAGGGCGGTGAGTTCCGCGTGTTTCCAGCTTTCCGGGAAGGTGGCGGAGTTGAAGGAGCAGTTGATGACGTCTCGGAGGTGCGGTGCTATGACGGAGTCTGCTTTGTTGAAGATGTGGTGAGGGCATGGGTCTGTGGGGGATCCTGAGTGGATGGAGTTCATCAGGCGGATGGTGTCCTCAGTGGAGATTGGGTTCCCGTCGTTAAGGGTGTTCACGGGGGGAGAGTGTTCAGCATGTGGTTGGGTGGGTTGGTCGCCGGGTTGGTTGTCGAAGCTGTTGTGGATGTCTGCAATCTTGTTGTGGAAGAATGAGGCTAGGGAGTCGCAGAGGGCTTGAGAGGGGGTGATGTCGTTGGAGTTGGCCGAGGGATTGGAAAACTCCTTGACGATGTTGAAAAGTTCCTTGCTGTTGTGGGCGTTGTTGTCAAGTCGATCCTTGAATGCTGTTTTCTTGGCCTTTCAGATTAGTTGGTGGTGAGTGCGGGTGGCGTTTTTGAAGGCGTCCTTGGTGCTGGTGGTTGGATCTTTTTTCCAAGCTTTTTCAAGGGTGCGGCAGAGTTTCTTGGATTTCTTAAGATCATCGTTGAACCATGAGGCCTTCTTGTTGCCAGGTTTTCTTTGCCGTTTTTTCAGTGGTGCTAAGGTGTCGGCGGTGTCGGCTAGCCATATGGTGAAGTTGGTGGCGGCTAGGTTAGGGTCCGAGGAGTGGGCTGGGGTGTTTAGAAGGAGCGATGAGGAGATCTGGTCGGTGGTGATTTTGTTCCAGTTTCTTTAGCACTTTAGTACTGGTTCACCTCAAGAAGACTAGGGAATGTACTGTTTTGAAGCCTTCTGCATGGATAAGGAATTTAGGCCCATATGTAATAAAGCATTTCACGTAAACAGAAAAAGGGAAAAAAATCCTTTGATACATCAGGTCCTTCATACATTGAAATAATCATTTGGCTAGGGCATTTATGTGGGATTGTAGATTATGTTTATACCTGGACGTAGGACTACGCTATGCTCGCGGAGCGTGCATAGTTCGCGCTACTACACGCTACGCAAATTGCACGTAGCACAGTGCAAAAACGCATAGCGTAGCAGGCCTTTTTTGCTTGCGGTCCTCAACGTCAAGTTGGCGACCGCGAGCGAACAAAATCAACATCCAGGTGAGGCTTTTTCCTCTTCCGCGATCAGCAACATCAGGTTGCAGATCGCGAGCATGGAAAATAAACCTCCCGGCGAGATTCTCAGCGCGGGGAGGTCAGGTTTCTCATTGCGAGTGGTCGTGTATGCTTGCGACTGCTCGCAATGAAAAACTACCAGTCTGTGTTGAGAAAGCTGCAGCTCGAGTACAAATCTACTCGAGCGGCAGAAAATGACTGCTTGCACTGAGCAAGATGCCGTTTGCAATGATTGCAAAGTGCGGACAAGCATCCGGCTCTGTGCAATCAGTGCAAATAGCATTTTCCCTACCAACCTACGCAATTCGTGTAGCTATGAGTAGCTTGCGTAGTGCGAAGTGCACTTCGGGTAGCTACGCGGAGCACCACTAAGCAAACACTAGCCCAGGGTTAATTATGTTGTTTATCATGCCTTATCATGATTCAAAATGTATTTAATTCACACATAATTTCCCATATCACTGTGAATGAAACGTTAAGTATGTCAATCAGGGGATTATATTTTAGACTCACTTTTGGTGCATCGCTCTCATAGTAACATGATAATGTTAGGATGTTGAAATAAATACAAATAAATGCTGAAATAAAAGTCATTCTCCCAAATCTGGAATAGATTGACTGTTCCCTGGATCGTCTGTGGGACTGTCGGCCTTTATTAAAAGACTACACAGTTGACACAAATGTCTGAAAGAGGTTTATTTTTCCTCCTTGTCAGTTTGCGTAAACAACCGATGTGTACCTATGGAATATTTAGGAAGCATTCATGGCCTGCTGCAATTGATGACAGAATGAGATCTCTGTAGTTTAAACTATTTTATAATGCCATCGGTATTGATAAAGCTCAAACGTAAGTGTAGCAAAAGGAGATGCTGGATATGGCAACATAAGTGAATGGAGCCCATATGTGAAGAAATGTGTACCTTTATGAGTCATAACCTCATGCAATAGTCAATAGTTGATTCAGAATTTTTTTTAATTCCACCAAACCACAAAGTGACCACATACTGCACTTCCCTCAGCCTTTTATAATAGATTTAATTCTTATCATTGTTGTAAGAAATGATGGGCCAAATTCATAATGAATTTTCTGTACTTACCCTTGTAGATCTTCTGGCTTACTCCTAGATTCTACTGCCCTACTCGTGTGATTTAGGACCAAGCCATGATTACTAAAATAGTAAGTCATCATTAATCATACCAAAAACATTCTGGTTTATTTTTCCCCTCCTCATACATTTCCATGAAATGTGGGTCAGGTCATGCCCTTGCCGATCATGGAATCAACACCTACTCCTATCTCATGTTTGTGGTAGACTTACAGGTGTTTTCTAGGTGGGTGTGAATGCCATAGCTTTAGGACGTCGTGAAGAAACACTTGGGCCGGACCACTCGAGCTGTTTGTGGGGACATGAGTGGAATCGCATAGGAAGCCAGCCATTGGGACCATGGCGGTTCTTTCACTTACATGGACCATCTATTGAATATTTGAGGTTAACGAACCTAATCAAATTAACCAAACCTCATGAGAACATTGAAGAAATGTTGGGGTATTGCAATTGGAAATCGCTGTGTTCCTTCCTGGTTGATTGAACTCAGTTGTATTAGTTCCCTGAAGAAGCTCTTGTCTATGGGCGTTTGTATATCTGAAGGACTTTGACCTTTGAACATGAAAGATTTAAAAAAAGAAAGAATAACGATTTATCTTTTCCAAATTGAAAAAGATCTTATGGACTGAAATTGTCTGAAACCCTTCACTACACTTTGGTCTATGGCTTATGATTGTATTTCCTCTCATCATCTTATTATGAATGCTTCTAATTTAGGACCTGTGTGGCAGCTGGTCATTTGAGGTGGGCAATATACCTAGCTTTTACTTGAATGTGACTATACTGGGGGGTGCCGTAACTTGTGCCTAAGCTGCCATTTTTCGCCTTTAGCTTTGCATTTTTGTCCACCTGAGAAGATTTCTTTAGGGTGCTAAGAATCTGACAATCTTTTCATATAATCTCTTGGTCTTAGAGGGCAATATAAGGTGCCCCGCTGATCCTCCAAACTCTATGCACACACAAGATCTGGTATTTTGTAATAATTAGCGTGTGTTAGGTACTATTCTTCTGTAAATGCTGTAAGAACTAGCATCATAATAATGATCACCCCAGCAATTACAAATATTATCAGACTGAAAAAAAGATACACCTCAAACTAATTTGGCCAATTAGTCTAAATCCCTCCAGATGGTTTGCAATATTACATTATTGCAGTTATGGTTGTTGTGGAGACATGTAGACCACCCTCTGGCCCGCACATCTCAAGAAGAGAAAGCCTTCAATGTGGTTTCCCAACTAACGGCATTCCTCCCAGCAGGTTTCGGGCCGGCTTTAGCGCTGGTGGCACCTGGTGAGACACTATTTTTTCCCCCACCACCCCCGACCTCCTCAGATTCCCTCACTACCACCCAGCAAAAGGGCCCCTTATTTCTCCATAGCCCCTCTCTTGCATGCATATTTTTAAAGCACTGGTAAAGGCTGGCTTTACTAATCCACTCAACTATTCACTTTAAATACAGATCTGTTCTTAGCAGCAGGCATATTAACCCTCTCTGCTACTTTATGGGGAGTAAAAACTGTCACTGGACAAAACTCTGATCTCTTATGAGCAGGAACATTAATCACAATTTATCTTGACGTTTTTATTGCTACTTGAAATCTGGTACATAAGGAACTCTGCATCAGCTGCTTTTAAATCTTAAATTATTGCTAAACACAGTACCCCCACCTAAAGGTCAGCGCTCAGATCGGCCGCACAGGTCGCACTGCCCTAAAGCCAGCCCTGACCAGGTTCCCTCTCTTTGGGCCATATGTATCAAGCTAATTAGCATTCGCAAAGGCCGAAATTCGCAGAATTTTGGCCTTTGCGAATGCTAATTACCTAAATGGTATGTATCAAACATTTTTGCATCAAAATAAGGAATCGCAAAATTTGCTATTCCTTATTTTGCGATTGCACTTAAGGAATTGCATATTTTGCAATTCCTTAAATGCAATGTATCAAAGAAAAAAAATGCAAAAAATGCCATTAAGTAATCGCAAATTGCCACCAACTTCTAGTTGGTGGTAAGTTGCGAATTCTTTTAATAATTCTTTTTTCCAAAAAACCAAAGGTGCCATATGACGCCCATACATGCCCTTAGGGCATTTATGTGCGCCATATTCCCCCAAATGTCTTTTTCAGGGGTGCAGCAGGGTGTTCTTGAGACACCCCTGCACCCTTGGAAAAATTCCTAATTTGCAATTAGCAAATTGCTAATCGCAAATTGCCCCTTCATTCATATGGGCCTCCTGGCCCATAGAAATGAATGGGTAATTTGCGATTAGCAATTTGCTAATCGCAAATTAGGAATGGTAAGGAATCGCTATAAAATAGCAATTTTGTTCATACATCCCATTTTGCATTTCCTAAATAGCGATTCCTTAAAATTCGCTATTTAGGAAATGCAAAATGGTTTGATGATACATATGGCCCTTTATCCCTTCCCAGTTAGGATGGAATTTTTATACTGTTCCTTCCTTAATAATTCTATTGAATAATTGGGAGCGCACCTGCTAAGAACTCCATGTTTACTGCGCCAAACTAAAAGCAATACTTTCATTGGAAGCCTGAAGTTTGTTACAAGATACTCATGCAGAGCTCAGCTGTAGGCATTACTAACATTCAGCACCTAGATGTAAATGTATCCTTCAGCTGAAGCAACAGAGGGGGCGATTTTGCACACACTAGACATAAACATCAGCCTGCTTGAAAGGAGGCAAAGAAATTGGCTTTCATTCTGAAGCCAGAATTTCAGGACTAATGCACTGAAACTAAGTGAACACATAAAGTACATCATTCACTGACCCAACATGGAGTGAGGGGCCTGTAATATATAATTAACTCTGTCACGAGACGTAACATGCTGCTGCATAAATGACATTGCACTGAATGCTTTGCGACGGGTCCAAAGAGAATAAACATTAATCAGAAGGCGAGTGAGAGAGAGAAATACACACACACAGCGATCCCCAAGTTAACGTAAAAACTCTGGCGCTAAAGTTCTCAAGTTAGCAAAAAATAGAACTATATATAAACTCACTTCGTCACAGAGTATTGTCATAACATTTAGACGTTACTGTGTGCTCATGATGTTCTGGGAGAATTATTTCGGTATTTATAACAAGACCTCATGGGCCTGATACACAAAGTAATTTGTGCATGTAGATCAGGCTCTCCAGTGCATATGGTAGAATTTTCTGCCGGTCGGCATTCACAAAAAGTGCATGAACGGAAAAGATCCTGAAAGTAATCACCCTCTCCACCCTTTACCACTCTCTCACCACCCCGCTCTTTAAAGAAGACAGTAGCTTCTACGGGACCAGCACATTACCTCCTCGTTCATCTGCTTCATACCAGTCCTTACACAAGGAGCTTTTCCCTCTATTACTAGTCAGTGGCCCAAATGATGCTTATTAAACAACTTAACCGTTATAAAACCTGTAACTGTATTTAAACAAATCACTACAAAATAGATACATTCAAATTATAGTCGACAATAATCAACAGCTGCTACACTATGAAATCTAAATATAGTTAATGGTGTTAATATTGAAAAATTCGATGATAATACGAATAATGATACATAGGTATAAAAACGAAATTGCATATTTTTTTTAACAAATTCGCCCGTTGTAAACTCCACTTCGACACTGACTCGGAAATACAAAGTAAGGCAGGCCCTCAGAACCAGGCCCTAGGTCATTGATTGACAGATCACAGGTGGGGTGGCATGAAGACAGCAGACAAATGCGCAAACAGGAAATCCCAGATCGATCCTACAGATAGGCACAGCTGCACCAAAATGGTCAGGGAGATTGACCCCCACACACAGTACATGCGCTCCCCATGTCTGACATCTGGACACGTTACCCACTGACCCCATTGTGTCTGCGCAGGGTTGGGGCCTACCAGGATTTCTCTCTTTTTTTTTTTTGTCCTCATTCTCCACCCAACTAGCTCCATTTTACCCTAGAGATATCCACACACTGCCTCAGTATACTGGATATGTAGGCTCCTGGAGGTTATAACCCTCGCCTACCAGTGTTACCGGATACTCACAAGGCTTAGATGGAAACCTATGGGGAGCCAACATAGTGGTATCAGGGCACCTCCTGTTTACTCTGGAGATATCTGCAGAGTAACAGGGCAGCGTAATCATAGGACCGGGGGGAAAAAACCCCGTCCACTATTTCGATGTTACCCCCATTGCAAAAGATTCCAGAAGGCTCGCTTTTTTTGATTGCCTGTTCTCAAAAGGTCCAACCTGGAGACTTGTAGAACTGATGAATGCCAATCCTCCAACGAGGGAGATAAAGGTTCATTCCATTTTTTACATATTTCTCTTCTCGCCAATAAAATTGCATAAAAGAGAAGCTGTTTAGCAGGACCTGTAACTCCCTCCATCAAGCCGAAAATAACTAGCGAAAGATTAATTATAATGGGGTAGTCCAAAGATGTTGTTAGTGATTTACCAATAGCAACCCAGAAAAAAGACAAGGCTGGACAATCAAAAAACATGTGAATGTCAGATGCGGCTATTGCTCCACACCTCATACAAGATGTAGGGGGGCCCTTGGAGAATTTTGAAAGTCTTTGGGGTGAATAATAAGCCCTGTGCAGGGTAAAGAGATGATTCCTACGGAGCCATGCTGGTTTAACTACCTCCCAGAGTGTTTTACAGGAATTTAGCCACAGATATTCATTATCCTGATCTGGAAGGGAACTATCCCAAAGCTGGTTCGCCAGTTGAAATTCACCCTCTAACTCTTCCAATATTGTGTGGTACCAAAAAGAGACTTCCTTCTTTCCCTGGAATTCTGGATGATTACCCACTCCAACTAGGAATTTACTCTGGGTGACTGTCTACCACTGGGCCCAGCTAGCCATCTGTAGGTATTTAAACCTGAAGAGCCCAGGGCCGACCCTCTCACTAAAGATTCCCATGAAATAAGGGTCCCTTCCACAAACAGATCACCCCAAACTTCCACCCCAGCTTCCCTCAGGGGTAAAGCCAATCTATCTTTAAGCCATCCCGGGACTCCTGGTGCATCCCATAAAGGAGCCATGCTGGAAAAAAATCCTAATGCTACCGTGCTTCTCATCTTAGCCCAGGTTCTAGCTAGGCCCTGTAAAACCTTTAACTTTATTTTTTTTTTGAAGAATTTAAAATCTCCAAATTTAAACAAAAAACCCACATATGTCCCCACTATTCAGATTGAAACCAGAGTCCCAAAAACAAAGAAGCTAAGGTATCCTGTCCTTTAAAACTACCAAATATATCATAGAGACACCATTAAAAAACATGCATCCCCAGCTCTCCACACAGGCTAAAAAACGTAATATGGTTTGCCAAGAATGGCATGCACACACAATATACATACATTTCTCTGGCCAAAGGAGTACATGTTCGACACTAACATACTTGAACACATGAGAACATACATACAAACCAAATATTCAGGTCAAAAGAAAGATAAGAGAGAGGCATTATTAGAACTATGGGCCATCTTCGAGGAGGCCCAGATCAATAGTCCTGCACTACAGACAGTAAACAAGGCGTCACCACCTCCCCCACCATAGGCAGGTAAGGCGGTGCTCTCGCCCGATCACACCACTTTAGGATACTCTATTCCGCTAGTTGAAGGCGGCAGGCCCCCCACCGAACAATGAGATGTTAGGCCCAGGCATGAGAGACTTACAGCCAGGAGGCCCAGGCTGTCACTGAGCAAGGGCTCCTAGAAGTTCTACCACTCCCATCCATCACGGCCCACACATAGAACCCCAGCAGCATGAAGAACATACAACCTCTCTGATTTAGGCGAACACACATGAGTGACAGGGAGGTTGTGTAGTGGTTCGAGACAGTGATACAGCTGGCAGGAGTGAGGAAGAGAGATCCAGTACCCCGGGATCTGATGATGAGGGTGGAGCTACAGGACTTGCCCAGGTAGCCGAGGAAACAACAAAAAGCTAATTTTAGGGTAAAGTCTGACCAAAAAGAACAGCTCAGAGCGAAGAAGGCAACCTAGACTGTGCTACAACAAATGGAGTTCACAGTCTACAACTATGCTGATGACCTCCAACTCATTTTTAATTTTTCCTCCCCAGCATCTGATGCCGCTAGCTTCCAGTCCGTCATGCTGTTTCTCCGGGATTGGATGAACGCGAACCATCTTAAACTCAACCCGGATAAAACAGAGCTGGTTCTGATTGGGGGCAGCGGCAACCCTTGGTCTTCTTCTTTTTGGCCCCTCTCCCTTGGTCCCTCCCCCATCCCCTCGGACTCTGTCAAGACTCTTGGCATCACACTCAACCATCATCTCACACTTCACACCCACATCAGTTCTGTTGTCTCCTCCTGTTTTTTTACTTTGCGTATTATTAGGAAAATATCCCTTTTTTTTCCCTCCCTGCACTCAAACTGATTCTAATGGCCATGGTCATATCCAAGATCGACTACGGTAACATCATCCACAACGGTGCTCCTGCCTATGCACCAGCCTTCAGCTGGTGCAGAATCAGGCAGCCCGATTGGTATATGGCCTACCCAAATCCCATCACTCCTCTCCTCTCCTTTTTTCCCTTCACTGGCTCCCCATCAAACAACGGGCCCTCTTCAAACTTGGATGCCTCACTTTTCAGGCTAGGAGGGCATTGCTCCTGCCTTTATCAAATCGGCTATTACCAACTATTTCCCATCCAGAGATCTTCGCTCATCCGCCAAATCTTTATTAGTTATCCCCCGTTTTAAGAAATCTAGGTCGGGAGGCCAGAAATTCTCGGTCTTGGCACCCACCTTTTGGAATACCCTTCCGCCCTCAGTCAGACACTCCTCTTGGAATTCCGCAAGGCCCTCAAAACCTTTTTGTTTCAGCAAGCTTTTAGTTCTTAGTCCTGTGCCTTCTTATCCTGTATTTTCCCCAGCGCCAAGAAACTGCATAGTGAACGTGCGCTTTACAAATCCTTAAAAATTAAAAATTCAAATTAGATGGGATGTAGTAGATAGGAGTGAGCTAAGGAGGGAAAGAGAAAAAGCTCACATCCAAGAAGCACAGTGGGAACACAGAGCAGTGTGCCCTCCCCCCCCCCACATGAGAAGAGTGTGGGTAGGCACAGGGACACAGATCGAGGAAGGGACTCGATCCGTGGAGACTCCCAGGGACTACTCGCAGCAGACGGATGGGACTGCGGACCATCCCCTCACTCAGATCGATCCTAGACTTATACAGCTTATAGACAATTGGCCATAGCGCTCATCTATCATAGGCTGAGACCCCCGGCCTTGAAACAGGACTGTCTCCCCCGCCACACCTGTCTGGAGAAAAACCCGTTGTGACCACCCATTGGGGCACCGTAGGGTTAAAACGTCAACGCTTTTTCTAGGTCCAGTACCACCAGGATTCTATACTAGTATAGATAGGAATCTTTGGACTGAATCCAGCATCTGACCTATCTCAAACCTGTATATATGGAACTGCTTTCACTGTATATAATGTTCACCACTTAAGCACCGTGCACTTTTGTCACCCATTCGCACTTTATATTGATGTTTAAATTTTGTTTTGACAGTCTACATATGTATTTTTATATCATTGAATGAATTCTTATATAAATAACATCGCCCAATTTTTGATCCCATGTCTTATTCATTAAGTGCTAAGACTTCATTCTATGTGTGTTAGAGAGCCTTCTTCTGTTTTGATTGCATTATTAGCTTCCCCAAATCTATTCTTGTTCTACAATACAGAACCATTTATTTTTTGCTTAAACATTATTTACCCAGGTTCTGAGGGACACACGGTCAACCCTTTTTTTTCTGAACTCTGACTAGTCTTAGCCAACCTGCCACCACCAGACATGTTTCTGACCTCATGGGGGGGCAAACTGCGCTCTCGGAGGCTGGGAACAATGCCTGCTCTGGGCATAGGTGCTTCACACCTCCCCCAAGCTGGAATGGCATTGCACGGTGGGAAGCTTCAAAGGCATGCCACCGTTGAAATGCAACCTAAACATCTCCAGTTAGTGGAGGATGCCACTACCCCGTCCTGCTCTGCTTTTAGTGGGAGGACTGGTGGGGAATTTAGTTAGATTAGGAGGTGTGCCCACATTCAGCCAGCACCACCCCTAATGTGGAGTTGGTGATGTGGACCTCACTTTTCCAATTCCTACATCTTGGGATGGAAGGAATTAGCCTATCAGGGACAGGGTTGTGACCCTTCCCACAAGAAGTGGTCACATAGAGAGTGTAGGTAAGCCATTGGCTACTACACGTCACCCCCTTTAACACCCCTAAATTTGGTATTTAGGTGGCACCCCTGGACCCTGAACTTCAGATCCTGTTAACCTAAGAAGAAAAAGGGCATTGAACAGCCACAAAGAGTAAGGAAAGGAGGAGGCGTGCCAAAGGCGTCCTCCCTGAGTCCCACCCTTTTTAATTTATACGCCACTCATCTGGCCAGACTCATAAAATCTTTTGGCTTCTTAGTAATATCTTACTCTGATGACACCCAAATGGTAGTCTCAGTGTCCAGTAATCCCAATGATACTGCATCCAGATTCCGTGTATGCTGCACATAGGCAAGTGGATGAACAGCAACTTCCTGAAATTGAACTCGGGAAAAACTGAGATTCTCTTGTTTATTAGTAATACTGCCTTCTCGTCCCCCAGCTGGTGGCCTCAAGTAATGGGCACATTGCCAACCCAGGTCAGGAAACTGAGGAATTTGGGAATCCATTTCGATGACAAGCTGAACTTCGAAAATGTGACGTCATCATCTTCTTATACTTTGAATATTCTCAGGAAAGTTCTTCCCTTTATTCCCAAGGAGACGAAGAAGACTGTAGTCACTGCACTTGTGTCATCCAAATTGGGTTATTGCAATGCCCTCTATACCAACATGCCGCAAAAACGTCTAAATAAACTGTAGGTCCTGCAGAATGCTGAAGCCCAATTACTGTTAGGGATTCCCAGGCATTAATCAGCCTCACAGACCCTTATGGATTTACATTGGTTGCCTATCAGGAGACTCACTGAATTAAAGTTTCTTTGCATTGTTTTTAAAGTACTTCACGACTCTGGCCCTGATTATCTTAAAAACAAATTTTCCTGGTTTATCCCTTCCAGGTCATTGCGCTCGTCGGGTGCCAAAAAAGTAATTGTTCCCATGTTTAGAATATCCCATTAGGGAGGCAGAAGCTTTGTAATCTGCATTGCCAAACTCTGGAACACTCTTCCTCTCGGTCTGAATGAAGTGACAGGTCTTCTCCAATTTAGGAAAGCATTAAAGGCAGCTGTTTATTTGGTCAATAAACTGCCTTTTTCTCAACTCTTTCTTGTTCCACTTAGCAATAACTGCTTCTCAATCTTATCTAGTGGCAGCGCCAAGACGCCTCCGGGCATTTGGGCACTTTATAAACATAAATGTAATTTAATTTCATTATACAGTTGACATTTTGGAACACCAAGGCCCTTTTCTCTTTGAAAGTATTGGAGTGATATGTGTCTGCCGAGGCATGGACAGCTGGAGTCAGACAGAATCAGGAAACACTTTATTCTTGAAGTGCGTGGATAAACAGATATAAGACAGTAAACTCCCCTGTGCTGTATTATTCTTCTGCTGTGACCCACATTCAGACCAAAGTTCTAAAGTGGCTTTTATGGAACACTGACTCTGGTATAGACACAAACAAGATGCATAGATACAGTGGCGGCTGGTGACATTTGAAAGTGGCGGGGCGTAGCGCGCGTGCCCGAACCCTCCACCCCCCTCCGAAAATTGAGGGGCACAACGGAATAACAAGTCCCGCTCAAAGCCCTATACTTTAGCAAGGGCCATCCCTTAGTGCAATAATGCAAAGGACATTAATACCCACGATTCCACAGACTGCAGTATTGTTGACTCTCACAAACGTAACACACACATTCCTCAAGGGGAAAGAGGTTGTTATTGATGAAAATTTGCTTAAATCAGATGAAGTAAAACCGTGTGTGTGTTATTCCCCATTCCAACCTAATTACCGGGGAAGTGGGTGCTAACAATTGCCACAGAGAGCGGTAACGGAATTATACCGGGTGATTTTTACAGCACAGTATTCCATGAAACTTGCCTTCAGGGGCTCAGTCCTGTCTCGTCTTCGGTATACCAAAACAGACTTTTATCAATACTTTTGACCCAATGGGGGATCAATACACTTCATAATGCCAAGTATTAACACCAATAGTTTGTCATTGCTTTCCACACAAAAGGGCCCCTACTACCTATAGATTAGTACCACAGCGCAAAGATTAATATGTTAAAATAAAAAGTTAAATAAAACTGAAAGGTGAATCCGAAAACATTTCCTGTTGCAATACGAAATCAGTCACCTGCGTCTCAAGCCTGCACATAAAATAATGTGGCAAAGTACAAAATGAAAACCGTGATTTGCAGACGTGTGCATTCTATATTGTGCAATGTGCAAATGACAGTAAGTAATCTAGACAAGTGCGGTTTCCATACTGTATGCCGCCCAATATGCTGAAATACGAAGAATCGACCAATAGAAAATGCCTGTTACAAGTAGAAAATGGTGCACTGTGCACATGAGAGGATCTGGGACCTTTCCCAACCAAGAATCCTCAACCTATCAGGCTCAGTGAGTCTGTGGATGACAGTCACGGCTCGCTCACAGTGGGGGCCAGGGGGGTGGGGATAAATAAAATAAAAAACTTACCTTGTCTTCACTTGACCGGGTCCGCACCATCTCTGCTCTGGGGTCCCGTTGGCGCCTAGACTGATGGCTGCCAACTTGCCGAGACACAGCAGTAGCCAATCCTGATGCTGCTCTTTAGAGGAGAGCTGCTCTCTAAAGAGAGTAGCATCAGGATTGGGCTGAGCCTTAAAAAAACGTTGTTCTTTTTTTCAGCACTGGGGTACGTTGCATTAGGCAGGCAAACCCCTAATCTGTTGTTTTTTTTAAAACCACATCGTTTGCTAGCTGGAGAAACCCTGCCGGGCAAACACCACATGCGCAGTGAGTGCGCACTGTGCCGGCACAGAGTCAGTCCAGCGCCACCCAGTGTCAGACAGTGCATACTGTCCATGTCCATGACACACACCACGGCCGCAGGGCAATAATTATCGGGCAATTTATTCGAGCGGAGCGTTAATTTATAAAACTTTTATTAACGCGCCGCTCGAATAAATTGCCTGATAATTATAGGTGGGGCAACGCCCAATCGCCCTAATGGTAAAACCGCCACTGCATAGACATAGACAAGAGACTACTCATTACATGAAACAACAGGCGTAGACACATTGAATGATGGCATCTAGGTGGATCTGCTAGAAGGATGCTTCTGGTATGCCAGACCATTTACATCATAGGGTTGATACTTGCTGAGAATTGTTTCTGAAGATCATCTATTCCAAAATGTGTTACCGATCAGAGCTGCTCCACAGAGCCAACAAGCACTCAGGGCAGCAGCCTTCAAAGAATAAAGCAGCCACAAGGACCAGGCCGTCTACCAGAGTGATGTGGTATGAGGAAAACAAACCTGAAGATCAAAGCCTTTTACAAATTTTTCAAAAATAAATACATCAATTTCCTTAAATATGACATGCTTTTTAGAAGCCCAGTTCAGCAATTACTGTGCTGCATTGACATTCTTGTGAGAGCTGGAAATGCGCGCTGGGACTACTCTCGAAAGCAAATAAACAATATTATGTATTTCTGATTTCCACAGTGTACATACAATGTGAAAACACAAGTTTGACCTTAGAATAAAATAATAGACAATTCTGGGGACTGAAAGAGCACTGCAATGGCTGGGGCAACGAATAAAAATGGCGCTAGCACCAACACATTTATAACCTTTTGGAATTTGTCAGCTACACTAACACCTAAATATACCGGCAGAAGTGGTGCTGAAGTGTGAGAAGGGCACTGAATCAGCCCTTGGAGCAGAGTGTGAGTAGGAAGGGGAAGCATTCAGTCAAAGCATAGTTAATTAAAGCATATAACAATGCCAGACTCCACATTTTCCCTGGCATTTTTACTCACAATATGCATGCATTCTGTAGGTAATGCATAAACGTCATAGTTCAAGCAAGTAATTGCTTGCTTTTGTGAATCTGCCCACTTGTGTCTAGTAGAAATTCTAATAAAAACTAAGTGCCTTATTTAGAGTGTGGCGGGCGGGATAGTCCATCAAAAACATGATGGGTATCCTTTCTTCAGTAATAGAACTGCCATAGGTTATAAAACACTTGTAATATGGCATACGGGATAGGACTTGGCCACGTTTGTGACAGAATAATCCGCCTGCCGTAATACAGCTACCATGGATTATAATGCACTTGTAATATGGCATACGGGCTAGGACTTGGCCACGTTTGGGACAGAATATCCCACCTGCCATAATACAGCTGCCATAGCCTATAATGCACTTGTAATATGGCGTACGGGATAGGACATTGGCACATTTGGGACAGAATAACCCACTTACCGTAATAAAGCTGCCATAGCCTATAATGCACTTGTAATATGGCGAACGGGATAGGACATCACCGCGTTTAGGACAGAATATCCCACCTGCTGTAATACAGCTGCCATAGTCTATAATGCACTTGTAATATGGCATACGGGATGTAGTGATGTCCACAAGTGACTTGATGGCAAGGCACTAGGACCTGCCCGAGGGTGGACGAGGGAGGGCGGAAAGGGAGGAGCTGGGGGCTAGGAAGGGCAGTTAGCCGTTAGCCCAGGACTGAGGAGGAAGTAAATAAAGAAGGTCTGTTCCAAAACCCTGTGTCCGTGTCTCTGTATTGTGGCAGACACTACATCTGGCGACGAAGGACCTCGAACACACACGTGTGTGAGGTCGGCTGACTCGGTGCACACCCAGCGATTGACTAGCCCCGGAGCTCGCCCCACGTGTGGGGGTTGGAGCGTGTCACTGCGCCTGCCTACCGGGAGCCCACCCCGGCGGCGAAGAAAACCAAGCTCGCCCCGCGTGTGGAGGCTTGAGCGTTTATCTACAGTGCCCACCGAGAGCCCACCTCGGCGGCAAAAGTGACCAAAAAACGAAGGAAACATGAAGAAGCGAAGAACTCCCCTACCTGAAAGAGTGAATCGTGGCTGAAACCCGCAAGCGGTGAGTGTGGAGTGAAAGCGCTAAGCAATAAAGTAAATCCGGTGAAAAGAAAGAAAAAAAACAGCCGAAATCTCTTTGAACACGAGATTCACGCGCGGCCATCTTGGAGTCAGGTAGATTTGTCCAATCCCCTGCGAGGAATCAATGGCGGCCACTTTGAAGTCAGGCAGAGACCTGAATGGCAAACAAGCACTGGAGAGTGCAGAAGGACTAACAAACAAGCACTGGCGAGTGCAACAAAAATAACAAACAAGCACTGGTGAGTGCAACGAAGACAACAAACAAGCACTGGTGAGTGCAACGAAGACAGCAAACAAGCACTGGCGAGTGCAACGAAGACAGCAAACAAGCACTGGCAAGTGCAACGAAGACAACAATCAAGCACTGGCGAGTGCAACGAAGACAACAAACAAGCACTGGCGAGTGCACCGAAGAAAGCAAACGAGCACTGGCGAGTGCAACGGAAACAACAAACAAGCACTGGCGAGTGCAACGAAGACAGCAAACAAGCACTGGCGAGTGCAAAGATGCATTAAGAAAGAGACTGTAAGAGCAGTCAAGAACAGCAGAGTCAGAAAATGGCTGATCCAGCTCCCGTGAGTAAGTTTGGGGCCTCATTTCTGCACCGTCCGAGCCCCTCGCTCTTGAATATGGTGGAGGCATGGGCTTGCGATGGCAAGAATGGATCGAAGATTT
Source organism: Lissotriton vulgaris (assembly GCF_964263255.1). Taxonomy (NCBI): domain Eukaryota; kingdom Metazoa; phylum Chordata; class Amphibia; order Caudata; family Salamandridae; genus Lissotriton; species Lissotriton vulgaris. Next base: position 598,519 of record NW_028252215.1, read on the forward strand.
CACGGTGTACATGAAAGGGTCGAAAGTAACAGACACCGAGGAGCACCTACTAGCTCTCCAGAACCTGGTCGGTAAAGAAGTTGAACACATAATTAAAGAATTGACCACTTAGTCTGCTGGATCCTTTGAGAAAGTCTGTGAAGCACTCAACCGCAAGTTCCTACACAAAAGGAACGTTGACTTTGAGCGGTACACATTCAATCTAGCCACCCAAGAGAAAGGTGAACAAATGGGTGTATTCGTCACACGCCTGAGACGGTTGGCGAGATACTGTGAGTTCGACAAATTTTCCACCGACGATGCCATTCGACTAAGAATCATAGAAAGCTGCATCTCAGAACCACTGAGACGTAAACTGCTCAAGAAAAACTACTCGTTAGAAGACATTGAAGAAATGACGAGAGTAGAGGAGCAAGCCGATGAACATGCAAAAAAGATGGAAACCGGAAGAGGAGATAGACGAGAGCAAGCATTCAGAACGCACTCTCGACAAGCGCATGGGCGATCGCCATCTCGAGTACGCTCCTCCAGATCAAAGACACAGCGTCAACAATCACACAATGGAAGCCACAGCACAAGATACACCAAGTGACGGTCTGACAAGCAACTGAAATGCTACAGATGTGGCTACGACTTCCCGCATGCCGACGCATGCCCAGCACTAGGGCAACAATGCCAGAAGTGCGGCCGAGACAATCACTATGAAAGCATGTGCGAGACACTGATCGAGGACAATGCCGGCAACATCATCACTCAGACAATCGTCACCATGTCAGAGCAGTCCAGGACAGACGAGACTCGTCCACTGGGTCGTCACAATCGAGCTGCCGCTCTTGTCAGACATATCAATCTCGACGGTCATCATCGCGAGAATCTCGATCTCTCTCACCGATCTCACAAGACCGAAACGAGTATATCTACTTTGTAGCTGGCCCTGATCAGCTGAATGTATATCCACGGTTAGACATCAAAGTTGGTTCTCACCCTACCAAATTCGTGCTGGACAGTGGGGCATTGTTAAACTACCTGCCAGTAGCAGAATATCAACGAATGAGTCCACCTCCAAAACTGGTCATTGCCCACGTACAGGTGTACACGTGGATGTCGAAGAAACTACTAACATGTCTAGGGAAGTTTGCAACCGATCTGTCTTACAAAGATCGCAAGATACAGGCCTACATACATGTCATCGAAGGGCCCGAGGCAGACTGCCTTCTGAGTCTGGCCACCGCTGAACGACTGAAACTGATTGACCTATTGTACAAAGGGGACGACAAACCGAACGTCATCCAAAAATCCCCCCAGCTCTTCAAAGGCCTCGGAAAGATGAAGAACTGCCACGTAAGACTGCATATCAATGAACAAATCTCACCGGTGGCACAACACCATCGAAAGATCCCCTTTCACCTACAGGAAGCCGTTGAAAAGGAGCTACAAGAGCTATTAGAGGCTGACATCATAGAAAGAACAGATGGACCAACA